>NC_134311.1:62280204-62933952 GCF_949628215.1 Phalacrocorax aristotelis
TGGGTGTCAGTCTCTTCTCCCAAGTAACAAGCAATAAGACAAGAGGAAATGGGCCCAGGTTGTGCCAGGGGAGGTTTAGACTGGATATTAGGAGAATTGCAGATGACATCAGATTGAGTGGGTAAGTAGACACTCCGGAAGGGAGAGCCACTCTGCAGGAAGACCTGGATAGGCTGGAGGAGTGGCCTAACAAGAACCTTATGAAATTCAATAAGGACAAGTGTAAGGTCTTGCACCTGGGAAAACATAATCCAGGAGTGCAGCACAGACTGGGATCCACCTGGCTGGAGAGCAGCTCTGTGGAAAGGGACCTGGGGGTCCTGGTGGACACGAAGCTCAACATGAGTGACCAGTGTGCTGCTGCGGCCAAGAAGGCCAAGAGGATGCTGGGCTGCATCAAAAAGGCCATCACCAGCAGAGAGAAAGAAGTCATTATCCCGCTCTGCTCAGCCCTTGTCAGGCCACACCTGGAGTACTGTGTACAGTTCTGGTCCCCGCTATAAGAAAAGACATGGACAGGCTGGAAGGGGTCCAGAGAAGGGCCACCAGGATGATCAAAGGACTGGGAAGCCTGCCATATGAGACTAGGCTGGGAGAACTGGGTTTGTTCAGCCTTGAGAAAAGGAGGCTTAGAGGGGATCTCATCACCATGTACCAGTACTTAAGGGGTAGCTACAAAGAAGATGGAGACTCCCTTTTAACACGGAGTCACATGGGGATGACGAGGGGGAATGGACACAAGTTGCTCTCGGGGAGATTCCGATTGGACACGAGAGGGAAATTTTTGACAGTGAGAACAGTCACCATTGGAATAGTCTTCCCAGGGAAGTGGTTGACTTGGCCACATTGGGCACCTTCAAGATTCAGCTGGACAGGGTGCTGGGACATCTTGTCTAGCCTGTGCTCTTCCTAGAAAGGTTGGACTAGATGATCCCTGAGGTCCTTTCCAACCTGGGATTCTGTGATTCTGTGAAATTTCTCCACCAAAAGGGTTGTCAAGCATTGGACCAGGCTGTCCAGGGAAGTGGTTGGGTCACCATCCCTGGAGATATTTAAAAGACATTTGGACGCAGTGCTTAGGGACATGCTTTAGTGGTGGACTGGCCTGTGCAACCTAAGTTAATGGTTGGACTCAATGATCTTGAGGATCTTTTCCAACCTAAATGATTCTATAATTCTATTCTATGATTTTACTGATATGTTGGCAAAGTAACTTTCTTTCAAGCTTAGCCAGAAGGTAGGTAATTGACAACAAAACATACTGAACATCTTAATACACACACACACACACACACACTGTATGATTTTCATCACATGGGAAGCCAACACAGAGCACTTACAGGTACTATCAAGGATGTCCACAAAGTGTTTTGTCCTTTACAACTCCACCACTTTTTCTGTTGAATGAGGGAGAAATTAAGCTATTGGGAACCTACTGAGCACCAGGGAGTATGGACAAGCCTGCCATACCCAGAGCCCTTTTCCTCCCTCAGAAGAAGCAGCTGTGGGGAGTGGGAAACAGAGAGCAGTCCCGCTGTACCCCTTTCCCAGTCTATGAGATTTTTTTCCCTGCTTCTTCCCTAGATGCAAGAGCTGTACCACCTGAGTACTGAGACAGTGACTTGCACAGATTTGTTCTGCTGATCTTCCAGCTGCCCAGCTCTGCTATTCCCCTGCAGCAAGGACCCCAGCTGTCCCTTCAGTGCTCTTCTGACAAAGCTGGAGGAAAACCCTGTAATTAGTACTTTACATTACACATGAAGGGCTTGCAAAATAAAGCTGCTGGGGCTTAGGCATGACCTCCGTTTCAGACACTGTGAATGTTCTCTGCCTGTGTGTGAGGGGAGAAGGGGCCTTAGGAGGAAGGGCAGCACTCTAGAGGGTTCTACAGGATGAGAGGCAGATTTGAACTTCTTACTGGAGTTGAAACTTTATATAGTATCACTTCTTCTCTCTATCCACATCTAAATGTAGAATGGAGCCAGCATGAAACCATCTTTCCCACAACCACCTGGTTTAATCAGGGAACAAGGCCAAGGGAAAGTCATCAGAGGAGATGAGCGGAGGGTCGCAGGAGGGGTTCCAGCAGCCTTTTCACAGACTATTTAAAAAGTAAATTCCCAGGATGTTAGTTTTTCTGCTCATGCATCTCCACACAAATTCATAATGAAGTTTTCCATGTGACAGAGGAAGCAGGCAGGATGGGAACCCAACTGCTCTCTGAATTGCAGCCATACCATAAATAATTACTTGCTATCTTCATTTGTTAACAAAATTATTTGAATTGATTTGAATAGCTCCCAGATGGCTGGCTTGACACATAAACCTAATATGCACCCAAGATTCATCACCTCACCGTTGATTTCTTGGTCTGTCATTTCCAAGTAGTTCCATGTCTCGGATCTATTGTGCACATTAGGTGAGTAACCACTTGAACTTCCATTGACTTGCTGTTCCTCAGGCCACGTCTTCCTGTTACTAAGGAGAAAACTAACTGTTCCTGTTCGTTAATAATAAAATGAAATAATAATGTTGCAATAGCTGCAGTGAAGAAAAATACCACTTCATGCCTTGACATTTCTGAAATACAGAGTTAATTGCCCTAGGAGAGCTGCCAGCCATTCACCCAGGACCTGGATTCTGGGATGAAACTCATGAAACTCGGCATCTCCCTGTACCATCCTATTCCTGCCTACTGAAAAAAGAAATAAAAGACAACCAACCATGTGAGTTTTGACATAGGTCTGACCCACTCACTCTGTGTGCAACAGGTAGGATTGTACAGTGGAGCCTACAAGGTCACGTCTTCTGTTCATGTAGAAGAAGAAATAACTTGCAAATATGTCGTATTCAGCTACAAACACTGCTAATGCACAGTTTGGGAAGATATCAAGAGAGATGGAATTTAGTACATCCCGATTTTTCAGTTCTTGAGCTATTTTATACTGGAGTAGCAAGTTCCAATGTGCATCAATAAACCAGCGTTACTGCAACCTGCAAGCCTATTTAGAAATCACCTGTTAAAAGTTAACTTACTCTCAGCTCATCCGAATCTTCATCACATATATTATGCTTATGATATGAAGACACCAGTAGAATATACCCCTTTCATCCATAAGGTTACATACATATAGAGCAAAAGCAGCTTCAGGAAGCATGAAAATAGTTTCATTAAGAGCAACAGAGCAACTACAATCCATTTCATTATGCAGCATGGAATCATTGGTCCAAAGACTAGAATTCCAGCATTCTTTAGATGAATTTTGGAAATTCAGCCCTTTGTTCCTTGAATTCTAATCTGTATCCAACATCAGTTCAATATCTATTCACTTTTTCAGCCTGTGCCCAAGATCTCCAGCTGCATCCACTCTGCAGCATCCTGAAATAACCTAGAGGTCAGGGACCAAAACCACCACATTATTCAGTAATAAGATTAGGGAACTATGAGGAAAGGCATTCAGGTTATGGGCATAATAACAAGGTACTGGAAGATAAGGAAAGACATTAATTTACAGCACACTACTTGCTTTATGTGCAGTAAAAGCCTGCGGTAAAGGTGAAGCAGCTTTTCCTGCTCTGAGTGAGAAAAGAGTAAGATGCTCTATGCTCTTGTGGGCTGATCACATGCCTGTGTGCACTGCTGTGAGTTTGTTTCACACCCCGCCTTACCTTGCAGTAACTGCAAACAGAGAATCTCTACTGGTATTTTGAAGTACATTTAGTCTAGGTGCAATTATCTGGCCCTGATTTGCCTGTGCAAAAGACAGAAATATTTTGTAGATGTTGCTAGACAAAAAAAGGAATTTACCAATGGCCAGAGTTTACAGTTTTCTCTTGCTGGAGACTTCTTGGAAAAGAGAGAGGGATTTTGTATTATCTGTTAGCATAATATAATTGGAAACCCAAATGCAGTCATGTGCAAGATAGTATGTGCTTTTGCCTTGTCAGTTTTAAGCACTACAGATTTTGCTGCAAGCTACCTGTACTGTAGTCCAAATCACTCATCTCAAGTTCCTCCCAGCGAAATCGTTCACTGATACTGGTAATTTATTCAGCATCTGTGATTATATCAGAACCAGAAATACTTGGTTGTATCCCTGGTTTAATTATAAAATTAAATAATTTAATTCTTCATAATACAACAATCACTAAGAGTTCATTTTCTTCTTGTTACGCTGTCATAACAACTTCAGCAGAATTTAGACAAATCATAAGTGGAAAAAAAACCTGACAAATTATATTCATGAGGTATGAGGTTTCACCAAGAGGAAATGGGACCAAACCCTGTTCATCACATGTATTAAGTTTGTTCATAAAGGGCAGGATGCAGTCTTAAAATACTGTACCGCTATGGGATACACATCTCATTTCAGCACGCCAGTCAGTCATATCATGTAATCCCCATTTCTGAAAAACGGGCCCATGTTAAAATCAGCTTTCTCAGTTATTTGGAAAATGCAGCCACAGTACCTCTGACTGACTACAGGCAATTTAAAGAAGCCATTTACCTCTCTCCAGGGAATGCCAGTATTCACACTATATATCGGTCTTGTGTCTCACCCCCTTGTGCTAACTAACATAGCTCCACAGACTGATGTGACTGCGGGGAGAATCACCATCATGTGTGCTAACATAAACCCTTACATATGATCCTATGCACTTATTTAAAAGAGAGCTGCCCTGCCTGGAATGATGAACTAGAACCACACCAATCTAATAAGAATGTCTGCGTGGCACCTGAGTGCATAGATGGGCTGATGGGGCTTTCTGCCGATGACAAGCAGAGTGGGGAGAGCATCTGCTTGTGAGAAGGCTTTGTTTTGTATCTTTCCTTTATGTAAAAGGGTTCTCCCATGGTTGACAGAGGTGCAATCTGTGTTCGAGAAACTTGTGGACAAGTTTTGAGCTGGGACAAAGGGGAGAATACCATTTGCAGTGGTTAAATTATCATGATATCTGGAGTGTTTAGGTCCACACAGATGCAGAGAATAAGAACAGCATGTCTAAGACTCATCTCACCCACCCCATATTTACACTAAATAACTTCAGTGGAACTCTTGCTGATTTACACCAGCTTCACAGAGGCCAGCCCCCAGACTGGGAATGTCACCCTACATCCCAACGTCACAGTTATCAGGATCTCTAACAAAACACGGTGTATACTGATTCGGAAAGTTGCAGGACAGTCTAAGAGAATGTATAAATGCTTTAAACACATAAGGAAAACTACTTCTCATGAAATAATTAGAGCCTTGAGGAAAAAACACAGCATGCTTCATATTTTCCACCCAATTTCTGTGTAGTTTGGAGCACCTTGTGTCCAAGAAAATTGTGCTCTAATCACCCAGCCTTGCATGGATGTCATGCCCTCTAACACATGCAAACACCTTATCAAGTTATCACAGCATATCCTTTCAAGGACTCTGAAGGCAGCTGCCACCCACGACGGCTCTCGCTGCCTGTAGCATTCCAGGCACTCGCACCTCACTTAATACAGTAACAAAGACAGCTTGGCTGCCATGCCAGCTACAGTGTGCTATTACAGCTGTGAAGGAGCTAACTTTGGCAGCCATATATCATTAAGCCTTTGTTTCAGAAACTCTCAGAATAGCATTTAGCCATGAAGCCACCAGTGTTATGCATGTAAACTGGCACAAGTGAGCAGAGTGTCCAGAGTATGGCTGAAAAAAAAGAACTGGGTTTTGGAGCTGATCAAAGTAAGATGGAAACCAAGCCACTGCCACATGGACACAACAACAGCAGTCATTTAATAGCAGCTCCTCCCTCGATGCCAAAGTTTTGCAGCTCTTGAATCAATAAATGTGTTTGAGCTCTTGTCATTTTAAGATCTAAACAAGTGACTGGACAAACCCAGGCTAGCTGCTGCAAGTCACTAGGCTGAAGGCAAACTGTTCTGAAATGGGACAGAAGTGATGCATGTTGAAACCTGGGTCTATTTTCACAAAGCTGGGTTCTGCTGGTTATGCCTTCAGGATATCAGCAAGAAAAAAAAGGACTCCTTTTGTATGAGGGAGGTAGGTAGACATCAGAGAGAAAACGGGTCAGATATTACAAACTAGCACCAACAGATGAATTCCACCTGCACTGAGTACACTGAAGAGGACAAGGCTCAGAGTACAGGCTCACCCTCGCAGGCCAGGCTAGTATTTTCTATGAGTGCTTCTTCAGCAGTGATGGCAAAATGGTAAGTTTGTTCCCTCCCCAGGGGTGCATATCTCCCTGCAGAGGCAGCACTGTGGCTGAGCAACAAGCCTGCAAGGGAGCTTTTCCTCAAGACTTTTCTCTCCAAACAGGGGAGTCACAGAGCATCCCACATATCTGGGCATATCATATCAAGCTGCAAATAAGGGAAGGGAGTGGATAAGCTGTGATTTTTAGGAAAAATTCAGCTGACTAACTTTTTAAAAAATCTTAGCAATCTAGACCTTTACTGTGGTTTTAAGACATGACCTGGAGCAGAGAGAGCATGTACTGAATGCATGTGTGTTTATTTTTGCACATCTGTGTGTGCGTGTGTGTGCACATGCACAAGACTGGACTCGTTGGGGCAGTAGAGCTGAGCCATGCCACAGTTAGGCTGGGTAGGATGCACTCAAGTGGCAACCCACCATTTCCCTGCCCTGGCCCCGCTCTGGTCACAGTGCAAGGAGGTGGCTGGGGCAGTGGTCCCACCTTTCCTGCTCTCTCCAGACCATGACTCACTCCTCTGCAAGTAGGAGAAAGCTCACTTTCTCTTCTGGTCTTTTCTATATGTGTGTATACAAGGATACACACTTACATGCACATGTGAGTGCATTCTGCCTTTCATAATCCAGTCCAGACATTTTTAGCAATAAAACCAGCAACCAAAAGAACTGTCTCATACTGGAGAATCTCTATAATTGTAGGTGTCCCCTGACTCAGAAGATGATCTTGCTTTTGAAGGCCTCAGGAGGAGAGGACTTTCTTTCCTGCTTTTAGGTTAACATCCTTTCTTTTGCATTCACATTTCACATTCCCTGACACTGCATGTAGAAAGGATTAAAGCACTAGATGTTTCATGTGTACTTTCTCAACATATCTTTTCTTAAAGAGACTTGTATGAAATACAGGTGAATGCTTAAAGGAATATAAACTTATAAAATACAACACCAATATTTTAGGAAATGCCAGAAATTCCGTTACTTTTATGGTCTTAATTTGATCGTATTTGCTTCAGTCTTTAATCAGTGATGATACTTCTGTTACTTTCCACAGGATAATTTTCCTGCTAATCACTGGCTGTCACTGCACTTTAGGTTGACACTACAAAAGGGACTTGGAAGCACAGAAGGGATTAAGACTGAAAAAGGAAACTGAATTTGCGTCCCAACTCCTAACGTCTGTTGTCTGGCTTTTCTATTTTGTCATCACTGTGTTTTCTAGTAACTGGTTGTTTGCCTGAAAAATCAAAAGGAGAAACAACATCCCTAGTAGAGAACAGCAAATCTGGCAGCTGGGATCTGAAGTTGGTCAAAGCCTGGCAAAGACATATATGTCTGAGTGAGGTTTCTAGGCACAGAAGTGGGGGCAGAAATGTGGAGCTGGAGGAGGTATGGAGGTGGCACTGTCACTTTTAGCTTCAGCCTGCTCCAAAGCTGGTTTGTGGTGATAACAGGAACATGTGCGAGAATAATTATCGGAATGTATTTCTGACAGTCCTGCATCCAGGGTCTGCCTCAAATCAGGCACCAGAGTGAGGGACACACAGCTAGAAACCATTGATAGAAGGGTTAGAATAAGCAACTTGACTGCATGATTTCTGTGGCCAAAAAAGGAGTCCTGTTGCTAAACAAAACATTTGGACACATCAAACTCAAGACAACTCACTGCAGCTCCCTGCCACATTTATTTTTATGACAATAAATCAAGGAGGTTACTTGACACAAGGAGTCAAAGTTGTTTTGTGAGCCACATGCATCTTGCACATCAACTGAGTCAGAGGTACATCAAGGAGTCCATCAGCACCCCTGCTGCCTTCACACATGTCACCACAAAAATGTCAACGCCTCTTTCTGATTCAGCACATCAGAGTAGATAGGACAGATTTTAAAACCCTTTGACTGCGTAATGAAAATACAAACACATGCAAATAGAGGAAGCAACTAGCAAATGTGTGTTTAAAAACATAAATTAAGAAAACATTATAGTTCTGCTACAATTATCTGCTGAATCCTTCATCTGCCAGACCAAATTGCCAGAGTGGTTTCACTGCTGAAGAAAAGAGGAGACATTGCTGCTGCAAGAGAAAGCAAAATGGGGAACTCTTCTGCCTGCCAAGGCCACTGGGCCAGAGTCATAGGAAGTCTGAGTTTGGGATGGTCTCTGCAAGTTGGTGAAACCTAACAGCTTTACATGTCAAGGATTTTACCCATTGTCAGCATTGGTGTTGCTTTAGATTTGCATGTTGGATAGCTGGCAGTTGTGAGCAACACAAAGATGTCTCTAAAGGTATGTGTATTTTCATTAGGTTCCTGTTGATTTAGGAAATCATCTGTGTACTTCCCCTTTGGGGACAGAGTAAGTGCAAAACAGTGAAATCAGCAAATTAACCTTTAGGGGGGAGGAGCTATGTGGAGGACTCAACAGAGGTTAAACCTTCCTCTGCAATGCTCTTCTCTTGAGACCTCTGCACCAGGAGTTTGCTCCTGCAGTATAAACTGAAGGCAGAAAATAAGGACAGTTGCCAGATAGTAATGGACCTGTACTCTGAGCCATTTACATGTCTGTTTTACCATTCAACGGACCCTGAGAGCAGGGCTAATTGGCAGAGGCGGAAATGGTGGCATCATTGTGTATGTCTGAGTATTAACCCATTAATATCATTCCCTACAGAATATTACCAAATAGTCTGATGTGTGCTGCCTAGTCCAAATCCAAATAACAATTCCCTGTGGATGGCAGACATTGAGAAAAAGACATTATTTTTGTCAGTTTTGTTCAAAGATTTGGGGCCAAATAAATTTGGGTCCAAATTAATTTTTCCAGAGCAACTGGTATCTGAAATAGCTCACAACTAAAAGAGAGATTTCATTCCCCAAACTATCCTGAAAACATCCAAATCTCCTTTTCTTTAACAGAACATCATAACTTGTTTGCATCTGGTGCTGTACAGGTACACAGGGTCTCCTCCTGCAGAGAAGGCAAGACCCTCTCCATGTGATTAATTTATTTTCACTGGTAAAACATTTTCAAAATATTAAAATATGTTATAGTAATGTTTTACTTGCCAGTCATGCTGCTGAAAGCCCTGTGGTTACATCAAGAGTGGACACAGGCAACCACTCTATGGTGACAGACCTGAGGCAGGGACACTCAGTCTGGAACTGTGATTCAGTAGTACCCTCTTCCTTGGGCCTCTGCCCCCAAAGAGAGGCTGGAAGAGGTGGCAAATGAGCCTATACCAAGGATCCTCAAGGAAGGAGGAAGGTCTGTAAAAAAATTGACCCCACACATTACAAGAAACCCTCCAGCTGGCATTGCAACTACTAAGTTAGTTTAAGCAGCCAGGTAATATTACACAGATAATTGTGTCTTTTGACTGAGCATGCACTTCTGCTGTATTTACATTTACTGTATTGGTTGTGGCTGAAGTTGGTTTCACTTTTGCTTAGCATTTTGACTTCACTTCTTTGTTTATCCCCCTCCCTTGATGCTGTACTGGCTGGGATACATACACAGTACCTGAAAATTTTACCTGCTTCGTCAAAGGAGGGATATTGCTACAGGCAAAATACAACTTCAGAAGCCATCTCCAAAGCGTTACAGCTAATAACATGCTGTTTGGTAACATCTCTTTTTGGATTCAGTATGCCTAGACAAATGGGGTCTCATTCTAAGGAGTAAAGCCTGGGTTTCTAGAAATAGCAATAGTATAAGGGCAAAGGGAGAGGCCACTGCTGCAAGTCTCTGCACCGTCAGGAGGTGGGTGTCTGTCTTACCTCCTTGCTGTAAAGCACTGAGGACTTGAATGTTGGTCCTTGGGCTTCATGAATGTAAAGGGTGATGGGCATTATTGTGTGCATTGATTGATACAGGGGGGATGTCTGCACTTGTAGGGTGGCTGCTTGTTGGATTACATCTAATTTCTGAAACTCTATAGTTATGTTTGTCCAAAATATTTAAAAAATGTGCTGAAGCAAATTATGGGCTGGATCCTGACTCTCAGATGTTGCAGCACTTGGCAGAAGAGCAACATTTGTGTTGTACTCAAAACTTTCTTCTTAAAGAAGCCAGATATCTGCAGTATGTCTCAAGGGTCCAGAGAAAGCACACCCAGCAGCGAAGGCTGCTCTGTAAGCCAGGGGGTTACTGGAGAATAAACCTCTTGTTTGCTTCCTGGCACAAGCAGGTACATGGGAAAGCAGAAGGGTGGATCCCAGTGACAAACTAAAACTTGAACTGATGTTTATGCTGTGTTATTCAGCAACTGCATTTCAGTGCTGCCTATATGTGTGCAGCTTAGAAAGAGTGGAGATGGACTCAGGGGGCCACGACAGGAAGGTTTACACATCAGAGCTCATCTGCCTCTGCAAAACGCAATCCCTTTTCCTCTGCTGTTTTGCAGCCAAAGCAAAGGATGAGGAGGCTGGACAATGCCAAAGGGATTGGCTGTTTGTAGGTCTTTTATTATACAGCACATACAGTGGAGCACATCCTGACACAGATTTTCTTTTTCTGTTCCCCAGTCTGTTTTCCTTCCCTGAATGTTAAAGCTATGAAATCAATAACAGATGACAAGTGGGTTTAATTTGTGCAGTAAGAGGAATGTAAGCCTATCTGAGTAGTTAACAATTAACAGTTCCAGACGAAAGCAGGATTTTGTTTGTTTCAGAAACCACCTGGGGCCATTTGCTTTGCACTAATATGTACAGAGATCTGGAATGTACCACCTATTATCCTGGTGCTGACCAGTGCATGCACAAATGTTCAAATTTAAAGTAAATCCAGTTATGTCTGGATGTTTTCTCCTCTGCTTTATGCAATTATGCTGTTTAGTCATGTATCACAGACCTTCTAATTAAGGCTCAAGGTCAGGAAAAGCAGGATGGAAGGTGACCAGACTTCCAGCTAAAGGCCTTTAAAGCCATCAGTTTTGTACGGGAATTGCTTGCACTTTCCTGAAAGAACTAGATTGACAGATCTAGCATTAACAGAACAAAGTTAATTCCTCTAATTTCTCCCACATTCTTGCAGGCAGCTTCCTCTAACTGAGGAATTAAAGGTCACGCACCGGCTACCTCCTGCACTACCCCAGCCATGCTTTACCAGCCATCAGCCGTGGGCTCCTCAGTGGGGGAAGTGGCCAGCTGTAGCCCAGTCAGTGGCTCTGAGAGCCAGCAGCTCTTCAGCACCTTGATATATCCTTCCAAGTGACACATTATGTTTTCCTTACTTCATGTGACAGTGCTGGTTTAGTACACACACAAAAAGGGGACATGGACATTGCTGGGAAATTCTGTTTCTTTATTCAGTTTCCCACCAGGAACACAATAACTTTCACTATGAATTTCAATGATCTGCCACTGAGCTACAGAATCTCTCATAACTGGTTGTCTCCTGTAATTACTGTACCTGTTCGGACTCTGCAATGGCAGACCTTTTAAGGAACCTTCTTGCCACAGTCCCTTGGTCCCATCTCCTCCTGTGTTTTAGCAGAGGCCAGGCACGGGAAGCCTTTGCCATGTTCTACAGTCTTCAGGGGCAGAATCAGCCTCTTCCTTCCACAGGTCTTTGTGCAAACACCAGCTCTTTAGAGCCACCCTTGTTCTGGACATTGTGATGGCTGAGGATTTTACCCCACGAAAGACAGCAGCAGCCAGGCAACTAACTTAGTCCTGCACAGTGGTGGAGGGTCTAGGAAGAGAAAAGTAATACCCTGACAACAGTTAACAGATGGGGTTCCACATCTGCATTGCCCTAAGGGGCTTCAGCCTCTTCTTCCTAGATTGCGTGCATCACCATGTCCTGCTTATTGGTGTGAGGTAACCTTAGTTATTCAATAAACAGGTCATGCAGAGGAGCACTTTGTTCCTACTCTGCCATCTAGCACTAAGCCTCTACTTTAAGGGATCTCATAACAAGAAGTTAAGAAAATTTCAGTGAGCAAGAAGGAAACGTGTTCCTTCCTAGGGTTTGGCTTGGAGCCATGTCCTGCTGGATGCACAGAGCTTGCCTCCCAGGGTCACTGGAGGAGGGGCACTCCCTGCTTTGCCCTTCCATCCAGTCAGAGATATAAACATGAGTCAAGGAGCAGAGAAACCTGAGCTGAAGTTTTGACCTCCATGTCCACTGGAACACAGGGAGTTTTGCCACAAGTGTGTTTGGGACATGAGCTGACCAAAGGACTGGGCAGATCCCTCCTCTTTCTCCCCACCCAGTCCTTTTGAATAATACTGGTATAGGAAGGGAGGAAGGAATAATCCCAATTATTTTAACTGACTGTGAAATGTAGAGGAAAAAAGGATATAGGCAAAACCCAACTTTGGTTGTAGGGAGAAGATTCATGTGGAAAGGAAATAGCAAGAGAAGACTAGGTCTAGAAATGTGAAGCCTCCCCAGTTCAATGCCCTGCCAATTCTCTTTTTTTTTTCTTTTTTTTTCAGAAAAGATTTATATAATAACAAGAAAGGAGTAGAATTGGTCTCAGCTGTGTCCCATGTCTAGGCATATGCCTTTTCATGTCTAAATAAACTGGCAGCTGACATTTTAGCTGTTCTTAGCCATGGGGTTTCCAGAAAGCAAAACATTTTTTTTTCCTGCTTTGTCTGTGTCTGTGTGCTAAGGACCTCTTCAGAAAAAACTGTGAACGGACAACAGAAGCAAATAAAACTGAGCAAAACAAACTGAACTTGGGAATAACAGACCCATGACTGAGAGCAAACTATTTCTGAAGGGGGAGATGTGAGCTGGGGTTTGACGGTTTATTTGCTGAGAAAACAACCTTCTCAATGTCACTGCTATATCTAGGTTTCATTGTGGGCACATTGACTTTCATTATCCCAGCCTTCCCTTTGTGGCTTTGCTTGTGGTTTAGCTCAGACGAATTATTCTTTGGCAGGGAGGTGCCACGTTTCTTCTTTCAGGTGAGCTTAGCACAAGGAGAGGCTTGTCTGCTTAAGAAAAGGGCTGGAGCTCTCTTTGCCTTTCACCCATCTTCCTCTCTCTGGGGCCAGATCCTGCTCTCTGACAAGAGCAATACCATTGGCATGGCTGTATCCCAGCCAGATGAGAAGGAGGTTTCAGTCGGCACCTCAGCCAAACATGTTTTCATGCCCAGAACTGGATGTTTCTCACCCCCAGGGATGCCACAGAACAGCTCGCCCACCAACAGAGTGTCAGCTCCAGTGAGCTGCATAGGTTTCAGCTAAGCAGCCAGCTGTCCAGGCCCACTCGCACTAGAGTTTCCAAGGTGTCACAGCCTTTCTAGTAATTGCAGTGAGAGTTGGAGTCAGGTCTGCACCAGATCAAGGTGACCTCTGGTGTCCTCCTGCCACTGAGCCGAGTAAAAGCTGTTACTCATACACCCCAAACACCAAAACTGCTTGCTCTTTGCAGAGTTTAGATGATACTCAAACATGAGATAATCTTTCTTTCCGCAGGTTTTCTCAGGAATGTTAAGTCTGCATTTCCTTGGACACAAATAAATTTATCAATCTGTCTGTGGGATTTCTTTTGCTAAGTGAATCTGCATGTGGGATTTTATATCTTAATAATTAAGAAAATATTCTTGTTCATCAAAAAAGGAAAACATAAAAGCAAAGGCTATTTAAAAAGTGGTTAACGGACTAGTCATTTGAAGTAATGCCAAAATCTAGGCTGCTCAGAGCAAAATTTGGTGACAAAAATAAAACTTGAATTACTCGCTCTGTCCCTCCCTTGCCTGTGTCTACACTATATTGAAAGCAAGTTGTAGATAACTCCAATCTGAATTTGTCCACTCTTTAAAACTGTCATAATTTTTTGTTTCTAATTGCTGGGGTCTTCAAAAAATATTAGATTTTGTCCTGATATAACTGTGGGACATGTTCTGCTTGGTAAAAGAAAGAAACTTATTCTAAATTTCGTTACTATTGTTTGCTTTTCTTCTTGCATATTGATGTTTGAATTAACTTGCTTTAAAATAATTTTTTTTTCCTCCTTTTTTTTCACAGGTGAATTATAATAAGAGTGATCTCATGAAAAGCAGTAAAATGGAACAAGGAAAAAAGGTCTAGCAGGCATAGTGTATGGAAAATAAACCTGACCTCTTGCTTAGTGGGGCCGAAGTTAATGGTTATAGACAGTCTTTGTTCATGGAACATGTTCTCCTCATCTGAAGAAAGCAAGCAATTTTTCTGCTAAATTAAAACTTAATGTGAAATGAACAGCCTTTTTTACGGGAAGAGAATTCCCCATCCTGGAGAGTCTTCCTGGCCAGTCAGGAATCACTTCATGCAGAAGTCCTGACTCCTACAGCCCTTGTGTCCTGCTGGAGCATGTAATAAGGCTGTCCAGGACACCGGCTGTGGTAAGAGGTGCTCATGATACCTAGGGTAGAGTGAGGATTTTTTTTTTTGAAAGGGGGAGAGGAACGAATCCCACAGAAAAGGGGTCAACACATACAGCACCCTCATTCCCTACTGCTTTGTCCATATTGTATGTCAAAACTCCAGTCACAGAGCGAAAATTCCTGGACACAATGACAGGATCTGTCACTTCATCCCTCATCTATGTTGGGACAATTTTAAAAATGCTAACACAAGCCACCAAGCACTCCAGTTGATAAGGAAGACCTTTGATCTTTCTTTGGCATTTTCTGGGAATGTTCACTTCTAAACCACACTCAAAGTGGGGGCAGCACCCGGGCACCTCTCCTTGAAGCATATTAACATACTGACCTCGGCCTCTTTGTCCCAGAGTTAGGACTATGATATGGCTAATCAGTGGGATCAGCAATAAAAATACTGGACATGGACTGGAATAAAGGAGCAATGTAATATTGCCAGTTTGATATTCCATGATATTGACTCTGGCAGTGTGCTGCAGAGGACCAGCTGTCATTTCAACGCAAGGGACAGCATTTCTGAGCTGCCTGGTTTGGATTTCTACATTCTATGCACCATTTTCTCAGGAATTTCTGCGTGAAGATACACAGCTTCTTCAGGGGCTAAAAGATTTCATATGATCCTGCACTTTCCACACAGCTTAGTAGGTTAATCAGAAAAGATGGTAATCCTGCTATTAAAAATATGCATTTTATTTCCAGTATAAATCTGTCTAGCCTTAACACCTTCTTAAGATTCTGCCTGAGTAAGTACCTCCACGGTACCTGATACCCTCTCTCTGTACAGTGCCTTACAAACTGTGATCCTCACACTTAATAAAGTTCTCTTTCATAAACTAAAATAATTTTATTGGCTCTCCATAATTGTCTCTCAGAGAGGTTTTCTCAGTTATCTTGCTGCTTTTTCTGATTTTGTAAATTGTCCTTAAGAAGCAGACACAGGAACTAGATACAACTCTGTAACTGGGAGGCCCTTTCTTGCACAAGGGGAACAACTTGCCTTAGTTGTACTCTGCTCAGGTACTAGAGTCCTGCACAAAAATACAGAACTGCCTCGTGCTGGCAGATGAATCCTGTTGGGTCCAGCTAGGATGTGAGAAGAGTTTGTTTCTTTGAAAGAGAACAAACAAGGGGCTAGGACAGAGGAGATCTGTGCAGAGAAATCCTAGACAAGTTTGGAGAGAAAACTTTGGCTGAGGTTTGTTTTATTATTGTTGTTGTTTGAATTGCAAATAAAGGCCAGGAAGGAGGCAAGTTTGGACTAGGTACAGCATGTGAGTACTCTTTTAGAGCTGGTGGGAACTTTGCCTGCTCACCCCCACACACAAATGCATGCGCTCAAACCTCAGACTTCTCTACCCCTTCAAGGGATGAGTTTGAGGCACTTGCAAGGGAAAAGAGAAAAGTCCACCTGCAAATAAAGAAATGCTGGTGACTAGATTATAGTCTTTAAATCAAAGGCACTATCTGGGGATAAATATGGGTTGTACTTAAAGCAGAACCACATGAGGCGCCTGAAGTTGTCACTCTGGAATGTACAAATAACATACAATAAGCACTCCTTTTGCAAAACTTGAAGTAGAGGACAAGTATAATGCCTGAAATTGAGCTAGCCAGACAATGCAATTTGCACACTGTGGGGATTGCCTTCTTCTAGTCGTACATGGGGTAGTCATCTGTTGAGCTGAGTTGTCATAATCTTAATATCATAGAGCAGCTTCACTGTGTAAGTATGGGCAGATTGTCATAAAAATGCAACAAGAGCAGGATTAAGGACTAAAAAAGCACATGTATTATCTTAATAAATGACTGCTCCCCACATGCAGGCACACATACAAATACATGGAAACACACACACACACGTGTATACACACGCAAGCTTCTTAGTTTGCCAGTGCAGCCCCCTTCAGGACATTAACTGTTCAGGATCTGAACAGTCCTGTTCCACAGTAACCCCTACAGAAGGCAGCATATGATGCAATACCAAGAAAAAAATTTTCAAACCTGCTTCAAAAAAAACAAGGATAAGTCAACATTGTGAAGGAAAGCTAGTACAGTACAAAACAGTCGGAAGAGTGGGGGGTGTTTAATTTCCCAGGGCTTTGATGAGTGAATTTTCCACTCATCACACCACAGGTCAGGAACCCATGTCCATTCCAAAGTTAATGCTATTGTTTTCTGATCTTTGAACCCTAACACCTGTCAGTGCCACATTCCCAGAGGACAAGACTGGGGCTGGCATTTCTTTTTAACAAAGAAAATATTTACAATCTTATCACTCCCTAAACAACATCCATCCCTTTGGACTACTAGAAAAGTCATTTAAATGCAGCTGAAAGTTATTAAGGAAATGCTGTGACTCTGAATGTCATCAGACACAACTCTTCCTGTCACACTAGAAGTATCTGGAATGGCTCCGCTTACACTGGGTAGTTATTCTGGATTTATGGGAGGCAAATAAGAGAATGATTTGACCCCAGTAATTGAAAATGTAATCCAGTTCTTATTCAAGTTTCCAGAATTCACCTTTCAAAAACAAGTTTCCACACCACCTTATATTTTCTGTCATAATTCTCTGGTTGTACAGAAGAAGGATGAAATAGGAGGCTTTTATAAACAAGGAAGTGGTCTAACTCACTGCCTTGTGCAAGAAAATCCAGAACAGGACAACTCCAAAGTCAGTTGTTCCCTGGACTGTGCCAAATATCCAACCCCTTTGGAAACCACAGCCAAGCCTTTGGCTCCCCTCTTCTGCAGGTCTGCATGTAGCACGGAAGATCCCCCAGGAAGAGAGGGGAAAGCCCTGCACCCCAGCCCTGGTTCCTGGTCCCTCCCTGTTTCCCCCAGTGCCCGTTGGCACACTTCTGCTGGACTCTCATCCAACCCAAGCCCTGCTCCTTCACAGACCCTGCTCTGGATGTGGGTCACAAGGGAGAGTCCTCTGCAGTGCCTGGGGAGGATGATGCTGGACAAACCTGCAGTAGATGTGGAGCAGAGCTTCTTCTCCTTGCCAGGCTCTCACCTGCAATACTTGTTTTCGGGTTTTGACTCTGTGCAGGAAGTCTCTTATCCACCTGCATGGGAACTTGGCTGTCCAAAGGTCTTCAGTGACCTGCAGACATACAGGTTAAGGGGCAGACTGTCACAGCTCCTAATGAATAACCCTTTCCCCAGGCAGCAGCTGATGCCACCAGATTAGTTAGTGGTCACAGAGAATAAAAGCTAAGACTTTCTCTGATAACACTTAGGTAACACTTTCTGGCCACATCTGAGTGAGATTCAGGTTGCCTGTCTCTGAGTCATGGTATTAGGCACTCTCACTTGTTACTTTTACTTAAATAAAGGTCAAAATTCAGAGAAAAGAGGTCCTGAAGCTGAGTGAGGATTTTGGCTGGCTAATGGCTGAGTCAGGAAATTCACACTGCACTTCCACCGGCTAATGAAACACTACCTCCACGAGATAACTTCTAATGCTTTCTCATGTGCTGCCAAAATAGAAACTCAATCAATAAAGAGCAGTAGCTGTTTTCAACACAGAGGTGCTAGAGCTGACTTGCAGTCAGGACAGCAAGGCTAAGATGTGATAGCTGAGTAATAACCACAGCTGTTTTGCTGGTGATGCTCCACCCCAGGCACCTATATTAGCTTTTGCCATCAGCTTCTATACCTCAAGGTCAGCTTGCAGTTAGAAAGAAACTAGCCTGGAGGGAAAAGATAACTGCAGTGTTCCAATAAGAGACATTAGCATTGGCCAAATAATTTGTGTGAAATTATTAATCTTGCAAATGTTACCTTTCTGTACAGGTAATGATTTTCACTAATTCAATTGGTATTTAAATTACTTGCCAAGTAGTTTGTGGCAAATAGCTGTTAAGTCATAGCTATTTCTGTAGCTAGCTCTTTGGGAGTACTGAAAAGTGAGCTGTTCAGACTGCATGACCCTGCTGTATTTCCTGATTGGATAAACAGCAGTTGGATGATCAAGTTTCTGTAGTACATTTTTGCAACTCTTAGTCTGAAATCTCATTTCTGCAAATTATCTGCAGTATCGTCGTAAAGTGGCTGTAGAGCAGAAATATTTAGAGGATGCATATTTACAAGTAATAGGCTTTTGCCTAGCAGAGGCAGACATGGCATCCTTGTTGAATGCAGAAAGCAGCAGACATACAGGCTTCTCGTCAGAACACCTTTCTGCCTTGCTGGCTTTCGTGGGACCACCTTGATGACTAGAGACAGTTCACTCTCCAAGTCTGTTCAGTCTTTGGCTTCTCGACAAGGCTTGTCAGCAACATGGCTAATTGATGCAAATTGAGGTGTCTCTGCATATGGATTGGTATGAGGCTGACGGTATGCTCATCAGATGTTGTAGCCTTAGTGTAAGATTAACTGTGCTATCGACACCCAGACGTGGCCTGCTGGGCATGCTTTCTCATTCATATAGTCTCATTTCATTTTCATTTTTCACAAGCAATAACTCAGGCTGAAAGGCAAAGCAGAATTAAGTTATATTTCTGCAGTTTTTTTTCTACACCCTCAAACTGATTGTTCTAGATGCCTCACTATGCATACAGATTTGAATGTAGTGGTTTTTCTTCAGCAATCCTGATATGGGAACATGAGAAATTTTGAGATCAGTAGTAGGTTTTGACATTTTTAACTGATCTTTCAAAATTATTTTTTGCACTTGAATCTGGACATGAAACTAAAGATTAGTAGAAAGGTAGAAAAGCAGGAAATTAAGTGAAATATATTTTTAGGGGGTAGGTAGGTTTAAAAAAAAAAAGAAATCTTACAGCATTTCTGTGTGCTAAAATCCTGGTGATTTTCTCTTTTCATGTTACATTATCCTAATATTTTTCCAGGCTTGCCAGCAAGTATATGGCTCTAGTAATTACCCTTCTCCTAAGCACTCATTAAGCAATACATATGATAGAAAAATGGACATTTTAGGGTTTCTAAGTATTCTGGATTTGCAAGAGGAGCTTACAAAAAATAGAAACATTTGAGGTAATACAGTTGGAAATACAGTTTAAGTTTCTTTTCTGTAGACTCGCAGTCTAGTATCAAGCTCAGCAATGTTGCAGCTGTCATGATGCTTGACAGAGAAACCAGTAGAAGATAAAAATCTGATATAAAGAGATTCTGATATTAATATCTGATGGACAAATTTGATTAATCCTTTTTTGTGGGGGAGGAAGACAAGACAGGACAGGAATGGGGGGAGAGATTCTTCTGGGAGTCTTGTTTTGTTTTGCAGTGTGCAGTCCAGAGTAATCTGAACCGTTTAAGTTTGATGCATGTGTGACTGATTTAAACATTAAAACTCAACCATGTGAATTTGGAGACCTAAATGACTCTTTATAATGAGAAAAAGTAGCCTTAGGTGTGGAATATATAATGAAGCACAAACAGCTGCAGGGAACTGATTTAACCTTCAGGGAGCTGGAAGAGTTGGGGAAATGATCGTCCAGGCTGTCTGCAAACCACTATCTAACAAGTAGATGCCCTCACCTGGGGTAGCATGTTTTCTGACAGAAATATCCAAATAGAAGGAAACCACAAGAGCTAAAGGGACAGTTCTAGTAAGGGAAGAGTGTGGTTACCTCATGTAGGAGGACTACAAAAAGTAATAGAAGAGGGACGTATCTTTTTTCGTTGTGTACACGTCAAACATTATACATGCAAGATCTATTTACTTCCTATAGCATGTACAAAAAAGACTATGAGATTCTCCCCAAATTAGAAAGAAGGAACTGAAGATGCCAGAGTGTCCAGAGGGTGTTAGGTGCAGTCCTGGAGTACATTCTTCCATTGTTTTTTCCTGAGGGCAACCCAGGTTGGGTGCTCCGACACCGCTCTGTGGGTTGTCAACCTAAATAAAGCAAGTAGGAACAACCGGGAAAGTTTTTTCAAAAACATCCTTTTAGCCCAAACCTGAGATGTTACCCTAAATGGACCTTCATTCCCTGATTGTCCCAATCTGATTTCCAGAACTGGATGCCCAGCAGGGTCTGTTCAGTTAGGGAGAGGGGCTCAGCCATGGTGCCAACACCCAGGCTTCTTGCTATGGCTCCAGAACCAAAGCACAGGTACTAACAGCCAACATCTCAAGTCAAAAGTCATTATGAGAGTTGAGATAGGTGCCTCTGCAGAGCTTAGAGCAAGTTACATTAATGTCTGTATTCTGAGATCATGAAGACTGTGACAGAGAGAGACATTATTTCTGGCAAACTGAATGACCCACAGGAGGTGTTCCAGAAGCGCAATCTAACAAGAGGTATTTACACATTGTGTCTTGCCTCAAGTCCCATCTACACTAGGTATAACATGTCTGTAGTCATTGATTGTAATGCTTTCCTCTGATGCATCATAACTTTGTAGCTGCACCATGTTCCTGCAGAGACTGGTTTCCCAGCATGCCCTACCCACTAGCTAACAGCATGACAACATCTGTACCCATGCATCCCTGTGGCTTTTCCCTGACACCTGAACAAGTGCCCTGGAACAAGTGTCTGCTAAAGCAGCACAGAGAGCTTTTAGGACACTGTTCTTTTGGAGGAAATATCCTCTGTTGCAGAAAGACCATGGATGGAACAGGGCAGGACTACCACGCATCCCTTGTTTGCTGGATGGCAAAAGACATGGACTGTTGTTTTCTGTGGACAATACCTGTGTGACAAACTAAACTGGGTTGCAGACCTGCCCAGGAGCAGTGAGAGCAGGGCTACTCCAGGACAAGGGATGAGCAAGGAGCTAAGGTCACCCCAGTGTTAGCTATACCCTCCCTGGTGAGCACTGCCCCACAATGTCTGTACCCATGGGCGAGCCTGGTGATGGTCACAGGGTCCATCTACAGTCCTAGATGCTGCAATGGGACAAACCAGGTCCAGCGTCTGATATTTGAAGTGTGGTTAATAACTTTTGCCTCTCCCCTGAAATGCTGTAACCTTAATTAATATTTCCGTAATGCTTTGTGAAATGCTCTTAGGTAAAAGACACTGTGCAAGCATGAACTAATTGTATTCCCAAAGAGAGAGCCAAATGGTTAGCTGAACTTATTCTAAGAAGTTGAAGATTTCTTTGCAATTTTTCCAAATAAGTTAGCTAATTTTCCTTCCCATCAAAACAGTATAACGTCAGAGGGTTGGCATTTTTTAGCTGTTATAGACTAGCCAAGGTCACATTCCACTGCAAGATGATTGTCTTCCATTGCATAGCATTCCTTGGGATAGATAAATAATGAGTTAATGTTTACAGGGAATACTGTCCACAGAAAATAGTCTAAAAATATCTCATTTTTGTATTGATTTCACTTACCTGGAAAATAAAAAAGGCAGGGAAGACTGTAAATTTAATTTTGATTTTCATGTATAGGAGCATATAATCATGACTCATTATCAATATAGTTATGGTAACATCACTGGCATTTTCTTTCAACATCAAGATGATTTTCCTTTAAAAGGAACTCACCCACAGAAGCATTATTTTACATTTTTAAAAGTAACAAAAGATGCCCTATTTCTTTAAAGTGCACGAGAATGCATGATCTTCTAAAATCAGTGCAAGACTTCTTACTTTGTTATGACTAATGTCACAACCTAATCTTTCATTAGTAACAGATGTTGCTTTCATCTCTGAACTATACGGCACCAATACGAAACAAGGATTAACAAAGGTTGCAGACTTCCCACAGGAATACGTGTACACCCCATGCAGCCTTTCCCTTCTGTGTGGCGGATCATTAGACCTCACTGCAGTGTCGATCGTCTATGTGTTGACCTGGTAAAGTCTACGTGTCAGTCACCAGGGATGAATTTAGTCCATGGTCTGATCCAAAGATAGTCAATTCTGTACATAACACCATACCTGTCTTTTGCAGAACTCATTCCTCTAATCGCACTCTAAATAACATATTGTGCTTTCCAATTAGCAAGGATTACAATATAGAACCTAGCAGTTCACTCAAACATCTGCATGTTTACACATCCTTGTAATGGCATATTAATTGCTTTTCATGTTTCTGTATTTTTAAAGCTAGAAAGAAAGCTCTCTGCTTCAGAAGAAAAGGGTATAGTTTTCAGGCTGCTTGGTCAGATTATTCAAACAGCACTCACAGCATGACTCAGGCCTTGACTTACCCAGAAACTACTGTTCAGGACTGGATTGGGAACGCACATTGCAATCCTTGCACTAACCATTGCTCCTGGTATGTGCGCAGCAGTTAGTCTTTCCATGGAACCACTCCAGGAGGAAATATTTTCTGTATCAGCCATGTTCCCTTTGCTGGGAGCAAACCAAGCCCAATAGCCCAAACTGTGAGTCATTTACTGTTTTGATTTGATCCAAGACTGATGTCTCTCTCTGCTAACGGACAAGACAGAGAATTTAACCAACATATCTTCCCCAAGCCTAAGAGTTAAAAGAAGCAGCCCACTGTGTTAAACTTTGCTGTGGAAAGCAGCTGTGTAATATAAACTGAGGAAATCTAAAGTGAAATCCATAAATTAAAAAATTGTCCTTTGGTTTTCTTTTCCTCTCTCTTCCTTTTTATAAATTTATTCCCATTTTTTAAAACTCCTTTCACCCCATCTCTCAGTGGCTTCTTTTCTTTGCTGCCTTTATTTCTTCCCATTAACCTAATTTTGTCTAGGTGTGTCCCCCATTGCCTTCCTTCTTGCTGATTGGTGGCACTCTGTTAGTGTTAATTCCTGGTGCACAGTATGAAACTGATCCCTCACAGCTCCTGAGTGCTGGGTTGCTGTTGGGTTGTACCTAAGCCCATCATGAATGATGACTAAACCACTATTTTCTCCTATCTTCTAAGTGCTTCCTTTTTGCCCATGGGTTTAATTTTTTCCTTCTTGCCAGCTGTCTCTCTTTTTCTCCTTTTCTTAAAAATCAGTTATACAGCTCCCTCACCACACACTTGGGAAGATGTTGCCATACTTTTCTCGTAGTCATTTAACATTGTTTGCACATCTGACACAATGCAGTCTGGGCTGCAACACATCAGGCTGTGTTAACATGAACAATGCCAAGTGGGTTCCCAGAAGGGGGCAGAGGGACTAGCCATGCCTGTGTTTGAGACAACCCCCTCCTTCGGAGGAAGGTGCTGTAAAAAGCAAAAACCAAACAAATAAAAGGAAACAACCAGTACCTTTTCATCTCAGACTGCCTTGGGCACAGGAGGAAAAATGGGGCAATGACGGAAAGGCTTTTAGATTAATCCAAGGCAAAAATGATCGTCCTTTCAAACGCGATTATTAGGAAAGTGATTTGGAAGCCAGTGGGACAGGGCGGTGTGGAGTAACCTGTCTCTCTGATACATATCACAGAGACATTCACACTGACTGGTTATAATGAATCCAAAGTTGGCATTAGCAGAAACAAAAAGTAACATGGCCACCACGTTGCCTTCAACAATTCTTTTCATCCTTGAAAATTTTCTTAGGAACAAAAGGCATTCTTTTGTCTCATCCAGAGACCAGTGCAGGTAAAAGTTTCTCTGGAAGTCAGAAACATTTCACCCTCCAGAAGGAACACAAAAACATCTCTGAGTCATATACAACTATATTTTACAGCTCCATGGAAATGCAAAGGACTTTACATAAGGTTTGTGCAGCATTGCTGGGCCAGGTTCAGTGCTGGTGCAAGCAGGGCTGGCTCTGCCAAGCCCAGCCGAGAGGCTGCAGCAGGAAGTCACCTCACAGTGCTAAGGGTGGTTAGAGCCGTTAATTTATTAAGGGCTGCTGTTTGCTTACTTACTTGCATGCATGCTCACAGCTCCCTCAGCAGCATGGCATACAGCACAGGGGACTGCTTTTTTCTGGTACTTTTGCAGAAGTAGCCTCTCCTGGGGAGGAGTGGGGGAGTGATGCCACACACCATTTTCCATCTGACACCCAACCCATCCCACCCTGTGCACCTTCACTCATCACCGCGGCATGTGGAGCAGGCCCTGCCTTTCTGCCTGGAAACTGCACACCGTGGGCCAATGCCTATCAGATATCAGCCAGCCACTGTATTTAGATGTAACACATTGTGCTAGAGACATCGAGCCCTTTATAAACACTTTCAAAAGCTCGTGCTTGCTGTGCAATATGGCACCAGCAACAGAAGAACACAACATTTAACTGTGCAGGTTTCTCCAGCTGCTAAAGCAATTTGTTAGAGAAACTTTTGTAAACACGAAGTGGTCTTTTTGAGTGCAACAAATATGTTTAACTGCTTGTAAATGACCATCAGTCTTTGGGTTTTAGCTTTGTACTACTAGTCAGTGCCTGCAGTCCTTGTTCCATATTTATTCAGCCTTTGTTCCCAGCACGTACAAACTAGAAGTCAAAGGGAATTTTATTAGAATAAAAAGAAAATTTAAAAAAAGAGTAGGTTGGATCACAAGACCCTAGCGTTTTGTATTACAGCAAGTTTGTGAAGCTAGTCAACAACATCCAAGCAGTTGAGCTCGGATGTATTATGAGCTAGGTGTATTAGTAAGATCAGTGTAACATATGGGATGTGTTACTTTGATAAGGAGAGATTTCACAAATGCAGAAATTATTAATTACCTCAGAGCAGGAGAAGCAAGAAGATTCCTTGACTTAAAAGTGTGGAGGCTGATGTGTGCTTTGGGAACACACGGTGCTTGAGTGTTCAGCTTGTTTTGCAAGTTACTGGGTGCATCAAGCTCCTCTGATTATCTGCTGAGTAGGCTGTCTTTCTGTCCAAAACAGAGCACCTGCAAAGATGACTTGACCAGAGCACAAACAGTCTCAAGGCAATTTGTTTCCAGGTGAGCTTGCAATTGTCATTTGAAGATTACATCTGTCTTTCTCCCTTGTCTAAAAAAAAAAAAAAAGAAATAAAGAAAATCAGAAAGCAAATATAGATACCACAAAAACTCCTAAGGAGCACTCACCTGGTTTCTAAGAATAACTAGGAAGTAAAGCACAACGATATTGCATGTACTGACCGTTATACACTTAAACACATCATCCCTCTCATATCTGGAATTTAACAATATTCATCCCTCAGCCTCAAGGCACAAATTCTTAAAGCCCTGTGCAATAATATGTGATGGCACATGTGAGTGGAGGTTCCCTTAGAAACAAAAGCAAACAGGGCTTTTTTTTCCTCTTTGCTGCACCAGTCCCACCCTTAATATGCCTATGGATAGTGCTAGCAGTGGATAGTGTGATTTTGTGATCCCTCTGTTTGCTTGGGGGTGATTCGTCTAGCAGTGGCCATTAATTTTGTGAATGTTTTTAAATGGTGCTTGCAGAATAAAGGGAAATGAATCAGAATTTTTCTAGCTCTAATCAAAGACACAAGGAATTTGTTGGAGTTTTTTGGTCCTAGGGATATTTCCAGTGACATGTTAGAGAGAAACCATGAATCATGCTTTGCTTCCCTTGTTTTTTGTGTTTGGTTTTTTTCCAACAATTTAATTAGTCTTACTAGATGCCACATTGTATGAGCCTAAAAGCTTTTCCCTTCTGAGTTAAGTTTCTATGATTTACTTTAAAACTTCATCAGCTACAGAAAACTGAATTATGTAAAGCAGAAACTAGAAATACTAGAAATCTCTGAGAAACATGAAGACTGTGGTTTTAAATGGGATGGACTAACCAGCTCAGAT
The DNA here is from genome assembly GCF_949628215.1 of Phalacrocorax aristotelis. Classification (NCBI taxonomy): domain Eukaryota; kingdom Metazoa; phylum Chordata; class Aves; order Suliformes; family Phalacrocoracidae; genus Phalacrocorax; species Phalacrocorax aristotelis. The sequence continues at coordinate 62,306,424 of NC_134311.1, forward strand.
AGAATAACACCCAATATCAGCCTGCTGCCATCTGTAATATGAAACATCAGAGTAAAATTTGAACTAAGTTGCTGAGCAGACACACACTTATCCTGTGGCTGACTGAGATATATGGGTCATTACCAGCACTCTTAAACTTGTCTTTCTTTTTCTCTGAAAAATTATATTCCTTGGATGTGATCTTTTATTGCAAGTCTCCCTTCTTTCTGTTCTCTGAAGTCTCTTGTGTAGGTCCCAGCCTAGATATGATGCCAACCTTGTTACTCAGGGAAAAGCAAAATAAATTTAAAATTAAGTTAATGAAGTAAAGAGCTTGACAGCTTCATTAGAAGTCCCATCTCTGCCCATCCTATATTATACACTTGAGAGTTCACTTCCACTCATAAGGGATGTCATATATTAACAAGTCCTCAAAAAGCAGGCAAGCAATGGATGTTCTGCAACTCTTTGGGAGTTAATGACCATTTTCTGAGCTGTTTTATCATGAGTGAAGGGATTGCTCAGTATACTGTAACTTGAAGCTTCTTGGCATACATGTTTAAAGGTATAAATAATACGAAGAGCACCAAGGCATAATTACCACCTTACATGGTACACAGTGTCCTTTGGACTGAATTCCATTGATTCCAGGCTCATTCAAATGTGTATAAATGGAGAAAAGGCTTCAGATGCAATTTTTCCTCATGCCACCCATATCCTTTTATAGTAATTTCCAAGTACACACTGTAAATTATTACCAGTCTTTCTACTTTATGACTCACACCTGATTAGCCTTAGATATAGGTATTTATTGTTTCTGCCTACAATGTATAGTGCGTATGGTTAATCAGGACCCTAGTGTGTTATTGGTTCCACCTCAAGATCTTTGTCTTTTGGAGATGGCAGTTGCAGCTGATATACTACGGAAAAAAAGGAGCCAGTCTTAGCCTCTGGATTCAAGCAGCAAAACTTCAGGGAAAAGTGGGTCTAGTACAGGCATACTTCTATTAGTATTGTTAAATGAATTGGTAACCTTCTCAAAAAAATAAAAGCTTTCACACTCATTTAATGTTACAGTTTAATTAAAAAAGAAGTAATCTATACCAGTGTGAAACAGGTTTATATCATGAAAGTTCTCATCAAACAGTTTAAAGTTGAAGGGCTGATACGTGTCCTGTCTTGCCTTGACAGTTACTGCACAGCATAATACAGCAGTGCCAATCAGATCCAAACAAAGGCAACAGCAGTTGTCTGACTGTGAATCACTTCTCACCTCAATTAATATAAATATTGAGTTTGCACAAGTAGACTTGACAATTTGAGGCATGCCCAAATTTTCTGTGTAACTAGCATTTAATGACTGATACCCAATACTTGGACCTGGCATTGAGGGTGAAGTCAACAGTTAAGCACTTTGTTTTGTGGAAGTGACTGGAGGCTCAGCAGAAGGGTTCAGTGCCTTTTGTAGAAGTTTTGGAAATAACGCATAGCTGTAGATGGAAAGGCTCTTGTTGGTTTTAATATCTCACAGATGTGTTACTTGCATTTCTGATGTGAATTCTCTTTCCTTTGACTCCACCTCTTTCATATTCATCTCCTGAAAATACTCCAATGAACACATCAACTCTAGGAAATATTCCCCAGAATATAGAATAACAACAAGTATAGAATAATAACAAAATAATAACAAAGAATCCTCAGCTAGGTCTACAGAGTATGTGAGAGAAGCTAAATCTGAGTACACAATTGTGTGTGTCTGTAGCTTCAGGGTCTGCTTCTGAAAGTTATATTTATCCAGCAAAGAGAAGAAGATTACTACATTAGTAGTATATCCAACAAAATGTCTTGTTTCGTTTACCACGCTTGCAAATAATATGCAGTTCAAGAACTACTCAATTCAGCTGAGAAACCAGGGACCAGGTTAAAAAAAAACACCCTGACAAAACCCATTCCAAGCAAAGTATTTGCCCAACTCTGACTCAAAATAATTAGTTCAAATCTGGCAAAAGCTGATCTTAGATACTGAAAGGCATAATTGTCTAACAGCGTCTTACCAGGCTTTCTAAAATGCAGTGGTGGTCTCATGTAATTTCCTAGATAGTGGACAAGTGTCAGCAGGGAAATTACTCCCAGCATTATCCCTAGTTAGTAATCTCACCTTCTGTCCAGGACCTTACTCAACAAAGACACCTAAGTGCCTTGAGATCCTTATTAAAGGGGTTCTTCGGGGCTAGAATTTGTTGACAAGGACATGAAAGAAAGCTTTTAGTTTGGATATCTGAATCTACAAGAGAAATACGGCTTCAGAGTAAAACAGACTGGCTAGCACTGTTACATTTTCCTGAAAGGAAATATGCACAAAGCTTCAGTGTCTTTGGTTTAAAGTTCTCCTGTCAAATCAGTGCTGAGAAATTTGATTGAGTAGTCTTATTTCAACCAATCCCAGGTACCTACAGTTCTTGCTCCCCTCACAGAGCAAATAGTCAGCAAGTGTGGAAATTGGATCACTTAATTATGGGTATAAGCAGATGTTCATATTTGTGTTCAGTTTGGTTCCAGTATATAAATCCAGGGGGAAATGCTAATTCATACTGGTGTCTGTAACCAAAACAAATGTATTTGTGTGTGTGTATGTATGAGACACAGTGAGATGTGGCAGGCAACATTCCACTGAAGAATTACTTATATTGGGTATTTTGCTTTTACATTCCATTTCTTGGTCATGGCACATACAGGTATAATTGCCTGTATGATAACATGCCACACATCAGCCTATGTTGCCTGTTCTATTTTTATGGTCATGGCTTTATGCACATATGTTTGTCAAACATTGGTGGTCAGGTATGAACTCCAAGAGTCTTTAGAGAAATGGAAACACAGTCATACCATGACAGGAGAGCTGCAGAAGTTTTGTTCATCTTATAGATCAGCAGGCCATGTGGTAACCTGACCTTCTCTAAGTCTCCAAATACAAGTAACGTCTGCTGGAAGCAGCAACCTTAATGAGGTTGAGTAGAGGCCAGATGAATCTGGATATATAGGAATAAAACGTAGATTTCTGACTATGAAGTCAACTAGCCTTTGGGGCAGCACAGAAAGCAATGCAGTAGAATCTTTTTGCTAGAGAAAGAAACAAAGGTTTTTTAAGAAAGAGGCTGGACTTCTTTCTAATATACATGTTTAATCAATCAGAAGTCATGGGGCTCAATGAGACACCCAAGGACAGATGTTCAGGAGCCTGTGCTATGTATGAGGTCCAAGGAAAGGGTCGCAACATGCTCTCCAGAGAATTGCAGACTTGGGGGTATTTACCATGATTCTCCCAGTACTGAAGCTTTTACATGCAAAACAAAGGCCTGGAGGTAAACAGCTATGTTGCAGTCTCAAATTACTTTCTTTCTTTTTTTGTTAAATGTTTGCTTCATGCCTACACTCCTAGAACAACCAAATTCTAGAAACGGGGAACTGGAAGAAGCATTGGCAGGTTATTCCCAGAGGCCAGGGGAGCAGGACTGCACGCAGCCTGCATGCCAGGTTTCTGCTTCATCTGTTTTTAAAACCCCCTGTAAAGGAGATCTCAATGTTTCTGAAAAGCTGGTTCCCATGCTACTCTGTATTTGTAATCAGACTATTTTTCCTAAGATTTAATCTAAATTTAAGTAATGAATTAGCCAATTACTTTATGACCTACCCTTTGTAGAGAAGGGAAGAACTGATTTCTGCCTTCTATAAAATAATTTTCACGTATTTGCAAAGTGTTATTGTCTTTCTCCTGTCTCTAACTCCTAAATTAAACAATCCAAGTTCTCTTAACATTTCTCGCAGGTTCATGTTTTCTAAACCTCTTATCATGTTCTTGCAGTTATCTTAAAATGCAGCACCCAAAACTGGACGCACTACTTCAGCTGAGACTGCACCAGTGCCAAGTAGAGCAGAATAATTACCTCTCTTGTCTTATACCCAGCATTCCTGCTAATACATCTCAGAGTGACATTTGTCTTTTCTGCAAGAGCATCACATTATTGTGAAGAGAGGCTTGAAAGTGTGACCCAAGTGCTGGCTGAAGTTTCAGAATCCAAAAGGCACATAAAAAGAAGTGGGGGAGGAAAGGTTATGTTTCAGTCACTCACACTAAACGGGGGCATGGCTCAATATATTCAAATGTCTGGTGTTGGCAGTTCTGACTTAAAATCAATGAACCTCTACAGCCGAGGCTCATTTAATTTTCACCAATGAGTAGGAAACACCTAGCAAACTACAAGCTTTTGGAAAGTGAGACATAAATGAGCAAACACTGGAAAAGGCATTGAATCACAGATATCAATCACTTATCTGCAATGATATTAATTCTGTAAAGCACTTGAAGTATGTGAAGACTTACTGAGGAAGCCCTGTGCAATTCTGAGAAACTAAGGGAATCTATAAGGACTGGGAGGGAGAGGGAAGCACAATGTGCAATTTGTACAGCATGCCAACTCATGTCGTGCAAATTGGAAAGGTTCTAATGTAGCTGTCTTTATAGGGTTACTGGCTGCTTTTTAATCTGTGCCCCTCTTAGCCATGGTTTCTAGCAAACTGTGCACTTTTTTTTAATTTCCCAGGCCAAAGCATCATGCTCAGTTACAACGGTCACCTCATGTACTCCTGTAACTGTGTTTAACACATTCTAGCAATGACTTGTCACCTTAGCAAAATCAGAAAGGTCAGATTCACAGAATGTAGGATGTTAAATACAGCCAGGAGGGCAAAGAGACTGCCAGTCATTTATGGACTATTTACTAATATTTCTCCGCATTTGATGATTTATAATTCCCATGTAACCTACTTTCTTTAAACAATAAATGATGAGCAGAAAAACTCTCCTCAGCTCCCCTTCCCAGGACCCAGACAGTCTGGGAAAATTTCTCCTTTAGGCCACTTGCCTATTTAAAGTGTAAATCTGATTGATTTTACAAGGGAGAAAGAAAGAGTCAGGGTGTCATTGTGTTTCAGAACCTTTATCAGGAGTTTGACTAGAACTGTCACGGGTAATTTGCCTGTTAGCTTGATGAGAGACCTCACGAATGTTACGGTACAGGGGCTGTATAGGATGTTTGGAGTGTCTAATGATCCACAGTCAAGAGAGAGGGTCATGATATAATTGCTCCAACAGCAATTCATTCCCTTTCAGGGGAGCTCAAAAGGAAGAACCTACACATGGACACCTATCTCTCTCAGGTGGGAGAGCTGCTGTTCACACCAAAGAGTCAAGGCGGTGCAGCTGAGGCAGACACTTAGAACCAGGTCCCAAAGAACGTGCAGCAAAAGGCACTCCTTTTCACAGAGCAAATATACTCTGAATAAAGACTCAGGAAAAGGAATCGCTGTCATGCCTTAGAGCTAAGTGTATCAGATGCACTGAAATGACATGTGTTCCCTTATGCCACACTGTCTGTGGCAAAGCCTAGCTCAGCCCACTTCCCATGTAGAGCTTGTGGCTAGTCCACATTATATTATCATGTAGCATTGCATAAACTCATGTTTTGTCCAAAAAGTCAGCCTTGCCCAGCTAAGGAACAGTTCATGAAATCTGTGTACTGCAAAAAATAATTCCCTTTTATACAATTTAGTGTATTACAACATTCTCATGGACATGACCCAGATGAGTAAGTGGAAGCCACTGAGCGAGGCTGGAGTTGTCTTCCACCTATGCAGAGGCACACCATCGTAACATATGACAAGCCTTACAGATATTGACTATCAATATATTTATGCTTTTCCCTGAAAACTTGTGCATGCTTATCACTATACAGTTGGAACATGGGAATGGGAATTGAAATGGGAACCCTGAGAAATGACTCACATAAACTTTCTGCCTTGTTCTCTTTCAGCTTAGAAATATGAAACACCTGATCCGGGGGCGCCTAAGGCAGGTCCTTGGGGCATGTTAGTAATTTTGTTACAGCTGAGGAAACAAGTAGAAAGGTAGGACTGTCTTAAAAGAATTCGTTTCTTTCACATGGAAATGTTATGGGGGTTAAAGATTCAGGCTTTAACCTTCCTGACTATGCTGCAATAAGAAGGTGGGGAAAAGAATTTCTCTCTTCTTCTTTCTTTTTTTTTTTTTTTTTACTAAAAAAGTCCTTACTTGCTCTTCTTAGGCATCTTTACCTTATGCATAGTAGTATTGTTTCAAACTAGACATACATTCAGCAAAAACTTTATGAGTCATCACTTGCCTACCCTCCACCTCACCCTGTAACGAACTGTAATCTTAGAAGAAATTCACTGCATGTTCAAAGATGAAAAAATGTGGATGGTTTCAGAGCCAAGTAAATTTGTGCCAGGTGACTTGAATTTTAGAGCAAAGTCTGGGTGATTGCAGCATGATGCAGTAATGCATTCGTTTAGGTTATGTTCTAGCAAACCCGAGAGGCCAAGGTGTGGGATCAGGCATGGTTCTGCAGTAATCTTTACAGATTAGTTGTTAGCATGTTCCCTGCCATGCATTTGACCCACTCCAGATAGTTCAGGTGACTTTCAGGCTTCATGTAAAAGATCCACATTGAGTTCTGCCAAAATAACCCTTGGCCTGAGCAGAAACTTACTGGGGTCGGGCATACTGGTGCTGTGTTTGTATGAGTTACACTGCACTGCAGAAGGCAGAGAGGAGGCCTTCCTCCTCCTGAGAAATACCCTGGAGAGGCTAATGTGAATCTTTCATCTTTCCAGGTGGACAAAAAGAAAGAGAGGAAAGTGGTAAAACTTCCTTTGTGGGCAGACATCCGGCATTAGATTTTTTTTTTTTCTGTTAATTGAGCCTGTTGTAGGAGACAGGATTTTGAACCTAAACTCCCACTGCTGCAGTGTGAGCTGCCCAGTAGCTGAAAGTGTTTCTGCAATTTGCAACATGTTTATTTCTCCATTTAAAGTTGTATCCTAGGTCTAGAATATTTTCCAAGCTGTGAACTGCACTAGTAGGTGGGCCACTGACTGCTGGCTGGCCACAAAATGCAGACTACAATGGGTACCTCGGTTGAAAAGGCAGGGGCATCTGAGAATTATGCTTAGACTTTTGCCCCTTGGTGTGTCTGACCTGGGTGATGCTACATAGGAACTGAATGCCAGGTAGTGGGCCACTGTGTCTCAGCCCAGGGAGCCAGGAAAGGAGGTGGGTGGGAATCAGCTTGCTGGTGAGCAGCTTGTGTGCCTGCTTCCCTCTCAAGAAGACCATCCTCAAACAGGACACCCAAGAAGGAGGTATCACTTGTTATGATAAAAAATGGTGGCCTTCCTTTTTAATACAAATCTGTTTAAAAAGAAGACAGCTCAGGATGAGGTCCACAAACCTCTGCTGCCAAATGTCTCCACTGGCGGTCACAGCCAGCACCATTACTGGTGGCGGTAGCTCTCAGCTCTGTGCCAAGCTATGGAAAGCCTTATTGGGGTTTAAATATCAGTGTTTGGAAACCCTGACCTTTGGTCCTATTACAGATCTCACAAACCTGCTCTTCTGAATTCTGATACTGTTTTCAACCGCTACACAGCAATAATGACATCTCAGGCACAGTGCCTCCTTCAGAAAATAACACAGCCGCTTTAATTGAAACCTCATTTTCCCCATCATAACAATAAGGACAATTGTATACAGACCTGAGACACGTATGCGCACTATCTGGAGTTCATGCATCCTGCCTGTATCCCATCCTGACTTGTTTGTCTCTATAGTTCTTTTTGGCTCACAAGGTTCTGAGTCAGGGCTTACATATACCACCTTATAAGATTACATCCTGCCCTAGGCTCTTGGTTCTGTACCAGCACAAACTTTACAGCCATAAATGCTGAGAGGATTAAGTGGAAGCACTTTTGGATCTTTTAAAGGAGGGTATGTGGTTTTGAGAAGCAATGGTGTGTACAATACCAATAAATCTGAGATGATAGGGTTTTACACTCCAGTCGCACATATGTAAAGGGCTATCTGCAGTGTGCAAGGTAGGAGGAAGCCTGGCCTGATGCCTGCTTTCTGCCATCAACTTGTATGGTAGAAGTAAGCCGTAACAATCTGGGTACTACAAAGAAAATTTTTTAATTCAAGGGGAGGAAAAGTGAGCACAGACACAGCATGATTCAAAGCAGGCAAGTGAGATACTGCATTAACCCTTTTGAGCGGAGTTTCCTGGAGTCACCCCTGAGCATCGTCCTCAAGCACAAGAGTTCTGAGTTTTTGCCAACTTTATTTGAGGAGGAAGGAGTGTGGGAGGAGTGTTTTCTTGAGGGGAAAAAAACCTCACCCGTTAAAGCTTTCTGTTGCCAGGGAAGTTAGGAAAAATTCAGGAAAACTTCTTTTTATGTTCTTTATGATGTTTACTCTGTTGCACGGAGCCAAGACAGGGATGAGAAAGGCTGCAGCATGATGCAGGGCTGCAAAAGCTGTGTGTATTTAATAGGGTGACATAAATGGTGTGTTTCTCTTTGCCTTCTGCTGAGTGCTGTGGGGAAAATATGGCCTAAATAGCAAAACGAGAAGCCATGAGAGTGGCTGCTGGCTCTCGTCAGTTGGCCGTCCCCTGGGCCAAGCCAGAGGCTCTGACGGGAAGTACATAGCGGATGTTTAATGAAAGGGCTGCTGCGGCTTATCTCCGTGTGCAGGGGACTTCTTTGTGAATTTGCTTGCTTTGAAAGATATGTGGCCCACTATGCTGGTATTGTTGGCTCTCACTTTAAGCACAGCCACATGATTCACATAGAGCTGTGTGCTACGTCTGCCAAGGAAAGCTTCCCCCTTTCCCTCCCAGTTAGGAATAAACTCAGCAGAAGGCCATCAGGGTCACAAGATCTGCCTGTTATTGCATTTACAGGAAGGAAGATATGTTGTCTTAAGATCAGTTTATCAGCTGACTTTCCTGTGAAGAAGACAGAGGCTATTTTCCTGTGTACCGCCACCCCCGTAATTCCCAAACGAGCGTGCTCTATTTGCATCTCCTGTCAGCTCAGCTGTGCGCATTTCTGAAACAGCCCAGTATTAAGCAAACAAATAAAAAAGCCATTGTGAGACCACGCAGAATCAACATCCCTTATCAAACTGCCCAACGGGAGGGGATAAATCTCTTCCTCGAGGCTGCCTGTCATCTCGCTCCCTCCCTCCCTCTCAGCGTCAATGCACAATTAAATCCATTGTGGTGAAATAGACTCTGCTGATAATTGTGGGAGAGTTACTTACAAGGATGCTGAGAGCAGCAAAGAGCCCAGCAGCATTCTCTGCTTTTAAAGTGGTTTCTTTTGAGCCTGCTGCTTCAAAAATCCAGAAGTATTCGGGTTTGTTGGGTTTGGGGTTTTGGGGGTTTGTCTTTTAAAGACCCAGGTCTCTGCAAATTTTTTTTTTTAATCAGCTCTACTTTTTCTGTGCAAAGGAACAAGCAGCGTGCAGAGCCGGCTCCCTCCCCCTGGCCTCCTCTGTGAGGTCCCTGCTTTCATAAGGTTTTCAGCTGGGGAATGGTTGCCTGTTTCCTCTCTGTGTTTGCTGTGACAAATGCATTTCTGTGACCAGGAAACTGCAGATGTTACAGATGCACTAAGGGATAGCTTATTAGCTAATGATTCTTAATCTCTGAGGGATTGCATATATTGAATAATGCCATTCATTGACAAACAGTTGAAAGGAATCATCCTGGCTCCGAAGTATTTACAGTGGCAACTTTAATTGATTATGTTCTCTTTTTATACATCTGTAAAGCTAAAATAGTCCTCCAATGCTCCCTGCATCTTAAGAGCACTGATGAACCCTGCAAGAAACAGCATTTGCCAGAATAAAATCGTTGTTTTTCAAACAACACTGTTCGCTGGGCTGCAAACCCCCATTGCACAGGAAAACAGCTACTAATCTTTGGTAATATCCACTAGTTTTTTGCAACATTCATCTGATTAGATTTTTCATCTGGTTTTGCATTGCTTTGCATTTCCTCCATCTACACAAAAAGCCCTTGGCCTCTAGTGCTAAGGGTCTTCAGACTCCTATAATAATCCAGAGGGAGGAAGGGGCTGAAAACCAGGTCAGTGCAGACCCTGTCCCATTCGCAAGCCAGTAAGAATTTTGGTTTTGAGGCATCAGGACTGACATCACAATTCCCACAGCATTTTCATTACATGTGAGGTGAGTCCCTCTTTCCTGTTTTTTTTCAGAGTCAGTGCCTATCTGAAAAGATTTAATATTCCAATCTTAATGCCTACATCCAGGTCCATATCTGCAGTTCACAGTTATGGAAGTTGAAATAATAAGCTTCACACGCAAGCTTCAGCATATTATTATACATTAAGTATTTTTATGTATTTTGATCATTCTGCTTGCAATATAAAATATACATATTTGGAAGTATTACATACACAGCAAGTTTATTCTCAGACAATGTTGCTTTATTGAATTCTGGCAGCTGAATCTATACTGGACCTTGTTGATAGCTAATGGGATATTCTCCACACAACCTAAGAAACTGAACTCACATAATTTTTAGGGAATGTTTATAAAAACCCTTCATGAATGTCAGCGTATATCCCTAAAACATGAAGACAGCATTTTATAATAGAAAGGGTACATTAATATTTTGGTGGTACAAAAAAAGTACTTGTACTGTTTATTTTATTCTAGATGATTTGTAAAAGCCCTAGTCATATTGAATCTAAATCAGAGTATCCAAAGCTGAAATGGAAGGCAAAAGAAGAGGCAGAATCCTTCTGAGCTTTGTTGTTAGACAAATGGGGTTTGGTTCGAACTCTTTAATTTGCCACTTGCCAGCCTACATCTGAGAAGCAACCTTGTTTGGATTTCCACAAAGAATCTCATTCTCTTTTTCAATAAAAAGACCTGGCAATAATTCTGTTGGCACTAGATGAAGAGCTTGCTTATTCCACTGATGATGGATTCTTTTGTTGTTATCTAGTCTAATGAAAACTTCATAAAAAAAATACTCTGAAGGTTTATAGATAAAGCTTATGTACATTTGTTCAGGTCATATGCCAAAGGGTCACTTCATATTGCAGAAGTCATTGCACCAAGGAGAAATGTGATTAATAATAGCATTTTTTTTGCAAGCAGCAGTCTGTATTCAAAAGTATGGACAAGCAAAGCAAACTGCAGGGCATGAGGCAGGCATGTGGGCAATACAACAATTTTGACTTTAGAGTAATTCATTGCAACTATTTTATCAGCAAACTTTCAGGAAAGTCCTATGAAATCCAACAGGGAGGGAGTGCCTTTGCACTTTAAAGCCAAGAAGGTCCTAAACATCTTTGTCTTCTTTGTATGGGGATTTTTTTATTCACTCCAAACACTGTAAAGCAGGAATCTAGTTCTCCAAATCCACGTAGCTTCTTTCAAAATTGCATTAAGAATATAGATTTTTTTATGTCACTAGTACTGGTCAAAGCTTCTTGAGTTTTGCAACTTTTTGACAAAACGTAGTGCCATTTTTTCCAGCATGTCTGCCATTTGTCAAGTTCTGTGGTTTGTCGCTGCTTCTTAATACATAGCTTTAAACTCAAGGCTTTTAACAGAGCACATACAGCACAATGACAAACAGAGTATCTCTTTGCAGCCAAGGTTATGGTCCAATACATTCCTTGGTCTTTGGCTCACAATGCATCACCCTCACACTCAGAGAGGCACAGATGGAGGGAACGTCCTTGCTGGGATCTGCAGCGACCATTCAGCAAGCTAGCTGGGGAGCCAGAGCACACTAATAAGGCTGGAGGATGAGGCTGCAGCTGGACCACAGGAGGCAAAGGCCTGTGGGAAGCGCCAGCTCCTGCCCTTGTGACCACAGCTCCTCTGTGGCTGCGAGGTACTGCTGGCTGGGAACACAGCCCCATCCTCCCTGGGCCTGTTCAGGGCACAGTTGTATTCATCCAGCTTGCCAAGGCAGTCAGAGTTGCTCCCAATGGCATGCCATCCCACTGGCCCGAGCAGGAAGCAATGCTCCCAGGCCACGTTTTCTGCAAATTTAGGATTTTTTCACATATTTCTGTGTGGAAGAACAAGCTCCACATCTTTCTGGTGTAAAACACTAGGCTAGAGCCCTCTCTGGCAGCATTCCATAGAGGCCGATGGAGTAGCACCAGGATTTAATTTGGACTTATATTTGAAATTCGGAAAATTTTTGTTTTACAGAGGTTCTGTACCTCCTACAAATGAGAGCTAAAAGTACTTTCTCTCCACACCCTTTATCTTACTTCTCCTTCTCTCTGCTTTCCTGGCCTCTGCGCAGGCAACAGCTAGGAAAACATCTCAGGGGTGAAGTTGGACTTCTTCATTCTGTCATCCTCCTCTGCAAAAGGATAGAAATAAATAAAATAAGATAACCACATTTTTTCACTAATGAACATAGTCTAGTGGTTTGGTTAAATCACAAAACAGATGAATCCCTGACAGTTTACAGATCAATACGTGAGCAAATTAATATTGAACTGAATATAAAAAATTTCTAGGTCTCACAACACAGTTTGCTAAAGTTAATTAAGTTCTACAAAAGACTGGTGAATTAGGTTGATGTTAATTGCATACAATGAAGTGAAATACTGCCCACCAGGCAGCTGAGAGCTCAACGGACTGTCAGGTCCCAGGAGATCCTGTTTTCAAGACCTGTTCTCAGATCTCTTGCTGCAGCCATGCATATTGGATGCCTGTCTTTAGCAGAAGGACAGTTTTCCAATACAAACATTTACACTTAACAAGATTCAGATAAGAGGTGGATCTTTAAACAAGCAAGAATGTGAAACATTTCAACAGAAAATTATTTTCAGAAAGGCTGCAGCAGCTCACATGTCAGACCTGACCAACATCTCTTAGGATTAGAGGACTCACGGGGACATATTTTTCTCCATCTGCCCCTTGGGGAGTTTCTATACCTTGCTCTGATGCCCTCATTGGAGACAGGGCAGGATGTGACTCTGTGTATTTGGAGACACTCAGTATGGTCCAGCTTTCAACAATGCAGCACTTGCTCTGTCATAGTGCTCATAAAGCTTCTTTTTGAGGACTATGCACTCTGGTGTGCTGGGTCTCTGAATTGTGCAGACAACATTCTGAGTCTCACCAGGAAGACAAGATGCTCTGTGCTAGTCCCTCAGCTGACATAAAAAGTGGCTGATACCTATCCTTACATCCAAAGAGCTGTATATACACACACAGATTGACAGCAGTATCATTCTGGCTCCTACAAACTGTTGTTTGTAGGTTGTGCTGAAAGGTGGAAGGGGTTCTGAGACTGGGTAATGTTAGAGATGATGTTCTACAGTTATATTTGCAGTCAATGCAAAAGCAAGCCAAAGAGGAAGACTGGCAAAAAGAAAGCATAGCTTGAATTCTTGATCTTTGCTGTCTTTGTCTCCAGGAACCCTCTTTCATCTCCACCGTGTGTATGAGCTGTGTAGGATCATGGTAGGATGCTAAGAAATCTCAGGAATTGGGGTTGGGGGACCCCACAGACAGAGGCTGAGGAAATTAGGGTGGTCTACATGGGAGGTTTGGAAAGCTGGAAGAGACGAAGGGCAAAGGAGTAGCTGCAGTCCACCAGGCCATTAGAGCTCCTGAGAAGTAGGAATATAAACTTTGGCTCTCTGTCTTCAGAAGGACCGTAAATTGGACAACTATTTCTATGCTAAATTTTGCTGAGGGATCAGGTTTTGGGATCAGGACTTTAATGAAAGAACTACAATTACATAATACTTATACCTATTTTGCAGATTATGTCCAAGTTCTGGAAAATACTTAGGAAGTTTTCTGAGCTAAAATTCTTACACAAAACAGAAAAGTCATCTGATGGAAGCGCCACCTCTGAATATATTTCTGTGTGCACACTTGTCAATTATCAACATCACTGCATTAATGAAGTTTTTTTGCCATATTTATTCTTTTTCAGATCATAATTTAATTTTCCTTTAGACTAATTTCACTGCTGTCTTGGCATTATGTCACTGTAAATAAACATACAGCAGTCTCGGGTACATCTGGCAACTAATAACCCTTTGGCATGAATAATCCTATACAAGAGACAAGGCTCAAGGCAAAGATACTATTTTCGTTTCACCATCTCACTCACCCTTGAGTTACTACTGGATTCACGTGCAAGGTCCTGCACCTGGGGACAAACAACCCCATCTACCAGTACAGGTTGGGAGTTGACCTGCTGGAAAGTGGCTCTGTTGAGAAGGACCTGGGAGTGCTGGTGGACAACAAGCTGACCATGAGCCAGCACTGTGACCTTGTGGCCAAGAAGGACAACAGTATCCTGGGCTGCATAAAAAGGAAGGTGGCCAGCAGGTTGAGGGAGGTTATCCTCCCCCTCTACTCTGCCCTAATGAGACCACATTTGGAGTGCTGTGTCCAGTTTTGGGCCCCCAGTTTAAGAAGGACAGGGAACTGCTGGAGTAAGTCCAGTGGAGAGCTACGAAGATGATCAGGGGACTGGAGCATCTGCCTTATGAGGAAAGGCTGAGAGACATGGGTTTGTTCAGCCTGGAGAAGAGAAGACTGAAGTGGGATCTCTTCAATATCTACAAATATCTAAAGGGTGGGTGTCAGGATGATGGGACCAGACTCTTTTCAATAGTGCCCAATGACAGGAAAAGGGGCACAAGTTGAAACACAGGGAACTCCACTTAAATATGAGAAAAAACTTTGCTGTGAGGGTGACAAAGCAGTGGAACAGGCTGCCCAGGGAGGTTGTCTCCTTCCCTGGAGACATTCAAAACCCACCTGGATGTGTTCCTGTGCCACCTGCTCTAGGTGTTCCTGCTCAGTCAGGGGGGTTGGATAAGATGATCTCCAGAGGTCCCTTCCAACCCCAACCGTTCTGTGATTCTGTGATTCATCACTGTTTACAGATCTGAAGGAAACGGAGTTGTGATCTAAAAGACCATCTTGTGCAGCCGGCTATACCTTCTACTAGATCAGGTTGCTCAGAGATTCATCCAGCCTGGTCTTGAACACTTCCAGGGCTGGGGCATCCACAACTTCTTTGGGCAATGTACTCCAGTGCCTCACCACCCTCATAGTGAAGAATTTTTTCCTCATTTCTAATCTAAAGCTACATTCTTCCAGTTTAAAACCTTTACCCCTCTTCTTATCACTACACCCCCTGTTAACAGTCCTCCTCATCTTTCCTCTAGACTCCCTTTAAGTACTGGAGGCTGCTATAAGGTTTCCACTGAGCCTTCTCTTCTCCAGGATGAACAACACAAATCTCAGCCTTTCCTCATAGGGGAGGTGCTTCAGCCCCTATCATCTTTGTGGCCCTCTTCTGGACCCCCTCAAACAGGTCCATGTCTTTCTTACACTGGGGGACCCAGAGCTGAACACCATACTCCAGGTGAGGTCTCACAAAAGCGGAGCAGAAGGGCAGAATCACCTCCCTCAACCTGCTGGTCACGTTTCTTTTGATGCAGCCCAGGATATATTTGGCTTTCTGGCCTGCGAGTAGACATGGCTGGCTTACATTAAGTTTTTCTTCCACTGGCACCCCCAACTCCTTCTCTACAAGGCTGCCCTCAATCCCTTCATCCCCCAGCCTGTATTGCTAGTGGGAGTTGCCCTGACTCAAGTGCAGCACTTTGCCAGAGCCACTGGGATAGCATAGCCCTGCTGCCAATCATGTGAAGTGGCAGGGGAGTCCTGCTCGTACTGCTTGCCAGCAGCATAAGATCAGAAGCTGAGGCTGGTCATCCCTGATATTCCTGCTTTCTCAGGGGTACTGTTCCCAAAAATATCTCCCCAATGTACATGCTGATTTCATCCTCAATGGCTCAACCAAAGAGGGTTTCCCCATGGAATCACAGAGATGCAGGAGACATCCTGCAGGAGTCTGGACTTGGATTAACTTCTGGTTTGGATGCTTTAATTTTTGTCCTTGCTAAACCAACAGACTATACAGACTACTCTTGCTTTTTTGTGTCTAGCCCTTTCACTTCCTGACAGAAACATCCTCCTAAAGTGTTATTCTTACTTGCTTTCAAGATCTCATTGAAACCCACTGAGTTCAGCCCTTCTACCCTGTTTACCCAGATGATGCATGTGCCTCCCAAATAATTCTCTTGCCCTCTTATGTATCATTCCTTCTAACTTCCTCACTTGTGGATTGTCTCCTTCATTTCCTGATTTACCTCCAATTTATAAACACCTCTTAGGTGCACACAGCATTTCAGGCCCTGGCAAACCTGTATATCAAGCAGCGATCTCCAGGTCTGCCTTTAGCATTTATGACAAAGACAGCCTAATCTAAAAACATTTGGACAAAACAGAACTACCATTTTACACTGCAGATTGTTATTACATTTCATATGAATATGCCAAGTATCTCCTTGCCATTGAATGTCTGCATGGGATCATGAGATGACTTACGTTGCCTGGTCAGGCCTCATGAGTTGCTGTACTGATGCACTATCAGACCCCAGGCTGACACCTGGTACCGTGCGGATCCCTGCCAGACCATGGTACACATTGCAAACAGCAAGGGAAACTCAACTTGAGACTTTCTATAGCAGTTCCCCTCCCCGCTCCCAAACTCCAGACTGAAAAATAACATTTTAAATTTTCTGCATAGAACAAATGTTAGCAGTACCACAGTCACCTAAAATCAGGTAATCATGCACTCCTATCTTCTCACCCTTCCTCTGAGAAATGCCAACACCTTTGTAGCTGTACCTGATCCAGGTATGGATTCACATAGGCAGACGAAAGGGGAGCAGACAAGGGGGCTTGCACTTGCACTCACCCACACTGCATACAAATTCCAGTGACTCTTGTGACACAGTGACCAGCCCAACCCACATTAGTTTCTCAGGCCAGGACCTGACACAACCATAACTGTCCTGTTTGATCCATTTTTCTTCTACAGACAGAGTTCAGAAAGAAGAAAAACAGGAAGGAGTGCATCAGTGCTCTTGTTTCTTTTTCATCTACCCCTCATATGTTTCTGCTGTTCTTCTGACACTCTCCTGGCCCTTTCATGGATGTCACATTTCCTTCTATCAAAGCGATTCTCTCCATCCCCAGAACGTATCAGTTGACTAGTGTTTTTGTGCAAAAATAAGTATTTGAATGCAAACATTTCAACTAGTATTTTTTATAGCTTTAATCAAATCAAATATGTAAATAGGGCAAATTTGCAGGGCAAAAGGGAAGTTTTCCTAGGGGTAGAAGAGCAACAGAGTGAGAGACTTTGTAGCATAATAACATACAGGTGTTGTGACACAGATTGCTAAGGACATAACCCCAAGTGGGAGAATTCCCCCTTCCACACTCTAATCTAATTCTTTGCCAGCATCTCTTCTTTCCTAGCCGTAGAAAGAGTGTGGAAATGCTTCAGAGCTTCATTGCAAGGGGAAACATGATGAAGAGCGATGAGTGGAAAGGCAAGAATGGAGACAGAGGTCTGCATACTGAAATAGCAATAACGCACTGGACTATATCCTGTTGTGATGTATATACTTTTCTCTTTAATTCCTCCCTTGGGCAGTTTGAGGATGGAAATGTCTTTCTCAGAGGAAGTATTCTCACTACTGATTTTATGGAGAAGCAGCAATTTCCGTAAATGGGCTAATACTGGAGAGCAGTTAGAAATCCCTTTGTCAGAAATGAACCTGTGCTGTTAAATGCTGGTGCTCTCTAGGGAGAAGCATTGGTAGAAGCAGAAGGATTGTAAGAAATGCCATGTGCACTATTATAGCAAAAATGTTAAGGGCCAAATATTCATTCCTGTGATGGCAGTAACACCCTTCAGTAGGTCAGTACTAAAGGACACAGGTGTCTGTACAGCTTCAGCTTGCCCCCATGCTTATATACCTTTTAATAATGTATTTAATTATTTTCCAGGGCATCATTAATCTACATCTTTAGGTGGAGATTATATTATGTGTATCAATGGTGGTCTGTGCCACTCTGGTTATGGCTGTTCAATTTAACACAAATGCCCTGCAGATGTCTGGAGCCAGACCTGGTTACGCTGTAGAGGGGACCAAAAGCAGTAGCAGGATATTGCATTTGTTGGGGCAGATCTTCAGCACCTCCACCAGGAGCCTGCAGATCAGTAAAAACACAAACCCAGCAAACTGGTTTAAAATCCTATCAGGCCCTTACCTGGAAGGTAGGCATCCTGCAATCATATTAATGCTATGGATCCCACTGTGGGTGAGGTTTGACTCCAGTCTGGGATCCATTTTATTTTTTAGTTGAAACTGAAAGTTGTTTATAGACAAACACATATGGAAGAGTGGTTTGTTGAAGCATAACTGCCAGATAAACTGCTTTATCTTTATCTATCACAAATGTGCCTGAAGTGAAGAGGAAGGTCATGACCTGGCTGTATGGTTCAAGGAGCCATATGCCTCCCAAGAACTATGAGGAAGGGGGTGTAATGCTAAAATAATAAATTTTCATAGTCCTCTGAACAATATGAGGGGACCATAATATCTAAGGATGCAAATGAGTATCAGCCCCATTAGCTTCAATATATTTTCTCATTTATGCCATCAGAAATATGGTCCTATGTGTATCCTACCTAGTATTTTGAAAATGGTGGTTTGGTTTTTTTAATGGCTTTTAAACACCTGCACACAAACTCCTAAACTTTCTTCCTAAATTGATTTCCTTTAAGTTTTCTATATCTAAATCTTTCATCCAATAAAATGGCTTTATGTCAAATATAATAGGTTTTTTCTTCCCAGAAAAAACTTGGCATCCAGCAAGTTAAGAATGTCTCCAGATTCTGGGTGTTTATGGAGCATTTCCACCAGGGTGCTTGTTTATTCTGGATTCAGTCCAGGACACAAGGCTGGTCCTAGATGGCTGCTGTTGACAAGAGAACAATGTATGACTGATCATGTGAGATTATTCTGATCGCAAAGCACCTACACAGATTATTTGTGCACTGGGACAACTCAGAAGCACATATAAAAAGTCCTCAAGATTCAAACATCTTGCTTTTTCAATAGAGCTACTAAGGGGACAAATAGAAACACTAGGCTGTGAGGCAATACTTGACTTTCTCAGAAAGTTCAAACGGTTACAGTCAGCTGCTCCCTTTCTCAACCTGTCTTTGTGGCAGGGATTTAAGTTACAGTCCTTCGTGCCACCCACAGAGTTTGATAAGCCTCTCTGAATTTCACACTTTATTCTTTCTGGCCAAAAAGCTCAGGAGGGGAAATGTGGCATCAGACCCAAACAGAAGGTGCACAGAGTGCATTGGGAAGGTGCAAGGTCTTTGTTACGACACAGGGGGCACCATGGAAATGAGTGAGAATATTCAGGATCATACTCATGAAATTACCAGTGGCAGACATGGGGACTGTGCTTCCCCAGTACTTGCAAAGCAGCCTTGAGTTGAACTTGTAACCTTTGAGCACATTTCAGTATGGGTTTCTCAAAAGCTCTTCAAGGATTTAAATGTCTAACTTGTATTATGGTCAGTGGGTCTGAAGCATGTAACCCCACTAAGCAGTCATGGAAATTTCACCATCAGTAAACAATTTTCACATCACTCCAAGGGATTATCCCTGGTACCGAAACCTGAGACAGAGAAAATCCCAAAAGCATGGCAGGGAGTTGTGTTTTCCTGCATCCCCTACCTTCCCCTTACATGGTCCTTTCTCTCTGAGTGGAGCTTAGAGGTACTTGTCCAGCATTTCCACTGCAAGTGCTCATCTTTTCCTTGTTAAAAATGCTCTGGGCTGAAATTTAGTTTCAGATACGTCTAAAACTAGTAGAAACAAACTTTAAATTAAATAACAGTGTAGGAATGAAACAAAACCTCTGAATTCTTTGTACTCAGACTGTGGTTTGTACTCCTCCTGCCCTAAACTGGTACTGTTTACTGTGTTCTCTCTTTAATGTAGCCTGAAACAGCCAATCATGGCTAAAAATAAAAATCTTTGGAAATATTCATGTTTAAAATGTTATTGTGCTTGTAAAATAACTGTTTCCTCCTAAGAGACTGCACTGTATATGTTAATCTTTCACAAGGATGCAGATTACAAAAAATATTTTTTATAATGTTATACTCAAAATATCACAAATATATGGAAGGATTTAAAAGGTGACAATAGGCTGTTTTACTGCTAATCCTTGGGGTAAGGAAAAGTCCATGTACTGTATGTTTTTGTGCTAGACCATATCAACGCCAAAGGATTCTGTCTTTTCCTATGCATTATAATGAATTGCAAGGTGGATGAAGTGCCATATTTTTATGCAATAAGTAATGGTTACATGCTTAAACAAGCAAACAAAAAAACAAGAATCAGCAGTGGTATGGGTTTATAGCTAGGTATAATCAACTCGTAGGGGAGACTTCCCCAGGGCTTTTCTTTTGCCAGTTAGACTCTCCATTTCTGCATCTTATTTTATGCAGCATGGATGTGCTGCAAGCTGTCACAAGAATTCTTCTGAGAAAACTTTACTTTTTAAGAAATTTTGCTATATGAATGAAATATGGTACAACCTATTCCCAAAGATTTCCAGCTGACAGCAAAGATTATTTTTAAAAATTGTCTAAGTGCTTTTGGAGAAGTTAATCACAATTCAAATGCTTATGGGCTACACACCACAAATTAAGTGAAAAAATTACAGTAGCAAAAGCAAAAATTCTTATAAACCACCTACTGCCAACATCAGTATAGTCTTGTGGTGAGGACATCTAAGTTAGGAGACAGTCTGAGCTAACATACACCCATTTCTGGAGGTTAGGATTATAATACCTGTAGTGGACCCAAGCACAAACATTTTGTTTGGAGAATGTGAATGGAAATTTATTCAATTAGCAGTAAAGAAGGGAATAGGTAAATGGAACAGTAAAAGTGTTTAATAAGTCTGAGTTGCATGTGGTAAAGCTTATAATTTGGAGTGTAATACCAAGTGGAAAATATTTAGCTGTCAAATATTCAGGAATGGGTTGGTTAACACTGGTTTCAGAGACATTTCACAGAAATTCTCTAGTCTCTCAGTGGCTGAGTTCACTCAGATTGTGATCTTCAATCACAAGATTTTTCAGCCATTTTCCTTTCTTCTGGGCCCTGCCTGTGTGCAGTACGGGGTTACCCTTGGGAGAAAGCCGTGAAAGCAGAAGGCAGCAAAATTGGCATTTTTGGGGGTGCAAAAACTACTTTCAGCACACAGGAAGCAGCATGCTGAGATGTTTATGGTCCTCCCAGTTCTGCCACTATCTGGCAGCTCTGTGCACATACCTGCCGTAAGTTTCTAGCGCATCAGTAACATGGAGGGGTCTGAATATATTTTACGCCTCAGTATAGGATTAAACTCTATTATTAATCATGACAGCTCACTATGTTTTGTCCTTGCCAGGAGTCTTGGCTGACATATCATTGTCTCCCTGTAACCAACCCAGTATAGACCCTTTTGTGTGTTTGTGGGCAAGGCCCTCTACCAATGCCTGTGTCATCAGTTTTACCAGTCGCCTTTCCTTCCCAGTGCCTGCATGCTAGGGCACCCCTGAGTGCTCTGCCTTCTCCACTATGCCACTCCCCAGGCATAGCCCCGAGGGGATACAACATCCTCCCGTGGCACAGGCATAGGACAATTTGCCCAGATCATCCAGAACACATCAGTGTAAGTGCAGCTACCCAGAATGATAGGGAGGGGTGGAGGTGAAAGTATTTTTTTGCCAGTGGAAAAATCATATTGCAGAAGCACACACTGACCTTTGGTTTTTTCAAAACTGTGTTTCCTTTGCCTAAAAAGTGAAAGAAATTATGGGTGTGATTCAGCCTGTCCTGACTGTACACTGCAAGTTGTCTCAGTGGCTTCTTTCATGGGGAGGAACAGGCCAGATGTTAAGGAAGAGAGGTCTGAGCCATGTGTCCCTCCTTCTATGTCTGACACATGGTGAAAGTGTCATCCTGCTAAAATGCATGATCCTTATAATTTCTGCCTTTGTCTTTCCAATGTATAGGACTGGGCAGAAAAAGACAGGTCATTGTCCTGTACCTGAAGACACATACTCCCGGTGCTGTGGAAGGGAAAAGCGAACAGGGTTTTTCTGTATGGTAACTGCATCTGAGTATAAATTAATTTGTAAATTCGTATCTGGTCCCTTCCTCAAGAGGCTTCTGAGCTACTGCTTTCTCCTCAGATGTTACCTCTTATGGCACTAGTGACACTGACACTTTCTCATTAACCTGAGAAACACCACTATCAGCCAATGCTGTTATGTCCTTTCTCCAGAGGAAACCATATTTATGCTTGGGAGGACAGTGATTAACTCAGCTTCAAAGCCCTTATGCCTGTCAAGTCTGACAAAAAGTTTGTGCCAAAACTGACATGTGGGAAAGGGAAACAACCTATAAGATAATATTTTCACCATCTTGAATAACACAGAAAACATTATATCTAATCCATCTAGTCTGAGGCTTCTTTGTTCAGCTCTGGACTAGATGGACGCCATGGAAGTGAAGTGTCTGCTAGCAGCAGTGGCGGCAGCTAGAACAGCACAACATAGCTCAGAGACTGAGCCCCCAAAATGCAACAAAAGACCCAATCATACCAGCTGTGTAACCAAAACGAAGCAGCATTGCATGGCAGTGTTTCCACTCCACTGAAGTCATGTCCTAACAGCTGCACTCCCATATTACACATGCAAAATTTGTCATGAACCTGCTGACCAGTGCGCATCAGATTCTCCTTCCCTGATTAAAATGTCCCCCAATCCCTTCCCCAAGTAATAAAATGAGGCTGCAAACTGAGCTTCCAGTGCAACCTGCTTTGGTCAGCATGGGTGGCATTGCAGCACTTCCCACCAGCCTGTCTACCTGTGGACAATGGTGCTAGCATCACCACAGCAGCAAGGACTTCCTTCTGGTCCAGGCAGCAGTCTGGAGGTCTGGATACCCAAGAAAAGCTCATCGCCCTGTCAGAGAATTCCATGTGACACCAACAAAAGTCTTAATCTTTTACAAATGTGTCTATGTCATGTTTCCAGCATGGTACTGAATCTGAATTTCAATCCATATTTACTTGGTATCCATGGCTCTCTTGGTCAGATAGTGAGCCCCTGAAGGCTGTATCTCTTACTTGGTGTTTCTACAATGCCTACCAAAATAGGGCTATGATCTCATCTGAGGATTTCAGACCCTATTATCATAATAAAACAATACAATATGTTCCTCCTAGTGTCTGAGGTTTCCTTCCACCACACTCTCCTTCCACCACACTCTCCTTCCAGTACTGCTAAAATAGCAAAAGTTTGGGGATGTTCTGAGCTGTCACCCAACAGTGGAAGAAATTGTTAATATTGTACCTTTGCCTCCACAAGCCTCTGATGCAAAACCATCCAGATTAAACATATTGACTTGCCTATTGCAAGAGGAAATTCCAGTAAAAAAAACTGTTTCTTCCCATTCTAGGTGGCTAGCAGAGGCATAGAACTTCATGCAGTCTGTTGGTTTCTGGAGCAAATGGTCTTTCTTGTGAAATCAAGTCCAATTCAAAATTATAGAAATCAGGAGAAGTCAAAAGATACAGGCCATTAAGTAGTGGTTAGTAAGGCATGCAGCAATTTGGCTTCTTGCCATCAAAATTAAGATAGCCATCAAAATTCAAGGGGCACAAACTAATTCTGAATTTATTTTTATTGGATCTGATGGAGTCAGGAAGGTAAAATACCCTGAATTCAGCCAACCAAGCAAAGCCGGTCTTTACCAAAAAAGCACATCTAAGACATAATAGGGGCACTTCCCCCATTTAATCATATGACAGAGGCCAAATCCGGCTTAAGAGATTCCCTATCACTTCACTAAATATGGCAGATGGCTGAACAAAGCACACTGTACCAAACTCTGCTCTCAGTTACATCATTGCCACTGCAACAAAAAAATGCAATAGGGTGGCACTGAAGAGCCTGGGGGATGCATTTGCCATGTTATTTGTATGAAGGAAATAGCTATGCCTTGTTCCCAGAGAAAGGAGGGCAAAACCCTTTTCTGTCTCTGTATTCCTACATGTAACTTCCTACCTACACATCACTTTCCCATTATTTCCGGGAATGTAAAAGAGCAGACTCCTGTCTCAATAATATGATTAATGTGGTCATTGTCAGGCTCACAGAACTTGTGCCAAAAAAATTCCATCTACAACTAGTAGATCAAGTTGTGGGTTGCTGTATGGGCTTTCTGTACTCATGAAGACTGCATCAAAAACAATTGGCACCGTAAGCTGTCTTGAAGATAGAGAGAGATGTAGTGTGTTAGGCAGCTGAAAAAATAATGCAGGCACAACAAGCACATAAAGTCACTTATACAACTCTATCAGAAAAATAAATAATTACACACTAGTTCCCTTCCTCAGGAAAAAAAATTAAGAGGAAATGTTTAATGGTAATGGCTGCTTTTGTGCTTGTGCTACACATGCTTGTTGAAATGTTCTAGCATTTCAACATTTCAAGGGGGTTCTTCAGAATGACGGAGAGACTTCCACTGGCAGCAGAGGGTTCAGGATCAGAGCTGGAAGGTCATCTTTTAAATAAAAAATTTCATACAAGTGATGCCTAGCTTCAAGCTTTTAGTAGGAAAGGCATCATAAACCAAGGTGAAAACAATTGCAAATTATTCTTTTGCTGTGATTCAAATAAAATCTAGTACGTTGATGAAATTCATGGGGCAGCAGTTGTTTTCACAGTGTCCATATTGGAGCTTAGCTCTCCAGCACTGGAAAACTGAATCTTATATGCTTGGATGTGTTAGTGTGTTGTCCACTGTCTCTGAACACTATTACAGACGCTGGCCTAGCTGGATGTGATTTGACCAAAGGTGAGCAGACTTTGCACTACCTATATCAAGACATATATAGGTGTGTTCTTCTGGTATTTAAGAAAATACTGGCACTAAGAAAATACTTCAATTCATGTCCCCAGATGTTTAAATTATGGCTTCTTTAATGGCAAAGGTCAAAGGGGTTTTTATCTCGTGTGTATGCCATTTTAGTGACCTCATTATACGCAGTGATAATTTCTGTCACCTTTTTTGCTTCCCAGCTGTAACATTTCCTGTTAAAAATAGATAATGTATGAAAGGGTTGTGGAAAGCATTTTCTAGGATATTGCTCAATATGTTCAGTGTTGTGGCCTGAAGTATTATATGACCTGAAGGAAGGAGAATTTACAGTATGTCAGAGTGATTTTGATTAAATATATGTCCAGATTTATGAGAATGGCATGGCTGAATGGCTCAGAGCTCCATGGAAGGTTATGATGAGTTTAGGAATTGAAGAGACAAACCATGGTTTTTATGAGTTCCCTGTGATGCTGTCAAATGATTTAACTGGAAGGAGGTGGGGCAAAATTAGTAACCGTTTCAAAATTGGCCTTAGAATTTATTTCTTTTTGTCATAGCATCACGGTACAGTATTTGATGAAAAGATCAGGCAACTTAGCACCATTACAATGTAAAAAAAAAGAAAAAAAAGCCAAACAGCGAGAGAGTTACACACTGTTGCACGTTCAACCTAATTGTAGGTCACCATACCAATCCTGGGCTGTCTTTACCTCATCCCCTGAAAACGAGGAAAAGATTCACACACCTCTTAAGCTAGCGAAATCCCGGTTTGCAGCAGCTTCTCACTAGCTTTAGCAGGGCAAGGAAAAAATACCCCAAAGTTAGCAAAAATGTGTAAGCTCCCACTGGACAAAAGAAAAATCCAACCTTGTCTGCACACACAGCAACAGGCAGTGACCTGTGTTTCCTGTCTCACCCCATGCTGTCTGCTTGCAGATGAGGTGACTTTGCAGTGACTTTCCATTTCCCAGCCTCCAAAGCAACTAGAGAAATTCATATGTTATAGCATGTAATTAAGGGGGAGATAGGCTGACTGAACAATGGGTGCAATCAAACGCTGGGAAGGATGGGAGCAAAACTAGATAAGGCCACTACATGATGACAATGTGTTTCTGTCACATCATTTACAATGCTCAGGCACTTAAAGGAAATAAATTATGAGAGACTCTGTGAATCTTAGGGTCAGCCAGTGAATAGCCAACCCTGTAAGTTTTATCAAGTAAGAAGGAACATGTATTTCATCACAATCACACCTTCACACTGACCTGGAATTTGAGCAATGTAATTACATATTATCTCTGGGTTTTGGTACCTTAGGGACTTGTAAAACAGGAAATAATTAATCTAATTGCTAACTGCAAGAAACAAATTCTGCAAAGCTGCTCAGAATTGCTGTTCCTTCAGAACAAAACACAATTGAACAGGAAAAGCGTTACCATAATATGTTTATTAAATAATCCTACATGAGCTTGCATTTGCGAAGAATAAAAGATATGATTAAACCTGATTCCTTCAGTTTTTGCATTAGTTCAGCTAAAGCAAACAGACAGATGAGATGGGAGGAAAGTGGAATAGGCGCTGAGAGTGCAGCATTCTGCCACCATTGAATTCCACAGCAGAATTCCCAGTAACACAGAGGGGATGGAAAGGATCCTGTCTTCCCATGAGAGATCTTCAAATACAAGGAGTACCTAGGATTTCAAAGAGTGTAAAACTTTGAAAAGTGCCTAACGAGAGCCTTTTTCCAAGAGCAGAGAGCTGCAAACAGCTCAAAAGAATGAATTCCAGCTTCATGCTGTTGATAGGCACAGAAATGGGTGAAAAAGCTGTTGAACATCTTAAAAACCTAAAATTGACTTATGGATTGAATGTAAGCCACAGGATGAAAGCAGTGGGACAGATTTTGTTCCAGCTTTGCAGAAACATTCCCTTGGAGGTTAAATCTTATAACACCAAATCCATTTTCCATGGCAGGCTTATGCAAATGGGAGAGCTGAGCCGGGACTTTCCTGGGGAAGCCAGTTGCAGCCTTTACTGGGAAGAGAGCAGGAGCATATGGAAAGGGAACCAGGCATTCCCTCCGAGGTGAAGGTGGGGCAGGCTGTCCTCCATCCTACAAAGCCACATGTTTCCACACCCAGAGATGATGTTTAGGCTTGGTTCCAACTGCAGCTTTTCAGTTTGTTTTGGAGAACACCTCAGGAGGGTGAGAGGGCTCCTAGCACAGTGACAGCCATGCAGATCCCCAGCTCAACTCCCAGGTGTGAGCTGCCCACATGCCTCCAAAGGGAGCTGCATGTAAAGAGCCAGGAGCTCGGCAAGGGTTATAGTGCAGAGTAATTGCAATACTGAGAAAGGTGATAGTTTAAAAGGAAATAGCAATTTGATGTGTAATCAGGCTGAGAGCCTTTATTTTTGCCCACAGAAGGACTAATCACCGTCATCATAACTGAATCACAAAGCACACTTTCAGTAGAAACTCTGCATGGAAGAAGACTGCCACCTTCCTGTTTTTAAACCAGACCCCCCCCTCAAACCATCCTTTTCAACAGCAGTCTGCCCTCCTTTTGCAGTTTTTAATACACCCAGCTGACAATCCTACTCTTTTACAATTTTAATAGACAAGTTATCATCAAGGTATAAATGAAAAGCAAGAGAAAACTACAGAAAAGAGCATGGATCTGACTCCAGTAAAAGAGGAGGGCTGTGTTAATTTGCCGGAAATTCCATTTTCTCCCCTCTCTCTCAAAACCATGTACAAATTAGACATTTACATGATCGATGAGTATGCTCCTTTCTTAGGGAAAGTACTCTGCTGGAACTCAGAGCTCGGGTAAGTTCCATGTAATGTGGCCGTTGCCAAGGAAACTACTTGTTCTTAATTGAATAGTAGAGAAAATATTTGTGTAACTTATTGGCACATAAATTAAGGTTGCCCTTGAACAGCCTTAAACTCACACAACCTTTTTTTTTTAACAAAGTTGTCCTAGTTTCTTGGATTTTCTTTTAATGCACAAACATCATGGAAGAGTTACAAGATGCCAGTGGCCTCTTTTCCAACTCCAACCACTGTTAAAGTTGCATGATATTTAACTTCAGCACCTAAAAGAGAAAAAGCTTGATTATTACAAAGGAGATGACAATAAAATGCCAGGCAAGTATGGGTTGAGCAGGGAAAAAGTAAAAGAAGAAGCTGCTGCAGGTAAAACTTCTCCCAGAGAGAATGCCACATTTTCACTGATAATGGTGATGATAATGGTGATGATAATGATAACCTCAGTTTGTCCACACTAGTGTAGCTCCACTGAAGTCAATAGATTGATGCTGATTTACATCTGCTGAGCGTTTCTTTTTTGTCTTTGCCTTTTCACCATTTTTTACTATTTATTCAAATTATTATTGGTTTCTGAAGGAAAAAAAGAAGTGGATTTCTAAAACAAGGATTGTATTTCATGCAAAATCTGAGACACTGTAAAACCCCAGGCCAGGCTGGTTAACTTAAGCAGCCTGCTGCTGCTACAGATATGCAGAAGCCAGAGACTTTGCACAGCTTCTTAGAAAGGGGAAAAGTGGGACCAAGGTGGATTAAGTCACCTTACCCTTAACTTTCCATTCCCCATATGCCTCCTTCCTAGGATGCTGCTGGGAAACAGGGGAGCATTGTGGAAAAGCTAGAGCAGATGCTGAAGGGGCATCCTCAGTTCAGTCATTATTTTTCAGTTGTTTCTGGCAGAAAAAAAAAAGCGCTTAATATCTTGCTTCTTAACAGGAACTGTCAGTATGGAAGCTTCTGATAACCAAGTAACAGATTATGCTGCTTGAGAAACATGCATTTTTCCTTTCTTTATCTCTCCCATACACAGGTTCTTCATCAAATTTCATCTATACCATTTGAAAATGTTAATGTCTAATTTAATTGAAGCTCCTCTGGAATGGTCTCATTAAAGCATTTCACAAAAAAGAAGTAATAAAATAAGGGTAATTAGGTTGGGATCTTGTAAGGAATCAGTTAACACGAGCAAACATTAAACTGAACTTTTTCACCGTCTGTTGGTAAATTGTCTTCTCTTAAGCCATGGTCCTACTATTCTGGAGATGAGGAATGGTTTGTCCATTTGCCAGGTCTTGCAGGAGACCAATCATCATCCTAGATTTCAGGATCCCTAGGACACAGCTGCTGTATTAGATGTCTACAAAAAAGCCTTTAAATGATAGACCACTGTAATACTTCTCATGTAGTCCCTTGCCAGTAATTAATTTTGCTTTCTTAATGGAACGTGGCTTTTAAAGTTCAAACAAAAAAACAGATTCTTATCCAAGTGATTCCTGCTTCCACTGAAGATAGTGGATAGTGAATAAAGGATAGTGGTAGTGTTGTGTCCTTTCAGTCAGTGATGAGTTAGTGCAGAGTCTATATATTTATATAGCTGAGGATAAATGTTGGTTAATTCAGGGTTATGTGCCTGCCAGATAAATGCTCTGAATAAAAACGTGGCAAGATGCTGAGACCAGGGCAGTGAGACCAAACAGCATCATACAGGTGACCCTGTCATTTAAGTTGAACTTGTATTAATAATGGTCCTTAACAAGCTGTCAATCTCTAAGAAGAGCCTTTTGTGCCTTTTCTCTGATGCTTTTGTGTTCGCTTACTCGATGGCCACAAATCAGCGCTAGCTGAGCTGCGGTCAGTCCTGGGGCAGCTTGGGAAAAATGAAGCTCCTTTCTCCTTGTCATCCCTGTGCTCTTGCTTTTTTCCCCTTTCTTTGCCTTTCACTGCCACACAAATCATAAAAATTGCAGGCTGGGGGTCAGGCTGCATAAAACAAGCAGACACCAGTTTCCTCTTTGTTTCAGTGGAGAGCACAGAAGGGAGAGGGGAACCTGCTATTCCGCTGACATAATTGCCATTAGAGTAGAAAATCCAGAAGAATCCAGATGACACTGGGAAACAGAAGGTGTTTTTCAGTTAATAGGAAATCCAAAAGGATTTAATACCTGCTAAAAAGGAATAGCAAACAACTCACTGAGTAGTTAAGCTCTGCTCCAGTTTTCCTACATTTTTCTGTTAAATTTAAAACAAAAATAAACCAATAACCCCACCATGCTGAGGACCAGAAAATAATCTGCATGTTTGGACAGGTTGCAGCAAAGCCTGGTACTCTCAAAAACTCATGGCCATCAGTGCACTGGTAAAGGAAGGAGGGATGGATTGATCTTCCGCCATCACCCATTCATGTCTGCTGGTGAGGCTCAGAGTGAAAAGTGCAAAACCTACCTGGGATAAGGACACTGGTATCAGCTGCACTTTCAGAGATGTGTTCTCAGCTCCTTCAAGATACAATGACACAGAGCAAGTTTCTCACTTGGTTCATTAAGCTTGGTTTAAGGGTCATCTCAAGACTGGGTCAGACACAATATCTAAGAGGTCACTGTGGTATAAACTGCAGCAGGCTCTGGAGATGGTAGGCCACAGTATCTCCCATGCCTTGCAGGCCCCAGCCTGCCTCTTCATGCAATCTGAGTGGATGCAAGGCAGAGCTAAGCACACCCCAGCTCTGCAGGCTTTGAGCCCTGTCTGCAGCCCAGCTGTAGGCAGCAATGTGGACGGACAACATGGGAGTTGCAGACCACAGGATCTTTGGCATGCTGATGCCACTTCCCCAGCCCAGCTCACAGTGTGGTGCAACATGACCTGTGCTGCGTAAGTGCTCTTGCTGAGCTTGGCTGCACCCTGTGCTCCAGCACTACCATCAAAGTGGCACACAATAGAAAGGGTGTTTGCAGAAAACCTTCCTCTCTGACCACCCAGTCTCACTAGATTAAATCCTTCAGGATATGTCCAGTTTACTTTGATTTGCACCAAAAGTTGCATTTTATGTAGTGACTACAATGCTGGTTTGGGCTGTGACATATCTCTTGACATTTCAGTAGCCTAAAATCCCAGTTGTAGAGGAGTTTAAGCATTTTGCAGCTGGCAGGTCTCATGAGAGTTAGAGGTGAGGAGAGGAGAGAATACTCCTTTTCTTTTAACTTCCATGAATTACCCATAATGACCAGGAGCATGAATGTCCCTACTGATTAGAATAAGAGGCACTTGGCTCTTTTAGGTAGGAATTCAAATTATTTTTCTTAGCCATCAATATTTTTGTTTTCTCGCTCACTCTTATGTATGCATGTTTCCTGTTTGGAAAGGAGCTGCTTCATATGAAAATTGTATTTGCCCTTGAATACTCAACATCACAAAAATAACTTATAATACACCACAGGTGTAATGGTTGAGACAGAAAAAAAGTTAAACATCATCTCAGCACTGACACACAGAGGAGAGTAGGTTTGCAGGTGAACCACATTTTGTTTCCCGCACACCATGCGCGCAGCAACTTCTGCCCGAGATTCTGCTTCCTTTTTTGCCATTGGCATGAGCAAACCACTTTCTCACTCTGTTCCTATGTTCTGATTGCTGCCACCACAAGGATAAAAATCAATACCGACATTTCAGTATTGTGAGAACCATTTAACTTGTGCAAAGAGCTTTGGCATCTCAGATAAAAGGACATTTAGAAGTGAAAAGTACTTTATTACCATTGTTACTGACTCATTTGAAAATTAAACCTCAGCCTGTCAGGACTCTGCTAAACAGACACCATCCCATGCTTGAGAGGCAGCATAGCCCAAGTCAGTTAGCGAAACCACCTACCCCTGCAGACTTTGGGAACTGAATGAACCACAAAGTTCCAAATTCTGCCTTTGGTTGTTAACAAGCCTAGTAAAGTGATGAAAGGCTTATTTTCCCTTACTTGCTTTAGTCAGGTGTAGCTTTTTCATGGTCAAGATTGTTCCCTTTTCTGCCTAATTTCTCTGTGT
The DNA here is from genome assembly GCF_949628215.1 of Phalacrocorax aristotelis. Lineage (NCBI taxonomy): Eukaryota > Metazoa > Chordata > Aves > Suliformes > Phalacrocoracidae > Phalacrocorax > Phalacrocorax aristotelis. Next base: position 62,338,068 of record NC_134311.1, read on the forward strand.
ATGTCTTATAACATGATTTTTGAAAACAAAGTGAATGGAAGCAGCTAATCATAGTAATCTACTTGCATAACAGTGTATCCAAAGTAAGGAGCTGACTAAGGAGCCTTCTCATCAACTTTGGTGTGTCCAGTGATGTCTTGTCTCATTTTTGTTTCTTAGGCCACACTTTGCTCACAGGTAAGCCATCCATTGTTTGAAATGATGCATAGCAAAGAATTGCTTCCCTCATTTCTAGCTCTCCTCTACATTTTTATACAAAGAATCAGTTTCTGCTTCTTTACTTTATTCTGATACAACAGCTGACAGATTGAATAAAGCTAGTCACTATTTATTGATTTTAATTACACTTTGGACTAGCCACTGACCAGCTAGTTGATCCTAACTATTGGAAGCAGAGCAGGCAGCAGACACCTGCAGGGTGGGAGCGTGAGGTTCACCCTGCAGTCAGCCTGCCCTGGCTCAGTGGGGCTGAGTGACTTCTCAGTCTGTGGAAAGCAAGCACAAGCATCACACAAAACAGAGGAAGGGCGGTGCATGCAAAACTTTGAGAACTACTGGTTTACAAGAAATCCACTTAATTTGTGACCTATATTACATCTGACACCAGATACTCAAGGTTAAAAAACAATGATCATCGGTTGATATTCACAGACAACTCTATGTAATGAAATGAGAGGAATAGTTCTCTTGATTTGTTTTATCTATCAGTAAGACATTAGAGATCTATTACAGTCAAGGAATAAAGGTGCAAACAGGTTCATGCTGCTACATGCTGAACTGGATACTTCAGTCTATTACCTGTTTTTGGCTTTTGTGTCTTGATGAGTGTGATCTATTTACTAATGGAGTTAAATGGAAGTAGAATTAGGTCTCTCAAATCAGATTGGCTATTGTGGCTTTTTACATCCCATTATTGTATCAGTATTCACAACCTCTATTCTAATTTTCAAATTATCCTGGTTTTCACTGGGGTAGAGTTAAGTTTTTTGTCCTAGTAGCGGGTACTGTGCTGTGTTTTGGATTTAGTATGAGAATAATGTTGGTAACACACTGATGTTTTAGTTCTTGCTAAGCAATGCTTATACTAAACTACGGACTTTTCAGCTTCCCATTCTCTGCCAGGTGCACAAGAAGCTGGGAGGGGGCACAGCCATGACAGCTGACCCCAAATGACCAAAGGGATATTCTATATTATATGATGTCATGCCCAGTATATAAACTGGGGGCAGTTGGCCAGGGGACAGTGATCACTCCTCACAGATGGCTGGGCATTGGTCAGCAGGTGATGAACGATTGCATTGTGCGTTACTTGTTTTGTATATTATTATTATTATTATCATCATCATCTCTTCCTTTGCTGTCCTACTAAACTGTCTTTATCTCAACCCACTGGTTTTAGGGGTTTTTATCCAATTCTCTCCCCCATCCCACCCGGGGCAGGGGAGGGTGAGTGAGTGGCTGAGTGGTGCAAAGCTGTCAAATGGGCTTTAGCCACAACAGTCCTTTTGGCAGCCAATGTAGGGCACAAAGGGTTGAGATAACAACAGATCTGACCAGAGCATGTTAAAACAAATTTGTCATAAGCATTCATTAGAATCATAGAATCATAAACTCATTAAGGTTGGGAAAGACCTCTAGGATCATCAAGTCCAATCGTCAACCCAACGATACCATGTCTCCTAATCCGTGCCCTGAAGTGCCACATCTATACATTTTTTGAAAACCTCCAGGGATGGTGACTCCACCACCTCTCTGAGCAGCCTGTTCCAATGCCTGACCACTCCTTCTGTAAAGAAATTTTTCCTAATATCCAACCTAAACCTCCCTTGAAGCAGCTTGAAGCCATTTCCTCTCGTTCTATCACTAGTAACTTGGGAGAAGAGACCAACACCCACCTCGCTACAATCTCCTTTCAGGTAGTTGTAGAGTATTCGCTGGTCACAATGTTGACTTACTTGCTCTCAAACTTGTATTTGTTGTGTTATGTAACACCTTACTTGCGGTATAGACTCTTTATTAGTATTTATGTGCTGTTTATCACCTCTGGAAGGCAGATTAAGATTATGGCTTTGCTGTACTGTGTAATATGGGCTTATGATATGATGAAATTATTGGTTGTGAGATCAGCCTGGTGTTTGTATTCAGCATTGCCATCACCTCTGTATGCCAAGAGCCACCTATCAGAAATTATTAATAATTACACTTTCCACCTTTTCTCCTTGGAGAGCCAGCCTATAGGGGAGGCACCTTCCTCCATCTTTGCCTTCTCCTCCAGACTAATTACAACATCTCTTGAGAATTTTTAATATCCTTGGGGTGTTCAGACCTGCATGTTCCTATTGCTGTATCTCCTGAATGCATGTCTGGTCTTGATTAGGGTTAAACAACTATTTAGGAATGCTGTGGCTACTCCAACCCTGGTGACTGGCACTGTGGCTACTCAAAACCTGGCGACAGGCATTGTGATTACTCCAACCCCCACAACAGACATGGCAGCTGAACCAGAGAACAGTATCACTCAACCCCATACACAAGAAGAAATCTTGGAAATGAAAGACAGCTTATTTAGTGAGGGATGAAGAAGCTTCTTCTAAGAGGAGACAGGAGGAAGAAACATGCTGCCCTGCCAGCAAGGGGGCAGGTGACTCTCAAGCAGGCCATCATGAGAACAGGAGGAGGAAAAGGAAAAATTCCCAAATTCCCCCCACGTAAGAACTTGGCAGGAGAGTTCCTCCTCTTTCTCAGAGGGAGAGGAAAAGCTCATAAATGAGACAGTAACCATCCCATCTCTATCCCTAAGTGAGCTGCAAAATATGTGAAAAAAATTCAGTCATCATCCAAGCAAGCGCACTGGCACCTGGCTGCTCCGGTGCTGGGATAACAGGGCCAGTAGTCTGGAATTAGAGGGGAAGGAAGCCAAACAACTGGGATCCCTTTCTAGGGAAGGGGGCATTGACAAAGCAATTGGAAACAGGACACAAGCCCTCAGCCTCTGGAGGCAACTCCTGTCAGGTGTCAAGGAAAGGTAACCCTTCAAGGAGGATGTTAACATGCCACCCACGCAAGTGGATCACCATGGAGAGAGGTACCCAGTACCTCAGGGAATTAGCCATGCTGGAGGTGATTTATAATGATCTGGACATCAAGCAGTTATCCAAAGATCCGGATGAAGTCAAGTGCACACAACCCATGTGGCAGAAGTTTGTAAGGAACACACCACCATCGTATGCCAACTCATTGGCAGTAATGACCTGGAAAGACAGAGAAGGGCAAACAGTGGATGAATTGGCTGGTCAACTCTGGCAATGCAAAGAAAGTCTCTCTTCCTCTCCACAGGCCTGCACCTTGGCTGTGAAAAATCGCTCTGAAAAACTGTCCCAGGAGTTCCAGCAATGCAAAGAGGATATATCCTGATCCCCACCTGTATGGAACAGTACCTCAGCTATCAGGAGTAAGTGTCCCTCTGCTCAAGAGAGAGAATGTAGTGGGTATACACCACAGGCCGCAGGCCACCTGTGTGACCATGGAGAGGACGTGAGGAAGTGGGATGCAAAATCTACCTTGACCCTAGAGGTACTGGTACGTGAGTTGCAAGGAAAAACAACCACAAAAGGACGTTCTTCTAAGAAAACTGCTGCTCCAGTCTCCAGTGAGCAGTTCTCCAGACACAATAGAAGGGCTGGTCTTACTTCTGATCTTAATAAAGGGACTCCTGACTCATATCTACAAGAAGTGAATAATCAATACGATGACCAGGACTAGAGGAGCCCTGCCTCCAGCCACGTGGAGGAAAGGGACAACCGGACTGTGTGGGTTCAATGGCCTGGCACATCAGACCAGTAAAAGGCTTCAGTGGACACCGGTGCACAGCGCACCCTAATGCCATCAAGCTATACAGGGCAGAACCCATCTGTATTGCTGGAGTGCACCGGTGGCAATATCGCACCAACTGAGACTCCCTGACTCCCACCGACTGGAGAGCCAAGGAGTGATCAGTAAGACCTGCTCATCACCCTTTAGCAGTCCCATATAGCCAGTGCAGAAGCGGAGACTAACAGCAGACTATCACGGCCTGAATGAAGTCACTCTGCCACGGACCGCTGCTGTGCCAGACATGCTAGGACTTCAATCCGAACTGGAGTCAAAGGCGGCCAAGTGGTATGCCACAACTGATATCACCAATGCATTCTTCTCCGTCCCTCTGGCAGCAGAGTGCAGGCCACAGTTTGCTTTCACATGGAGGGGCGTCCAGTACACCTGGAATCGACTGCCCCAGGGGTGGAAACACAGTCCTACCATTTGCCATGGGCTGATCCATAATGCTTTGGAACAAGGGTGACAGACTTCCCCACCTTCCCGCATCACCCAGTGTTTGCACCCAGGTCCCTGAGCAAAAGCAATCCTACAAATGGGTTCGCCTTTGCCAGGGGCAGGAATAACCCAGACTCTCTTCCCCAGCATATTTTTTGTGTGCACTACAGGGACTTTATCCCCTTCCACAGTACAGTAAGAGTTTTGACTGGGCAGGGCCAGCTCAATTGGCAGATCCCAGGTTTTTAGCAGCTAAAGGAAAAGAGTTTCTTATTCATCATTCTTGGATATGCCAAGAGAGGAGTCACAAAAAGGCGGTCTTTTGACAGCCGATCTTGGCAGGGATTTTAAAGACTAACTGACAACAGTTTGGAGGCAGGACCTTTATCAGCACTGCAGGTAATAGCACTCTTCGCAAAGTGCATGAGGAAGTTTGCCAAGGCTGCAGGGTCTGCGGGTCATCTGAAGCAGCTGTTTGAACCTTTAGCTATTTAATAAAAAAAAAATCAGAATGCCCTTTTCACATATTAAAGGCCAATGAAAGGACATTATCAAAAGCAGATTTTTCTGGATGGATAGGCACAGGTGGCTTCCAGTAGTGAAAAGCATCTTAGAAACATTAAGCAGGTAAAACCAATGGGCCTACAGGTTTTGAGTGTGGGAGTATTTTGGAGTGATGTTGCCCTTTCGCACATTTGTCGTACACTGACATAATATTAATCACAGAGCAGCTGGAACGAGTGCTCTTCAACACCTTCCTGCATTAAATCCTGTTGAAGTTCAACTTGTCCCATCTGTTTCATTGCACGTGACGGCTTTGAGATTGCTACACTTCCAGCCAGCAGCTGTGGTCTACGCTCATCAAATGAACTTCGTACTGGGTTTTAAAAGCCAGGCTTGAAATAGGAATTAAGATAAATAAGCAGGCCTGCTGATTCCCACCAGGCAAGGATGCATAAGAGGTCTAACCAAGAGGAAATTTTCTAGGTAGTAAATTCCAGAAGCAACTGATGACTGTCACCAAATTAATCTTTGACCCAAAGGTAATCACAAACCCGATTTGGGACACCATCAGTCGAATATTAGGTGGTGCTGGTCCAGAGCAGGAGAAGGGGGACAGTGCTAGGGTTGGAGGCAGGGCAGCCCACAGATTTCTCTCCCATGTGCATACATGCCAAGCAGGCACTAGCCCTTGGTTGTTGCCCTTTGGTAAGGAGGAATAGCCACTGGATGTACTGAGTGTAGAAAACACGTCTCGCAGAGCTGGAAACAGTACTGTCATAGGCGGCCACCCAAGGTGCCTTTTAGCAGCAGGTTTGGGAAGTAGCTGTGGTTTCAGCGGTTGCTCTGCAGACACAAACCAAAACCCTGCAAGAGAGCTTGGGTGAAACATGCGCTGAGGCTGGGCATTCTCTTTTCAGACTAAAGCACAATAAATATACTGAGGTAGAGGGAAATAACGGATGCCATGACCCCCTGAAATAACTGTATTCTTCATTTTGGCAAAACTAACAGAGAGATTGAATGGCATGTTCACTGGCTGAGACAGATGGGTGGCAGAAACCAGAGGGTGGGACTGACATGAATTCCTCTCAGACATCTACCCGTGGGCACCAGTGTCCCAGCCTGGCCAGCTCTTGCATTAGAGGCTGGCAGCAAAGAAGCAGGAAAAAGAAATGAAACAGTGGAGACCGTAGCAATAGGAAGAATCCACATGTTTTCCGCTTCACCAAAACTATTCCCAGTCCTACACTCCCCTGAGTATTAGCTACTGTACCCCAAGTATTTGCTAACCCACCAAAGCAGCCCGAACCAACTCTTGGCCTTCCCAACAGCTTTCAGAAATGGAAGCAGGGCACATGGGGTTAATTCCATTAATTACAAATACCTACATGTCCGTCTGAAGATATATTTTAATGGAAAATAGCTTTGATTAAATGTATGCCTTCCAAGAACAATGTCTGCTATAACATAGATCATCTCCCATCTCCCTTGTTGCATTGCAACTCTGATCCCGTCACACCAGTTCATTTCCCCCAGGGAAGACTGTCATCCCACACAGGAAATACAGTGTGGCAGGAGAGTCCAGGCTGTAAAAGCAAAGGGGAATAAAAGATTCATTTTCCAAGACAAATATCTTTGTGCCAGCCAAAAAATGTTGCTATTCACATTTCAAAAAAAAAAAAAAAGTATTTTCTGTGGGTACTTTTCCCTTTTATTAACTCCAGAATTAACTCTAATCCTACCATCATTATTTCTATGAATTTCCCTAAAAGTTTGCCAGGTTTTTTCATAAGCTTTAAGATAGAGCACATGATAGCACCCAAAACTGTTTACAGTAGAAAGACCAAAGCACTTCCATCTACCAGTTACTTGCTTATCATTATTAATAAGAGCACTACTACTAATCAAACACAGTACTGCACCATTTCTTGAATCACTTCTTACAGAGGAGTACAAAATATATCTAGAGCACTTCCATTAGTATACAAAGCAAAAAAAGAAAATAAAACCAACAAAGCAGACCTAGAGTAATTGTAGTTCCTTGGGCATCACAGATCTTGACAAGTATTTCACCAGCTCATCTAGTGAATAAAGGCCTTCACCAGGAAGGGGATCTTTAGGAAAAGTGTGAGTAGATGGTTTTCAAACTTGCTTTGAAACCCTCTGGATATTTTGCCACAGATTACAGAGGACTTGGACTTGCCTTCCATGAACTGCAGAAACACAGGCAATAGCTGCGAGCTCTGTAGCTTTGTCCAGGGGTATTTACCCATGCAAGTTACTCTTACTTTCATAGCTGGGGGGAAACTCTAATTGTTCAACCATTTATGAATTGCTGACTGAGGACTTCACAGCAGTGTGACTGAAACTGCTTTTGGAGGCAGTGGCAGGATGGGCTCCTTGGGGAGAGCACTGTGAGAAAACTTTTGAGAGACAGAGTGAGTCCTGGGGGAAGTCAGAGAGTTTCGCAGGGGCGAGGAGGGGGAAAAGAGTAGTACTGAGCTGAGACATGTGTGAGGACAGGGGAAAACTAGGACGGGTCAGTGACACAGAGGGAAAGGCTTTGCGCTGGATGGGAAGCTGGCCTGAAGTGGTCAGCATGGCCTCAAAGAGTGCAGGGGAAGCTGGGGTGTCCCTCTTCTTCCCTTTACACTCCTTTCTCCCCCAGGTCCCAGCAAGGTCCAAGGGACACAAACCCTCCATTCTCAAAGCCCTCTGCTCTGAGACCCATACACAAATGTCCCACAGAGCTGTACTGAGCAATTTCATAGCTCACAGGAAAACAACAGGCAGTGTGAAAACTTCAGAGAAGTGTTCACTACTTTGTTTTATTTAATAAGCCATTCAGATTGGTGGTGGGGGAGGGGGTGGGGGTGCAGGGAACAACAAAACAAAACACTGTCTGTCATAGAAAAAGCTGTCTTAGGTCAGTTCTTGAAAAGAAGAATGGGTTTGGACTGCAGACACATCTGGAAATATTGCAACCTGTTCCTGGAGCAAAGGTGCCAGAAGGAAGGGGCACAGCATTTATTGAACAAACAGCATGCTGTGATTTGGGTCAGGAAGCTAATGCACCATGTGCTCATTCATGCAGCTTCTTTCTCTCTAAATGCAGGGAAGTCACATATACCACGGCAGGGCATGCACTGTTTTGTTCTGGGCCTTTCTTAAAACATCATGCAAAGCTGAATCAATTCGTCTGTACAAGCTATTTCTGAAGTAGTCCAGCCAGTGATATTTTCCCTATTCAAAAGAGAAGAAAGTGATCCTGGGTGCTGAATTTCTGTATATTAATTTCTATAATCTCACTAAGAAACAGCCAAATTCCTAAGCAAATGGCCAGGTTACTGAGAAGGCCAGCCAGTGCAGGTTAGGATCCCTGCACAGCATCAGAGGGCTCTGTCCCTTACGGGCTGTGGCTTCAGCACGATGGTCTGTTTCCTCAGTACTTTGTACTGGTGGGAAGCGTTAGCCCAGGGCTGCAGCATAACTTCCAAGTGGTCACTTGGGCTGCCCCTGGGCATGGCACCAAACTCCCTGGTTGCTTCAGTTACTCTGCACAGTCTTTGCGTCCTGTCCCAAACAGACTGGTGTGGCAGGGCACCACCAAGCAGCTCTGGACTGCTCCCCAGGGGTGATGGGCTTTCAGCAGTGTGTGAAGCACCCGTGTTAGCAAGAAGGGTTTGTAAGCTGGTTGTAAAGAATGTAAAGCACTTTTGGATTCTTCTGGATGAATGACAAATAAATGACAACAGTGAAGTTATTAACTGGCTGACATAACTGGCTCATTCAGACTCCCAGCTCTGCTCAGTATCTGCATGACCTCACCTCTGCTTGGGAGACAAAGTTTTTACTTATTGGTTGGCCAAATCTGAGAATAAAAAAAAAAAATCCCACATTTTTCTGGCAAGAGGAATGAGCAATGACAGCAGTCTGGGCAGGGCAATGCACTGGCCAGCTTTGTCAGCTCAGGAGGTGACTTCAGCTGGAATTAGCAGAGGGAATACCGCCCAAAGACCAGGCTGAGCAAACAAGAGCAACCAGCAGGAAGGACTCCAGCCTTCCTTCTTGAGAGAGGGGACACAAACAGGGCTGTGCAAGGTTTCCATGCATGGGAATGGCTGCCTGAACAGCATGCTTGTCATCTTCCACCACAGGCAAGAGCAATTGCATATGGTCTTCCAAGCAAAGGCTGGCTCAATGCAGGATGGATTTCAAGCAAAGCATGGTGTAAGAGAACTGGTGTCTTGCTAATGTCCCTGATTTACAGCTACAGCTGTATTACTGTGCTTACATTTCACATGACAGGGTGTTACATCACAGGACCTAGGAGATCACTAAAACAAACTGTACACAAAAAGCAAATAACTGGCTAGGCCTCTTGATAGCAATCAGCAAAGTGAAGATGACTCATTAAATTTGAGGGGAGGGTGTTTCTTTTAAATCCTGCATTATGAGCACACCATGAGCTAACATCCTGAGGTAAAAGCCTCACAGTCAATGATCACCAAGCATTGCTGCAAATCCTTTGTAGCACATAACAGGCAGGAGATGCTCACTGGTGGATGTGTGGGAGACACACACATGTCCAGGCACAGCATCCCCTCCACACAGACCCCTCCTCCAGACAGCAAACAGCAGCTCCGGCACAGTGGTGATAAGGCGCAGTGGCAGGGGTGCCTGCTGTGCCCCTTGAATCAGCCTGTCCTGAATGAGGGAAAAGGCCTTGCCATCCTGTCCAAGCCCCTCTTTTGGGAAACACAAGGGGGCTGCCTAGGGTTGCCAGGGAAGGAGACTTAAACTGTGAAAACAGCAAGAGAAAATTTTGGGTTATGATAAGAGGCACTCAGGCACCTCACTCCACCCATATCAGAATGAATTAGGTAACTAATCAGCTTTCCAAAGCTTGCACATATGCATTGAATGAGCAATTTTGTCATTGCAGGTTATTACTGCATTATTCTGCAGTCAGCAACAAAATCCAGTTTAAAAATAGGAAGTGATTGCGGAGGGGCAAGAGGAACAGGATGAGTTTTCCGTTTGTTTTACACAGGGAATTGGCAGTGGCTGTCTCTGCTGACTGCAGTGCTGCATGTCATTCCTGCATCCTCAACAGTCTTCTCCAGCCTTGGACATCCCCATACCACCACCTACCCTGGACCCATCTCTTCAGTAAACAATCATCTGGTATCAGCTGCATGGTCAACATCTATGCCCTCTTAGAATAGGTACAGGACATCCTCTGAATATGTATATAGCCCCACTGTAATAAATATAACATTACGTTCCAGATTATTTCTGTCCAAATAAATATTTTCAATGAGACAATGCTCCAAATAATAAGATTTTTTTTTTAAATTCTGAGAATTATTTTATGACTAATTGCAAATACCACCAGGCAATGTTCAGCTGTGTAAAACAGACCAAAAGTGCAGTCGCAGCTTGGCAGAGTCCCAATGTAGACCTCAGAGCAAAGCGCTCTAAGTGTTGGTACTGAACTCACTCCCACACGTGGACACTTTCACCTGAGCGTAACGCAATGATGCATAAAGTATACTGTGAATCTGGGTTGACCACAGCTGTCATGGGTTGTGCTTGATATCACTCCCTCTCCATGCAACAGAGGACTTGGGCTGCACTAGGGACTCTAAATGCAGGAAATGCTGCCTTTCTTTCTCCCCTTAACTGCAGCCACATCTGCAAAAAAATTCCACCCTCATAATCTGGTTGATAATCTGGAACACAAAGTAAGGCTTGGGTAACTTCTGCAGTGTCTTCTTCTTCCATCACAGATAGGTTTTGAAACCCCCACGACAGTGGGCATGCCTTTATTCTGTGCACTTTTACTCTATTCTGTGCATTTTCTACTGGACACTGTCAAGAATAAATTTTGCCCATAAGGCTTTAGCACCTGGCCATAAACATCTCTGCCACACTTAGTGTCCCTCCAGTATGAAAGATCACTGAGGAAGGCAAAGCTGTTTTAGGGAGCAGGAGGAGACTTACTGCATCTCTGCAGAATCAGCACTCAGCTGCCAGGGTGGCTGCCCTGTGGTCAGTCCTCCCTGGGGATCCTCTTCATGTTTGAGGAACTGCTCAATCTCTGACAATACTGACAACTGTGTTTCTTTGTACTTGTTTGACTTGGACTTCTACTGGTTGCTGTTTAGTTTTGACTTGTCAGCAGAGTGTGTCTGCGATTAAGTCTCCTTATGAATGAAAATACCATGGGATATTTGTAAATATGGTTTCTGTTTCTGGGTTATTTCTTGAGACAAATTACATCAAGCAATCTTTTCCTGGCTGCATACTTCACACTGCAAGATGGTCTCTTACATTTCAGGCTGAAGATGTCTCTTGGCTTGTTCTGCCCTTGAGACAGAGCAATACGCCATGAGTAACAAGAGAGCAACGTCAGGGACTCCTACTCTGCCCAGAAGTGACAGCACAGAGATGCTGTCTTATCTGTGCTGGTAGCTCTTTCCCACATGTATCAAGTCCTGCCATGTTCTTTATTTGTGCTGAACTACAAACCACAGCACATTTTTTTCATTAGACTTTCCACAAATTTCTCTCTATGCTCATCTATATTTTATATCCTGTTAAGCAAACCTCATCTGCTGTAAACATTGCGCAGGGTACCTCAGAGAATCCTTTGCATGTGCACGGGGTCTGTTACCTCTTGGGTCCCTAGGAGCTCAAAAGATCAATGTTTTAATATGTTGATACCTTTCACATATTTTTACTTCCCATTTTCATCAATAAGCCATGTCCCTTACTAACAGAAGGGTAAGCAGAATTCAGAGTAGGCTTAAAAGTTCAATTGCTCATATATAATATATACAATTTATAGATACATTATATATGCATGTATCATATATTATATAACATATAAATATATATATTATATATAATGTGTATAAATAAATAATGCATAATGGTGAAACTATTTCAGGTTTAAAACAGTTTCTTTTCTGTCTCCCAGCAAGGAAAGGCAGAACCAGTGCTTTGCCTGACATATTTATGTTCCCTACCTGAGGGAGACTGAGCTATGGCAATTGCAAACAGGTTCATAGCATCCTGTATTGCTGTACCTGAGAACTGGTATTTTTTCAGAGGCAGCAGCAATTTCACATTACAGTATAGCAGCCTGACTGGGAGTGATTTAAAGTTATCAAGGCCCATAAAGCAGAGCCCTTTCATGTGGAAGAGGATGAGCAACTGGCTGACCAGCTTTGAAATTTTCTCCCGAGTGCCATTGCCCTCCCCTGAGATGAAATGAGCCATTTGGAGGTTAGATGCCTGATCTGTGGTAACTGCCTAGGCCTCCTCTGTAGCAGATAGAGACCTCTGAAAACAGGTAATGGAAAACATTCAACATGAAAATGGCTAAAATATTGGGACATGCCTGAGCCCTCCTTTTTTTTTTTTTTTTTTTTTTTTTTTGTCCCTTAATGTGGTTTCTACGTTTTCCACATTTGTCTGGCTCTGTCTCCATAATTCTCCTCTTCCTCCGTTTTGCTCTTTCTCGTTTGTGTTCCTCCTGACACTTTCTGTTCCTCTTTTCATGCAGCTGCTTTGTGTCCCTTCTCGCAGAAACCATCACTTTGGCTAGCTGTGCACTTTGCCACCAAGATGAACCTGCCCTTGGCTGGCACTGTTGAAGCTCCACTACGTCTTGACTTCTCTGTACATAGCTGCACAGTTTTCTCACTATAGAAATATCCATGGGTTCTTCAAAGAGAAACTGCACACTATGAAAGCCCTGAGAGTAGCAGGAAAAATGGAACAACGCAAACAAGATTTTATGAGTTCTGTAATATTGCTGATATTTTTGCTAAAAAGAGACAAACACTATCAGCAAGCTTCCTCTGCCAGAGCTTAAAAGAGACTCAAAAACATCCCCAAAATCTTGTTAGTTGAAGGCATTATACATCTATCTGCAAGGAATGGAAGGGAACGCACATAAAACCTGTAGCCTCACACCTCAGGGAGAGAAGAAAGACACACAACCCTTCTGTTTGACTTAGGCATTGTACAGTGTTGATGCATAAACATTTTCACATGAGAGACAGTGCTGGAGCCTTGGGAGGAATCAGAGTGCAAGTCACAGTAGAGTGAGTTGGGGATTTGGTTGTCGTCTTCAAACTGCCTGCTCTGAGGGGTGTTTTATCCATCCACCACCCCCAGACCGCTCAAACATTACAAAGGCTGCTCTGACTTGCACCCTTTAGCAACAAATCTTGAAGTTAGCTCTGGATTGCTGTAGCAGTTGTGTGTCTTAATCACACCCATTTGCCCTGTTTCATCATCCCAGGGAAAGCATGCATTACCTGTGTATATGCACAGCCTCTTTGCCATTGCCTTCAGCCCTTGAAAAGAAAGCAACCCTGCTGGGTGGGCACAGCGAAGGTTATGATGGAAATATGAGTCCTACAGGGTTCTCTGTCATCACAGTCATGCAAGATAACACATATTTCACATCTTAGAATGTATTCTCATTAGCAAGTCAAACAGCTGAGGTGCTCAGAGTGCTACAGAGAGGTTCATCCCTATACACTGCCCCTCCAAGGCAAGCAGCCCCAAGGAAGGAGCCAAAAGTCCCTGTGAAACACATTGAGCACACCATGCCTTCTTCAGAAGTCACAGACAGATGCATTTCCTCATGCACAGAGGACCCCCTGACACCACAGGCATCGTAGAGGGGGTGGTGGCTGATAATGTAGCCAACTGTCATGACTTTATGATTAATCTTGTAATGGTCAATATTTATTTTAAAGTTCCTGGAGTCATAGTTTCATAGTGTTAGCAATACCATCATCCTGGGACCTGATGCTTAGTGCATTATCCACTATTTCCCTGAGTCTATTATGGTGCTTTGCCTTTCCTTCTATGTTCTTCATCCTTCCTGGAGCAATTCTGCCTTTTTTCATATTAAAGCACATATTACCCGGATGGGCCCACATAACAAGTCAATCCATCTCATCTGCATCCGTGATCTGTTCCTCTCATTATTTACTGCAACACCCATGTTTGTGGTACCTGCAGTTTTCACCAGTTGTAGCCACATATATTCAGGCTGTGGGTGAAGGTACTGAATAACATGGGCCCAGTTACCATCCCCAAAAGCTTTCCCCACACAGTTCTTCTGTTAAGTTAAGATTTACAACCACTTTTTAATACCTGTCACTTGATTTTATATGTGAATAGAAATATATATGTTTATTATTTTTAATCTTTTTTTAACCCATATGTTGCACAGGTGTCTGCAAGTGTATGTTTCTGTATGTGGGGGCATGATAATGCAGCAGCATGGCTTTTTCAATCACCACTGCATATCTGGCTGGGCCAGACAAGATGCAAAGATAATACCATTATTTGTACCCACTACTGAGACAGACGCCTAGTTACCTTTATAAGATTACAGTCTCATCAAAATGATAACTGCTACAGGAAAGGGAGGTCTAACTACCTTGTTAGTCTGCAACTGCCATTAATGACGTTGCCCTCCTTTTCTGGTTGTTTCCCACATCTGCTTTCTGGTGTCTGGCCTGTGTCTGTGTATGATCATGTGGTAACTGTAGCTTATATTTAACATAAAATAAATATTTAGTCCTTGTAGTTTCAAGGCAAAAGCTAAAACCCCAAAAGCTAAATAAAAATCTCAAGGTTTATAACTTGGTATAATCTTCTGGCTTTTAAGTTGCTTTTGTGAATTTCTGCAGCCTGTTTCCATGAACCAGTGATAAAGTGTGTCTGGAGCTGAATAGTCCAATGGCCAGTGAGTGGTTGAGGAAATGTCCTTTAGCCCCAGCAAGGCAGTTTGGGAAAGGTGTCTGGACTGTCCTCAGCCCTGGCTGAGGTGGCTCCCAGCCTCCCTGCGAGCGTCAAAGCTGAGGAAATAGCTGAGTACATAAACTTCAGAAATGAGTGCAGGCACGGTTTGCAGGACTGGATGCAGCTGTACAGCACTGCAGGAGAGAGAAGGGACCACAACAGCTCAGCCCTGCTACCATCTTGCCCCCATCACCACAGGCAGCACCAACCAGCACCAACACTCCTTCGAACCTTGCCCCACAAACCCCTGTTTGCCAGTGTCTGCTAGTTAGCTGTGCTCATGCCATGTGTAAATCCCTGGATTAGTGAATAAAAAAAGACCTTTCTTCTGATTACCAAGGGGAGGGAATAAGCAGTAAAGTAAGTGAACTGAAAGCCTGTGCAGGAGGAAGAGTGGCTCCCACCCCTGTAGTAGTGGCCAAATGGTGTTCACAGGGTCCACGCACCAGTAGCAGCTGGGATCATGCCTGAGTGTAGGACCTCTTTCAGCTTGCAGACCCCACATGTCCTATGGAGTTACTGTACACCTGTACCAAAAGGAGAATTAGCAGGACTGAAAATATCTGAGAATAATCCTCATCGTGTGAACACATTAACTCCCCAAGTTATATCCCATCAACTCCGGGGAGTGAAATCTGTAACATCTCATATACCATTGCTACATATGAAACCCCTGAAAAAGAAGCAAGCATCAGGGAGAGAGGAAAGTTCTTTCTCTGGGGAGGGTTCTGGCTTATGTGAGTGAAGCACAAGGGAGAATTCACAGGAAAATTGGTTGGAGCTAGATTCTCCTGTTGAATTTAAATATGTGTCAGTTCTTATTTAAACAAAATTTATGCTCTCCAAGTAGCCACAGTGGCAAGTTAATCTTTGTGTTTTGTTACTACCCAAAACCCTGAGCAAGCCTGGACTTCTCCTGTAATATCTGTGGTACATGGATAGGACAGGACTAATATGATCTAAAGACAAATAGAAGACAAGATGAGAAAAAGAATACAAGTTTTGCAGTGGGTTACTGAACCACAGTGCAACAAAGCATAGAGCTCAGTGCCTCTAATACCTGGTCCAATGCCTCTTCCCCATTAGGTTGGGGAATTCCTGTACCATGGCACATTCCTCTTCAAAGAGAGCACAACTCCTGTAGCAACTTACAAAGAAGTTGGATAAAATAAATATATGCATATATACCATCTACAGGGTATGGTATACAAAAAGGCCAATGTGAGTGCCCTTTTAGAAAGCTCAGATGTCCTGAAGAGACTATCTTGCTCTCAGGTTTTTCAGGGGTTCATCAGAAAGCTGTACAGTGGCAGAAGCTGCTCAATGGGAGCAGTGGTAGTGTTCCGGTGGCCAGTTTCTAGAGGCAAGAAAAGCAACCGGGGCACAAACTTCTGCACTGAGAGAATTCAGGAAAACAGTCTTTTCTTCATATGAATTACTTTTAAAGACAAGCCTACGTGTTTTTAAAACTAGCTCAAACTGATCACCCGTAACATGGGTGCAATCCAAAACAAGAATCTGAGGAATACTAATGCAAACATCTGTATGATGAAGACCCTACACAGCTGTGAAACTGTAGCTTTATGTGGAAAAGATCACAGTGAGAGGACATTTATATCCCTTCTCAGATGCCACCCATCTTCCATCCATAATAATCTGTCTTTAGTATAGGATATTTTTATATGTCATCCTCCCTGCTATTCTATTACAAATCAAGAAGCAAAAAACTTTGTCTCCAGTTGCTATGCTCCTTTTGAATCAATGATCTCTGAAAAAATCCCTCCTCTTTTTTCAGTCTGTGAAATTAAAAATTAGAATAAATTAATTGTAGTGAACTCTTTTTGAAATGAATTAATGTATGTGAAATTTCTTATCAATACTTACAAGTGGAAAAGAGAGCTAGGTCTGGTTACTCTCAAGAACAAAACTTTCTAGTTATCTTACTCATCCAACTTTCTAGCTGGTTTGAGTTGCAAAATAATAGCTAGGTACTGTAAATGAAGTAAGGAAAACTGTCTCTGCAGCCACAGGTAATATTTTCAGAGAAATGCAAACACAAAGGGAAGAAATATCAGAAGTCTGTACAGGAAATATTTGCTTAAAATAGTATTCAGCTTCTTCTTTGCTTGCAGAATTTGGATATTGCTATATTCCTTATGCTCCCTCAAGCCAGAGGCTGCGCATTTGCAGACGACACTGTCCCAGTGAGCACAAGTTCCAGAGAAAAGTTGGGGTCTGTGTAAGATTGCCATGTCGATCAAGGGAAACAAAGGACACCCCTCTGCCTTATTGGCAGAGGAAAAAATAAACCAATAATCATTATTAGACTGCCACATAAAACAGATCTTTCCACTCTATCAGCAGAAGCAAAGTAGTCCAGTCCCACACCACTGACTAGTTTTGCTCCTAACTTGCCATGTATTGCCATTGTTTTGGCTCCTGACCAGCCCATTCAGCACTTTGAAGGTGCTTAAACTCACAAGGAAAATCAATAGCTATTTGTCTAACATCATTCCTACCCATGTTGCTCTATTCTCATTCCATGAAATTAAGTTTCTTTATTGCTGTCTATTATGTTCCTGCTTTTCTAGTATTCAGACAAACCTTTCAAAGCAAGTGTCTTATGTGAAAAAAAAAAAACCCAAAACTAAAATATCTTTTGCTTTCAAATTTTCTAGTTCTGTTTGTTCTGAGCTGGATTAGCTATAAGCACTCCTCTTCTATATTCTGCACAGTACTACCTGCTTGGGTTTTGCACAGGAAATAGATGTATTTATTGCATAGAATAGGTCACTGTTGAACTTTAAGGGCTTACTATTAAACTTCAAGGGATTTTGTAATGTTTCATCTCCATAAATTTAGTTCCAGCTTGTTGTAATTGGCCCTGCCATGGAAATCCAATCTGGTCGAGTGTATCAGGATATGTGCAGGAATTGACAGGTATTTTAATGTCTATCTTTAAAACGGGCTCTGCAACATCAAAGCAAGTAATTTCAAGTAATTTACAATGCAGGGTGCATATTGGGGTCCACACTCCGTATGGGAAAGCAGATGTACAGGGAGGTTGTAGAGGAATAACCTGACTACAGAAATAAGAGCAAGAGCCATGAACAAATCTGCACTCTCTGAACGCTAATCCAGTGCACTCTGCATGGTACCAGGTGCTTGTTTATGTTGAATGGCCCTAAAATATCCCTAACGCAGTGATATTTCTCATACTGTCCTGGAAAAATGAGCTTGTATTTTATTGAGTACAAGGTTGTTAATAACCAAATGGCAAAGCAAAGCACTCAGAAGGCAAAGTCAGCCGGTAATTGGTCTCTGTGACAGATACACGTTACGAGAGTGCTGATCCCCAGTGGGTCCCTGTGCTCATTCAGTGCGCAGGAAGGACCATGCCTGCTGAATGAATGGCTGCATAAAGTCTCACTGCTGTCAGCGTGTGGCCCTGTGGTACAGAGGTGTCCCCAGCACAGTGTCCCACCAACAGGCTCATTCATTCCCTGCTGTGGAGCTCACAACTTCTCCTCCATTCACAGGTATTAAGTCATTCACCCTTGCCACGTTATGAGAAAGTGGCATGATCTCTTCCTCATTGTCGGGACACTGAGGCCCAGTGAGGCTGGCTGGGGTCAGTAATGTGCAGACACAATGGCAGTTCCCACCTTTAGCTGCTGCAGTGTCTGCTATGGCCTCCTGCAAATCAGAGCCAGATGTCTCAGGAAGTAGACACCGTAAAGGCAGGAACCTACAGAGAGTTTCCACTTGTTATAAGTGATTTTCCTAGCAATTAAAATGCTGTGGCATGATCAGGGAAAGAATCCAGTTCTTCAGGGCAATATTTAAATCACCTTCACCATGAGGCCATCTCTTCCCTCCTGCACTTCTCGTCCTGCACATTGCAAGCTTTCAGGAGAAGTGCTGGTGGGTCTTCTGGGATGGTGGCACCTGCCCCCTTTGTTTCAGCCTCCCAACAGGTTTGTTTGCCCGCAGGATGTCTCCAGCCATAAAGGGTGTCATCAGAGCTCCTTTCCTTTTTCACATCCAGCACTGCCTCTCCCTTCATGCCTGACTTTATAAAAAAGAAATATTTTCCAAACTCAGCTGGTTCTCTAGGTTTGTGCCCCTTTCCCCAAACCTCCTAACAGGGAGGGCCCTTATTTCTTGTTAGTTTTGGCTTGTCACTAGTGTAGAGTTGCAGTAAATGCAGTCTTTGCAAAATCTTTCCCATGGCAGCAGTTGTAATTAGCACTACTCAACCACTATCTGTCATCTGCACTTAACAAGGGAGGGACTATACCACAAAACAGCAGTGCTCAGACACTATCATAACATACATGAATTACAGTTCTGTTGCGTTTCTTTGCATTTCAGTGTTTGACTTCAAAAACTTTAGCAACTTTCACAGAGTTTTTGCTGAAACACATGCACAAACTGAGGTTTCAAGAGACATGAATAGGAATTCAAAGTCTTTCATCCATCACAGTGGATGTAAGGAGCACTGGCTCAGCTGTGATCACTGACAGAAACCCTGCTGAGGTCTGTGAGCAGTAGGACTTCTAAAGCCATCTCTGCTTTGAAAACAATCAGCCAGACTATGTACACTGTTCACCCATCAACCCAGTAGCTAGCCAGTCAGAAAGGTTTTGTCTGAGGTGATCTTGCCTAACCATGTTCTCCTGCTGCCTTTAAATGCTGCACTTTCTATTTCGTGATAGCAACTATTGCTATCACAGCATCGCTGGGCTTCGGCAGAGATTAGGGTTTCATTGTGCATGGTGCTGCTCTGCCACTGAGGAGGAGAGAGTGTCTGCCACTAAGCACTTACATCTAAATCGACAGGACAGACAAAGGGGTCCAGAAAGGGTGTACTGCTGTCTCTCTTTGGCAGCAGAAGGAAATATAAGCACAGACACTACCATAAAATCAAACTGGAGGTCTGTAATTGGAAACAGATTTGTACCCCCAGATTTTATCTCACTATTGTACCACGAAACCACGCTTTTATTCTTTGCTCTCACTCTAGAAACAATGTTTTAGGGAAGTCTTATTTTTCTGTTCCCGAAATACAGTTGCTACATGTGATTTAATACTAAGTTTTGAAAACAGGCTTGCATTGCTGTCCTCTTAAAACACCTTCTTGCATGCTTTGGATTCTTGCATGCCTGTGTCTGTCACCTCTTATATTAAATGTGCACAACTTCCAAACATAATGCGAAGAGCTCAACTGCAGCCTCTGCAGAGACCTCTGCAGAGATCTGGCTGACGCTGAGACAGCGCTCTGATTAGTTTGATTGCCTAGAGGCCTCCATCAACCTACAGGGAACAGGCCACAGCAGGGTTTTTTTCCTCTCTAAATAGCAGTTTGAACTCAATAGAAGCAAAATAATTAGCCTGAAGTAAATATTAGTGAAGACACATAATTTTAATTTAGAAAAGCAAAATTTTAAAGGAAAGCTCATAAAATTGTATTCAGTGCATTTATTGGAAAAGATACTAACCCCTCTCCCTTTTCCACAAAGAAGTTATCTTCAAAAAGGCATGATATTCCTCCCAAACAAGGAAGTCTGTTTTTAATTTGTGTGGTTATACTACAGCTATGGGCTGTGCTCTACTTTGTGAACCAAAAACCAAATCTGGTCTCTTGCTTTTATAAATATATTACCGAGTGGCTTGAAATGTCATGAAGAGATTCAAGTCTGAACACACTAAAAACTTTGCTGTCTTTGATGACCAGGATGTAAAAGGATTATCAGATTGTATATGGATTAGCAGCTCTTGGGATTTTATCATGAGTCCCATTATACATCATGATTTTTTTTCTGAAAATCCCTGATGCCAAATCTTGTAAATAGACAAAGGTCATAGCTTTCATGACAAAGAAAAAAAAAATTCTCCCTTATTTCTGTGGAGGGAAAAAAGGCAGAAAACATTTCCTTAGTTGCTTTTAATGGTATCTACAATGTTACTAAAAAAAAATCCCATAGTTGTGAATTTTCTTTTTAAGATAGTCTATTGATGTATTGAAAACCGACTACTGGCCTTAAACTGACTGTGGTTAGCAACTGTGAAATGCATTTATGCTACAAATGTACAAAAACAATGGCAAAGCAGAAAAACCTGGAGAATATATTCAGCTTTCCCCAGTCAGTGCCCAGAGAAGCTGCAATTCTTGTCAAAGTGTCATGTGCTTATAGACCATTCAGTGGCAGCACATTTGAACAGTTTAACTTGACTTTGGGATGGTTTCCCTTACTCAGCTAGCAAGATATGGTCCTCATGGGCCGAGCTTACATCCAACCTTCCTCCCTCCTCCTGCCTAGTGAGCCATGTACATGGAAAAGTGTAAATTATTTGCTGGGTTCACTGTGGGCTAAGATGGCCGAGGACTACTGCATTGAAGATGATCATGGTCGTTCATTGATATGATCCATACAGTGTTCTGTGTCCAGAGTCAGGAAACATGGCCTTGTTTCCTTCTGTCTCCTGTCTACCACAGATAGAAATAAGCTCTGCAGTATGCACCTTTCATTTGGCTTCTCCTCAGCCTTTCCCAGAGGACCCCGGAAAAACCATTACCATGTCCTTTTGGGGATAATGGTCACCTTTAACTCTTTCACCGGTGGTAGCAGATTGCTTTTGAATGAGCCATCCTAACTCTGCCGGGTCAAAATCCTCACGGTTCACATTCCTTGTTCGCATTGATGGAGTTTGGAAAGGTTATGCCTGAGAATATCGTGCCATTGCCCATACATGTGCACTGCCTACATAGCAACAACTTGCAAAACACAAGTGCACAGTTTGTGTGTTATGTGATATGGGCAAGTGGGGATTTGGTCCTGTATACTGTTTCTGTGCTGTTCTGCTCATCATTTCTGAGCTGTATAGCACCAGAGAATATGATATCACAAGTCTCTAATTTTCAAACGTAAATGAAGTATTTCCTTGGATTGATGACCAAACTAATTTTTATGACATGTCATTTCAGTAAGGACATTACTTTATTTCGCAGAAGGGTTTCCCATAGATAATGGTTGTTAGTTGGCTGAGTTGGAATCTGACAGGATTAAGGAAATCTAAACTGACAGCTGGTTTTGTGCAAAGAAGCATAATGTGGCTGTTGTTACAAGAGGCAATGTGGGATGTTTGTGCACAAATGCATGACAAGAGGGCTTGCTCTTAGCTGTATATGTAAGTGCAGCTTAGCAGTTAAAGCAGCACATCAGGGCTAAATGCCTTGCAGAGAAAACTTCATGTGACTTTTTCATCATGCACAGTTTGTGGTTATGAACATGGTTATGTTTTTACTTTCACTACAGTTGTCAGGAACAGATGTTTGAATTCTGGTCAAAATAAAAATGAGCCATATTGCCAATTACCTTAAAGAGAAGCCAAGTCAGCTCACCACTGAAGAGTGAGGATCCGTAGCTAGAGGAACAGATGGCCTCTCCAGACAACAACCCAGCTCATAGGTATTCAGGAATGATACAGCAGAAGCGGTGTATCCTATCAGAAACAGCACCTCAGATGTTCACTTTTCAAACCCCACCTCCTAGGTTTTATTTTCTCTGAGCAAACTGCCCAGCAACTGCTAAGCACAGACATTTGAAAACAAACGCAGTTTCAGTGGGACCGCACAGGTCAGTGCTCGGAGGCACCACTGCCACTTCTGCTGGACTCAACAGGGACTGAGGCAGCTACTGGGGCTGAAGGTGCCTGTCTGGAAACACAAAGCATTTCTCAAGGTTTTTTCAGTCAGGAAAGATTTTAACATACCATTTGAGCTTGCAGCAGAAAAGCCTTAGAAATTGCTTTATTACAGCCTCGTGTAAAATCACAGGCTGTGCTTCAGCACATTTTGTACAGAGGCAACTCTGATGAATACCCCGAAGTAACATCTAATTTCCATCAATGTCAGTGAGGACATAGCTGAGCCCAGGATTTGTGAAGTGCTCAGCACAATGCTAATGATGTTTTGGTGACACTGATATGATTGAGGCATAAATGTATTCACATGGGACTGACACATCATTATTGGCTAAATTAAAAATGGGAAAAGTGTTTGGAAAAGATGAAAGCAAAGGGACAGGATAAAGACATGATAGTGATATATGCTGAAAGCACAAGTGCTGGCGATTGGCCTAAAACATGATGCTGCAGAGCAGGGCAGAGGGCAGAGAAAGTATCAGGTGTTCTTTTGCCCATGAATGCTACAAACCTGCAGTGCACCTTGACCCTACTCTGGCACATGGAAGACACAGCTACCTGTCCGGGTGAGCAAGTCTGATGAAAGACATTCAGGGCAGACTGGAGCCCCCGTGCCTTTAGGGTTGAAATCTGGACTTCTGCAGCTGCCAAGCCCCAGGGCAGACTACCCTGGAAACAAAGCCATTCCCAAGCATGGAGTCTGAGGCATACCACACTCGGACGCAGTCCTGGGAGAGTTTATCTCAGGACTACCAACATTTGGCCATCCTGGGAAACAGTTTGCTTCTGGGAGGGCAACATGGGGTGAAATGCCTCTTGCCTTCTCCTGCAGTTTCGGTGTTGGAGCCAATGCTAAGCTCCCTTAGCCATGCCCTGCAACAAGATCCTTTCTGTGACTGCGTAAGACACCTTGGCTGTGAGATTTTGGGTTTATGCTACTGTTTGTGGTAGAGGTATAACACTAATTACTTTCACACTAGCTAACATAAACTTAGGAGTAAAGAAAATTGGAATAAACAAGAAAAATAAGTCCAAAAACTCAGAGGCAAATCTGACTGATATAAACTTCTTAGTATCATGCAGATCCCTTCCTGTATTTTCTTCCTTAGCAGTTTGTGGATCCCTTATTTAGAATATAATGTACTTGTATTGAGCTTGCTAGAGAACAAGTTCTGGTCTTTTCCTGTGGAAATATTCTCCTTCCAAAGTGCTGCACTTCCATGCGAAAGCAGCCTGTTCACTCCCATTAAGTCAGCATCTGAACATAACTAATCCAGCTGTTTCACAGACAAACACACACACAGACAAAACAGTTTATCTTGGTTTTGTATTAATTTTGATAGTAGAATGTGCATAGGTTAATAATACATTAATAGAATTCTCTTTTCACTGAAGTACGGGACAAAACAGCAGATCTCTGACCTTAACATTTAACTCTGAATGATGCAGAAAGTGTGCTAAAGCTTAATTAAATGATAAAACTGCTGAAGAAGTAACTGGACTTATTTTCAAAACAAAATCTTAGTGATATTTTTACAACTAAGCCTTTGTAAAGCATTTTTGAACATGGGTCATTGAAAATTGCAGAGCTGCTTCTTGCTTTCTAATGAAGTTAAGAAACCATCTAGACTTGACACAAATGTAAACAAGCACCAGGAACTCATGTAAGAAGCTGCAAGGACCCATCATCCAGCTTAATTTCCTGAATAAGCAGGCTGTGTGAGAACCAGGATCTAATTTTAAGGAAGCCATTCTCTGCTCCATGGGCCTGACAGAACACATTTTAATGAGAAAATGCCAGTTCACTGGAACTGATTAATTCCACATGTTTTCTTATTTCCTGCTTGTCATGTTCGCATTTTGGGGGTTTCCTCCCAGACTTTGGCTGGGAATAGAGATGCAG
Source organism: Phalacrocorax aristotelis (assembly GCF_949628215.1). Taxonomy (NCBI): domain Eukaryota; kingdom Metazoa; phylum Chordata; class Aves; order Suliformes; family Phalacrocoracidae; genus Phalacrocorax; species Phalacrocorax aristotelis. The sequence goes on from NC_134311.1 coordinate 62,362,330, forward strand.
CCTTGGCTTGTGTGGCATCCAAAGGCCCGCACTGGGTGTCACAGCACCCAGCTTCCCTTTGAGGGCTCGCAGAGTCCAGCATGTGAGAGTTGTTCCTCAGCTCCAGAGCTGCGCAGTAATGTCCGCTGCCCATCCCTGGAAAATACAGACGTTCTCAGAAGCATCTGCTTTGCTCCTATATTCCTTGATGTGCTGTTCGAACAGGCAGACGATTCTAGTTTTACAAATGTCCGCTAGTTTCTAGTTTCTCTGGATTCACCTTTGAATCACTAGGCTCAATTTGCCTCTTTACTTGATTATGGATACCACTGGATTCACATGTTTTCTCCCATTGCAGTCAATTATAGTCCAGGATCAAGTTCCTTCTCTATTTTCCCTCCAAGCTACAAAAGCTGTGTAAGACTTTCTAAGGTTATATGGCTGGACCTCAGTCTGAGTGTAAAAAACATGCATTTAAATAACTTCACGCTTAGGTACATTAGGGATTTAAAAAATGAAAAATGCAGAAAAATTAAGACACTACTTCTTTTTAAAAATCTTGTTTGCAGCTCGGGTCAGTGCATTCTACAGATACCTAGGAAGAAGGTACAGCTATTATAGGGTGCCATTTATATAATTTGATATCTATTTATTTTATGATCTCTTTTATGAGTATATGTAAATGATTGTAAATTGCAGCAGTAAATGCAGTAAAATTGCAGCAGGAAAAAAGTTCTAAAAATTATTTATTATTTGTCTAAGAATCAACACCAAAAAATTGGAACAAACAAACTTTAAACATTGAAAAAGCTATTTATATTAGATTGGCTAACTCAAACTTTAAAGCACAAAACTGGTCTAAAGTCCCAACCTAAATAGTTTAGCAATAACTTGAAATTTAGCAGGTTTTGGTATCGGAAGGAATGCCTTAATACTTTAGGAGGTTCTGGGCAAAGATGATCCTTCCATGGTGAAAATATCTTCTCAGAATGTTGTTGTAGTTATATTTCTTTTAAATGAGTATAGCATTCGTTGTCTTGGGAACATCTGTGCCTCTCTGTTCTGTGCACAACATAACTAAATGAAGTGAGAGATTTTGCAGCAAACAAAATCTCACAGCTGGCCAGTGTAAGGAAGGTAGCAACAAAGGAATATTCCTGAAGAGCAAGTGGATGGTGGGAAGGAGGAAAAGAGCAATAGCATCAGATTTTTGAGAAATTTGAGTTTGAAGTAGAGGCCTGTCTACCTGAAGTTAATGAAGATTCTCAGTACCATCAACTAAATTTAGCATTATTGGAGGATTAACCCTGAAGCTTTCTGATTCCCTTAGATATGCAAAGGAACAGGGTTGTTTCCCCAAGGTGTTGTCAGAGGATGGGACACCCTTTTACTAACCTACTGGATGACACCAAAAAAGTCACTTCATCTTTCCCTTTCCCTTGATCAGCAAAATTTGGAGCCTTCCCATGGCAGAGATTGCCACTATTTGCATGAGCTCAGCTAACGTCCCCAGGGACCCTTCAGCACAAAATACAGCAGTAGCCCCCTCTCAGCCCCCAGGAACCACAGAACGGTCCCTGAGCGGGCGGTGGCCACATCTCCCGGTGCTGTGCTTTGACAGGTGAAGTAGCTTTGGCTGTTAAACCCCCGTCTCGCAGGTGGGTGCTGTCGGACGGTGCCGGCCGCTCCCCGCGGAGCCCCTCCCGGCCGGGGCGCCGGGGCAGCGCCCGCAGCGGCTGGGTGCTCCGGAGACAGGCTGCGCTGGGAGGCCCTGACCTCTTGTGGTCAAGAAAGAGCCCATAGCGCTTCTCCAGGGGGGCGGGGAAATGGGAAAAGGATAAAGGTGTGCTAACCCTGGTGGAGTTTTGGCTAAATTCTGGCTGCTTGCCTAGTATCTTCCTACTTTCCCAGAGGATTATCGTGTTGGCCACTAAAGCAGCTCTGTGGTGTTTCTGTGGGCATCCAGCAGCTCCTCTGGTTGCTTTTCCATGGATTAATAATTTCAGATGCATGACTTGGCAGGACTCATCCTGCAAGAGGTATCCATTTTCTATTGCAGAGAGTTTTGTCAAACTTTAAATGTTGGGCTGAAATTTTCTATGCTATGGGACCTGCTCACCCTGGGCCATTTTTACTCCTAGAAGTCTCACTCTGAGGAAAACTGTTTTGAATGTATTAAAAAATAATTGTGTGCTCTTTCTAGAAAGCTTGGACTAGATGATACCTGAGGTCCCTTCCAACCTGTGATTAATTCTGTGATGCTGCGAAATGTTCTTTGAAAAGGTTTAAACTGGAAACTCTGGAAAGGGAGGAAGAGCATCACTTTAATTTTTGCTGAGGTAAGACAACAATGATCTGCATAAAGCCTGTGACATTTTGGCAAAGCTATAGATCTTTCAAATCTACAGTTTGCACGGTCTTGGTAGCTCTTCACGAGTCCCAGCACCTTTTCTACTGAAGATTTTCCCCACTGCCATGCATGGTCTAGCCTGAAGCTCTGCAGGCTTTTCCCTGTAGTCTTAACCCCAGCTTCCCTGGGTAATATCAGGTCTCTAAGTCCCATCTTGGGAGCTGGGTGACAAAACTGAGGGCTGGATACAGAAATTGGCTGGATGAGGGAAGGAGGTTGAAGACAAGTGAAAAGTGGCAACACAGAAGGGTCACACTAGGAAGGACCAGCGTACGCGCATGTCCCTTTCCCTCTAGGGCCGGAGCCAGAACTGGGGCTCCCTACACTCCCATGGCTCATGGCCAGCCCTGGACAAGGCATTGCTAGTCAGTGCCCCTCCTCCAGAACCAGTTACATTAGAAGAGCAGGTTAAATACCCAGAAAATTAGATTCCCAAACAGCCTATGAGACCTTAACTCTTCTTCTTTCCAAACCCCACCTTAGCACAGGATAGACCTCTAAATTACTGACCACATACTCTCTCCCAACAGGACACCTGCCCAGCCACTCTGGAAAAACAAAATTTTTCCTTGTCTGTGCCATAGAGTCAAATTTCTTTAGCTTAACATCTGCCATATGGTCTGATTTTCAGTGCCTGGCTTGAGACTTCCAGGCCCAATTGGAATAAATGCTGAGAACTCACAGCTGTATTGACATAGCTGCTGTATTTAGCACTGTGTAAACCTGAACATGGGGAGAAAGCACATCCTTAGTGCCTCAAAACTGGGATGCCACAGTAGTGGTCAATCTTCATTGCAGCTTGTGAGTGTTCTATCTGCAACCTTCTTTATTCAACACTTGGAAAAGACACTTCATTTCTGCAAGTCAAGAAGAGTAATGGAGCTGCAAATTGACAATGCCTTTGTATTTTATTTGAGAACGAGATCCAGAAAATATATCAGCATGGCTTTTAGTTCTGCTGCAATATATTACAGATTTAGGATTAATGAAAAATAATCTGTGAAAGATTTCATAGAGATAAACAAAGGAAAAGCACAGTTTGTCCTGACCTCCTGAACATAAAAGAATCCATATCTAGCTGAACAGCCCTTTTAATGTGGTAGATGGAGTGAATAGCCCAAACTATATATGAGATATATGTACTGAGTTCATACTGAAGAAAAGTGTAGTGTAATGAGAATTGCCCATACATAGAGACCAAAGTTAATATATTGGACAAAAAGATAGAGGAAATGATTCCTATCTTGTGTTCAGCCAAGCCGCTAGATTCAAGTGCGCTATTGTGTCAGTGGAGCTTGATCTGAAAGACTTCATTATTAAGAAGTTAATGCTCAACAGTAGTATATACTGGTGCAATGAATTGAGCTACTTTCAAAATTCTACATCCTATAAAGCTTCTGTAAGTTACTTGTACTCATAAATTATCCTCTAGGGGCTTAAACAAAGTCAACTAATCAAAACCAGACCACAACCAAGTTTACAAGAAGAAATTATTTCTAGATTAAAATATGCACCTTCCTGTATAACAGTGCTATACAATGAATATGCATATGTATGCATTGCAGTGTGCAATGCATGCTTGGGTAGTATGTCAAGAAAGATGTATACTAAAACATTGTAAAGGTTGACTGATTTTATACCCCTAAAATGACAATCTGGCTGAGTTTTTGTTCTAGAAAGCCTCCTAGACTTAGAAAGGCGGATATGTTTTCATTGTGTAAAAGACATAAACCAGCATCCTGAGGAATTTGTGCTTGCCTTGTGTTGATTACAGAACAGAAGCACTAGGCATTTATGAAACTATATATTCAAGAACTTCTCTACCTGTGGAAGCCTAGTTACTATGTTTGCATACACAAGTATGCACACTGTTCATCAAACACCTGCACTTCTCAAAAATTAATTAGCAAATGCTTATGCAAAATCATAACCTGTTCAATGTTATCATGAGTAGGTTTGACATGTCCTGCATGAATCTCTGCTTTTCATGTTGAAAATGTAGTGGCACTTCAAATACAGTGCTTAAATTCTAAATAAGGAAGCAGAACTGAGCCCTTGACATTATTTAGAATATAAGAGGGGTTGAATGCAGGGAGAAATCCTTATAGTATTTTCCTGCATATGGATAATGCTTAGAGTCCATTGAGGCCTGTGTGTGACATGATTACCAGCAATTAAATAACCCTGAGAGAACGTAACAATTAATCATCAACGTTTGTGTTAACACCCAGCAAGATTTCTATTTTTTTTATGCTGAGAGACTTAAGGGAGAGAAAACAGAACTTGAAAAAGCTATGTCCACACATACTTGCTTAATTTGGCTTTGAACTTGCTCATGCTTCAAAAATTATTCTGAACATCTGGCTTCTTTGTTAATCAGAGAGAGCATGTTTTATTCCCTTGACTTTTTTATAAGAAAAATGAATGTATTATAGTCCACCATATGATGATAATCCCTTGTAACAGTAAGAGTTTGCAGGAACCAAACATGACATCATGCTACTCGTGATATGTCTTTGTGTGTGTGTGTGTGTGTGTGTGTGATGCTCACAATAGCAATTATTTTCCCAAAGGACATGAAACCACACACAGGAACCCAACCACCACAGGCAGGCAGGAGTGCAGCACCTGTTTAGCACTGTGAAGGCCAGCTCAACCCAGCCAGGGACTTACAGGTTTGAAGAGTGATTTAGCCAGATGAGAAATAGTTCTTCTCTTTAGTGATGTTCAAAAGAGCTTAAAGATCAGAGGTGATCAAGACTGCTTCCTGAGACAGAATCAGATAGAATCTCCATCCTCTATCGGGCACAGAGGGGAACATTGCAACTGACGATAAGGAAAAGGCTGAGGTACTAAATGCCTTCTTTGCCTCAGCCTTTAAGAGTAAGACCAGTTATTCCCAGGGTATTTAGCCCCCTGAGCTGGAAGGCAGGACAAGGAGCAGAATAATCCCCCAATAATCCCAGAGGAAGCAGTTTATGACCTGCTGCACCCCTGGACACTGGCAAGTCTATGGGCCCAGATGTGATCCTCCTGAGAGTACTGAGGGAGCTGGCAGAGGAGCTCGCAAAGCCACTCTCCATCATTTATCAGCAGTCCTGGTTAACATGGGAGGACCCAGACAACTGGCAGCTTGCCAATGTGATGCCCACCTACAAGAAGGGCTGGAAGGAGGATCCAGGGAACTACAGGCCTGTCAGCCTGACCCCAGTACCGGAGAAGGTTATGGAGCAGTTCATCTTGAGTGAGGTCACCAAGCATGTGCAGGACAACCAGCAGATCAGGCCCAGTCAGCATGGGTTCATGAAAGACATGTCCTGTCTGACCAACCTGATCTCCTTCAGGATGACCCACCTAGTGGATGATGGAAAGGCTGTGGATGTTCTCTGCCTGGACTTTAGCAAAGCCTTTGATACTGTCTATCACAGTATCCTCTTAGAGAAGCTAACAGCTCATGGCTTGGACAGGTGTACCCTTCGCTGGGTAAAAAACTGGCTGGATGGCAAAGCCCAGAGAGTTGTAGTGAACGGAGGTAAATCCAGTTGGCAGCCGGTCACAAATGAGCTTCCCCAGGGCTCAGTGTTGGGGCCAGTCTTGTTTAATATCTTTATCAATGATCTGGATGAGGGGATCGAGTGCATCCTCAGTAAGTTTGCAGATGACCAAGTTGGCCGGGAGTGTCAATCTGCTCAAGGGTAGGAAGGCTCTGCAGAGAGATCTGGACAGGCTGGAGTGATGGGCCAAGGCCAGCTGTATGAGGTTTAACAAGGCCAAGTGCCGGGTCCGGCACTTTGGTCACAAAAATCCCATGCAACACTACAGGTCTGGGGAAGAGTGGCTGGAAAGCTGCCTGGCAGAAAGGACCTTGGAGATCTTGATTGACAGCCCCTGAACATGAGCCAGGAGTGTGCCCAAGTGGCCAAGAAGGCCAACAGCATCCTGGCTTCTATCAGGAATAGTGTGGCCAGCAGGAGCAGGGAGGTGATCGTGCTCCTGTACTTAGCACTGGTGAGGCCACACCTTGAATATTGTGTTCAGTTTTGGACCTCTCACAACAAGAAGGACATTGAGGTGCTGGAGCATGTCCAGACAAGGGCAACGAAGCTGGTGAAAGGTCTAGAGAGCAAGTCATATGAGGAGAGGTTGAGGGAACTGATGTTGTTTAGTCTGGAGAAGAGAAGGCTGAGCAGAGACATTATTGCTCTCTACAACTACCTGAAAGGAGGTTGTAGTGAAGTGGATGTTGGTCTCTTCCTCCAGGACACTAGTGATAGAATGAGAGGAAACAGCTTCAAGCTGCATCAGGAAAGGTTTAGATTGGTTATTAGGAAAAATTTCTTTACAGAAGGAGTGGTCAGGGATTAGAACAGGCTGCCCAGAGAGGTGGTGGAGTCACCATCCCTGGAGGTACTTAAAAGACATGTAGACGTGGCACTTCAGGGCCGTGCTGGTTTTGGCTGAGAAGGGGTTAATTCTCCTCACTGTGGGGGTCGGCTGCCTTTCCAGCTTCCCGCGCTCTGCCGCGTGGCGGGGGGTGGCTGGGAGGGGCAGGGCCATGGTGGGGGCGGCTGACCCCGACTGGCCAATGGCAGGTTCATTCCATACCACGTGACACCATGGCCAGTATATTGAGGGGGGGGGCAGTGGCAGCGCGGCGTCGGGTCGGCGAGCGGCTGCGGCGCGCGCGGTTTGTTTCGGCGGTTCGTTCCCCCTCTCCCCTCCTTTCCCCCTCCCCCGGGGCTTTGCGCCTCTCGTTGTTCTCCTTTACGTTGCATTTCTACTGTTGTTTCTTTTAATTTTAATTATTAAACTGTTCTTATCCCAACCCACGAGCGTTACCCTTCTGATTCTCTCCCCCATCTGCCAGTGGGGGAGTGAGCGAGCGACTGTGTGGGGCTGAGCTGCCGCTAAACCACAAGGGCACGGGTTAGGAGACATGGTAGTGTTGGGATGACGATATGACTTGATGATCCCAGAGGTCTTTTCTAACCTTAATGATTCTATGATTCCTATCCAGTCATCCTCAGGTTTGGCTCCCTTGATTTCCTCCCCATGGTATATATAGCTATTTGTTACAGCAGAGACAAGTTTGAAGCTCTATGGGGACTTTAAGCCAGTTCACCTGGCCAGCAAACAGTTCACCTCCTGCTATGCAGATAGATCAGAGGCTTCCCAGTGCTCCCTTCATAATCTTCAGAGATGTCTTCATCACCACCACTTCAGTCATGGCCACATTTAGGAAGAAAGTGGACAAAATGTAGCTGCCTCTTGTGACATCCAGCTGGAGGAGTGGCTCCTAGTAAGTGATGGAAGACAATAAGAAACAGAGCAAAGTCAGGACCTTTTGTTTCACATTACCAGCTCCAGTGTCAGATCAGGGAGCTGCTGCTTCTCCCTTTCACATTAGAGTGGAAAGCAGCTTCACCAGACCACAAACTCTAAATCATCAGCATCGCTGTGGTGAGGAAAGCAAACTGTGATACAAGGGCCCTCTGTGCATCAGATAGTCAATCTACGGACAAGGGTTTGGGGCTTGGTTTTTAAGGAGTTTTATTAAATACTTATTAAAATGCAATAATAGTGGACATTAAACAATTGTTGTTTAATCAAAACAGTGGGAACTGGATTTTCTCAAGAAATGCTCTCACTCATTACTTTCTCACAGAATCTAAGTAAATTAAAATTAAGAAGCGGTACTCCAGCAGACTCACAGAATAATGTGAAACAGCCCTTGAGGAACAGAGATGCTGGGGCTGCCACTCACTCATTAATGACGAATAAGAGATCTTTCGTGATTACCCACATTGGACAGGATCGTTTTCTGTGGAGGAGAAAAAAAATACCACACTCTTGTTAAAAGACTGCAGGTTTCTGCTGGCTTCCTCCATAGGGGAGTTGCCCCACCTCTGAGAGGCACCAGGGCTTGGTCCCCCAGCCCTCACGGTGTCTGAGTCAGAGCATTCCTCGCCCACAGGCAGCACCGGTGACAGGACTCTGTGCAAACCGTGCAGCCAAGCGTAGCTTGGGGCCACAGGGACTGGGAGGCATTTTCTGACAGTCACTCGTCCCCACTCCCGAGGACATTGTGGCAGCAGACCTCAAAGCTGAGCTCACAGCACCCGGCCCGCTGGCTTGGAGATCTGGATGCCTGGGGTGGAGAGAGGACAAAGGGGGAGAGGGAAGGGAGAAATGGCAGAGTGAGGCTGGCATCATCTGCAAAAGTCTGCAAGATCATGCAACAAGCTCCCTGTCAGGCTGTCGTTGCAATGGTCTTGGTGCAACGCTGTTCCTGCTCGGTTTTGATTTTTTTATTTTTTACCTTCTAAATCCTTGATTTCACAGACTTGATGTTTTTTTCTGTGTAATTTGTGTTCCATATACATGCATGGGCACATGGAACCGCACGTATGACCTACTTCACTTCTTCTGCATGAGTCATTCATGAGAAATGCTCAGATAATCTAAGATATTTCCTACCCAACACAAGAACTGTGAATCCTGCAAACGATTGTAGGGAGGAGGAAATTTCCTCTGTCAGGACACCTGATTTTCCCCATCCAAAGTGCCTCTGAAGCAAGCTGACTTTCCAAATGCATGCTGACTAAAAGAGCTGCTGATACAAACAGAGGCTACACTGTCACCGTGTGCCAAATGTGTCAGCGAGGCTTGGGGACAAGCTGGGCTGTGTGAATGGCAGCCCTTCCTCGCAGCCCCCGGCACTTCCACAGGGCTCCCTCCACCCCCGCCCACAGCCCCCCACCCCCGCAGGCCACAGCCCAGCAGCCCGGGAAGCGCTGCTGCGGCTGCGGGCAGCCTCCTGCAGTGAATGCATCTCAGAGAGATTGTGCTCTGCATGGCCAAGGCTAGTGCTGGTTTCCAGAAGCCCACGGAGGAGCCATTTACAATTGTTTTTCCTTCCTGTAAGCATCAGCTGCATGGGTCTGAAAGTTGACCTGGGTGGAAGTCAATAGACCTGAGCAACTTCCTCCAGCAATCTCTGGTAACAAAAGGCTTCTGTAAAGCCATGCAAAGCAGAGAACTGGCATTGCAGCATGCTGGTACTATACCATTAAGGTATTAGCACAACAAGAAAATGTTTTCACCACCAAACTGCAGCAGTGTCTGGGAAAGCAAGACAGATGTCCACTTCTACCCATGCAAAGCTCTTCTGATGTTCACGGGGAATCTCTGACTCCTCCATTTTTTCCATGCGAAAATTGGTCACCGGAGGAAGGGAGGGGGTGCAGTCAATATAGGCGTACTTAAATATATTTACTAATCTTTAAACTGCAGCACTTGGAATAGTCCTGAAAGTAAAGATTTAGCCTTACTTGATTTAGGATGTAGTAAAATTTTAAGTGGGCACATGCTTTTCTGGGGTTAACTGGTGTAAAAGAAGTTACAAGAGATTATATCAGTTAAGGTTCTGTTCTAAAATTTACTCTTCTGGGTTTTTCCAAAATAAAATTAGATGAAGTCTTGAATGCTGGTAAGAATAACTCTGAGACCAGACCAGAAAGGACACCATTGGTTTTGCTGTCTTGTCAAAACTCTGGCTGAGTTGCCAGGTTTTAGTCAAACAATGAGTTTTGAGTTATTCACAATGGCAACTCAGAGGCTGAATCTATTTTTAAATGGTCATGTTTCAAACTTCACTCTGCTTTTAAATCAAAGAGGAGACCTAACCTATTTCCAGACATTTCTCTGATTAGTTTCTCAGCAACATCTAACTGCATTAACACTGCTTACTAAAATGTAGCCTTCATCAAAGGGAAAGAAGAGAAAATTTTATTAGTTTGTTGACCAGAGCATTTCTACAGATTGAGCCTCCTTCTCTGGTTTATATCGTTGCTCAGATCTGACTCTTGTCACTGTACTATTTATCTGGTTTAATTTCTCTAATAAGAATATCTGAAGGGATTATAGGGACATAATAAACTGGAAGCATATATGAAAGATCTTATTAAAAAGCATTCCTGCATTATCTAAAACAGATGTAGTATTGTAAGAGAAAAAAAGGGTTTATTAAGCCTCCAAAGCTGTCTTCGTCCATCTGTGTAAATTGGCAGGTTGCGTGAAGACCTTTATGTTATTTATAAATAGAGTCATGCCCAAAATATAACTGCACATCCAAACAGTCTCTAATTTAGGATGGGTTAAAATCCTGGCTCTTGATACCCATTTCACAGCTAGACTGTAATTATTATAGGAGCTTTTACTGCTTGCTTCCTCTGGTTCTTGTTGCTTTTGGTTTTGGTTTTTTTTTTTACAAGCCAGCCTCCAGTTAACCCTGACCCTTTCATTCATGGTAGCAGCATCTTGCATGTGTTATAGCAGATAGATTTAGACATCCGCATCAGCCTTACATTGTTTTTTGCTTATAAAATACAATAGACTGGTCAAAATACCTTATTGGCTTCAGCAATTACCTTGTAAGAAGGAATCAAATGATCCTTTGCTGTGTCCTGCTTAGGTGTCCAATACCTCAAAAAACATCTCAAGGTCCTCCCTGAAATCACCATCTGCGAGACAAAATCCCTCTGGGTGAACCCAGCACGTAGGTGCTTTTTAATTGGGTGGGTGCTCTGACTGCAGGTCTGTTACCTCTAGTAAGTCTAAAAGCAGCAGCTCTACACAGAAGAAGCCCACATAAAAGCATAACCAAAACCACATCCAAAACCTGTGGGCTTCAGCAGGTCTGTGAGTTCTTGTCTGAGTCAAATGCCGCTTGCACCGTGCAGCACAGGGGCTGGACAGCTGCACTTATGTACCCATGCTGATACGCTCCCAGCCTGCACCCACTGCCCCACCTCCACGCACACTGCCACTCCAGGCCCCCAGCACCTGAGAAAGCCATGCCATTTTTATGCAGATGTCTCAAAAATGGGACTTAAGAGCCCAGCATAGGGCCAAGGGTAAGAGTGTTTCACAAGTTTTCAGAAACTATAAAATTAAAAGGTATGTAGCCCAGTTCAGTCAAGATTTACTGTAGTTGCAGCTGAAACAATTTTTCCCCTTGCTAAGTGATCTGTAAAAATTGAGCCCTTAAACTCCAGGATCTAGTTGAAGCAGCGTGTTCAATGCCTTGTGAGCAGCCTGCGATTAAGCCCTTTCCCCACAGTAAATGCAAGGCAACTTATCAGAAACCTCTGAGTTTTGTCTGTAGTTCCCCAGCTAAAGCTACTTGAGTTTCACCAGTTGCAGAGCCGAGCGCAACGTGCCATTTAGATATTGTTTACCTCTCTCCATAGAAAAAAGGCTGCAGTGAAGTTTCTACAACAACTGGCATTTAACAGCTGGCAGCGGGTAGGCAGCCTGACTTAGGGTGGTGGCTTAACATGGCTGTTTAGCAGAAAAAAAAGCACAGGCAATCCTTACCCTGAGGAATCACTGTTGTAATGACCCAAATCATTAAACTGGTAAAGCTGTCCATAGACATCAACATTCCCTGCTGGTGGGAAAGGGATTGGCTCTGGTACTTTACCTCAAGACAGATATAACTCATCAGATTCTTCTGGCATCTGATGCAGCCACCCAGAAAACTTATCTGGTGTCAGTAAAAAATAAGGTTGTTATCACTGCCACACTTAGGAAATGTTCTGTGCTTTACAGTGACTGTATTTTCTTAGGCAGTACCAGAAAATGGCTCACATCTGTCTGTTACTTCTTATCCAAACCATGTCCAAATTAAACCGAACATCAGTTATGGTTACACAGACTCTTTAGCAGGATGTTTCTCTGATTGAGCAAGTCTGATGAGAAACTGTTCAGTTCCACAAAGACAAGTCATTAATGTTTCTGGAAGGTTTTTCTAATTAACGCTTGGCTCACATTATTTCCTTGTGGTGTATGCCTGCAAGCTAGAAAATTAGGGGCTCATGTGCTCTTTAAATAAAAGACAAAGAATTACATTCTTTAAATCTGGTTTTAATGTTGCAGGGTAAAAATAAAGACCTTCTTGTACCTCTGGACACAGTATCTTAGTCCTTGCTCAACAGAGGCTTTCAATGACCTCTCCATGGCCAGGTTTTCAGGCCTCTGTTCATTCTGTTCTTCCTCAGCTCTGCTGTTAGTCGTACTCCCCCCTACAAAAAGTGAACAGTCTCTGTTACTTTTGTCTCCACCTTTTCATCTCTACTCTCCACCTGTAGTTACAATAGCTTTTGCTAAGGTGTCTGCATTGCTTTTTTGAGACTTTGGACTCTTTATCAATCTGCTCAGCACTTTTCCTTAGACAGCTTGATCTACCCATAGCTTCAAACCTCCTCTTAGTCCCAGTTCCCAGAATTGTCTTGCTGCTCCTGATTTTTTCCCTCCACTCTGTTCCATTTTTATTTTTATTTTTTTCCTGCCTTCCTCTAGAAGATGCTTTGCTGGCATCTTAACCTGAAGATGGCTAAATAATAATCCCCTACAGAGCCTGCATGTCCTCTATTTGTCCCCAGTTTTCTTTTTGTTTTGAACTAAGCAAACCCAATGCTGCTTATAGCAAGTTATGTTTTCCAGACCTGCTGCCATCTTGTTCTCTCTTCTCTAGTGTCCTGCAAATGTATTTACATCTAAAAACATGAGGCATAAAAATCAAACTTCCTAAGAGGCTTCTCAGGACTGAGCAGAGTCATATTACTGAGCTTTACATATGGCTCTCCTGGCTTTGTTTCTCTCATCTTCCCCCTCTTCCTCTTTTGTGCTACTAAATGTGCTATTAGTATAACTTATCACCCTGGTGCACGGCATTTACTGACAAATCCAAACCTACAAGAATACACGAGATGGCTTCTTCTACCTTTATTGAGGCAATTAGAAAATATACACTATTCTCCTTGTTCTGCACACCTTCCCTGTGAAAAGAGTGAAGTTTTCCAAGGTTATCCCAAGGCTACTGTTACGCTTGCAGCCTATAAATCTGATTTATAAACTCATTGACCATCTCAATTCTCATTACTGTAAGTGCAAAACAAAACAAACCCCACTGGCCACAATTTTCTCCTCCCTTCAGCATTATTCATAAATGAGGTTGCCTGAAGGGAAGTACTAAATCACTGCCCGTTACGTATTCTCTCCTATACAGTTAGTACTTCCAAACTCCAGTGCTTCTCCTTGAATCTTGCTTTTCTTCTATGATCATTTAAACAACTGACAGCTCTAATTATTGTACTCATAGGCAAGGGCTTAATTAACCTAATCTGCCTGCCATGGAGCTGACAGGTATGCTTTTCTGTTAGAGTTAGGTCAAAACATGTAATCTGCAATGAATAGGAGCTCTTTTTCAGCTGCTCTGGCAGTGGTTCAGTGCATTTATGCCTCTCCTCAGGCCACTGAGTTGTGTGACCTTGCAGCTCACAATGAAGAGTGACGAATTTAAAGTGTATGTCAAAAAGCTAGTTTTCTCTGACCCAGTTTCCAGACACAACATGATGGATAAATGCCAACAAAGCAGCAGCCTGTGTTATCAAACAGTAACAGGGCTAAAGCAGAGGGGAGCATTGCTTCAGTACTGCCCAGAAACGACCATTGTCAGCATGGGGCAGCATGAAGAGCTTTGTTTATCAGGGTATGATTAGGAGAGTCAAGGTGAGACCAAACAGAGATGCCATCCTAAGCACTCCTGGGTATCTGTGCCTATACTGACTTAGCAGCCTAACCACTTTCTGGTCATCCCTAAAGGAAGTAAAAAACCAAGCCCTTCTGCACACTATGGCTGCTGTGTATTGTTAGGAATGGGTTGCTACCACATACCTGGTGGACTGCCTTGCTGCTCTGCTATCACAAGGTCCAAGAGAGATATAATGGCTGTAGAAAACTGTGACCAGCATTTTGCACTTCTTCTCCCCAGCCCTCTCTGAAGTTGGAGCAGCTGCATGCCAGAGTGGGAAGCCCAGAGTGATTTTTCTTAACTTGCTGGCTTACCCTGGACTAAAAATAATACAACATACTACACATCCTGACAAAGCCTTTTGAATAACAGAGCTGATCTAAAATTAGCCCAGTTAGGCAGTTACCTATAAATCAAAATATAAAAAAATGCATTTATATAAATAGAACCTTTAAAGTTTGTTAATTTTTTTGATTACTTGATTTCTGAGAGTTCTTCATTTCCTTATTTCTAAATGAGTTTCAATACAGTGAAAAAAGCTAGAAGCTTTTCCTTCAGATTTTGCATATCCAAGAACAGTTTAGTTGTTCCTGACAAGCCCATCAATAGCAAAACCTATGGTTTGCATCATTTCTCCCTTTTCAAACGGGATAGTCAAAATCCTAGCTCGCAGATGAGTAGTGACTTGTACCAAAAGACTAACTCAGGCAACACACAACAGCCGAGGCTGACCCTGTGTTTCCTGTTGTTATCTACCGGCTGCTGTGTTTGGTCTTCCTGTGTTGCCTTTGGTAGCTTCAGCCCAGGAAGGGTCTCTTTTAGCTCAGCTAAGAGACGAATGCTTTTTGCCAATCAGCTTTCTGGATTTTTCCCTTCCTGAATGGCAAGGGATAGCCAGTTTGCTTTCAGACCCAACCTGCATCAATGGCTTTGATATGGTTAAATCATACAGCATTAGCAAGTGGCAAGTCAGACTTCTCCATGTAGGCTTTGTATGCAGTGAAGGCATAAAGTCAGAAAGTCAGAGTTAAGCACAGGTTCACTCTGGCTCTGCACTGTACCTGGCTGCTTCCAAAGAACCTCCTCTTTATCCCTGAGAGATAAGCCAATATAAAGCCATAAAAAAGATCAAGGTCAATAGTAGTATAACACATATGTTTATAAATATATACATGGCTTTTATGTGAGTGCAAGTGCTTCTTTATCAGGGGCAACCCCATGAGTAAAGAGGATTTTCCCTCTCATTGAGAAATGAGCCTCTCCCCCAGCATTTACCCATCTCTGCTCCCCTTGAGAGGATCTAACTACCTCTCTCTTCACATCTCAGTTTCCTTTCATTGGTGTCACCAAGGCAATTGCTCTCCTCAGGCAGAATTTTCTCCCACTTGCTTGATTGCTTAAAGTTTTGGCTTCACCACCACTCAACTGTGCAAGGGCTAGAGCAGCTGCAGTGCTGTTGGCAGACAGCCTCTCAACATACTCACTTCCTTTGGCAGTTTCCTATCCTAGGAATTATCCCCTTGGTGAAAAATCAGCCAACACAGAGAAAGGTGTTTCCACATTAGTAGCTTCCTGCATCCCATCAGGGAAGTCAGCTGCCAGAAGCAGTGACAAATTTGTAAGAGAAAAAAAATCAAAGAGAAATTGGAAACTATGTTAGAAAGCCAAAGTCTGGGACAACCTTACAAAAAGCTGCTGTCTGTCTTTATGTGAAGTCTGTCTGTCCTTGGGACACTGTAAGGAGGAGAGTACTTGAAATAAACTTGCATAGACATTACTCATTAATGAGATTGCATGCTTACCCAGATGCATGGGTATCAGATATCCTACTGCAAGAGCCAGCCACACAGTTAGTCCTGGAGTTCAACCTTTGTAGGTCATTAACAGGCATCTGTTTCCAAGGGCCAGGCTTCCCTCTTCCAGTGTCATACCAAAAGGAGTGAAAGCAGACTGACACACCAATACTGTTCAGATTATAATCCCTATTTCACCCATCCATGCGTGAATTCATTTAAACCTAGACTTACTTCAAACCACCTCAGTGTGGCTACTTTCAAAATATTAAAGGAAACCTGGAATTTATATCTGCCTAGATGATACCATATTGTAAACCAAACCTAGATGACAGAGTATGTCATATTGTAAACCAAATTTCATTGCCAAGGGAGAAAAATATATCCTTAAAAGCCAAGTCTGGATCATAAACTGTGTAGGACTCTAACACCTACACCTGAGGTCTAGAGAGAACAAATGAGCAGAAGATGAGACAACTAGAAACAAATGACCCCATCCAAATGGTTCCTTCCGGACATGGACAAAGGCAAAGGATTGATGTTTATAATAACAAATCTGAAATCTTAATCTAATGCTTCAGAAATGGCAAATGCACCCTGAACTAAGCTAAATCATGTAAAATACCAGCACTCTGAGGAGGTCTTGAAAACTTTCACGAAGGACCACATAATGTGTAGTCACAGAATCACAGAATGGTTTGGGTTGGAAGGGACCTTTAAAGATCATGTAGTCCAACGCCCCTGCCATGGGCAAGGGATGTTTTCAACTTCAGAGCCCCATCCTGCGTGACCTTGAACGTTTCCAGGGATGCAGCATCTACAACCTCGCTGGGCAACCTGTTCCAGTGTCTCAACTAGTTGTAACATGCAGGACATCAACTTGTCAGGTGCTACAATTCATCAGAGCATTGACCTGTTATACAACTCAGAATACAGCTAGCAAGACATTTGTGATGATGTAGTTTGATTTTAGTATTTCAGAACGCAGTCGCATTATATTTCTGAAACTATACTGCTGAAAAGAGCTGATTCATGCATACATTCATATTCACAGTGCGGGCTAAAAGGAAATCAAGAGTCTGAAATAAGTAGAGATCTAGTATTTAGTAATACAGTCAAACTAAATGTGGGACCACTGTAGGCTGAGCAAAGGCTTGGCTTTGCAAGCAGAGTTGAGACAAGTTGAAGCAACAAACTGAACTGTATTGCCTAGAGCATTTTTGTAAGATGCACATTGAAGGACAGCTAAAGAGACAGCAAACTCCCAAATCATGGGATCTCCTGTAGCCATTGGACCCTCATTGTTTTTCATGTGTGGGAAATAAGGATTAAAGTTAGAAGATGTGCCTCTTGAAGCAATATGGAGTCCTAGGAGGCTGTTAATTTTATTCTGAATTTATTTAGGAACAGGAGGATGGATTCTAACTTTAATCTTAAGCACACAAGCACAAACATTTTGGCTTTTAAGGACTTCACAGATTAACTCCTGCTTACTTGTGTTTATAGCCTCAGCAACATATCAGCTGCAATGTAGTTATACAGACTGACACATCTGAGAAAGAACTGAGTCTTACTTGTCTTAACACTTGAAAGCCTCTTAAAACTTCGTATGCAAGATACATAATAAACTAATATTACTGCCTAATGCCTAAATAGATAGGCTAGATTGGTACGATTTCTGAAGAAGAGACTGTTCCCCTGTGCCTGTTTGGACTGCATCCAGGGCAAAGAAATCAGCGTCCTGATGGGTTCGGCAGTGTGAATCCCAAAACAGGTTCTCTCTGAACAATAGCTTTCCATCGGCCTGGTGACAGGATGCCTCTGATCACAGGTGTTGCAGAGACACTCTTTTGAGGACTATTTCTACTCAGACTTTCTCACAGAGAGTAAGCAGAGCAGGGAAACAGCTTTCAGTGGAAAAGCAAGCAAACAAGAAAACAAAACAAACCCCTCTAAGTACGGGTAGATTAAGAGTCTGGGAATCTTTTGATTCTTTGGACTCAGCTGTCCTCCAGCAGAACAGAGAAGAGCTGACTGAGGAAAAAATAACACCAAATAACTGGATTTCTAGAAAAGAAAATCTAAAATGAGGCTAGGAGTGAATGCAAAAGTGTGCTTGTCAGTGAAGCTGGCTGGGTGAAATCCTAGCATTTCCACAATCAAACAGGACCTTTGTTTTTGGCTCTATGGGGAGCCAGGCCTTAACCACCAGGTTCAGTGAGGAAATACACCTTATAAACAGCATTCACTCTGGGAGTTTAAAAATGTATCATGAAAACATTTTGAAAATTCATCTTTTTATGAATTACACAAAAGTATAAAGAAATTATTAGAAAGAAGTTAAGAAACTTTATTTTCATCTGAGGTAAAAAAACTGTAAAGGGTATTACTGAGAGATACATTAAGACTGCTACTTCTAAAGTTCAGATACAGCTGTCAAATTGTCCTTAAGGTACAATTCACCTTTGACAAAACCTGCCCATGTGGGCCTCAAAAATAATGAAGCCTTGTATTTATCAATATCATAGTAACGTATAGAGGGTGTACATGCATTATACATCTATACACACGTATACACACAGAGCAAAATGCGTTGAATGAGAATATTTTTATCTAGGGACCAGAATACCTGTGTTTGAAATGTGATGCGGGTTTATCAGCCCCTTGGATTATAAACATTGTATTGATAGCCTGTACCTAACTCACCTCCCACTCAAATCAAGATAGCTGGAAAATTTCTGACAAGGATGTTTTTTATTTGAAATTGCCAACCTGTACAAATGCAAAAGTTTCAACACTATGTCTTCATTTTTGTAGATATTTTTCCTGATTTTTCCTTACCTGTCCACCTGGGCCAAAGGGTGACCAAAGACCCAGGGGTTCTGGTCTCCCAGATGATGACCTCTTGGCAGTTCCCAGGCTTTTTTAAGTCCTCAGGTCTCAGATCAGCTGCCTTCAGTTTAAGTCTATGGGCCCCTGTGGTCTACAGCTAAAAAACTATATGTGCTATATATGCTATGAACCAGACACCTATATGATATAAACCAGGATCTCCCCTCTTTCCAGAGAGTACTTTTTAACTCCTGGTTTTGTCAGAGATCGGAAAAAGATTAATTTTTTTAATATTGATGTCTTCCACAAATTGAAATTTCTTTTTCCACCCGGTTCTGATCACTTTCTCAAGCATTGAGTGTCTGTTTTAACAGCAGGAAGCTGAAAATTTTTATCTTCTCAGCTGGCATTATTCCTCAACATTGACCATGAGCCAGTGTCTGCATTGCAAACTGCAACTGGCAAGCGGGTTAGTTCAAACTCCAGACCTGCTTCCCAGTGTTCAGTATGAACATTTGTATCTTGGAAAAAAACATTTGAAGAAGGGTCTCCTTAAGTATTTTAAGTTAACCTGGAATCAGCTAACACATGGGGTCCATGACTGCCCAAAGGCTAAATGTTAAGTGTGAAAGAGGCGCTCCGGCATGGACAGAAACCTGTGGGTACTCCCCTTTCCTGGAGCCTGTTGAGCTCTACTTAAACATTGACCCAGAATAAATTTATTGTCTTCCAAGGACAGAAGCTGTCCTTTGAATCACAGGAACCTGTCAAACTCATTGCAATCCATTTATATATATATATATATATATATACATCCTGTGCTGTGACAATAATAGCAATGAAGAAAAATGATGCTCATGCTAAGAATGGCACTACTTTCAAATGAAATAGAAAAAAAAAAAACCAGATTTTTAAAAGATTAATTGATAAAATTACTTCAGATCTCCTTTCACTAACAATGAGTCTTTTCCCTAACAGTAAGCAAAAGTTTTGCTAGGTGCTAGACATCTGCACAAGATGCCAGGAGTGCACAGGGAGTAGTCTATTAACAGAGTTGTTCTGCATATTTTGTGTAGGTTACTCCTCATGTTTTGAGCTTCTCCTGAAAGGCCAAGATTTACTGCCTGGAACTGAGGCAGGTGTTCATTCATCCAACAAAAATTAGTCTCTGGTGCAGGTTTAAGGCAACTGGCAGTGCAGGCCTTAACTCGATGAACCTGGAAAGGCCCACACCTCCCACACCACTGCATTTCAAATGAAAAATTCCTCAGCACAAAAGGCTCAGCCCACGGGACTTCTCCAGACAAACAATCAGCCTGCAGTGCTTCACTGGGCATAAGGGTCTTGGCAAGGCGCCACTCACTATCATTAAAAGTGTTTATAAAAAAAAAAGTTCATTTTTGGCCAGCTTTTTTTCCAAGGCCAGGCCTCCACCCCCACATCTTCAGTGGAATGTGTTAATAATTTGCTTTGTGGAGATGAAAGGCTCTTTGATAGGAGCAGCATAAACACATCTCACTGTGCTCAAAGGTCTTTGTCCCACAACAGAAGCATAGTTTCTGTACAGTGGCTTGAACGGAAAGAACAGACACATTTCTGAATCACTTTTCACTTTTTTTTTCCTGCTTCCCCCCCCCGATTTATCTTCTCCTTTATTTCTTACAATCTCTTGTAAATCACTGTGAGGAATACAAACAGGCAAGTGGTTCCGGACAAGAAATCCTCACAACAGATGGATTAAAAATACCAGCCAGTCTGCAGTGTCATAAACCAAAAGTCACACCAAAACATAAGTCTGTCCCAGAATATGTGACTGAGCATAACCTGGAGCAGTGTGTAACACAGGAAGAGGGAAGAAACCAGTAGCTATCATCTTGTGATCCTCTCTTCAACAGCAGGTTGCAGGGCCTACTGAATAAATACAAATGGAAGATTGGCATTTATCTGTAGAAAAATACATGTTATTATTACTTCAAAATGCAGAGTGCACTAGCAAGCACTGCCTAACTGTTGTCTCCTGGGTATAGTGCATCCCCTTCGCTATCTAGTTTGAGCCAATGCGTACATGTCCTCTGTGCCAACATTATCCCTTAGAAAGCTCAACCTACAGTGCTGAACCATAGCATCAGTCTTAGTTCCATTTTAATCAGATCCCAAAGGGATAAAGACATAACTGAGATGTAGCTCCTACTCCTTTCCTGGTTTAAATGTCAGCACAGGTCTTATCACCAGCCTGTCTCTTGAGGTATTAGCACTTCAGGACATCTTTCAAGGTGGGCTTTGTGTAGGCTTCTTTTGACTCCTTTTTACCTCTCCTTTCAATAAAAATGATGCCTCTTTCCATGTGTAGACTTATTTTCTCTTCTTTTTGTCTGTCCTTTTGATAAAAATAATGACTCTTCACAGCACCCTGTCCCATATTTACCTGTGTCTTTGTTTTCCTAAGTGTTCACTGTTCTCACTCTATGCCTCTATTTACTGTTTACAGATTTTTTTTCTATTGATGACAGCCTTATCTAAAGAAAAATCTAATAATTTTACAGATCTGTCACCTAATGCTTCTTAAGCATCATCATTCAGTCATTAGGATAACGTGGTCAGATATGCTGAAGCAACTTCAGAGCTTACACTACATTTTTAAAAGTAATTTAGACATTAAAGGCATTTATCCACTTCTCCATCCAGTGTTAAGCTCTTTATGTTGTAGACTATGACTACAGGTTTGGAGTAACAGCTGCCCGTCAGCTCCATTTGCACTCTGAAGCAAAGCAGCTTCAGTCTAGACACGTGCAGCCACCTATTTCCTTCTTGGAGAGACAATGCTACTGGTGCTAAGGGCTCTGCCAATGCTTTTGACATGTATGTCCTATTTTCAAAAGGATTTTAAATCTTTACTGGCTCTACTCAGAGTTACATTACTGAAAAAAGGGTTTAAGGTTTGTTAGCAAAAATATAAGGGTTAAGGAAAAATATAAGCATTGTAATTTAAATGTAATTTTGCCCCAGTGCGAGCAAAGCACATAGTCTCTGAGTTTACCTGAGGTGACAGGAGTGAACAGTTTTAAGTCAGGTCTCCGACAGGCAAGTTTATATTGTGACTAGAGGAGGTTTTTATCAGCTTTGAACTACAGCAGCTCAGCAAGTGTTAATCTGGTCACTCTGTGCTGTTAATCTTATTCTTTTCTATAATCATTGTTTCCAGCCCTGATGTTTCAGCAAACATAATCACATGTTGTCATCTACAACACTTCCTCTCATGTAATACTCTCTGATAACATTAATGTCAAGCCTGATATTCGGCTGTGGCCCCAGTGCTGCCCTAGGATGGGAGGATGGCTGACACTGCAACAGGTGTTTCTACTGACAGGAGTGAAGGTGAGTCAAGACCTCTTCTGAAGGTTTCACATCTTTAAGCTAAATGTGTGGGATGAAAGAACATGTCTTGAATATACTGCTGAATTATTATGGACAGTGCGTATTTTTGCTCATTCTAATGTGTGAGAGCTCTGGATCCACCATTCAGTGTAAAGTGGCCCTTCATACCACAGTTTTCCAAAATGTCACTGCCCTTTTTAGCTTTTCTAAATACACCTTTCCACAACCCTCTATGAAATAGCAACCATTCATTTTGATGCGGTTTCAGTGCAAAACCACCTGAAGAATGGCAGTTTCACTTGAGATTGTTTTGAGCATTTTGGGCCCATTCAGAGCAGAAACTTAGGGAGAGCTGTGATACTGCAGAGCAAAGCAAATATTTGCACAATCCCTGGAGACCTAGGAGCACCAAGCTGAAACCAGACCTATTGTGTGCTGCCGCCTCCAGCCAGCATCTGTGTGTAACATAAGCAGGTTGGACCTGCTACACGTCTCTCCTGTCCTAGTGGCAACCTCTGGCAGAAAAGTGGAGCAGGCAGTTCTGGGGGGCCGAGGGGAAGGCCAGCATTTTAAAGTGTAGTGGAAAATTCACCACAGCTTCTCTGCATGCACCTGATTCAAAACATCTCTGACTCAAGTGGTTTTTAAGGGAAAGCTGCTTTACTGCAGCAGGGATACAGTGCTGAGGAAAGGTTCCTGAAAGAAAGGATCTTCTGCTTGACTGTTTGACTTCTGCTGCATTGTTGGAGTCATTTAAAGACAATGACCTACACTGCAAAACACTCAGGTTTCTCTTGGCTGATTTTTCATTCACTTGCAGGCTGATCTGCAAGCCTGGCTATGTCTGCTGCTGCCTGGGAGAAGGACAGGACAACATGCTGGTAAAAGGGGCAAATACCCTGCAATAAACAAGATTTGCTTTACTGTACATGTGATGTCTGGAATTGGCTCACAAACATTGCCCTTAGCAAATACTTCTGTTTCCCCTGGCATGCTCCGTGTTACGTGGAACAGTGATTGAACTGCCTGGTTCCTGTGAAGAGAAAGCCCTGCTCTGACCAGCTTCCCTACACCACACCTACTCTCTGTCTAGAAAGAACTCATAAAACTGGAGCAGACAGACCCAAGAGCAGGGCTGATCTGAAGATGATTTTGTAACAAGACCAGTCCTGACCAGTAATAGTGAAAATGTAGATATGACAGTGTCTGCCCACACAGGAGAGATTACAGACCTGAACAGGAGTATTTGGCTTAACAGTTGGTACAGAGGCTCAAAGCAGGTTACAGGTACAATGGAGTGGCCCCAGCCCTGCTGCTCAAATATGACTGGTATATCTGAAGTATAAAGCTAGGCTTTTATTTTTTGCTTCCAGACGATAGGCAAAGCTGAGGTTGCACTTTTCTGTCCTGTTCTTTCCCTTGTATAAAAACACGGGGAGCATTGCCAATCTTCTCCTGATCATGTTCTTGTTCCCTTAAATAAAAAAAAACAAATCTCTGTTTCCATGGTCCCATGGAGTCTGAGGACATATGAGTATAGGAGGACTGGAGCACAACTAGAATTAGGAACATGCCTTTGAGCTGAAAGATCTAGCCACAGTTTTCTTTATTTTAGAAAGAAAAACATAACAAATAAATAGTAGTGACAATCTGGGAGAAAACACTCATTGTTTGTCTCTATCTAATTTGGATGATACTATGAATAGCTAATAACCAGCCATTGCTTGAAGTTACAAATAAAACGCAAAGTCTCTTTTCATCCATATGAAGGGTCCCTGCTCATGTGAGGACCACTCCTTGCAGCCTTTGCTCATGTGAGAGGTGTTTACTTACAGCAGGGCTTGCAGGGACTAAAGCATTAAGCACACGATAATAATGACAACTTTTTGGTGTACTCGAAAGAAAATCGAGGCACTTTATATTTTTGACCCAGGTGAAAGTAACACTTTTTTAAAATTATGAAATGTAGGAGAAACACCGCATTTCCAGGTAGGGAGGACCGTGGGAGTTCATCCTGGACAGTCCTGGGTGCTGATGCTGGAGCTCTGCTTGTGCTACAACAAACTCCCCATGCTCCCACAACAATAACACTGCCACTAATTTTAGCATCAGTTATAATACAAAGTAATTCAAGGCATCCACAGTGTATTTCGTGAGGACAGTATTTCTCTTTTCCTTGTGTAGTTCCCAGGCTGCAGTGCCATTCTGTTCACCAATCTTAAACAAACATGACCCTTGAGATTTCCTAAATAGTTCAAAGTGGTGTCTAGGGAAACATTAGAAACACATATGGAAAGCCTGAATATGCTTCAGATGAAACCACTTTGAATGTCCATTTTTGTGCAAGTTCTGGGCTGGAAGATAGTATAAAGCAAGAGTTTTTAAGATAAACTTGTCAGGAATGATGCTATAATAGCAAAGTTTTCTAAATATTTATTCCTGATAAGCTTTTCACAAGCCCTCCTCCTTGGCTCATCACTTCATTCAATTTTTAATCAAGAAAAGTTTGAGGAGGAAGAATTAATGGTCATGAACTTTGCAATCCCCTTGAAGTCCTGACTGGAATGTTTTTTATATGTTGTTTCCCTGCTTATTTATTATAGGGAGCACATATAGATACATTCAATTCAGGAGCCAATGTACTACAGGCATTACTCCGAAAGTCAATGTTTGACAGCAGAGGCCACAGTTACCATATTTTCTGTTCTAAGTACAGGGAGGAGCTGCAGTGACTGAGACATACTAGTTGCAAAACACTGACTAATACCATCTCATTATTGGAAAATCACTGGTTATAGGTGCTAGAAATCACCATCTATGATCACCTATAATAACTGAACCTTGTTTTGAGGAAATGTATAGGCTAACTCATATTTCTGAAAGCAGCAGCAAAAGACATTAACATGGAAAGACCATATGTGGGACAATACCTCCTGATTTCTGCTCCTTGTTCTTCTCTTTGGAAAGTCTTGGGACATTTTCTGGCCTTTATTCATCACTGTCACCATCCATCCCTAGTTTCAGGAATGCCACACATTAAAATTAAAATATTTTCCACTTTCACATCCCTTTTGTGGTATCTTTGCAATGTAGGATTAAACTATGCCTCATGTGGATGGAAGGCAGCACAAGGGAGCTCTAAACTTCTCCCTCTTCCTTAATGCACTCCCCCAGCTGCCACAGAGCACGCTGCAAGCTGAAGGAATATTTTGAGGAATTATTACCACAGGATTGTTTTTGTTCTTATTCTCTTCCTAACACATTCACTGTGGGCCATTGTTGGAGACGCGGCACTTGGCTAGAAGGAACTTTGGATTAGTGTGTTTTGGTTAGTCTTACTTTTTTATGGCGCTCCCCACAAAGACAGAACAATGACAGTCAGTTCTGCACCCAGGGCCCTAAAGGTCTGGACAATTCTTCTGTGGCCCTTTCTGTGATTCCTGGAGCTTAGGACAGATGCTAGACCCAGAGAAAGACATCCACCTTGCTTCTCTTCAATATGCTTAAAACCACCAAACCTTCTCCAGGTTAACCAACAAAGGTCTACTGAAACCCACTGGAACATCTACCAGCCCCAGTCAAGTTCAGCCCAAAAATTGAATCACAGACCACATCCAGCCAGTGCAACTCTTTATCAGGCACCACTGAGGACATTAATCTTGCAGCAGGCCAAACAGATGTAATACGAGTCCATCTGCTATGCAAGTGTAGCCCACTAGTTGCTTCAGGACGGTCAGTTTACCAGGAAAACTCATCCACAGTACAGATGTTTTGCCTGATGGTTAGGGTGCTGGAGCAGGGGATGATCTGAGGAGGCTGCTGCTCAGCCAGTAGGACACAATCAGCCTGCCTTGTTGGTACGTGGGCAAGATGAAAATGCGGTCAGGGAAGACGAAGAAAGCAAAAAGTCTGTGACACCTGGGGGATGGAGATAAGGGCAAGAAGCAGGTGGCCTGTCTGTCCTGCCACTGCCTCCCAAGCCTGTTCTCCCCTGTTCTCTCCCAGTCCTGGTCCCAGCTCCTAGCTGACTTCCAGCCACGTCCCAGGCCTGTCTGCTCCCTTAATCATCCCCAATCTGCTATTACTAATGCTTTTATTGGCCAAAGACCTAAAGCCTGGCTTCCAACCACACTGCTGCTGCCTTGCCTTGTGGTCTGCCCTTTCCTTCCTCGGCTCCATTTGTTAGGCTCCTTTGCCAGGGCAGTAGCAGAGGCGGAGGGCTCCTTGCCCTGCCTGCGGTGTCAAGGGTCCGTGCTGGGGGACAGCTGGGGACTGCTCCCAGCCAGCATCCCCTGGGCAGCGTGGGCAGCCTGGCAGACCGGGTGTGACCGGGAGAGCTCAGTGTGGGCAGCAGAGCAGAGACTGCAGCCAAGCGGCAAAATGCCAAAGTTCAGCAGTGGCAGGAGGAAAGGGACTTCCTCAGCATCTAGAGAGGATGGAGCAGTCTGCTGCCACCCGGAAAAACACCACTAGACCAAAACCAGGCCAGCCAGGCCTGGGGGAGGTGTTTCAGCCCATTTTCCCCTATTTTGTTTCTTACATATTCTGTCTTCTCTAATTAAAATAGCTAGTGGTCCTACCAAGCTGACCCTATTTTACAGGCTATAATAAGGGCCATAGATATTATGGCACAAGAACAAAATTAGACTAATGTTTTTGAAATAACTCCAGCACCTGATGGAGTCCGCTAAACAGAAAACAGAAAGCGCCTGCACATGCAGTTTAGTGTTTGCTGGATGTTTTTCACAGGTGAAAAGCCATCTGAACACACCTTTCAGAGGAAGAGCCATCCCCCTGCCTTGACTGTTGACCACAACCACCAAGCACAGGGCCTACCGCATCTAGACTGAATTTATTTTGAGTTCCTCTGGCCCAAAAACCTTCTGGATGTCAGTGAGCACCCTGGCAGCTCCACACCTGCAGCCTCAGGCCAAGTGTACTGCTTGTCCCTCTGATGAGTGCTTAAACTTCAGTACATAAACCGAAAAGTGTCCTAATACATATGATTTAACTTAGTAGTAGAAGAAAAGAATTGCAAACAGCTAGCTATCTGACACAAGGAAGTTTTCTAGACTCCTCCAGTACAAATAATAACAAATTCTAAGGTTTATACAGCCATTCAACTCATTGTTAAATCACATAAATTAATACAAATCTAAATTTTATATATTAAACACTGATACAAATCAGTCTGCAGTGCATCTGGCTCCATTTCAGAAGTGGAGTTGCTAGATTGGTGGGTATCTTTTTTCACCCGCAGTTGGGTGACGAGTCTAAAATTTTTCTTTCACCATTTTACTTTATTTATTAATAAGTCTTCAGTCATACTTCTTGCTTTTGCTGATTTGAGCTGAGAAAAACATTTACTATCTGCCAAGAAAATTAACGCCCTAGGTGCCAGTGCTTGCACCTGAGTATGTGTGTGCATAAGTGTATGTGTACACAGGTATAGACATGCTGTATGCATGTATTATGTGTGTTGGAGGGGAAGAAGCAGAAACAATCAATCATACATGTAGATCTTTGCACGGAGTGACTGGGTGAGTGAGGGAAGGCTGCACAACAGCCATGAGGCAGGCACAGAGTCAGGGATCTGGCTGGGGAGTCCAAGGCTCTGCTCTCTGTTCTGTCCTTCTGTAAAAACACAGAAACAATCCATGCACTAGGCTGCAAGGCCAGGTTTGTTTTGCCTGAGTGCTCCAGTCATAAGGCTAAAGGGCTATTCCTTCTTTGACCCAGTTAGTCGTTAAAGATGTCCTTCAACTGTTGGCAGGAAAGCATTCAGACTGGCTTTCAGGGCATCCCCTCAGAGGCAGGGCAGTGTGTCTCTTAGTGGCTTAGGGCAGAGGGCATAAAAATGTCATCCTTCATATGTCCAATACCAGTTCTAGCTACTGTACAGCAGTATCAAAGGAACATGCTCTTTTGTAGCTCCTCCTGTCATTTCTTCTTTTAAATAAAAGCACTTTCTGCCACTGTGTTTTATGTAGAGCCTAATCTTGTGGATATGCATTACATGTGCTCTGAAGCTACTTTACAGTAACAGCAGATGAACTCCTTGTTTGTGCAACCCAATGGCATTTAGTGGAATACAGGGATTAAGCTGTTTAGAATCCCTGAGTCTGAGATGTTTTGAGGCTGCTGCAGAAAGGGAACTTGAGGGTCCCTGGGAACATAAGACTTTTCCATCTTGAACTTAAGGCCCACACAGGTTTAGGCAGGTACTAAGGCAAAGCTTTTGAGGCTCACAAATCTCAGGTGCATAATGTCCAGTGGTATGTACAGTCTTATGAATATGGCCTTGCCAACTGCCTATCTCACATCCTTGTAAGTTAGAAGACCCACAACATACAGGTGTAAACAGCTGGTCTTGGCAAAGAGTCAGCTTTGAAGACTGAAAAAATCTTCACATGAAAATACAGTAGAAGAGAAAACAAGTTTTGAAATCAATGCAAATCCCTTTCACATCTTGTTTCTGCTTTCTAAGAAGAACTGAAAGTGTTGCAATAACTGCCATAAAGAAGGCTGCTACCAATGGTGTATTTAGCATCAGAAATTAATGAAACTCTCCTAGAAGCCTGCCAGGAAGCACCCAAAGCCAGGGGTTGCAGAAAAAGCTGAAGGCTGGTTTCCTGGAGAAGGACCTGTGTCCTTAGAAGTAAGCCTGCTGTTTTGCAGTAATAGAATATGTTATGGATATAGCACACACAGCATGCTTGTGTATAAAGTGCATAGGAAAAATTGTTTTTTAACAGACTGACTTTTGTTTTCCCCAAAGAAGCTACAAGAGGTAAAGCAGGTAGATTTAGGGGAAGTTAAGATCAGCCAGCAGGAGGTCTGTGCTGGTTTGTGTTCTGGCCATCAGTGCCTCTGTGTTGACACAGGACCAGATGCTCAGACTTGCCACACTGCTGTTTCATGACTAGGAGAATTGGCTAGTGTGAGGATGGTAGCAGATGTGCATAATGCTGATGTACTCTGTTGCCTTTCCTGCCCTTCCCTCTCCCAGCTGAGTCAAAGGAATGTTCTTTAACATTTTTTCAGACATCAAAAAAGAAAGTAAAAAGCACCACCAATTTCGTTTATAGCATGTTATTGAATGCATGACTACGAATGCAATGCTGTTAACAGTACAAAAGCATCTCATAAACAGAAGAACTACATAATAAGGAAGCCTCATATATCTCTTTTTTTCAGTGTAACACTAAGTTTAACTTCCTACATAATAAAAATAAAAAGCAGAAGAGCTGCAACAGAGTCTTTCCAAGCTCTGGTCCTGCTATGGAATGTATTAGCTAAAATACACATGCAGAGAAGGGTAGCCAACGGATGCGAATATCTTTCCACACATTGTGAAGGTTCTCACTAATCACTTCTCAAATGTTAAAATTACATGGAACACTTTAAAAATCCATGAGGAAGCCAGAACATGTTAGACCCATTTACCATAGCCTAATCAACCAAGTAAGCTCAGATCATCAAACTAATTATGAGTGGCTGAAATAATTAAGGATTCCCTTCTCATGTGATATTGTTGGAATTCTCTGTTACAAAACAACAGCATGGTCATTAGTAAACACTCTGCATATGCCCAGACATTTGCTGAATTTGATAAACAACCCTTGTTCTTGAGAAACTTTGGTGGCCTTTGTGAGCAAAAGTCAGTGACAAATAAGTTAGAAGAAGCAACATATGTTCAGGAAGGTTTTATTGGGAAGATCACTTTGGGGGAGGGACAATAAAAAAGAAAATGATAACTGGCATATAAGGGAGCCTCTGTAAAACTGTGGGGTTCATTGCCAGGCAAACGTTCTCTCTTTCCTGTTTGCATTTCTCATATTTATGGTTAATTTAGAATAAAGTCAGAAAAAATATTGCCTTTTTCTGACAAACATCCAACAGATTTTATAGTTGTACCAGCTGCAGCTTTCTGGGTAAATTGATACTCATTCATCATAAATCTGTACACAGATGTAGACACACATATCTTTATGTTCACAATCAACTTGAACATTGATACACAAACTTACTCTAGACTGAAATTAGGCATGTTAACTTCTTCATTTTAAGCATTGTATTTGCTTTTTATATTTAAAACACAGTTCTGATTTCAGCTCATTAATTATTTTCTGATGTAAAGATCCAGTTGATAATTTTTACCGATTATGGGTACATTCTTGTTTTTCCATACAGCACAGCATCAAACTTTAGATTCAACAAATATGGATTTAAAAGCGGGTGCAGGTGCAAGACTCTGATCAGGCTCCAGTCTCAATCCATTAAGCGTCTGCTAGCATTCTTGAAGTATTCAATAAGGTCTAAATTTTGGAAAAGCCACAGGAATATCTAACCTGAACTTAAGTGGTTTCCAACCCAAACTTTTCTATGATTTCTATGTAAATCTGCCCTAACAGTACTGCGGACAGGGTAAAAAAAAAAATCAGTCCAATTATCAGGGCCACCGTACTTCAAACATACAGAACATGTATTTGCTGAGGAAAAATACTGCAAGCTTAAAATGACTGAGAAGAGAGTGTTTCATCTGTGGCCAAAGCAGCAATCCCACCAATAACCTACATGGAGGGCTGCCCAGACATGCAACGGGGCTGTATCCCACAGACCTGGAACATGAACATGCCAAGGAGGGCTAGCCCAGGAGCCCAAACAATGTTATATCAGCTAAGCCTGAGTCTTCTGTGGCCTCTTATCATTTTCCCAAGGGCCAGTAACCTCTGTGGTAATGATGGAAGTTAATCTTTTCCCTTCCTCTCTCCAGTTATTGTCCAGCTAATGATTAAAGCAACCCCTGGGAAACAGGAAGATGAGGGTTTCAATCCCAAGGCACTGAGGTGAGCCTACAGACCTTTCCCAGGTGGTGCTCCTTTAGCTGGGATGAATACAGTAGATTTTCAGGAGCAAATGTAAAGTTCAGTTTGGTTTTGATACTGCTTTTTTATTAACTGCACATGAAAGACTAAGACAGAAATATTTTAAATACAGAAAATACTGAAATAACAATGATTTTCAACTGCTTTCCTCTAAGGGTGGTAATGCTTGATGCAGCACAGCATGGTGCAGTGGATATAAAGCATTCCAGATATCATGATTAGAAAAAATCTGAATTCAGAAATGAAGAGGTTAAAATGTGTGCAGTGTTTCTTGAACTTAGAGGCCTGCTTCAAACACAAGTGAAGGCACCACATTTTAGAGTTTATTGCAAGTATTTTGTGTTATTTTTTCATCTGAAAAATGACCTGACAGGAAATATAAACAGGCCTTTGCAGAACTACTTTTAAATCGCTCTTTATCTTTCATTATATGTTCTAGCAGCTATGCTTTATTATAAACAGTATAAGCAGAGTTGGGGAAACAATATAGAAAAAGGAGCATGAACCCATGAAAGATTGATGCAAAGTGCTGTGAGGAACCCTTACGGGCGACTTTGACCTTTTTTTTGTTTTAACTTCTTCTGCACATATGTGCATTTTCCCTGAGAAAAAGAGCATTCCCTTCCAATTGTGCCCTGACAGGTAAACCAGTTTACAACAGTGTCTCCATTTCGAAAAAAATACTCAATGTTTATATTTTTCATATTTGTTTATAATGGAATTCTTACCATTTAGACTAACACCTTCATACATCCTTAATAAATTTCAACATCCACACAAATCCTACAGAAGTTAGACATCAAGCTTAGGACTATGTGGGAAGTGAAAAAAAAATCAGAAAAGTTGGAATAAGCAAACAAGTGGGTTGTCATTGCATTTCTTGGAATTCCTGGTTTTCTGGTGTAAAGCAGTGTTTTATTCCACACATGTGTATGCATACGCACGTACACATATATTATGCACAAAGAGAGAGAGATGTTTTTAGTCCTGCTGCAAATCTTCCTGGCAGGCCTATTTCTACAGAGTAAGCAGGTGTGCATGTGAGGCTTCATAGATGAGCAAGACAAACCACAGCTGAAGGGTATTCAGCAGAGATGTCATGGAGACTTGCCAATTAATTTTCACATATAACTGATCAATTCCTTTTCCCTTGCTCTTTCCACCTGTCATCTCTATTTATCTGCCAAATCTCTTTCATTGCCTCCGCTTCAACTTGGATGCTGGCCTATTGCAGACAGTTTTTAAAAATTTCTCACACATGAGGCTTTTATATATTTTCTACATCCATCCTGCATGGCAAAATAAGAGATGTTTTATATTTTTGGTATCTCACAAATGGTTTTGATTATTTTTATGTGATTTGACTCTATGAACAATTCAAAGAATTACCAGTATATCCACTTTAGTAGAGTGAAAATATTTTGAAAGTATGTGCAGTTCATATGTGTGACACCAGGATATATTTCTTGACCTACATAGACTTAGCCCAGAACTGACACTGAAATGATGCAAAGGAAATCAAAATATAACTTTCAGATTCTGCTCTATTATTCTGGTTTCAGCCAGAAAAAAATTCTACTCTGATTATAAACACATATATTTTTTGAGGCAATATGATAGCAATGATATACAGTCTTGTAAGCACAAAGAGTTCAGTGTGTAAGAAAGCAAAGATAAAAGTCCTGGCACTAAATACTTAAGCATCCAGATTTAGTGGTCAGCTGAAAGCGCCTTGAAGATGTGATCCTTAAAATCTGACTGTCTTCACTCTGCATGCATATAATTCATTGGCACTGATGTTAGCCCTGCAATAGATTGAGGAATGTGCTGCTCATAGTTTTCTTAAACATTTATTTTTTGACACATACCACTAGGTCAAAGCAGCAACCATGGGGTGATCTGTCCCAGATCTCACTGAAGCTGAATAGCCCTGGAGCGGAGATGCTCCCAAGCCACTGTATAGAGCTGCCTCCTGGCCCTGCCAATTTGCAGTTCTCATTACTGATTGTTCAGACCAGAAAACTTGTCTGTAGCAATGGGCAAGATGTCAGCAGTGTGGACTGCCACAGATTAACATGACAGAACAGAAAAGCGGAGAGACCTGCACTTTCTGAAATCACAAGAAGGGTTTTGTTGCTGTTCGTGACTTTGCTGTGGGCACTGATTCCTTTACTTTCTCTCTGAAGGGTAGTTTTGCTTTCTTTCTGAACATACATGTGTATGTTACTAATTATATTCCATTGAACTAATTATATTCCATTGAACCTTGTAAAGGCTGCATTATAGGGAAAAATTTTGTTTCCAGGGGAAGAGGCGTGCTTTGCAGGCTGCACACATTCTTCTTTACCCTCAGTCCTCCCTCATGGGAGCATAAAAATAATGTTTTTAACCCAGTCCACTTTCAACAACAAACACTCCCTACAGCAGATGCTGTTGTAAATAAAATGGGAGCACAACGTAGCTGCAACCCCACCCCACTGTGTGAAGCAAGGACCTGCACAGCACCACCAGTGCTGGTGGCAGGGGAAAGGCTACAGCCCTCATAGCCATTCACTTCTGGTCAACGCCCATCTCAAAGAGGCTTTGAGTGGCTGCAAGGTTTCCCATGTTTGACCATAAGCTGGGAGTAAATGCAGCATAACTCTAGAAATGTGCACATGCATGAGCAGAAAGTGCAAAAGAGCTTGAGAAACAAAGAAGATGGAGGGCCATGCAGCTGTGGGTTCCCCACTGCCTGCATGCCAAGAAAGAGCAATGAGCAAGAAAAATACTTACCTGGGAAAACTTTGATTTTTACAGAACAAGGAACACAACATAAGAAGAAAGAGGAATACACATTTTGACAGATATGTCCACATGGTTTAGAAAAGCAGGTTGTAAAGATGCAAGTACGGTCCCAGCTGCTCGTGAATTCACGAAAGACCCTTGCTAGCAGGCTGGCCTTGCTGGACAGATGATGTGACTCATGGTGGAGTCCTTCAGGAGGTTCAGATATCAAGACACAAGTTTTCTCACACAGTGCTGCCAGAAGACCCCATTAGGCATGGCTAAACATAGATGAAAGAACAACAATAATGGTTTCTTGTTTGAAAAACAGAACCAACTAATAACAGTGAATTCCTTTCAGCTTAAAGCTCTATTTTGGGGCTAAACATGCCAGGACAGAAGGAAAAGTACTACGTTAAGGTTCTTTTTCTGAATTAAATCAATATTTTTGAGGCAATAAAGAGCTAAATTATTACTTGTAGGGCCAGCACAATGCATGTATTCATAAAGCCTCCAGGAGAAAAGGAGTACAGAAGAAGACAATGTCTACAGCACTGCACTAGGAATTCATTAGGTAGCATGGTCAACACTCTATAAGGTTTGGCTTTCTCCACCCTACCTCCTCCTCCAACACTATCCCAATCACTTTTGCATCCTCACCTCATTTTCACACTGGTGATGCCACTGGCACTTTGCAAAACAGTGATTACATTGTTTCAGCTACTCTGAACTGAAAACCAAAAAAGCACATAACAAATAGTCATACTGACCAGAAGAACTGCATGGACCCAGAGGACGCCAGGGTCAAAATCTATTTAGTGTGAACATGGTTAGTTGGGGACCTGGTTTAGATCATTCTCTAGCTCTGCTTTATTCACAATATAGACATAGCCTGACAAGAGGCCAAGCCAAAGCAGACCAAAGTCAGTAACCAAAGCTACTGACACTGACTCCAGGCAAGTGTAGGGAAAAGGTTACATGAAAGTATTCATGCATGAAGAAGGATATTGGGTGAAAACTGGGAAGCATTATGACGGTGATGATTATAATGATGATGCAGTGAGGCAGTTCCAGACAAACAAATTACATGCCATTTTCTCAAATAATCTCTTTAGACTTGATCTATTATTGTTTGCAAAAGGTGAAAAAGAGGTAAGTGGCTGATTGGGAACTAAACCAATTTCTTTTATTTGTCCGTTTACTATGCTGTTTTCCAGCTGTAACAAATAGAATGTAAGAGTGTCTGCAAAAGTCACAGCCACTTTACATTTTATCTCTGATATGCTGTGTCTTTATCAGTAGAACCATGTAGATAAAGAACCTATATCAAATGGAACATTAGCTAAAATATAACATCTGTTTTATGTCAAAGTTGGCTGATTTTGATCTCTCAGCTATAGCATCATGGCCAGCATTTTTAATAACTCACACTAGGGAGAATAAAGTCTGCATCTGAGGAAACAGGAGGGATATAATTAATCTGTTTCTAAACAAACTGTGAGTTAAAACAGTTCTTTAATCTAAAGAGGGTAGATCATGAGCTGGAACGAAGCGCTTAAGTGCCAGCCTAGTTCAGTGAAGAGTGAATAGTGTATACATCATAATTTATTGTGACATTGCTGTTTTGTGATCTACAAGAAGACATTCACTGCATGGGAAGTACTTGAGAGAGACAGCTATTTTTGACCAATTGGAGCACTTGCTACAAATTCTTCACTTTCGAAAGTCTAACCCTTTTTTCTTTTTTTTAACTTTATTTATTTAGTCAGTTATTTCATTGTCCTTTTACAAACTTCAGCCTATTAACTAAAAGCAGATAGGCTATATTTCAGTACTGAAATCACTAAAGTATTTTAGAATACACATTGGAGCATGCATACCACCAGCCTGTATTTATAAATGCAAATCTAAAAGTTATTAACGCCTGGTTAAATCCAGAAGGTACTGTGACTGAGGACAATATCTTGAGACAAAGATAAAAGTAGCAGTTTTATTGACTTGGTAGGCATTTCAGGATTTGCCCAACCATTTTTAGATAAACTAAATATTCTCTTTCATTATGACTGTCATGAAATTCTTTCAAGGCAGTAAATGAGCAGCAGCTCATGATAATCACAAGAGGACAGTCAGAGAAAGACATGCCAGCAAAATACAATAAACATTCTGTTAAAAGCTGCAGAATTGCATATATGTAATTCCAATGCTTTGCTACCAAAAACATTACAATAAGATAAAAAACATTACAACAATACAACACATGATATAAAGAAATAAAAAAAAAAAGAGGCAAGTAATCTTCTTATACTAAAAGAGAATCAAAATGTTTGGTAACTTGGTGGTATGTTAGTACAAGGCATTAGCTGTGTCAGTCACCAAGACCAATGATGAAATGAAGTATAACATCTAGACCAATGAGCTTTTCAGCATTGTGCAAATAGAATGCATCATATCCCAATTGTCACACCAAGACATAGCAGGCACTTTAAAACCAAGTAGAAGCACATTTCAAGGGATATAATCATGAGGCATTCCAATCTACAAAAACCTTGGCGAAAAAAATCACAAAAAGAACTGAAGTCACCTTCAGACCTAATGAACTAAGGGCATGCTTTCAAATTAGTCTTACTGGCCTTCAGAGCTGACAGCTTCAGCATCCTTTTAGCAGGTTTCTATGTCTTCATGTTCTGAAGAACAAAACCACACATGAAATTGCTTTAGATCCAGCCAGTATGCTTTGGTCCGTAGGTGTTCCAAACATATTGAAAGCCAATTAACTTATCAAGCCAGTGAGCACTGAAGAATTTAGTCAGTAAACTTACATATATGGCTAGATTAATCATCCCCAAAATCAGGGAAGGACAGAAAGCACAAATGAAGATGTACAGAACTTGGAGGGAAAACAGCAATATGAACATGTTATATGGACACATTGAGGTTCTCAGTGTATCTAGCAAAATCCATTTCAATAAAGGTTTGGATAAAGTAAATTGCTAGTATAATACTCAGAAGAATTAAGAAATATTTCTGCATGCTAATGACAGTACATCACAACAAGCTTGCTAGCAGAGCAACCAGTAATGCAGAACCAAGCAATCTGGTCTTGGCAAGCCTTCAGCTGAGAAAAACGAATATTGTGTTTATTATAAATACTAAAAACATATGCCAAAAATGAGATAAAATTATGCAACTGAACAAACATAAGAAGATGCTCCCAGATATCTACTGGCATAAACCAATGTTACCTCTGAGACGATGCATTTCACATGACAACAAATAGCCTGTTGACATTGTGGAAGTTCTCTTCAGATATTGAGATCCCTGAACCTAATAAATTCATGACAAAGTGAAAAGGTGAAATATATATGGAAGTGTGAAAAGAAATACCTCCAGAGAGATAGGGTTATCTTGGCTTGGACTGTAAGCTAAATGTAAGGGAACTTTTATCAAGCTATTCTGGAAATTCACAGACTTTCTAGGTGCTGCTTGTATTTCACATGTGACTTCAGTGATAACAGATAACACGCCTTGAAGTGTATTAATCTTTCCACTAATCTTAACCCTGTTCAACTGACTTAACTTGATTGAAAGGCAAACCTGTGTCACCCACCATCATGGATTTTTTTTGTCACAGAAACTGGAACAACAGCAAGAAAATTCTGGGAACTGGAACAACAAACAAACTTCTGTGTTTAAGAAAAACTCTGTAAATGGGAGGTCATTCTTCATTTCAGTGGAGCTGGATAATGTTGCTGTAATTTGACAGTATCTTTGAAATAATAAAAAAATTTGTTAATGACATCACACCAATGTCAGTTCTTAACAATGGGAATTCCCACAGAGGTTCATAAGATCCATGGCTTAGTGCAAGAGTCTGTGGAGGCATCAAAACTAGCATTGGAGACCAGGGTACCCTGGAAGATCACAAGTGTTGACAGTTCAGAAGGACGAAATTTCATTTCACTTTGAAGCCATGGAAGACAAGCACATGAACTCTTTCCTGTTTCTCCATGTGTAATTCCATTTTATGAATTTCTCATGTGTCCTACATGTTAAGGATGCCATTCATCTGACCTGCTTTTCACATTTGCTTTAGGATGAGATTAGTTGTGTGCTAGTAGCATGTATTTTTCCCTTGACTCTAAAGGACTCTAGAGTCACTAGCTCAGAAACTGGTATATCCAGTGCAAATAAATAACCATAGCATAGTTTAGTCAGATGGATCCCATGCATGGAATTCTAAGTACAACATGCTTTATTTGCAAGCACATACTTATCCTGAAATAAAGAAGGTTACAAGCCATGCAATGCAATCACTTCTAGGATCTCAGCCCAACACCAATGCCTGTTTCCTCTGCCTCAGGAAGGTACCCTGGTCAGGAAAGATAGTAAAAAGTAACTTGCCCAGCTACCTTCTCCAGGAAAGTAAAATGTCTTCTATTGCAGTGGTGACTGGATGCTTTCTTGCATCATAATTAGTGATGGAACTCAGTCATCTATCCCAACAAGAATCTCAGTGAGAGAGTAAATTAGCTGAGCTCTGCATTTGTATGTCTGCACAGTGATATACACCATCAGCACCCAACAACAAGTAACCTTCATTAAATCCAACACGGTAATCTTAAAATGGCATGCCACAATCATTTTTGAGGTCAGTAAAATAGAGACTTTGGAACAACACCACCTGACAATCCTTTCATGGCTTTCCTATTTCATATATGTGTACACTGATATTGTTTAAGAGTCTATTCTGTGCAGAATATTTTATTTGGGGCTACAATGTATGGAGAGAAAATATAATATTTTTTTCTCATAAATAATTTGTAAAATTATAAAAAATAACAAACCTTGTGTTCTAAACAGACTTACCCTGAGCAGATCTTTAAACTTATTATTTTAATGTTTCTTGATACTAAAGTATTACCCCGGCTATGTAAGATACTCTACCATTTCACAAAACATCTCATGTACTGGGAATCATAAAACCAGACAATGCCTGCTTTCTGGTGGAACTGAAGTTCTCATGCCAAATTTCTTCTGAACACATTTCTTAAACTTGTTTGAGCTGTCTCCAGCAATCAGATACCTGGATGAGCTAGCAAGGGATCAGACAATATGCACTGAAAATTTAGCAGATGCCCTGTAAACTTGTCACACTCTCCTACCCTGTGCCCCTTTTTTTTCTCATTGCTATTTAGTAATGTGATTTGTTTGGCAGGATTGCTACCCTTTTATTGATGTGCACAGAAGGCAGTCACAACTGCTTGCGGACAGCCTGTTCCTTTTCAGACTGCTATTAGGTCCAGAGGTTAAGGGCATATTTCACCCATCCACTTCTGTGTGCCAAACCCAGGATGCTTAGGGTTAGCCCAATTTTTCATTTGGGGTAAAGTGGTGTCAGTGATGCTATGCTGGTTTGCAGCATCTGAGGATCTGCCCTGCTTTGCTGCCACTGTTTGGTCAGAAGGAATGATAAATGTACATCCCCTTGAAATAAAATCAATCTGGCAACCTTCACAAGTCACTAAACCAGGTCCATCAGGAGGACCAGATTGACATCTCACCATATATTAGTTCCAGCCATGGATCTATGTTTGCCCTACAGGGACTAGCAGTGGGAGAGCCTGATTTAATAGAACATTTTAATTACAACATAAGTTCGGTCCACTAAGCTGATCTTTCTTTCTGTGACTGCTTCAGAAAGCAGCTGGGCTATGACTTCAGTCTCCTTCTGTGAGCCATAGTAATGTCAGGCACATCCTCAGCAGCTATTGGAAAAGACACACCCAGCCAGGAAGAGCCTTCAGGTAGGTATTGGAAGATGTTTTGAGAGGGCTGATGCAGATGAGGTCTTTTTATTAAAACCAATGTAGACATGGGGTTGTTTCATAAATGTATCTTTGGCAGTCTTTCAGGAATGGTGGTTCACAATGCCTTCAATATCTGCAGTCATGGAAAGAGGAGGGGAAAACCTCCATGAAAACTCTTTCAGTTTTGGAAGAGCCATGGTAGCCAGATAACGTATCTGTGCTGAGACGCGAGTGCTCAGTCCCACCTAGTTCAGCACACAAGAGAAATGACTCAGTGAATGGAGTTACGGCTGCCCCGTGGCTTGCACGGTGCTCGCACTCACTGTGCTGCAACTGGTGTTTTGGTGAAGCACCAAGCAAATACCACATCCCTGCATCCGTCTGGAGCTGGACAGTGAGTCTCGCTTCCTCCCCCTATCTGCTCCACTAAACAAACCGCAAAAGATGTGTATAAAAGCAGTGGCAGAGATAATAAGAACTGAAGGAGTTGTAGCAGGTGTTGAGCATTAGAGTACCATCTGGGGCTGTCTAATTCCAGCCAAAACAGTCTCCTCCACAACTGCTCAGAAGGGTGGG
This sequence comes from Phalacrocorax aristotelis, assembly GCF_949628215.1. Classification (NCBI taxonomy): domain Eukaryota; kingdom Metazoa; phylum Chordata; class Aves; order Suliformes; family Phalacrocoracidae; genus Phalacrocorax; species Phalacrocorax aristotelis. The sequence goes on from NC_134311.1 coordinate 62,402,352, forward strand.
ATGGCATAGTTACTCAAGGTCAGGCAAGCAGGAAGGAAAGCAGAAGCTCTGGCTTAAGCCTGCAGTCTGTTGCAGGAGCCAGCAAGATCGTAGCTATGCTATTAATTACTACGCAGCATTAATTCAAGTGCCAGCTCACATTCTTTCTCTAATTACTTTTGCTGATGTTGCATGACATCTTGAAATCGCCTTTGACTCTGACTGTGTGAGCCAGATTCCAGAAACGACCACATAAGCAAACACAGAAAAAGTATTGCCTCTCCCTATCTGAGGTTAAAGTAAGCTCAGACAGAACCTGAAAAAACCTGAGGCCACCAGCACATGCTGAAACTCCAGAACCTCTCAAAGCCTACAGCACGAGGTGAGGCAGGTTGTAATCAACCTTTTGAAAAGCTTACAAGAAATGCATGCAACTCAGCCCAGGCTTAGCATCTGCAATTTTGTTTGTCAAGCGTCCACTGAGTCTGGCATTATTCTCTACCAGCTGCAACTTCTGAGGAAATTTAGGAATTCTCCACTATAAAATATGGCAACTGCCAAATGTTTCTCAAGCAATGATGAACGGAAATGCATACATTTTGTGGCTGGCTATGCTGTGACAGATCGCCTAGGAAGAACATTTGTAAATCCCATGACTATATGAATGCATTTGATTGAGCCACTCTTTTACTAGAAAAGTAAGAACAAATCAACAAATAATTGTATGACATCTCACATGTTCAAACTAAAATATACTGAAGATGTAAATCAGACTTAAAAAAACTGGGAGGTGATGAGGATCACTCTTTTCTGAGTTATTTTTAGCAATGCGGTTGTGTAGTTTTTATTAGGTAAATAAATGTGTGCAGACAGTGAAATGCTAACCAACCACTTTGCAGTGTTAGCTCACGAAGTTGAAAATAAAGTATTACAACCCCAAATGAATTACCCAGATAAAGATGAGAATGGTTAGCCTGTTTCAGAAAGTAACTTATGACTCATGACATTGAGTGATACAGCATAGGATTTATCAAGAACAGAGGATGGGTGCCATGACCCTCAGTGAACGCCATGCTTGGCAACATTGCTGGTCATTCATACTGTTTCCTCAGGGGTCCAGAGCTGATATTTCAGAAAGTAAGATATGCATTACCTATGTGCCATGAGTGAGACTTTAAAAAACAAATTGTATAACTGCCTCTTAAATAAATGTGCAACTCATACTGATATCAGTAGGAGAGAGCGCTCCAAATTCAGAGGGCAAAAACTGCGTCTAGGTTTCCCTGCTTTCTATTTCATATTGGGCAGATGGTTCTGAAGAGCTGAAGCTAACAAATAGGAAGCAGTAGACACGGACTTGGGTGGACTTTGGGCTTACCTGGCTGGCTGAATACAGGCTGAATGCTTTGGAAGACTCCACCCTGTCACTGTATCATCTCCTTCCACTGTAAATAAACAGCCTGGAAGTTTTCTTTTTTTTGACTGGCTGATATTATATTTAATCATCAGTTCTTCTTTGTCCTCCCTCAAATGATTTTACAGAATCAATTGGTTTTAGGTGAAACAAATATACTCTTCTTTAATTACGTTCTCTTCATACATGCTAGGTTTAATTTAAAAAAATAAAAGAATCAATGTAAAAAGTGTAAGGAAAATTTGTGTGTAGTTTCCTGCAATACATATTACCTTTGGTATTTCTAATTGCCGTGCTTGCAACACTGAAGGGGAAATATTGCTGTAATATTACAAACACAAAAGCTACAAGGCTATTACATATTCTTATTCTCATGTGTGTTTTATATTCAGGCCAGCAGACAATTACGCTGGTCATGGGGTAGCCAGAGGCCATGTCTTTCACTGTAAGCCCTTGGTGTTAATTCTTTTGACAGTAGAAAAAGGTGCTATCTTGTAACTGTGGAAAGGATAAAACTCCTGTGCTACAAAATATTTTTCCATACATTCTGAAACTATACCATGCTTTACAAGAGCCATGTGCAGGTTTGTTTGGAGGCTTTGGATTCAGTTACCAGTATCACAAAGCCAATACCTTGTTATTTCTAAAAATTATGATTTTTGTTATGGTAATATATAGGAGCCAACTGCAAATGGAGCACTAACTTCTATAGAGATGTGGGCTCCTAGGCAGCCCCTGCTTTTTAAAGCATAGTCTGTCAATTCAGCACAATAACTTCTCAGCTCCTCTTGCATCATGTCTTAGAATTTTGGAAGAGTTCCCTGTGACTGATTACATATACTTCTTTAAACTAGATCCAAATGTCAGTGCCTAGGCTTAAAAATATTGGCCCCTCTACAAAAGTATGCTTTATCACAGATTACAGACATTAGAAAATAAATTACGGAAAAGACCTATGATATCATCTTGTCTCTCCCCATGAGCATAGGTTTGTTCTCTACAGTATATGTCAGGCAGCTTTGTTCTTTCTAGTTTAAATGACTCTCAGACTTTCATCAGACTCTTTTACAGTCTAATTTATCTTACTACCATGTCATCTATCCAGATATTCAGCCTGCATTTTACTATGCTGTGTTTCATCCCACAATTTTGAATTGTTGTCCTTCCTTCTAAGCAAAGAATGAGGATCTCTTTGTGTTCTGTGTTCTTGGGAAGTGCAAAAAATTCTGGCCTTAAGCAGACAGAAAGTATAAGTGGGTCTCAAGTGCATCAAGTTGAAACTCTCAAACAATTATGGTACCCTGCAGAATGTGAACATCTCCAGCTCAAAACTATTCAGAGCAAGAAGTCAGTTACCTATTTCCTACAGTTTCTTTAAAATTAGCTTTCTCATTGTAATATTCTGTTTGGGATTTTTTACTGTACTCTGTGCACATCATCTCTTCAGGTTCAGTACATACATTTGAATATAATTTGAATAGCAATTGAATGGACATGATTACATGAAAGTATGTCTGTTGTGGTTTTTTTCTATTAGTGCCTTTTTAATCAACTGGCTTAAAAAGCACTTCCGTGTTAACACTCATGTTTCCACTCTCATATACCCCACAGCATCCTACCCCTGACATTGGTCCCACACAGTCACTTGTCCTCCAAAGCATTCTGCTTCATGCACCCACATGCCCTTCAGAAAAGGTCTAGAGGACAGGCCACCCTAATTAACATGGAGTGTTATCTAACTAATCTCATTAGACACCATAATCCTGATTAAAATGTTGAGGTGACCAACGTTTAATGGGGTGAGTATTAACATCAATTCAAAGAAAACCTACATTTGTAATTATCTTCAAATAATAAAATACTGCTTTTTACTTCTGAAGGATTTTCACAAATAGCATTACCTAAAAAGAAACAGGAGACTTCACAAAAGTTTTTAGGCAACTGCACCATCCTATACACCTTCAGTAGCATTTTAAATAAGCATATTATGCATTAGAGAGACATCTATTGTTCATATGTATTAGGTTGGCCACTATATATGTGTGTGCAAATGTGTATGGGGAGAGGGCTGTATACATATGTTTATATACACTGTGTTTATATATGCTGTGTTTATGAGTTGCTTAACACCCAAGAGAGAGAAATATTGACTGGAATACCACATTAGTTGCATCTTTTGTGCAACTAGAAGAATCAAAGCTTGAGGAGTGCTGTCTTCTATTAAAAAAAAAAATTATATACCCTATCCCATTCACCTCTTTCTACTTTGGCTCCTTGTGAATATACACTTCATTCTATACAGTGTGCGGCCCAGTGACTCCTGCAGGTATATTTGCTCCACCTCTGATAGCAGCTCTGTCAAATATTGTCTTCCCCGCTCAAAGCAAAACATTGCAGCAGATTGCACAGAAATGGCCTTACTGTAATCTAGAGTTTCAGACTTTGTTAAGCAATTTTAAGTATGCTAAGCTTTCTAGCCTCTTTACAGTCTAAGAAAGAACTTTATCTTCTCTCCTCTCTTGAATACCCCCTTACCAGAAGAAAAACAAACATGCTCTAAGATACTTCAGAAGCCTTTATGGCATCATGAGAGATATTAATGGCAGGTATTTTGTACTATAACCTCTGGATGCTATTTTTCGTTTGTTTTAGTAATTACTGGACTAAATTCATCACTGCCAGAGCTCCATTGATTCAGCAGCAGACTCTTCTAGCTAAATTGCTTAAGTTTAAGTTGCTGCTGTACCTGCACTGGCTCAGCTCTACATTGATAATGTGGTCCTGAGAAAATGTTCATGTAAATATCTGTATCCCATTCCCTCTGCTACACAGTATTTATTATAGGAAGGTCTTTTCATAATTTCCTTCAGTTTACCTCATTTCATGGTTCTTAGCTGTAAAAATCTGACAGAGAAAATACATTTATTTCTACTGGAAGACATCACCATTTTGCTGTTCTTCACTGTTGCAGACATCCACCAAACTCAAGACATCTGCACTATCCGCTGGCTTAAGCAACATCCATGTAAAAGGAGCCAGACCCACAGCCTCAGAGGAATGTAGGTCCCTGAGCACCATTGATAGAGATCTATAAAATAAGGAATAGTGGACAGAAAAACAATCACTGTCTGAAAGTACAAGATTACCAGGCACAAGAAATTTAACCATGTAATTTATGACGATACAGAAGCTGTTGCTGTACGCTTCTACGGGAGAACTTATCTTGGGCCGCATATCTCCGGGACACAGGGCTCTACCGACCCTGGGGACAGTGATGCACAGACATCAATATGATGGATACAAAATGTCTGTTTATTTGGCTGCGTCACACGCTTATATAGCTCTTGCGCTTCCTGTTCCTGCCACTCCTATGGGGAGGAGTCTATCTTTCCGTCACATCCCGTGATCTTCCAGTCGCCGATCCCTGTCTATTCCCCTACAAGAAGCCAAAAGCGTATGCAAGTCCAATAACACAACAGACAGATTGATGAGCAATGGACCCACTGACTACAGTTATCTGTGATGATCTAGACACAATCTCCAGCACAGGCAGTCTCTAAAGCTGGAAACTAGAAAGGGATACCAGAGAAAGGTGGTTTTTCCTATATCTGCTCAATTTCTACACTTGTAAGGACCTGCTACTCACTACTGCTGGAGAAGACACTAGAGCAGATGGCCTACTGGTCTCATAAATTTTGTAGGTCCTCTAGTATCTCTGATGATAAAGGCCCCCAAGTGCCTTTGTCGTCATATAGTATGGATCAGACCCCATGAAGACTCTGCTCTGACAAGGCATCCTTCCAGACAGGTACACAGTCTCTCAGAAGTTTTATTAATTGACCCAAGGATGCATGTCTATGTGTTTGGTCTTAATTTTAGCCAATTGTTCCTGGTTGTATAGTTTTAATGGAGTGAATTCACATGGCCCCACATGGGCTGAGTTATAAATCTGCCATGGATTAGACAGAGATCACTACAGCCATGGAGTGGATTGGAGAGGCTGCACAGCTGCTCCCCTTGCATGTGATGTGAAGCACGTGCCACATAGGAGAAATAGGGACAGTCTCCTGCCCCCTCCCCACCATCCCCCAGCAAATCTCCTCCTGGATTAAGCAAGTTCAGTAAAAGGTTGTCTGTTATCTGGCTTTTTTCTCATACAGATCCTGTTTTCTTTTCTGTGTCTGAGCCCATGGAAATATCTTTTTTAGTGAACTTCTATAATCTGTCTTAGCTTTCCAGTTAAAGATCGGTAAAGGCCCTACTGTGTGGTTTTGTGTGTGTGTGCCTGTGTATGATTTTGCAAATCTCAGTAGGCAAATGACTGTAAACTATTTGTTTTTCATCTTGTTTGAGTGGTCATCTAAGGGCACTACATATATCAAAATTTACTTGCCAAAAAGCTCCCTGTAAATTGTAAAGCTCCAGCTTTGCTTGCATAAATTTAAATCCCTGCATGGTCAGAGTTGTCCTAAAAGATTTATGTGTACTTATCACTTTCGGGGAAAAAAGCATAAGAGAACTCAAAAAAGTAGATAATGACTGATATTTTAGAGTAGCAGAATAATGAAGACCAGCTAAAATTTCTTTTTCATCCGTAGACACTCATGACATTTTACTGATTTGCAGACACGACAATTTCATAGTCATCAGCTGTCAAGACAGTTGTGGATTATAACCAACCTTACAAGTCACAGCAAACCAATTCTGAAATAGAAAAAAATATTTGCAAAGGACTTTCTTTACTATTAAGCCAACTTGAATGTTAACACAAACAAATCAAGCATGCTCTTTCACATACTTAAAAATATTTTGGCCTATTCCATAAGACTCACTTTTTCTAAAAATGAAGGTAGTTCTAATATTTACTTCTACGCAGCCTTATCCACTTCTGATAACATCATAACAAATAGCTTAGGACTTACAGACTGCCAGAGTGACTCCAGTTAGGAAAGAAGAAGCCATACAACACATGAAAGTGCTATAATTTCAAAATAATTAAAGACTAGAAACATGCTCAAAGAACTTTGAAACATTTCTGCCTTTACTGAGTCACAAAGCAAATCACAAAGCCATTTCTGGAGTCTCCCATGTATTTTTCAAGGTTGTTCAAGCTGCTCTGGGACATGTCCACGAGGGATGAAGGGATGGGTCTGTAGGTTGTTTATTTTTAGTGCCGAAGTTAGTGAGAAAACAGCAGTCACTGCCTTTGTGCACTTCCCTCTAGCCATTGCCTTTCTGCTGCTGGATACCGCAGCGCTGCCCCACAGCTGGCTGGGTGAGACCTGGCTGCACGTAGCAGGTGCTCCCAGGCAGTGAGGGCAGTGTGTGGTATGGAGCTGGCTGGCAGGCTGGGGACCAGCTCTCATCCCCATATCCCACCCACCAGCCAGCGGTGCGCACAGCAGGCAATCAGAGGAGTGAGCCAGCATCCAAACCAAGAAGCACACAGTCTGATAATCAGGAAAACCAGAATTAATGGGAGCATGGGCAACACTCGCTTTCCTCTGTATACTCCCCTGCTGTCCTAAACATGCTGTAGACAACACAGCTAGGTAAAGAGTTTGCACAGGCATACAAACACCTGTGATTCAATAGCCCCTTCATATAAATATCACATTTCAGCACAGCCACAGGCTGACACTCAGGATTGGGGTGAGCCCAGAGTCACAGGAGCTTGCTGGGAGTCTGCTGGAAACCAGGCTGGCTGAGGCGGCCACACTAGCTTGTGCTAACAAACTAGACTTGTCTTTGTGTCAGAGCACAAATCGAGCAAATTCGTGCCTGACCATCATATGTAGAATAAACACGCACAGAGTTTTCAAGTGGTCCCAAAGAGCTTCCAGTTTCTCTTGCCATTTAAAGTATCCACATAGTTTAAGGCCACACTTTGAGGCACAGACTGTCCCTGACACCAGCCAGCTGGTGGTACACCTGCAGCCACCAGCTTACCCAGGCCAGGACAGGCCTGCAAACATGGCATTGCCATCACTGACCGTTTTTGCCATGAAAGTCTTCTCAGCCAGCTGAGACAAAGCAAAGACATTTCCCTATGTGCTACATCTTCAGAGAAGCTTTGCATGTTCACCTTTTGATTAGCTTATACCTGTTTTCACTCTTTTCCAGGATTTTTTTTTTATCTTTAAGCCTGTCTAACCAGATTGAGAAACGTTTCCCTCTCTGAAAAAAAATCTGAAGTGGGACAATGTTACCAGGAAGGTCTGTGCTTCTTTAATCTTTGGGGAGGAACACCTAGCATGGGCTCCACAGGGCAGGGAGAAAGCTGTGGGTCTTCATCTGTCACCTACTGTGCCATAGAAAACCCAGCACAATGCACAGCACTGTTCTGCACCCCATGAGAGGTGCTGTGACCTGTTAAGCTGCCATTGCTTGAGGTACCCTTGGCATCTCCTCTCATCTGCTCTCATGTTCCTATTCCTGCACATGTATATGTATAATCCAGGAATTACTTAAGACCAACATATCTGGAGGTTTGGGTTACATTTGTAGAGGAAAAGTTCCTCCTTGTGTTTGTTTTTCCCATGTGTATATGTGGGATATAGTGGACAGACACTCCAAGCTGAAAAATGTGTGACTGCATTAGTATGATGCTGGGCTTGAGCTAGCTAACTAGACTTGTCTTTGTGTCAGAGCACAAATCGAGCAAATTCGTGCCTGTCCCTCATACGCAGAATAAACACGCACAGAGTTTTCAAGTGGTCGCAGAGAGTTTCCAGTTTCTTTTGCCAGTTAAATTATCCACATAGTTTAAGACCACTCTTTGACCCACTTGGATGGTTTTGTAATCTCAGAAACTGTCATTTGAAGTTCAAAAATTACTTCATATAAAAGCCACTTGTCAGCAGCAAAAATGTTTTCTACATTTCTGTTGCACACTGAATCTAGACATTAAAGTATGAAATGAACAAACTTCACAACAGCCCTCCTGCAAACATTCACTCAATTTCTGTGTACAAATCTTTTGCTTTCTATGAATAACTGATGAATATTATTACAATATTATTATTTCCAGTAAACTGGAAGAGCAGAGATCATGAGAACAGACTGCAGCAGAACACAGCAATGTCCCAATTTAGTGTTTAACCAGTAAGGTCGCCCTTGCTGTCACAACCTGGTTATCAAGTGACCCAGCAGTAGCCTGCCATGGCCATTTGGAAGCACTTTGCTAGTCCCAGGATTGCTAGCTGTGTGTGTGACCCTGTTCTGGCCTTCCAAGTGACCTCTACCATATACTTCACCTCAGTGACTTTTTGTAACCTTTTTATGCTTATCTATGTGGACTGGAAAATCTTGGGACTTCAAAAGAGTTTCAGGTTGTTTTCAGCCCTGCTTGACGTTATGGGAGCACAGTGCTTGCTTGGCCCTCCCAGTACCACCATAATTTCACAATAATTACAGTAGTTATTGTACAGGTGGAGGGGGCATCCATAAACAGGTCTTGCAAATCTGGGAACTATCCTGGCTACATCAAAGCGATAATAAATGCTGCTGCAATTGCGATTCCTGCTGGGTTGCAGATCTGATGCACCTTCATCAGCTATAATGGTGTAAGTCTTCAAAAGGGTAACATTGTTTTGCCCACTGTACTTGGCTTTCACAGAATCACAGAATGGTAGGGGTTGGAAGGGACCTCTGGAGATCACCTTATCCAACCCCTCTGACTGAGCAGGAACACCTAGAGCAGGGGGCACAGGAACGCATCCGGGCGGGTTTTGAATGTCTCCAGAGAAGGAGACTCCACAGCCTCCCTGGGCAGCCTGTGCCACTGCTCTGGCACCCTCACAGCAAAGAAGATTTTTCTCATGTTTAGCTGGAACTTCCTGTGTTCCAGCTTGTGCCCATTGCCCCTTGTCCTGTCATTGGGCACTATTGGAAAGAGTCTGGCCCCATCATCCTGACACCCACCCTTTAGATATTTATAGGTATTGATGAGATCCCACCTCCGTCTTCTCTTCTCCCGGCTGAACAAACCCAAGTCTCTCAGCCTTTCCTCACAAGGCAGATGCTCCAGTCCCCTGATCATCTTCGTAGCTCTCCGCTGGTCTTACTCCAGCAGTTCCCTGTCCTTCTTAAACTGGGGGCCCAAAACTGGACACAGCACTCCAAATGTGGTCTCATTAGGGCAGAGTAGAGGGGGAGGATAACCTCCCTCAACCTGCTGGCCACCTTCCTTTTTATGCAGCCCAGGATACTGTTGTCCTTCTTGGCCACAAGGACACAGTGCTGGCTCATGGTCAGCTTGTTGTCCACCAGCACTCCCAGGTCCTTCTCAACAGAGCCGCTTTCCAGCAGGTCAACTCCCAACCTGTACCGGTAGATGGGGTTGTTCGTCCCCAGGTGCAGGACCTTTCACTTGCTCTTGTTGAATTTGTGAGGTTCCCCTCGGCCCAGGTCTCCAGCCTGTCCAGGTCTCGCTGGATGGCAGCACAGCCTTCTGGTGTATCAGCCACTGCTCACAGCTTGGCATCACCAGTGAACTCGCTGAGGTTACACTCTATCCTATCGTCCAGGTCATTGATGAATATGTTGAACAGGACTGGACCCAGCACAGACCCCTGGGGAACACCCCTAGTGACAGGCCTCCATCCAGATTCTGCTCTGTTGAGCACGACCCTCTGAGTTCTGTTGTTGAGCCAGTTCTCTGTCCACCTTGCTGTCCACTCATCCAACCCACACTTCCTTAGCTTGCCCGTGAGGAGGCTATGGGAGACAGTGTTGAATACCTTACTGAAGTCAAGATAGACAACATCCACTGCTCTCCCTTCATCGACCCAGCCAGTCACGTCATCACAGAAGGCTATCAGGTTGGTCAAGCATGATCTTCCCTTGTTGAATCCATGTTGACTGTTTCTTATAACTTTCTTGTCCTCTACATGCTTGGAGATGACCTCCAGGATGAACTGCTCCATCATCTTTCCAGGGATGGAGGTGAGGCTGACTGGCCTATAGTTCCCCAGGTCCTCCTTCTTGCCCTTTTTGAAGACTGGAGTGGCATTTGCTTTCCTCCAGTCCTCAGGCACCTCTCCTGTCCTCCATGACCTTTAAAAGATGATGGAGAGTGGCTCAGCCAGAACATCCACCAGTTCCTTCAGCACTCACGGGTGCATCCCTTCGGGGCCCATGGATTTGAGTGGATCCAGTTTGCCTAGGCGATCTCTGAGCCAATCCTTCTCAATCAATTGGAAGTCTTCCTTTCTCCAGATTTTTTCTTTCTTTCCTGGGGGCTGAGATGCCTGAGGGCCAAGATGCCTGAGGGCCAGTCTTAGCAGTAAAGACCAAGGCAAAGAAGGCATTCAGTAACTCCGCATTCTCTGCATCCTGTGACACCATGTCCCCTTCCTCCTTCAGCAGTGAGACCACTGTATCCCCAGACTTCCTTTTACTGCTGGTGTATTTAAAGAAGCCCTTCTTGTTATCTTTGACATCCCTTGCCAGATTTTGTTCCAAGTGGGCCTTAGCCTTCATCGTTGCATCTCTGCACACCCTGACAACATTCCTATACTCCTCCCAAGTGGCCAGTCCCTTTTTCCACATACTGTGAACCTCCCTCTTCCATTTGAGTTTCTCTAGAAGCTCTTTGGTCATCAGTGCAGGTCTCCTGGCTCCTCTGCCTGACTTCCTCCTCCTGAGGATGCACCAATCTTGAGCTTGGAGGATGTGGTCCTTAAATACCGTCCAGCTCTCTTGGACGCCCCTGCCTTCCAGTGCCCAAGCCCATGGGATTTCTCCTAGAAGGTCTTTGAAGGGGCCAAAGTTAGCCCTCTTGAAGTCCAAGGTTGTAACCCAACTTATAGCCCTGCTTCTACTTTGCAGTATCCTAAACTCAACCATCTCATGGTCACTGCAGCCAAGGCTACCCCACCTCTCACACCCTCAAACAGCCCTTCCTTGTTTGTTAGGATAAGGTTGAGCAGCACATCTCACCTCATTGGCTCCTCCACTACTTGCATCAAAATGTTGTCCTTGATACACTGCAGGAACCTTCTGGATCTGCATGGCTTGCCGTGTTGCTTTTCCAGCAAGTATCAGGGTTGGTGAAGTCCCCCATGAGGACCAGAGCCTATGATTGTGAGGCTACTTCCAGCTGTCTGTAGAAGGCTTCATCAACTACCTCTTCTTGATCAGGTGGCCTGTAGCAAACACCCACAACAGTGTCACCCACATTTGGCTGTCCCTTAATTTTCACCCACAAGCTCTCAACTTGTTCTCCTTCCACTCCAAGGCAGAGCTCGATGCATTCCAGATGCTCCCTCATATAAAGAGCAACTCCTCCACCTCAGCCTTGCTGGCTTGTCTTTCCTGAAAAGCATGTGGCCATCCATGACCACATTCCAGTCATGTGAGCTGTCCCACCATGTCTCTGTGATTGCAGTCAGATCATGGCCCTGTGACCGCACATAGACCCCTAGTTCCTCCTGTTTATTCCCCATGCTGCGTGCATCAGTGTACAGGCATTTCAGAAAGGTGCTTGAGCACACAGGTCTCCCTGGAGGGGTGCACAAGGACCCAGTACAGCCATGCAAACCCTTGAGGTGGTTGGTCTCCTGGTTGCCATCGCATGAGGCCACCACAGCACCTTTACCACTGCTCAGGTTGTCCAAAGCAGTTTCTTCTGAACCTACCTCTGGTGCTATGGCCTACTCAGCCACTTAGTTTCAAATTATGACAGTGAGTACACTATGTTTATTAAGATACCCATAAAATGATTGCATTTTTGTTTGAGTTTTATTGGCACACAGTTAAATTGCCATGTCTGTCTAAGTATAACACACCAAAGCAGCAACCTGTGTGCTCCATTACTGCTAATGCACTTGTCACCTTGCAAACCTGAAGTAAAGCTCATAATCAGGGATGAGATATAAAAAGGAGTCCCAGGTATGCAAGGGATGCAGGACTAAACCCTTTGTGCTGCAATCTGCCTGTTACAGACACCTTTTTTGCTTTTCCTCATATCTGGGGCTTTAATATACCTTGGCAATGAAATGTAAAACATTTCTAATCAAAGACTTTAATGGACACATATCTTCAATTACCCCAAACACAAAAACATCAGAAGTCATCAGCTCATGCACTCCATATTACACACTTTATTGTAATCACACTGAAGAGAGTCAGAGGAGATGCTTTTGATGCAATACTATGCAGCTGTGCAATTTACCTGTTATTTACCTGATTGCATCTGGACTACCCTGGTCATTGCTAAAGCTGCACAAGTAAAAATCTGGCATGTGTCATTGCATCGTACTTATTTTTGCTTGCACATGCTGTAATTAATGTACAGTAGAAAAATTATCAGCAGCTGAAAAGGTAAACTGGTTTCAGATTGTAGTTGCAAATAGAAAAATTGCATAACACAATAAAAAGACATGAACGCAGGAAGCAAAAAGTTATTCTCCAGGCACTGTGTAAATTCTGATGCCCAACTTTGTAATGACATCTGCCCATTGCAATGTGACCCCATCAAAGTTCATGTTACTATTTTTTTTCAGCAACCATTTTACTTTTCTTACGTATGAATCTGATACGTCACTGACTGTAGCTATGCCTTGCCAACTTCCTCGCTCTGCCAGCCACCTTCCCTGAAGCATGCTACCTCCCCAGCCAGGTGGTAAAATGTCAGGGAGAGGACTGTAAGTGATTTCTGTGTTTTCACAGGTCAGACAGGAGGGGCCAGTGTCCCAAAGACATGCACCTCCTCCAGCATAGAAACACCCACTATTATATGCAACTGAAGTCTTTAGAAAGAAAACATAAAGACACAGGTGTGGGATCTAATCTTGTTATTGTCCTCTGATTTCTGCATTAAGAGGCAGAGAAAGAGATTCAAAGAGACAGCACTAGAAAGAAGGCGTGTGCTTCCATGGCTTGCTGCAGAAAAAATATGAAGTGTGGCTGGCTGGTATCAGTATACTGTAAGCATTAAAGAGGAACAGAGGAGATTTGTGTGATATAACTACCCTATGATGCAGTAAATAGATTCCTGTTGTTTCTACAACCAAAGCTAATTGGGCTGGATGCTTTAGATTTGCCTTTCATGTAATACAAAAGTGCTCAGAAGCAGGGGATGAACTAATTTCTTTTTTAAGCAGTTCCTCTAAGAGCTGAATTCTCACTCAAATTTCCTGTTTTCTGTTTGGTTGTGCCTGTTTGGATTTGTTATACTGCCAGTGTCGTCCACATGTCCCATTGCAGAGTCTGGTCACAAGCACTGCTATGGCAGGTAGTGCTCCCAGAGCAGCTGACACTCCCTTAGTAGCCCAGTTCTGTGTGTCTCATAGGAAAACCATTACAGCAAACACACAAAAGCAGAATGGCACAAATAACCTTGAAAAGACATTCACACATCCATTGGGTATTGTAACTCCAAATCCAGTCAAAAGATGGGTTGGCCTAGCCGTCACAGCAAGTCAGTGGCACAGCAGGACTGGGATTCCCAATGTGTACATCCCCATCTGCTGGGAAGAGGCAGATGCCTCCTTCTGATTCAGTGCTGCAAGGGGTGACTTCTTCCCTTCACCTTTTAACTATACAGAGATACACCAGCCAGTCTGTTTTGTCTTTTTGATCCACTCTTCTAAATACTGTTTTCAGCTCACCTGTAATTTGTTATCTCCCTTTAAATGACTAACTTTTCTTGTTTAAGATAGAGCATTTTGGAGTCAAATAGGTAAAAACATGTTAAGCTTTTCCTGTATTTTACTAGTGCAAATTTACTATCACAAATATTTACAGCAAGGCTCTCACGACCTTACGACCATCCCTACGACCATTCATAGATGATTAGTCATGCTCTGTACTGTACTGTTATTCGATATCTGGAGTGGGACTTCATTAATTTGCAGGCATTCTTAATGCACTGCATAATGTCAGAGATTACCAGTTTCCCAGAAATGAACTCTTCTTCCTCTGCTTAAAAGGATTTAATAGGGAAACAATGCAAGTGCCTCTACTTAGAGCTGCTTCTGCTGGTTCAAAGAGCCAAGCACCGATCCTATCCCACCATCTACTGGAACTCTCCAGAATCACAGGACCGCCTTAGAGAACGCACTCTGCAGGCCACAATCTGAAAAAGGCTGGAGGCAAGGGGAGTGCTCAGAGGAAATATCACTACACACTTGTACAGTCCACCAGACAGCTGCTGGTGAGTGCTATTTAGACACTCTGTTTACCAGGCTAGGTGAACTTCTGATCTGACCTGGAACAGGGACTATTTTTCCCCTTACATTATCTTCTAGAACAAACAATAAGATAATAATAATAATTTTTTTAAAAGGCAAGGGTTTGCACATAAATTTCCCTTTACCAATGTAGCACCACGAATGAGACATGCCCTAGATCCAGCTCCCTTGTGTCACAGTCTGCTACACCCAGACACCTCCACCTTGACTGTCACCAGACATGTACTTGACCTGTACACCAGATACACCTGCACCTTGACTCTCTTGACTCAGCAGATCTCCACATCAACCCCATTTGCTCCTTCACATGCACATATGGCTCGCCCACTCTGCCAGGCTCCTCAAACCAGCCTTACACTATGACAGAGGTACCGAATGCAGTTTTAGACCTGAAAATAGCATGAGGAAGTCTTTGGAGGGTAACAAGAGAAAGCTACAGCACAGTAAGAGTAATAAGCTCAGTGGGAGACTCTCCACTCCTTCTGAAGTGGGCACAACAATCAGTCTGAGAAAAATTTTAAATTTGGTTTAGTTAATTACAAACAGGTTATCATTTTGGAAAACAATACCCATAAAACCACCTACGGTTTAACAGCCCTACTCTAGACTCTCAGGCATGATTGGTTTGCTACCAAATTTGTCTCACAGGATGCTACTGATATCCCAATAAATCATACCATGGGAGATGCCCTGATCCTATCGAAGGCAAGGGCAAAAAGTCATATTGACTTAGCAGAGGATGTATTTGGCCTTATAAAGCAAGAAGCAGAGCAGAACAGATCCTCACCCTGTCTTACATTTCAGGGGGGAACCTCTAAGATGTGGCTGTGACTTTAGACTCCTTTCTCTAGTCACTGTTTATCTGCTGGCATTTTAATAGAGATTTTGCTTGTTTAGGTGGACCCCAGATCAGTCCCCCCCAGAAAGCATGGCTGAACCCTTCTGCCTGGCTAAGGTTCTGACTTCACACATGTCTGAGCTTGGTGCTAACACTCCCAACATTGAGAATGGGGCTCCAAAATCAGTCAGGAGTCAGTTTATATATAGAAAGGTACTTGAAATACTTTATAATCAAATTATTATTACTGGATTTCATCAGGAACAGAAAGCGAATGTGGATGGTACCCCTTTGTTCATTTCGACTTCCGTTCACTAGATTACATGCTTACAAGCAATACTGAGTGTGTAAACATTCAGGCTTGCGGTAATACCCGTGAAGAAAGCAGGGAAACACTACACCCTTGGAGCTGCTGCCTCTGCGGTGCTGGCTGCTGGCAGTGCTCCTTACAGATGGGGACACTGTTGCTCCAAGCGCTTTGCAAAGGCAGAAGACCATCTTCCAAAGCACTGTGTCAGGGTGAAAATGGATGCAGAATCCCTGCCCACTTGCCAGTGTCCTCTGCAGGGGCAGCAGAAGGGCAGATATGTAAGTTGCGTCTACGCTTATGATGGCAATGTGGCACAGAGCAGGTGCTGTCAGCTGTAAGCGCCAATGACGTCTCAGTCTCTGCCATGTCAGTCTTCAGTCCTGCTCTACACCCCAGTAAATAACATTTACATAGCATTTGAATATATGATTCAGCTGTCCTCTGTAGTCTTACCACATCTTTTGCATTCATCTAATAAATAACATTTAGAAGGAGCAGGAGAGTTAACTACCCTACATACAGCCAAACGCTGATGCATAGGCAAATGTGGGCAAATAAACGGGCAAAAAAATCTGTGTTTCTGCTGCTAAAAAAAAACAAAACAAAACACCCAAAAAAAAACCACCCAGCTACCACTGACAGTATCAAAAGTCAGGAACACTTTGCTTAAATTAAAGAATAATGTAAATTAACAATAATAAAGCTATCATATTTATCTGCTGCCTAGACCAGGCTCTACCTCTTTTGTGGCTTTGCTGTCCTTAGCCAGGGTTGCTCTCATAGCCACTGAGCACAGGAAGTCCTGAGGAATTTGAAGCCATTTCTTTCAAGTCTTCTAAGAAGCAATAAACAGATACTTACAGAGGAGTCGGCACTCAAGACCAACTCTTAAATCTCAACTTTTCTGGCAGCCTCTGAGCTGTGATATGTCTACCATGGCTGAGACACAGAACTGCATTCACCTGGTGCTCATGTCTACGTGGGGAAAGGTGTCTTGCTAAAGCATTAGCTTTGCTTCTCTTCTGATATATGTAGAGGGCTGGAGTTGCCAGCTGTCAGACACGCTCTGTCCCTGCGGGTTGCGGACACCTATCTCAGAGGAAGTGCCTGGTTCTCCCATAGCTGACGGCAAGCTGAACCTCTGGCAGATGTACACAGTGCCATAGGGAATATTGTTCCCCATGTGGGACCCACAAGAAGTCAGCTTCCAGGTGTTTCTCCCCCAGATTCCCCAGCTGCATACCTGCAATGCACCTCATTCCCAGACTAATGCACTGCAAGATTGAGACCAGACCAGTAATCTTCAAAGCCCATTGCCTCGATCTCAGGAGCTGAATGGAAGGACAGAGCCCCAGTAATAGTAAATTAGCAGGTAAAACTGTATTTAATTGATCAGATTAGGTAGAGGCCAGCTAACTGCAGAGTGGTAGAGTGGCCAGCACTGCAGCTGTGCCCAAGGTCAGAAATCCTGTGTAGAGGGCAAATGGCCTCTTGTCACATGCAGGAATCAAAGGTCATTTTGGGGCCTTTTGAAGATCACTAGGGGTGATAATTTGCAGTTCAAAATGCTGACACTGACACATCTCCAGCTCCAGTGCCTATTCCATGAAGACAGCAGCCTCATCAGCTCTTCGAGCAGAGCCACATTGTTAGGTTGGCTCCCAGATTGCACAGACAGCATTTGCCACACGGTGGATCCCTCCTCAATATAAAAAAGGTACGAGATGAGCCAAAGCACAAGTCAGTCAGCACTAGAGAAAAGAAACAGAGCCAGTCCCTGTCTCCACAGTACCACCACATGCCTCTCCACAGTTAAGGACCCTCGAGCAGATCATGCTGCCACATTTTGGAGAATTTCAGCTCTGGTCTTTTGTTTCAAGCTGTTGAGGCTGTAACGCTTCCTGGACAATACTATCTTTTTCCAAAGACATAGTTTGGATTTAGGTTCAGAAGCAGATGCTTGGGATGTGAATCAGCTCCAGGTACAAATCCTACAGTGTCCACATGTACGTTATATCTCTATCTGTTGTAGTCATGGGAATCAGTCAAAACACCTGAAGAGAATAAATAGAGTGAGTAAGTCTAGGGGCTTCTTAGGCTGACCAAATTTAGGCATAGCTTTAGTGTAGGTCCTGTCTGTACTTTTGGCCTAAAAGTGTCTTTCTTTTCTAATATTCATATGTTATTCACAAGTAGTGATGTGTTTTTTCCAGAGCACCAGTGCTAAGTAAACTTGTTATATCCCTCCCATTCACCAGCCCCTAGGCACTGCCAGTGATCTACTGCTCCAGGTAAATTCCAAGACAGCTCATTTATTGTTATTTCATCCATGGAAACAACCCAGCAAAAAGCAAAGCTCAGCAGGGTCCCGTCCCCTTTACAGTACAGAGTCTGAATCCCCAGCTTAGGGAGGCAGAGGTCCAGTCAAAAAGGTAGCATGAAGACATGGGTCTACTGTTGGTTTGACAGACGCTGGCTTTGGGGCACCCTCTGTGAACCATTATACCTGTAGCGCTATGCTGTTGGAGCTATCACTATCCACTTCAGCCATGGTAATGTGCTCTTAGTTATTATCACTTCATTAAACATTGTACTTTAACTAACTGTAATTGGGTAGAAAGGGCTTGCTAATTTGTGTTGTCCATACAGGAGTTAAATCAGGAAACAGGTAATCACTGAAAACATCATTTCACGAGCCATGTTCATTCACATGCTGGCAGCACAGTTGTTCAGGCAGCCTGCTCACCAGGCTGTCCATGAGTGCTACACATGCCGCTCGGCTGGCACAGCGAGCATGTCTGCACCCGACCTGCGCTGCCAGCTCTGCACATGCTCCGTCTGCCAGCCAAGTCCCACTCACCCTCCAAGGCTTTTTTGTGTACAGGCAGCGCTCGGCTGCTGAGGCTGGATGAGATGCAGCATCTCTCAGACCTGCTTGTAGGCAGTTTCACTCACTGAAGCCAAGACATTTTTCAGAAGCTCAGTTAGCTTCCAGGGATGTCATTTTAAGAGGGTCCATAACAAACAGTATATACCATTCCCATCGAGCTAGTGTTAATGTCCTTGCCTTGACAACAACCTGCAGCCGTAAAGCGAGTTTAATTCTCTGACAAGAAGATTGGCGACAGCTATTGTTGCATTGTTTACTGTCATATATGGGATTCTTCCCTGAAAAGCTTGGAGATGGAATTTGTCTGGTCTGGTTGTAAATAATGAGATCGACAACAATGGATTTCAGTTCTTCGTCAGTGTTTGATCAGCACAAAGGTAAGTCATCTGCTACAAATTTCAAAATCCTGTGGTCCTCCCATGCCTCTCATGCAAATGTACTAATATTACTTGACAGAATTAATAAAATTAATTTTTTTAAAAGATCAAGTCTCATAGAGATTTATTTTAGTTAGGCATGAAGGAATTTCTTCCATCAGTTTTAGACATAGATATTTCAGCTATTGCTGCAGTGATTTTTAAAAATAAAATTTTTCAGCAGAATAGCAACAGCATCTGATTGCTCTTATGCTTAGCATTGAGAGATGTATGCATATATTTATTGTTATATTCTATTTGGGGCCTTTTATGGATATGTATGTATACAAACAATTGCAATATTAGCAAACAGCAGTTTAAAATGGAGTAAAAATTTAAGAAAAGCTGACTTTCATAAGTCTACTAGTTTCTATACATTTGAAGGACTAGATGCTGACAAGTGATCAACTTTATTTCAGCAAATCTTAGCTATACAGGTAAGTATTGCCATAATTATGAATTTAAGATAACTTTAAAAGCCCAAACATGAAGATTTTCTACATGGTAAGGCTGCTATGGAAATACAAATGTCTCCTGTTGTCTGTCTTTAAGTTCAATGGTTGAATTTCATGTCTGTCTTTGCCAATACAAGCTTGTATGTCTTACAGCTTAATCCACTATAACGAATGTAGTGGCATTCCTTTTATGTTCCCAAAGCAGGAAGCTGTCATTGTTTGATTATCTGTGTTGCAACAAATTTCTCTTTAAGTCAGCTTGCCAAATAATTTGTGTGCAGTGGCCACAGTTTCCAGTGTACACCTGCAAAGTGTCCAAGCTGACATGGCCATACTGGCCCCACAATGAAGGTGCTGACTGTAGAAAAAAGATGAAGGGCAGGAGGAAGACCGATGCTGCGGTGCCTTTTGAGCAGCTGGATCCCACGGGTTCTACTTTTGTGCTTGCCTAAGCTTCTTTCATGAATCCAAAATAAATACACCCCATGTAAAGCAGTGGACTTATGGGTGCCTTTCAGCTACAGTAGTGCTCTTAAGCAAGTCTTGAGAGTACTGGTCTACGCCTGCCTGCTCTGAGTAAAAGGGAAGGAGTGGGAAGCCATCAAGCAAAATTGAGTGACAAGAGACAAAAAACACTACTTGCAAGGATGAAGAAGGGAAGTGCAACAGAAGGGGAATCTGTACTGCAAGAATAGAGACAGGTGCTCCTAGGTCATGTGCGAATGACACAAGGAGCATTCTCTCCAACAGAACAGAGGTGTGAGATTGACTGGGCTTCTGCAGCGCCAAACAGCTGTTTTCAAACTCTCCTTCTGTGGGCACTACAGGTATGCTCTGTGCCACACACCAACCCAGCAGTGCTCAGACTGGGGAGGGAGTGGGGAAACCCTGCACACTCAGTGCCATGGGGATGGCTACCAGGGAGCTGATGGACTTGGTGCTGGAAATGAGGCTGGAATATGAGCAGGGCAGGGGAAGGAGAAGTCAAGTCTCCAGATAGATAAGGGGACAGACAGCAATGCAGGAGACTACTGAACCAAACCACTTTATCTGGATAGAAGTGAGAGAGTTGGGAGGCAACATCTGCCTGTACCTCCCCTTCCTCCTAATCTGCAGCCCTGCCTCCTGCCAGGCCACTCTCCACAAGGACCCATCCTTATTCCTGTCCAGCATCACCTTTGGCAGCCAAGAGGGCCAACCGAGTTCTGGGGTGCATCAAGCGCTGCATTACAGTCAGTCGAGGGAAGGGGATTTTCCTGCTCTGCTCTGTGCTGTTCCGGCCTCACCTTGAGTACTGCGTGCAGTTTTGGACACCACAGTATATTAAGGATACAAAGCTACTAGAGAGTGTCCAGAGGAGGGCCACAAAGTTGGTGAAGGATTTAGAGGAGCAACTGTATGAGGAGCGGCTAAAGTCACTTGGTTTGTTCAGCCCAGAGGAAAGGGGACTGAGGCCAGACATCATCACGGTCTGCAGCTTCCTCACAAGGGGAGGAGGAGGGGCAGGCGCTGATCTCTTCTCTCTGGGGACCGATGACAGGACCCGAGGGGATGGCAGGAAGATGTGCCAGGGGAGGTTTAGGTTGGGAATCGGGAAAAGGTTCTTCACGCAGAGGGTGGTGGAGCCCTGGAACAGGCTCCCCAGGGAGGCAGTCATGGCACCAAGCCTGATGATATTCAAGAAGCCCTTGGACAACACCCTCAGAGACATGGTGTGAATTTGGGGTTGTCCTGTGCAGGGACAGGAGTTGGACTTGATGATCCTTGTGGGTCCCTTCCAGCTCAGGATGTTCTATGATTCTGTGATTCTATGATCTCCAGCCAGATGTCACACACCACTCACAGCACCTCCCCAACAAGAGGATCCCCTCTTGATAAATTCAACATGTCCCCTCCACCACCACTGCAGGGACACTGGCTCATTAGATGATTTGTGACTTACTGTTTGCTTTCCCTGCTAGCCACATGGGACACACAGTAATGGGACACTGAAACCATTGTCTGTCATGCAAAGAAAGCTCTATTCAAAATCTACAGTGTACGGTGGATTTTACCTAAATAGCATGTTAGTGTCTTGGAACATTACTGGTTTAAGCAGGCAAGGAGAAGGGGAATAGCTTTCATTGGCGCAATTTTGAACAATGGAAGAATACAGACTAGATTTCAAACATATCAGATCGATATCTGTTGGTTCAATTGTATAATCCAACCCTCCCTATAAACTCCTCTCCACCCCACACACCAGAAAACTATCCCAGATACAGATCAAAAAGCCAGCATTTCAGGCTTGAAAATCATACTGTTCCTTTGCAAGACTTCCTATGGTACTGCTCATTAATATCTTACAATACTTATCAACAGTAACAGCAGTAGCAATGTGGGACTTAAAGAAGCCAACATCAGAAATCCCTCCCTACTGCTTGGTGCCATTTAAATGTGTGCTGTACCTGGCTTCAAATATCTACCATTTAAACAGAGAAGCTAGACAAAGGCCTGGACTAGTACATTCACAGCCAGGCACACACAGGGATTATTATGTTGTTAAGCAATCAATAAATCCGTAATATCAGAGAGCAAGCTACAATTTCCAAAAACTGTACTCATCCACCTCTCACTGACCCTTGACACTGACATGCTGAAATCAAATAAATTGCCTAGTATCACATCCTACTGACAAGCTGTGGAAAATCACATAAGGCATTTGGCTACTAGTGGAGACAAGAGGGTTTATTGGGAAGCAAGGAGCAAATTATATATGTAAATTTTTCTTATTCACAATAAACATAAATTATCCTGTTATTCAGCCTTCAGTTATCAAAACTTAAAGTTTTAGCAAAGTCTAAATCAGTCATTGCCAAGACCACAAACACTAAACTGCAGCAAATTTATTTAGACCTTAAAAATCCAATGCAGGAGAAAGCATGCACTTAACGTACATCTAACATGCACGTTGTAAAACAACACATCAGGCAACATCACAAATCATGTAAAACATGCTTTCTGCATAGGGTAGTCAGAGCAGAATTAATGTCACAAGCAGCATAATTTCAGTACTCCGAATCCTGTGATCATTCTGCATGTTTCTTTATATGCCCCTTTTCAACCAAATGACAATTACTTTGTCTGAATTAATGATGTGCTTTTAAAACACTGCAGCTTTTTTTCAGATAGATTGGGTTTTGACTTTTATTATTTGAAGGATTTAGGTACAAAGAAAATGTTACAACCCTGTACGTCGTTTGGTATTTGTTTACTAAGATTCTTCCAGATCTTTCTATGCCACTGTTGTGCCAGCCTGTAGTTTTTCCCTACCCTTGCTCAATATGCAGGCTCTTAGTTGGACCTTCTGCCTTCCTGAAGCTGACTGAGAGCTTCCTTTCACCAGTAGCACAGCAACTTTCCAAAATAAAATGCAAAATGTATCTAAAATGCCATCAGTACTCACTGGCATTTACAGAACTCCAAGATAATAAATGAAGTAACGTTAACACATTTGAAGATGGAGGGTCAGGCATTTGGCTGTTCACAACCCCTTTATTCTGCATGGTTCTGGTGCCCCAGCCACAGCCAAACTCCCCAGAAGGGTAAATTCACAGACAGGGACACAAGTGCTCAGTACCTCACTGTCGCCTTCTGCAAAACACCCACTCTCCAAACCATTCATCTTCTGCCCAGAAAGATGCCTGCAAAAAAAATGGCCTGCAAGCTTTGTACCCATGCCTCCTTGTTCCTTGACAGGGTAAGCTGAAGGAAGATGAAGTGGGAGATTTTGTGGCACCTGGAGCCAAGTGCACCCAGCATAAATGACATCCAAGTCCTAGTGGCATTTCCTGCTTGCTGTCATGTAAAGCATCAGAAGACCATGCATCTGTCCTCCTCCTCACTTGCCACCAAAAGCCACACAGACCATGTAAAAGACATCCCACTTGAAGTTGTGTCACCCTACAGAAATGGAATTCATGTCAGTCTACTTTATGTCAGATGCACAATATGGGCACTCATTATTTCCTCCTGGCCCAGCCTCCATTACCATCAGGGTGACAGCTTGGTCCACCTGCCTCTCCTTGCTCTGACAGCCAGGACTCATGGGTGGGGAGATGTGAATCCTGGATGTGGCTTCATGCCACCATCCCTTAACAGGAGTGGGGCCCACATTCTGCAAGAGCAGGCATGGGGAAAACATCTTCGTTCATCCGTCCATCCATCCATCCATCCATCCATCCATCCATCCATCCATCGCTTTGCTTCATCTTCTTGAACAGGGGGATAATTACTCTGGGGAAAGCAGATTCAGCCCAGCGCAAACAAAGGCACAGGGGAGAAGGTGTTTTGGTTTTAGTTACAGGCAAAAGGGCAGAGGGAGTCAGGGATCCTCATACAGGTGTGCATCCATGTCCTCATCTTCCTGCCATCCTGCCCCCCAGGTAAGCAACTGCTCTGCTTGGGAGATTAAGAGTTCCCTTTTGTGGCTGGATTGCTCTGCTCCTGCCTCATAGCAGGAAAATTTATCAGTATTTACATGGCTAAACAGCAAAAAGTACAAAATTTACATGTGTAATGCATAAAAGGAGCAGAGGGCCCCTTTGATCTACTGGCTGTCTCTGTATATCTAATGGTTTCTTTCCAATGCCAGCAGCATCTTCTCTGTATACCATTCCCATATAACCACCACACACAGCTGTGAAAGGAGCTGTGTCGGTGCTTGTGGCTGGCACCTCCTGTGTACCTCCAGAGACTGGCCAAGAGGAGCAACACAAGTGATGATGTCTGCCTTGTCTCCTTGCCTTCCACCCAGACCATACTAAACCCCTCTTTGAGTAAGGGACTAGTTCAGACCTGAGCTTGTAATTAACATGTCTTTGCTGAGTTTACCAATTGTGGGAGCAGCCTGCAGATCTGGCATGATAAGAAAATCTGATTAATGGGCCCTGTGGTAAAGTAATTTCTTTTTTCATATACTAGTCACTGATTATGAGTCTCTAGAGGCAATGACTCTTAGTCTTTCCTGATCTCCCAAGCACACAGGTCAAAGCTTCTGAGCTAAATGAACAGTTGCCTCAGCAATAGACTCCTCAATAGAATAAAAATCAAGTTAACATTGTTAATTTCCAATTTAATAATTTACAATTTTTTTCAAATTAATAATTTAAAAGACCAGCTAGAAGAAAGAAATTAAATTCTCTTCAGTTGAGTAGTAATGCAAAGGGAATCTGTGCACTGGTGAAGGCAGATCAGCTTTCTCATTTTCCAAAGCCTAAAACCAGAGCTCTAGCTTTGACAGACTAACCTTTCCCAGGGTAAGAGCTGGTTGTGTTTCCATGGCAGCCAAGTTTTGAAGTCGAGAGTGATGATTGCATCCCAGGGAGAGAAGATCACATGTGGGGAATTACACTGGGCTGTAAACCCCAGTGTGGATCTCATGTGGGTTCAGCAGCGACAGCATCTGATCACAATGTGAATAGCGTGGCTAATACTTTAAAATTATCTTTAAAGATCTTTTCTCACTCAAAAATATATATTACAATGTTTAAAATATAATTTATATCAATGTCTTAATAATAATGTGTTATTTGATTATGAAAAAGACTTTTCACTAACTTTTCAAATTCTCTTTAAACCACCTCCCTTTTTTCTGCACAGCTTACACAGCAAAGCTATCGCCAGAAGACACGACAGTAAGGATAAGTCACCAGTCACTAAATCTGTCTTTCCTTTGATAAACTCTCTAGTCTCATTTAGGCATCAGTTTTACTTTCTCCAGCTAATAAGGTAGTGCAGTGGCTGGACAAATGTTATGCCCTGTAGCTCTGAACCTCAGCCACAGTGAACAGCACAGCTCACTGCAGCTGTACTTCTTTTTGAGTTACTAGAGATAAGAAACTCTTTTTTAAATTAAACATGAGACTGTGGCTGGCCAACAATACATATTTATAGCATTTTACCATTACATCAGATTTGACCCTGCACCAAAAAATCAACTCTTTTGACTCTTGGAGTTAACAGGTTAATAGTGCACTTGAAGCCAAAGGAGGTATAGGCATGTGGAGCACGGGATGACCAGTCTGGAAGGAAGTTACAAGGAAAGAAGCAAAGAGACAATCATTGCATTAATTTATCTAGAAACAAAAACCTGACGAGTGTTCAGGAATACTCCCTGAACATGGCATCTGCTTTAAATAATACCTCATACTGTAACTGCCAAACAAAATAAACCTCTCCTGGGTTCGAAGCAATAGTCCACCTTTCCTTTTTTAGAAATTATTAACACAAACCATTGCTGCCAGGGGTTCACTGCCCTGAGAAGAGAATTCCCCTGGACACTGCAGGGAAAGGAAATTAAAAGCCTCTTCTGACTGGAGCAAGGATAACACTGAAACTGAAAACACCTGTGTCCTGATTTCATCCTGTCTCATGAAAGTGTAGCCAGCAATATTATGAGCTACTTCAGTTATTTCATTGTTTCTCAAGTCACGTTTCATTAATGTCAGTATGATTTCTTATAAGAGGTGGAAACTTTCCAGATGTTTTCTTACAACCTATCAGTGTCTATGTCTGATGGTTTTTGGAAGAAGTTCTAATAAAAAACAAGTTTTAGATGACTAACAAAACCCACAGTGCTGTTTAGATACACTTTGTTCCACCCTGAGTTATATAGTCAAAAAACTCAGTTAAATAAGTGCCATTATTTTCACTGTTAATCATTTGTACTTGCTCTCCACTTACACACGGACTACTCCTCCCCTGCAGGTGATGCAGCAGAAGAGATAGACTTGACTGTGGTTTACCAAGCAGCAGCTAATGGCGATGTGAACACACTAACTGCAGTGATTCGAGAAGATCCTTCCATCCTAGAGTGCTGCGACAGCGAGGGTAAATGAAGGCTGAGCTTGTTGTCAGGGGAATAGTTGCTTCAGCTTGCAACTAAATTTTCTAATTTTTATCCTGATTTTTGTGTTCAGCAAATTATATTTAGTAGCAGAATATGGGAAATTTTAGTTATTCTTTGGGGCATCCACTGGAAATGCGCAGTTTGGACACTTCCTTCTCCACTGTAATTGTAAGGTTTGTTTATATGGATACAAATAAGGTTTTTTGCTATAATCAGACAGTACTTTATTATGAATCTATTTTGTCTTCTCTAGGGAGATGCTTTGAAATTGTCATTTCAGGGAAAGAAACAGAACCTCTTTTATCAAAGCCAAATGCTATACATTCTGCACATCTCTAGAGTAGAGGGTTACAGTCTTTTGCATTTAGAAAGTATGTGTACAGACAGAGTTTGAATGATTTTGTCATGTAATTGTTTGCCAAAGAGTTGGTTGTACAATGTGCAATGATATAAATAATCTGTTTTAACTGTGAGACTGTGCTCCTTTTCATTTTGTGTTCAGGTTACTACCTAATGTTATTACAAAGTACTATCCATTGACTGGCTTTTATAGGCACCTATTTCCCAACTGAAATAGAGCCACAGATCTCAGGAAGCTTCTCTCAAGGAAGACTTTGCTTATTTAAAAGTATTTTTTTTACTGCAGTTTCTTTTAAAGGGTCCATATGAACACTGTCTATTCCAATCTTTATCAGCTTTTACCAAGTTACCAATTTTTCCTACACTTTAAACCAGACATCCTAACTGTTATCTTTAAAACATCTATTGGTCAATAGATGGGTCAATAGATTGGTCAACTGGAAAACACTTAATCAAGCTAAAATGCTCCCATATCTCAGTCCAGATATTTAATGGGAGAAGGATGAGGTATGAAGGGCAGTGGGTTCAGACAGGCAGATCAGCACACAGAAGTATTTCAGCTCCAGAATAAGCTTGTTTACTAGCTTGTACATATATGTAACTAAAGATCCGTCTTGCAAGACAAAACATATGGCTCATAACCTGTCCATATGGCAGAGTCTGCCTAATCTCAGGTTGAGTAGCACACATTTGCTCAGCAGTCTCATTGAATCCAGTAAGAATAACTATTCTTCAGTTGTGTCTGAAGTTTCTAGTAGTCAATATTCATGTTTATTCCCAGCTTAGTAATTTTAAATTGCTTTGTCAGATTCTTCAGGAAAATCTTTCTGTTACTCAGCAGTTAACAGAATGGTAGGAAGAGGAAGCAATTAAAAGATATCATAATACTTCATGGTGACATTTGAGTATTAGGTTTGAATGTAGATTTCAAGTTTTTTTCCAGCACAGAAGTTGCTTGCAGAATATAAAATAAGTTCTCATGACAACGGAAAAGAAAATATTCTAGAACAAATCCAGTCTTTAAAATAAGCTCTTGTCTACATAAAGCATCAACTCACAAACATACACTTTTGCATGGAACAGGGCGTGATTTCATAAAACTTTTGAATACAAAGAGAGAGAATGACACTGGAATTTGAGAATATTAGCCAAGCACCATCTGGCTACTAGTCACTCTGAAGAAATCAGCCTCCAAAATGCCAAAAGCCAGCACTACACATTGGGAGCTTGTCAAGAGAAAAACAGTTTTCCCTCCAGAACTACAGCTAATGAGGCAAGGCTTTTGTTAATGAAATTAATCAGTGGTCAGTAACTGGCATAGCAGTTACTTCCTGCCTGCAAAAAGCTGAGTACAACTGTTGGACAGTTGTCAGGGAAAGGATTTGTTAATTTGCCAGTGCTAACATCAGAAAATAAGAAAATATCTCTATTTTATTGTTAAAATATTGTTACATAAAAATTGTAAAAGAACATTTTACTTTCTTCCCCAGGTTGCACACCTTTGATGCATGCTGTGTCAGGACGCCAGGTTGATACAGTGAAGCTTCTGTTGAAGATGGGAGCCAATATTAATACTCAAGATGCTTGTGGACGTACCAGTTTATCTCTGGCAACTTATCTGGTACCAAGACTTGGGGGAGAAGGAGGGAAAGATAGGTGGAGTGAAAGAAGTAAATGTGCAGACCAAATAAGATTTCTGTTTATAGTACAGAAAGAAAAAAAGTATAAAATATTTGGTTCTAGACAACAGTGAAAAACTAAACTTTACTATAACGCAAAGCTGGAAGCAATGATCATTAGAAAAGGATCAGGATTCCTGTGATAGTGTCTTTTCTCCTTCAGGTTGTAAAATCAGTGCATGGGATCTCACTAGATCCAGGATCCTCTGTGTGGTTTCAATAAAGCCACTTGTTCCTATGCACTGGAAAGTCCTCTCTTGTTCTTGATATGCAGATTAACTTCTCCCCTCCCACTGTCAGCATCAGATTTTTGTGCTCCAGAAAGGGCATTCCTATCTCAAATTCTGGTGGTCACCAGGCATGTTTTCCTGCACACCACATGAGCCAAGGCATTGCCTTTTTTCACTAAAGTGCCAGATGGCTAGGTAAGAATTTAAGTTCAAGGTGCTGCAGGTGCCAGTGCAGATACTCAGATCATAAGCAATCTAATCCCCCAGTCAAGCCACATGCAAGTGATAGGAGGGGCAGACATCCTATTAAGTTTTGGAAGGGAGATATGGTGCGTTCTGTGTGAAGCACACAAGGATGGTCCTCTTCTCCTTAGTCGTCTTCTCCTTGCTGGAGAGAATTCAGGATTCAGAGAGAGGATGGGGACCAAGTTAGTTGGGCAGAGAGGTTGACCATAGGCTTCCATTATTGGTTGGACAGAAAGGAGGGAGGAATATTCACTCATGCCACATAGTATGAGTTATGGCTGGATGACCGCCAGTTCATTTAAACAGATATCTTGGCAGCCTAATTAAATCACATCCCTGGCACCTAGGTTCTTCCTGCAAATTCAGGACAAAAAAAATGCTTCTCCTTAGCTATGAAATATTCAGCCAGAAAATAAGTGTAGAAAATAGCAAAACAGACGGTCTTATTCAGTGCAAGGAGCATGCCTCACTTACTTGAGAATAAATATTTCCTCTGCCAGATATTTTTAAAAAATCCCATAATTAGTGTCATGCTCCTTTTTTCCTTCCTCTTTTCCCAGAGGGCAACAAAAAATATTCTTTGGAAAAAAAATTACTGGAAAAGATTTAAACCACCCAGGCTTCAAAGTTTCCATTTCTGTTTCTGTGATGGATATAATCGCAGGTCTAGAAAGGATTTGCCTGTGATGTCTGCCCAGAGAACTGAATTCAGCAGAGCTCCACTGACACAATCGTATGCAGCATTCAGTGGTATTGTACGTCCACCAGGAACCGCAACAAAGATGTTCTGATTCCATCATTCCACACTTTTTCCCTAAAAATGCTAGTAATGCCAATCCAACATAGTTCATACAGGAAAGAATGGTCTTTGTCGATTGCTTGCGGAGGTTTGAACAAAACACTTAAACACATGCTTGATTTCCCTGGGACTTAAGTGTATGCTGAAAGATTTATGCAGTCACAACCAGAATGTTTACTTGCTTTTTTGTTGGGGTGCTCAACAGAAGGTTTTACTCCAAGGACTGATTCATCCCATCTGTTTTGGTGCTGTTTTCAGTCTAACATTGTCACTAATTCAAACTTCTGCAACAATGTTTATAAGACCACGCTCTAAGGTTTTTTACTATTGGTCTGCCGTCCCTGCTAAAATCTCAGAAAGGAAATGAGATTAAGTGCTCATGTTCTTGTTTTAACCTATGATAATTAAATCCACATGCCAGAATATGTGTAGCATTTTCTAATGATACAGGAATTAGCAGGTTTTTAATGACTTTACTCAGTTGGTACTTGCCAGAGCTGCAGAAAAAACAAAAATACAGTGTAAAGAAAACACCTTATCACAGAAATTAATGACCAAGGTAGTCTGAGACTTGGACTTCAAAGGGGAACTGCTCTCAGTGCTGAGAGACCTCTACTAGGAAAACTAAAGACCAGTTCCTCTGCTGGCAGAAACAGCTATGGTCAAACATGGATGCCAGAACCACCAACCAAAGATCTGGCCTGATGCATTTCACTTTCCTCTTTGACATGCTCTAATTTCTTTTTTAGGGCTGGTTGGATGGCTGTGTCAGCCTGCTTAGAAATGGTGCTAAGCAGAACATACCCGACAAAAACGGGAGGTTGCCACTACATGCTGCTACCGCAGAGCCTGATGTAAGGTATGTCTCAGGCTCCAGCTCCAGATTTGCTGGTTGAATCTCAACAGGTAGTCACCAACACAAGCTACCCAGCCCAAAGGGGAGCCTGAGCCAGGAGGGTTAGCTATGACAGTTACACTTGTGACTTGCTCCTTTGTTTAGTGGTTATCGTAAAGGAGGTAAAGAGAAAGAAAAGCATTGTACAACACTTGTGTAACACAGAGATATGGCCAAGTAAGGTGAGAAGCCTGGTTTAAGACCACAACAGCAGGAGGGGGAAAAAAATGTAACAGAAGTTGAAACCCTGGGTTTCCTCTGACCAATTACCTTTCTGCCACCTCCCCACAAGAAATTTTCAACTACTTTTACTGAAGGTGGAGTAACAACTACAAAGTGTTTTCACAACAAAACTTAAGAAAGATCCTCTTTGTCTCATTCCAGCCTGTGATAATAGGAAGGTTTAACAAATTTTTATTTGTACACCTCAATAAATTCACTCAAAAAAGTCTCCTAAGTAAATGATGTCTAGCAGGGTAGGAAGACATTAGAGACGCATAAAACATTCTGTATATGCAAAATGTTCATATGACTTAATCACTGAGTCTAAAGTTTTGCTGCTGTTGCCATATCAGACCAGCCCATAACTCTGTGCATTTCTGCTGATCTTGCTCTCCAACCCTTTTTAACAGCTTTATTCATTTTCCACATGATCATTGCTTTTCATGCATCACTTGGAGAGAATAGTTTGAGATATCTGCAAAAGTATGGGTGACTATCATTAAACAATGCATCCACAGAAAGAAGACAATGTTTGTACAATACTGCACATGCTTCTACTTGAAAGGGAACAGTAATCTGCTTTACCAGCAGTACACAGGGTTCTGTGAACGTTTTTCACATTCTCCATGGACACAGGCAGACCTTTGCTCTGCACAGGGGTTTACCAGTTGCTCAATTCCTTTTCCTCTGTCTTCTCACTGTGTTTGCCCCATGCCCAGAAGACATGCCTGGAGCACTGAGGGGGAGGCCTTTCCATCACGGTCATAGTCACTCTCTTGAATCCCATGTTGTGGCCAAAAGGGTATATGGAGTGGCCAGCTAGGTAATGCTTTATCAGCTAAGTCTGAATGCTGGCAGGCCACCACTACAACCCTTTGTGCTGGAGGAAGCACATGGACCACACAGAAAGACAGACAGTGATCAGTCAATTTATGTACTGATTTATGTGCTTCAGTGTGTTCCACAGAGTCTAAGATGAAAGGTGGAAAGAGAATCCATGGACTCCCTGTTCTATACCTTTAAGAGTAGGTATCAAAGAAGCCTCAGCTGCATGGCTGAATATCTACATGTTTGAGTGGTAGCACTTATGTTGCCATAATGGCCTAAAAATATAAGTGAGCCAAAGTTCATTGTTGATAGAGGTTTTACACTCAAAGAATGAGATTTCCTTCACATACACCGGTGTCATTGATAATGCGATAAATGGGGTTTACAATCATATTATGGTTATCTCACATTCTTTCTGCTAGCTAGTCCATTTTTACCCAGACCTGTTTTCAGATACTGAATTTCTGAGATTCTGAGTCATTGTGCCAAATGACCACAAAATGCCTCTTCTCTTTTACAAATTTTGGCCGAACTCATCACAGTAATGCTAAAATGTCATCCTTTTCAGAGTTCCTATAGTATGACTCCATTATGCTATTGGTCGTGTGATTCAGAAAAGGAGGTGTACCGCCACTCTTCTACAAGTATTTATATCCATATAGAAACAGATTTGAAGTCCTAGCAAAGCACTGGAATCAGCCTAGTCTTCACCCTTTGGATTTTCTAGTTAGAAAAACATTAAATTTGGACTTCTGGTACATGAAGATGTCATTACCAATGGATAAACTTTCACCTGCAGAATTTCCCAAATCATCCCTAAACAACTATAAATGTCTTTCCTTTGAATAATTTACCTTATCTAGTTGTTTATTCCTGGGGGGAAAAAAAGAACAAATTTGTCATGCAACATTCTCAGCTTGATCTGATCCTCACATCTGAGCACAGTTCAATCGAGAAAACATACCGGAAGCTGTTGAAGATTGTCCTAATGAAAAGCAGCAAAAGATTTTTCAGTCAGTCTCCTATACATGGGAGAAAAAGCATGGTTGTATGGATTTACCTGTGCATTATCTGTACATTTATCAGAGCTCCCTCCTTGACACTTAATAATCTTTTAATTTCCTTGCAAAAGAGCATGTCTTTTAAATGTTCGTGTTTTGAAGGTTTCTAGAAAATTCACACTGTCAGATGAGCCACAGATTTTCATTATGTTCTTATCTAGATATCCACTAAGGGTATATCTTTCCTTTTGCTAGAATCATAAGAACTGCACATCCAAGTTAGGATCTATGCTATTTGGCTTTGGTACAGCCTATGACAGGATGGTATTTTCATCGCTATGGTCCACCCATGTACATGATCCAAACACTTACCATCCTCCTATAAAACACATCCATTTTCACCAAACTTACAGTGATTACAGAATGTCTTCATAGCATATGAAAACAAAAAGCAAAATTCACGCCATGTTAAAAATATTATTGCACTTGAATAGTATTTCATGTAACTATTTTATTGTAACTGTTCCCTCCACCAGAGGGGAGTGTTTATAGTCTAATATTCTACAAAATGTGAACCAATGCATTGCTCTATTTCATACCATAATAATCGCCCTATCCCAGCAGACACACTGTAAGCCCTTGTAAAATACTGTTGGTTTGTGTGTGTGTGTGTGAGTGTATGCATGCATACACACACACACACAAACACATACACATCATCACATTATTCCAAGAGCTGAGAGTGAAAAACCCTTTTAGAAACTGGTCATTAGCATTTCTGTTTGTTTAAAACTTTATAAAATAGGATGACAATGAATTGTTAAGCTACCAAAAACTGCACATATGTATAGTATTACACACTCTGATTCTAGTCTGGCAATCAGCACAAGAATTCTTCCTAGTGGATCTGCTTTTAATTCACAGCACTATACTTCTGCTGTTACAGTAAGCCATAAAGTTCTATTTGCTTTTCTGGTATGACAAAGCTCAAACCTAAGATTCTGACCTGTGTCCATCAGTAATACTGATTTTTCTTGAAATTTCATGTTTTGATTCTCAAAAAATGTCATTTTTTCACGTTTAGTCAGAAGTACAGCATACTGATTATGTCATTGCTTCCGCAGGCTTCTGAATGTGCTTTTGCAGCAGTCAAATCTTAGTGAAATTAATCATCAGGACAATGAGGTGAGTGAGCTTGCGCTACAAGTCACAGTCCCAGGCTTTGGTGGCATACAAGTCATGCTGTTCAGAACAAGTCCACTGCACTATCAGTTTTATGATGAAACCATGCACTAGTCAAAAATTTCTATAACACTTTTGCTTAACTCTGCAAAGCTTTATCTCATATTTCTTACTATACCTTGATGCACCTTTAGGCTAATAAACCTTCTCCATATACTGCCAACTATGAGGTACCTTGAATCAGTCTCTTAACTTACCTGCCAAGACATTAGTTGCTTTTGATTCTTCTGAAGTTAGACATTGGACTAAAACTTCACCTTTTCCAAATCATCCCACCATTAAAGTACTGTTCTTAGGAATAAATATCAGAAAGCTGGTATTACACAGAACAGACATGGAGCTACAAAAATTTATGCTATCCTCTGATCTTTTAAAGAATTGTGCCCTGCAAATACATATATATATATATATATATATATATAAAATGTACACATGGAAGTGTTAACTTACCAGATGTCTTCTTCTCCAAATAGAGAAGCCAAGACACAGAGAGACTAGATGTCTTTTCATATGTTTTTCTTCACTCTCACAATTGCTCAAGGACATGTCTCTTCTCCACAGAACTGCCCCAGGGTTGTTAATTTTCCCTCATCCCATGAACCCTCCTTATCCACTGTATGGTTTGCAGACCCTACTCACAACAACCTAAACAAGATGTATGCTTCGTCTTGGTATAGAATTATGTTGCTAATGAATTGCATGGAACCATGGATCATAATTTCAAGCCATAATGTTTTGCTGTAATGCATCGCTGCATGCAATTTGGAACTTTCAGTCCAGCTCACTGTCATTTGGCAGTGAGAAGATATTTCTTCAAGTGTCAGTACTAAGCTCTAAATATTCATGTTTTCTGAAAAACATGGATCCTCACAAATGATTGCAGCTAATAGAGCTGTCATAAGTAAAACACTTCAGTTTTCCCATCTTACACTTGAGAAAAACACACTGATGAATGCATGAACACGTAAACAGTAAGAAATACATCTGGAGGTTTCATAGTTTCCACAACTGTGGCTTTCTGTGGTTTACTTATGAAGCCTGTGAGATGACAATGTGAAGAAACATTCCCTGAAAAAGTCTTTAATCTGGGCAAAACAAGTGTCACACTGTATTTCCCTCAGCCATTTCTTGTTTTTTCTCCTTTTATGTCCCCTATTGCTCTTTATTTTCTACAAATATGCAATTGTTTGGCTGTCTCACCTTTAATATTACATTCTGCTGGATCTTCAGCTTTGACAGTTCACTCTCATGCTTCTTCTCACAAACAGTAGTCTGTCTAGGGGTGCCACTCAAGGGTGGTATCACCATGCTCAAATCAAATGGGTGTGGGGTAGACAGCCGTTGCCTGCTGCAGCAGGCCCACACGTGTGAGCTGCCGCTACAACGAGCTCAATGCTCTTTGCTCAGTTGGGTGCTCCAAAGGACACATGGAAAGTACATATAATTAGAAAAGAAATAGAGAACAAAACAGGAAGTAGAATTATGCTCTCTCTGAATCCTTGGTACGCCTGCATCTTGAATGTCGGCAATCTGAAAAAGGATATACAAGAAAGGGAACAGAAAAGGACCACCAAGATGTTATTAGTTATAGAGTAGCTTCCTTTCATGGGCAGACTAAGTAGAACAAACTAACTACAATAGGACTTTCAGCCTGGCAACTATGTCAGAGCGATGATATAATACAAGTCCATGACATCACAAATTACATGGAGAAGATGTAAAAAGAATTGTTATTAACTGGTTTTTACATCTAAAATGATGGGGACACCTACAGAAATTATCAGGCAGCAGTTTTAAAGAAAATTAAAATAATTTGTTTTTCAGAAAACACATCATTACCCTGTGGAGGTCTGGATGTCATAGGAAGTCTTTAGCCTGATTACCAAATATTAGGTGACTGTATATCATCAAGCCTTGTTTCTCATATTTTGTCCCTAAGCATCTGCTATTGACCTTTCTGAGCTGTGTCCCTGCACTAGAGAGATCTTTTATCCCTACCCATAGTTCTCACACACTTATGTGTACAGTTGACTGCTGGTTGCCACAGTAGAAACAGAGAGAAAGTTCATTTTTCAAGGATTTTTTGTCCGTATCAACAGACTGAGAGTGGATGACAGAAAGCTAGCCTGGTACACTGTAGCTTCTCCTCCTTCAGTGATTTTTGCGGCTCTCCAGGACTAGGGGTGAGGTTTCCCAGCTGAAAATCACTTCACTGAAGCCTCATTTCACAGCACTCACTGATACTAAGTGTCCATCAACAGTACTAAGTCCCTTGTGTCAAAATCTTGGTCAACTGACGTCAATGGCAGAGCTCCCATTAATTTCAGTTATGCAAGGATTTTACCCTCATGTTTGGTTTTACAAAACCAAAACCCCTGTGATTAAGCTTTGCAAACCCTAACTAAAAACAAAACTGCTCTCGTTTAACTGCTCCACTTTGTCATTACCTACACTTAAGCCATCTAGGGACTTGAAAAGCCTTATAAAATACCTGATGAATGAGAGAAATTAATGTAAGGGCATTTAAGCTTCTAGTTAGAAAATCACTGCTAACAACTTCCACTATTAATGCACTGATAAGTTTTCTGCATCAATATTTTATAGCTCATACTTTATCTGAGTTGTTGCCAATTGGCTTTATAGGGTTCTACGTCAAGTTTTAGTTTCTTTTCCACTCTACATTTTT
This sequence comes from Phalacrocorax aristotelis, assembly GCF_949628215.1. Taxonomy (NCBI): domain Eukaryota; kingdom Metazoa; phylum Chordata; class Aves; order Suliformes; family Phalacrocoracidae; genus Phalacrocorax; species Phalacrocorax aristotelis. Next base: position 62,438,927 of record NC_134311.1, read on the forward strand.
TGGTTTTTATCATTTTAGAAACCAGGCAAGACCCTTGAAATGTATTTTCCCTGATAAGAGATAGTAAACAACACCTGCCCAAAGTAAAATGTTACTACATCTGAACAACACTAGCAATTTTTAAGAAACACATTGAATTAGTAACTTTATACAGAAAATCTTTCAGATTATGGATGTAGAGTAAAATATAGGTGTGTATAACAATTCTGACGAAGGTGCAAATACAGGCCATGAATTCTCTGATCTACCAAGACTGACTGAGCACAGCTAAGATGGAATGAAAGTGCAGGTCAGTAGCTTACCTTTTGGTTTGTTTTCTCCCTAAACAGTAAATATGAAATGTTTACATTGTGACTTTTTTTGTTGACATCACTGGGGCAGTTCCTTAGCTTCCTGATTAGTGCCAGGTAGAATACTAGCTTATAATATTTATTTTGGATCAAAGATAAGACCTAAAATAAACATCACGCTGTGTCATGTCAAAGCACCAGTCTAAAACAGGCTTTTCTCACAGGACCCAAACTGGGCAGTGAAGAACCATCCCCCAGCTGTCATGGTCCTGACCACGCATTATTTTTAACAGACTACAGTCACGTATGAAAGAAGCATTCATATTTGTATCCATTTTCTGTAGTAACTCCAAAAAGCTAATTGCTTGGTCCCCTCTTACGACTCCACTAATTGAGAAGCTGTTACTAACTATTCCAAATAAAGAGAGAGAGGGAAGAGTCTGGCAGTCCTGAATGGTTTCAGAACTGTCTAGCTTATCTACAGAGACTCGAAGGGTGCTCCTGTGAGTGATGATTATTTGCTTTCCGGATTTATGGCTTTCAGGGAATGACTTCACTCCACTGGGCTGCTTTCCACAACAGGCCCCAGCACACCCAGACTCTGCTGCACAAGGGAGCAGACCTGACTCTGGTGGACAAAGACTTCAAAACAGCTCTGCACTGGGCAGTACAGGTGAGCCACGGCCACAGTTTCACCAGGCAGTTGCTTGAGGTAAGCTGCCTATTATGGTGTCCTAAATACTCCAAAAGCAACTATTTTGGCTGTGAAATGAGGAAAATGGATGCTAGGAATGCCCATTAACAGCCTCAGCATTTTGCCAGTGCACACAGATGCTTGGAGAGCAAGGCATACTTAATACAGGCTCAGCACTGTTGCCCTAAACAAAGTTATCATTTATCTCACTTGGACTATGTGTATGCTTCATGTTGAACTCATGCTTAAATTTTTTCACTAAATCAGGGTTACAGAAATCAGCAACTTAAATAGGCTTTTGGGAATAAAATAATGTAAACACAAAACATACTTAAACAGCTATAGTTGTGGAGTAATTAGCTGACGGGTTGAGGCCCTACTTGTCTGGAGATTAAGGAAGACAAGGAGCCAAACACATTTCCTGTTGATCTGTATGCTCCTATGTCCTATGCAAAAAAAAACTCTCAAAATGCTAAAAATTACTTGGGCCATCATTAGAGAAGAAAAACATACAGGTTTAATGTGGCATTAAATGCTGTATTATGCAATTGGTAGTAAGTGGTCTAAAATATAGTGTAATTTACTAAGTTATGCCTAAACATTACCGCAGAAAACTTCTCAGATGAGATTATATAAATATGTTTTTACTTGCTCACTTGCCATAGCAAGTTCCGGTATCAATGTTCAAAACACCTGCACACCAGATAAGCAGAAACAGAACTTGCACAACAATCCAGTAACATTTTCCTATAATGACTAAATATTTGCATCCTCACCTTTTGGTCTAAGTTCACTCATGTTAAAAAATGTGTCAACAAAGAAATTTAAAATCTCTGAACAGCCACATACTATATTTGTAAATGAGTAAGGACATCCAGAACGAATAATCTGTTTCCTTCAACCACAGCCTCCCACAGGTGGTTCATGTACAATAGGCTCAACTTTCGTTTTTCTGAAGTAGAGGTATACTTTGGCCTCAGCAACTGGTACTATTTCAATACTGGTTCTTTTCTTCTTTAATCCTAATCGGTCTGAAATTGGGCTACATCCCTTGCTGTTTTGCCTTAGAAAACTAAAGGTATTCTGCTCTAAAACCTGTTGTGCGTTTTCACTAGGCTTACACCAATGCAGGCTGCTTCCAGTGGGAAATCTCTGGAACTCACGCAAGCTCCTGCAGGCGAGGCAGTGGTCTGGATCATAGCTCTGGGAACAAGCTGTCCCTCAAACAGAATGACAAACGGGAATCCCCTTCATACCAGGGCCCTCAGAGTTTCCCTCATTCCTTGATCTTTCTGAATTTTGTAAAATTTGTTATTTAATTCCACCATTAATTCCCACCTTCGCTTTTCTTTCATAAACATGTAGAATAACTCTTGAGAAAGGGAGAAATTAAAACAGCACAAAACGCACTTGGCCTCAGGTAGAGGCAAATTACAAATCCCTCTCCTTTCTCCCTTTCAGCTGCTCCCAAAAATCAGAGGAAACATGCAGGATGACACCTCACCCCACCCCTTCTTTTTTTCTTCTTGAGAGATTCCTGCTATGAAGTCTTATAAATTGCTTCTTCCATCAACATACTTCTCCATATTCTATGTACAGAAAGGGTAGTTGAAATAGTAGGGCATGGAATAGATCTGTTAATATTTCTCTTACTCAAGCTTGGCCAAGAAAAAATACTTTCAGCCAGTGCTCTCTGCTGCCCTATTAGGCCCAGAAGAAATCGAGACTGTGAACAGGCGTGACTTTCTCTGCTATAACAGAGAGCAGAACAGCTCTGCTGAGTGGGATGATCATTATATCTAATAGCCTCCTCCATGGCTGCTGGAAAGGGGATATTTTTCCTTTAAGAATTGTATTATCTTCAGAGCACGAGACACTCGCAGAGCTCAGGCAGTACCAGGTGCAGGGGTTGTTTTTGGCTGAATAAGGCCCTGTGTTTAATTTCATTTTTTAAAAATGCAGCAAGGGAAAGACCAGGCACTGCACAGAAACTTGTTTCAGAAGTTGCAGGGCAGAGGCAGTTTATGCACACCGGGCTGAAACAGAGCAGGACCACATAAAAACTGTTGCCCGCCATTCAAAACAAAATTCTCAGGCATGTTTCATATGAAATAATTGTTCCATGCTAGCTGTTTCAAAGACCACATGTTTGACACTTGGTCTCCCATCAGACAAACAATGGCTGTGGAGTTCCAGTTGTCTAACTAGACAGACCTTGCCCACACCAAGGTCTGTTCTGTTGAAAAGCTCAAACCTCCTGCCACTTGAGTGCATGCCTTCAGTGCAAATGTGTTACACTGGTGTCAAAACCACAGATAATTCTGGTTTGAAGTGAGAATATGTCATGTCACATTTTTTATACATGCAATATTTTCAAAGGCTTATACAGATAGGGTTATATTAAAAATGTCTCAGGAGGTATTTCTCTCTTTTCATTGCAGCCAGCAATAATTGCTATAACGAAAAGGAAACACAGCCTGTAACAAAAAACTTGGTACTGGAACAAAGTGTAAAGCCTTTCTAACAGTTCCAGATAATGGTGTCATTGAAATCCTAGTGAAATAGAATATATACTATACAGTATACACTATCGTACTACATACTTCTGTATCATAATAGCATTAGTGGTACCTTGCAAATAGGCTGGGAATATTTGGAGTCTCCCTGCGTTGCCTTGCCAGTGGTCACGATTTCTAACAGAAGTTTCTTTGTCTCTTTCTTAAAACTCTGGCTCCCAAAGTCATATGATTATGTAAAAACATCAGCTTTCATTTACAGAATAAACAATCAAACAAAGATTTCTTCTAAAGTGATGAAATGTAAACCTCTAGGGATTAAAAGAAGGCGGCTAAAAAGAAGCCATTAAAAATAATATTCTACCCCACAGAGCTGTGCTTATGGTTTTTTATAGGTTGATGCAGAGTGCAAAGTTTTAAAAAATTACGAGCCTGCATATTTGCTCCATAGCAACAATGCAATTATTTCATTCCCCCATTTCCTGAGAGCAGAACGAAATACCTATATATCTTAAACATATTGTAAAAGCAAAGCATAAGCAAATATTCATTTGTGTTTGACTGAGCAAGCGTGGCAGCCTCTCTGTAATTACTTGGAAGGTGAGAGCACACTTAAATTTCAGGATCTCTAGGAATGAATCTGTCTGTTGCTGCAGCGCATCTTGAGGACACAGCTAGCCACCGAGCCAGGGCAAAGGAAGGGGCCAGGGAAGGCAGTGGTGGCTCAGGGCCAGAGTCTCTCCCAAATGATCACTGCGCTCCTTCTCTCTGCCCAGCAGCCCGGATTTTTTTCTGTGGGCTGCCTACGGTGGAAGAATTCAGAGAGACTTCCACAGACTTCTTAAATCTTAGTGGGTGTTTCTCTATGGCAGACATGTTTATTGTTGGATTAGGCCAGAAAACGTGCATTCGCTAGGCATCGTTCATAGTCCGGTTGGTTTCAGGCAGATTTCTTTCACTGCAAAATTGTACTTGTTTTCTCCTTGTTTCATGCAGTTTTCTCGAGGTAGCTAGAAAGGGAGAGTACTGATTTCTTTTTTTAAGTCACTAAGCTTTAAAGACAATTTTAGCAGTTAGCAAACAAATGAAAAACAGATTCAACTTGCATTTTTAAAGCATGCCCTTAAGAAATCCCTTTCTTGTGTAAATATTGTCATTCCAGCAAAGGTACAGCTGTTGCTCATGGAGGCTGGAATGTTGCATAGCAGCAGGGCTCTACGGAGTGAGCTGTCAAGTTGCAAAACAAGGAGGAAGAGAGTTTGCAAATAGTTTTGAGTAAGATATAAACTTGCTCCACTACCATCAGAGGCTTTTTCCAAAAAGTGCCCTAAATATTTGTGATAATGTCTGCAATAGCAAATTAAATGTGCAAGAGTCTTGGCTCTGGCACCAAGGCCAGCTATCACAGGACAGCCTGTGTCCCTACTACTAAACTCTCTTATCTTCTAAAACAGGATGGTTGCATGCAGACCACTTCTTGCAAACGGTCTGTGGCCCATGCTAGCTGGTAGGGAAAGTGTTAACTGACCCAAGCCATAACTATGGCAGGGAGGAGTTTAAAATTTTTACAGTACAGGAAACCTAGTTCCCATGCTCAGGGGTGCTCCCTAGTGCTACTTAATTTTTATATAGCCATAACCTACTTCTCCACTTTCATTTATGTTAGTTCATAAGCCAAAGCCCCTTTCGTGACTTATACATGGTACAGCAGTACCGCTATACAAATTCATCAGTACAGCCAGATCAGAAAAACTGCCTTTACCTGAAATAACTGACTGTTAAACAGTAAGTCATTCAGGTATGAGCATGCTGTTGACAATGTAATTATTCTGCCAATGAAATTTCCAAGGAAATCAATTGCAGAACTCCCACTGAGATTAGTAGGAAATTGTCCTGGGCAAAACCTGGAGGTAAGTACAGCATAATTGCTAGACCTCTTCCCAGCACAGTCTATGTGTAACTCCACAAGTGGATGCCAGAACATGAGTAATGTACATGCATCACACTTCTTGCATATCTATAAATGTCCTGATCTCCTATGCCTGACAAAAAGGCACTGGAAGACAAATGTTTCCATTTCTCTGATAGTAGTAAGGAATAAATCCTTATTCTACTGCAGAATAAACTATGACCTCTTTTTCAAAGCACATAAACAGCTCATCCAGATAAATCAGTCCTCACAACAATGTACTAGCAGGGGAAAGCTGCCAAGTAATTTTAGTCATGGCCATAGTCATTTACACAGTAAATCATATGCACTTATTATAGAAGACTCCAAGTGAAAATAAATTCTCAGAGAAACTTGGCCACTATTTCATGCAGTTTTTAATTTCAGCAAAGAGAGGGTAAGAGGGGCAGGGACATACGATAGCCACAGAGGTAAGACTCCATGACTGCCTTTGTCATTTAGTAGCTTTTTCCAACACCCACTAAGGCTGCTGAGAGGATAAATATTTTAAAAACGCCACGTCCCTTAGTTGTACCAGAGGCAGCAGTGCTCTGAGGACCACATGACAAATTATCCTGTACAACACCACATTCTCTTTCCAAGAGTACCACAAAGTCGAGCCTAGCTGGGTCACTCTGAGCCTGCAAGAGACACTGTCTCAGTGGGTGTCTGAGACTGAAGCACTAGGGTTAGGAAAAGACAAATGAGCTTCTCCCTGAGCTGGATGAGTATCACCAATGGAATTACAGTGGTATCAATAGAGTTGTTAATTTCTATTGGTTCGCCACCAGAAACACACCCTGTGAAGTGCCTGGGCTGCATCCATGCAAATTCTGGCAAAGTTTCCCTGGCAGGAGGAAAGCTGAAGATTATATTACAGATTGTTGCTTTCCTCAGCACAGGGCCCAGTTGTATCTGTCCCCTGAGGGCAGAGAAGTCACAGCATGCTCTGAATTTTTGCACTAGGTCTCCAGTGCCACCGCAGCATATCTGGCAGCCAGGGCATAGCAGCAGTGGAGGCAGAGTGAACATGCTTCTGTTCCTCAGCTTTTCCTAGTCTGGGGTACAGAGGGGAGATGCTGGAAGTCCTTAACAATGGGAGAAAGCTCCCACGTGTGCAGAATTCTTCATCAACCAAAACTGACAGCTTTGTGGCTGTTTCTCACTGCACTATGTTTGCTGCAGACTAGAAAGAGCCACATTATGTCTCTGCTCTTAAGTTTAGCATTCTCCATGTTTGAAACGGCAGACACTGCATCTACAAGAAGACAGGGTTGCGTTGTTCTGATACAGCCTTAATATCTGATTCCAACCAGAAATATCCTCACTGTTAATGCAACATTATGTTTGTCTTGCTCTGATTCTAGGATGAAATTCTGAACCCATGTTACAGTAAAGGTAATGATATAACACACTGCCATGGTGCTTTGAACATGAACATGAGGAAAACTGCACTTCAGTGAAATGAATCCCATAAGGGAAAAATCCGTACTGGAGAAACAGTACAGTTTTGCCAGTATAGCTGTAACTGAGCACAGGGCTTCTGCCAGCAAAGCCTTGAGTTAAAGATCAAGACTTTTCAAGCCCAACCGACAGAACCATGTGGCAGAAGTCTGGGGAATGCTTTCTGTAAATACTGAATTTCAGAATCAAAAAGGAAAAAAGGTGACTTTGAAAGGAAAGATGTATTTACCAATGTCATAACCTTAATAGGAGTTATAAAGGAAAAAAGTGCACAGACAAGTTATTTGTTCAAATTTTGCTATGGGTTGCTCAACAGGTACTTGAAATGGCTCATGTTTCTTTATTTCAGCAAAGGAGAAAAAGATCTTTGCTTTTTTTTTTTCAGTGGCACTACTGGTGTTACAGTCAATTTCATATTAAAATACGCTATGAGTGCCTGTTTCTGAAGGATAAGAAGGAAGATAAAAGGGTTGGCAGACCAGCCAGCATTCTGTAACATAAAACTCAAACAGCACGCAATGATGCACAAAGATGGTTTCCAAGAGGAAGCCAGAAGTACTGATGCAAATTTTATTTAATCTATAGTAATTTATGGTACTTCTTTAAACAAGTAAGTTAATTCCCAGAGTACTGCAATGGGAATACTATTTGCTTGTTGTTGCAGAAAGGAGTGAAATAATGGTTAAAATGTCAAGCCGTTCAGGGTCAGAGCAGAAGGACATCAAAGAGAAAGTCAAAGCTTTGGATTCACAGGTGTGGAATTGAAAGAGGAGGGAATGTAGAAGAAGAGGAAACACAGACAGCCCTAAAGTGCAATGCTAATGATAAGAAGTAACATCAACTGCTGCTAGTGGGGAATTTCCACCCAGCAAAGCTGGCTATGGATATAGGAAGGCTTTAAACTGCACACTAATACAATGAGATAGAAAATATAGGAGATCTAATACAACCTAACCACATAACCTCCACAGCCATTCACTTGGAAGAAAAATACTTTGTCCGGGTTTCCTGAAAACAGTTAAGTGACCCATAGCTTGTTCCTCTCCCCCTCCCACCCCTACATTACTCGTAGCCACAAACCAGCTTAGCAGACTCCCTTCACATGATTAATCTCTTTGGCATCAAAATACCTAGTTCACTAGAGTATTCTGATGAGTGGGAAGAATTAACCCTCTATACAGTGCAGCGAAGAGCAAACAACATTGTACTATGTACAAGTGAAGACCCAGCAGAATAAAATGTAGTGTTATGGTAGAATATTACATAAACTTCCCAAGTAAAATTATTGTTCCAGATATCAGTTGGACATACAAAGGGCTGATGTATAAGAACTATGGCTGTAGTAACAATAAGGTAGAGTAACAACGAGTAACAACTGAGCAGATATAGGTGCAAAAAGTGTCAAAACCAGAAAAGTGTCCCAAACTTGCAGGATTCTCTTCACAGTGTTTGATTCAGTGGATACTTCCTAAAGAATTCTTATTTTGAAAATACTGAGAGATGCAACTATCAGAAGTTGGGCTTTTTATTAACCAACCTAAAGAAAACAGAGTTGTAATCAAGTGAAAGTGAAAGCTAATGAGCCTGTAAGAGAATTTGTTATTTGCCACTGTCTGAAGATGACACAAATCTCAGGCAAAAACTTGCATAAAGCACAATGAGAGTTTTGCCTTGCAAGGGGTCCTGCATGGAGGCTTCACGACATTTCTTCTTCATGAAGTAAGCTTAATTTAGATGAATGATCTAACAAAGAACAGCTCACTGACAAGAACGAATAATGGGTGGAAGCAGATAAAGGTGTGAGATGGGACAAAAGTGTAAAGAAAACTGGGGGGGGAGCCCTGCAGAATTATATAGAAACACACAGCAAAAATAACTAATAATCTCTGAGAATGTTGCTGAAAATAATTTGAATGCAAAAAGGGAAGACAAAATGTAGGGATACATACAGTAAGGTTACAAAAACATGTAATTTTCCTATGGTAAATTTACCACTGAACATCCTGGTCTAACAATAGTACTGTGGTTTATGGTAAATTTACCACAGGAAGACTACATTTTTGGTGACCTCAGCTCAAAGCTTTCAATATAAGAATAAGGGCATTGTAAGCATTTTACGAGAATTTTGTGTGCAACTTAAAAAAGCCAAGATGAATGTAAAGATAAGAAGGCATTCCTAAGAGAGAGCTGAAAATCCCAGAGCAGTTGGCTAGATATATCTTTCAGCATAAGGTTCAAAATACCAACCATATGAAGTTTAATAAAGGCAAGTGCCAGATTTTACACCTATGGCACGGCGACCTTGGATATACATACAGGCTGTGGAAGAGAGGCTGCAGATAGGGACCTGGGGTTCTGGTCGATGGCAAGCTGAATGTGAGCCAACAGTGTGCCCTGGCAGCCAAGAGGGCCAGCCGAGTTCTGGGGTGCATCAAGCGCTGCATTGCAGCCAGTCGAGGGAGGGGGATGTTCCTGCTCTGCTCTGTGCTGTTCCGGCCTCACCTTGAGTACTGCGTGCAGTTTTGGACACCACAGTATATTAAGGATACAAAGCTACTAGAGAGTGTCCAGAGGAGGGCCACAAAGTTGGTGAAGGATTTAGAGGAGCAACTGTATGAGGAGCGGCTAAAGTCACTTGGCTTGTTCAGCCCAGAGGAAAGGGGACTGAGGCCAGACCTCATCACGGTCTGCAGCTTCCTCACAAGGGGAGGAGGAGGGGCAGGCGCTGATCTCTTCTCTCTGGGGACCAATGACAGGACCCGAGGGGATGGCAGGAAGATGTGCCAGGGGAGGTTTAGGTTGGGAATCGGGAAAAGGTTCATCACCCAGAGGGTGGTGGAGCACTGGAACACGCTCCCCAGGGAGGCAGTCATGGCACCAAGCCTGATGATATTCAAGAAGCACTTGGACAACACCCTCAGAGACATGGTGTGAATTTGGGGTTGTCCTGAGCAGGGACAGGAGTTGGACTTGATGATCCTTGTGGGTCCCTTCCAGCTCAGGATGTTCTATGATTCTATATTAGGAAATATCCTTTGATTACTTAGAAAATGTAATTAACCATTGATTGAGTTGCTAACATAGGGCAGAAATTTCATAGCCGTCATCAAAGCAATTATTGCTTCCTCAGATAAGAAGCTATAGGATGCTGTATGTTTGAATGTCAATTAATCATTTTAATACCACAGAAATACTGGAATACTGGAAAAGCGCCAACAAGATAAAGTTCATCACATGGCACAGAAACCTTGTTAAGCAGGTGGTGAAGGGAGTGATCATAAAATGTCCAGATCTCTGTCCCTTTCTGGTTTGAGCAGTACATATAACTTTAATCACAATGAATGACACCAATAGCACAACTTGTATAACCACAACCTGCTATAATGGACTCAAATTCAGTCCAAAGATAGGATGTCCCAGTGGGGAAGAATAAGGAGAATCAAAATCAAACCAGGGAGTTATATCACATTTCCTGTATTTTCTATCAGCCACATTCAGGACAGTTCAAATAACCTTTGGAGGTGGACATCTCACAGACAGTCCAACCAAGGATTTATCAAATAATATTTTTATTTGTTCCATAATGAGGTGACTAAATACAGAACACTTATATAACCCACAGCTAAAGCCAAATTAAAGGGACAGCAACCACTTCATGGGTCAGGACCAAATGAATGAAAAAAAATTTTGATAAATTGTAGGAATGAACTGAAATTAATAAAATATCACTGTCTACAGAACTGTGAAAAATTACAGCTCTTTGCACGAAAGGAAGAGTAGTAGACAGACTAGTAGAATACAAAGCGAGTAGGATCTTAAATTATGGTGTTGATACAAAACAAACAAACATTCTGGGACATATTAACAGAAGCGTGATACATGTGGGCTACAGGAAGTAGCAATGTTATTTTCAATGTCAGGAGAGAAGCCTCAGCTGGATAATTATGTCGTTTGGGGTGCCATGGTTGAAGAAAGCTGTAGACAAACTGGAAAGAGGCCAAATGCAAGCACCAAGTATGATAAGTGGGTTGAAAAACTTGACCCATGAGGAGAGGTTGAAATGGTTTGTTTAGTCTAGAAAATGGAAGATTGGTGGGAGACAGAACAGTCTGTAAATGTATAAAATGCCAGTGGAAGAACAGTGGGAAATTTCTTATGCAAATTCTAAGAGTTGTGCAAGAACATTGAGGGACTGAAACTGTAGATGCAGGATGTGAAATTTGGACTTAGCATGACAGTAAAAAATTAGAGAATAGTATGTCACAAGAACATGAATACAGAAATAGTAAGATACTGCATGTTAGTATTTTTTTGTATCACAGCTGACTTGGAGAAGGATGGTAATAGGTAGATGTTTATTGTGGTAGTACTAGAAGTATATAACAGGCTTCTAGAATCAGTTAGCTATGAACATGACTAAAGATTTCTCTGATGCTAGTCACCCAAAAATGTAACTAAGAATTATGTTAGTATGGAGGACATTGACGTTTCCCATTGGAACTGGAGAATGAAACCAACATTTTTTATAGGACCCCATTATTCCTGAACATGGAGATCAACTCTCTTTTTTCATTAGATATTCAGACAAATGTAATTAATAACAATTTTAACACGGTTAATGAGGATGTTACTAGCATCCTTATAGGCAAGCTAAGGACGTGGGTGGGATGAATGGACAGCAAGGTGGACAGAGAACTGGCTCAACAACAGAACTCAGAGGGTCTTGCTCAACAGAGCAGAATCTGGATGGAGGCCTGTCACTAGGGGTGTTCCCCAGGGGTCTGTGCTGGGTCCAGTCCTGTTCAACATATTCATCAATGACCTGGACGATAAGATAGAGTGTAACCTCAGCAAGTTCGCTGGTGATGCCAAGCTGTGAGCAGTGGCTGATACACCAGAAGGCTGTGCTGCCATCCAGCGAGACCTGGACAGGCTGGAGACCTGGGCCAAGGGGAACCTCACAAATTCAACAAGAGCAAGTGCAAGGTCCTGCACCTGGGGACGAACAACCCCATCTACCGGTACAGGTTGGGAGTTGACCTGCTGGAAAGCGGCTCTGTTGAGAAGGACCTGGGAGTGCTGGTGGACAACAAGCTGACCATGAGCCAGCACTGTGTCCTTGTGGCCAAGAAGGACAACAGTATCCTGGGCTGCATAAAAAGGAAGGTGGCCAGCAGGTTGAGGGAGGTTATCCTCCCCCTCTACTCTGCCCTAATGAGACCACATTTGGAGTGCTGTGTCCAGTTTTGGGCCCCCAGTTTAAGAAGGACAGGGAACTGCTGGAGTAAGACCAGCGGAGAGCTACGAAGATGATCAGGGGACTGGAGCATCTGCCTTATGAGGAAAGGCTGAGAGACTTGGGTTTGTTCAGCCGGGAGAAGAGAAGACGGAGGTGGGATCTCATCAATACCTATAAATATCTAAAGGGTGGGTGTCAGGATGATGGGGCCAGACTCTTTCCAATAGTGCCCAATGACAGGACAAGGGGCAATGGGCACAAGCTGGAACACAGGAAGTTCCAGCTAAACATGAGAAAAATCTTCTTTGCTGTGAGGGTGCCAGAGCAGTGGCACAGGCTGCCCAGGGAGGCTGTGGAGTCTCCTTCCCTGGAGACATTCAAAACCCGCCCGGATGCGTTCCTGTGCCCCCTGCTCTAGGTGTTCCTGCTCAGTCAGAGGGGTTGGATAAGATGATCTCCAGAGGTCCCTTCCAACCCCTACCATTCTGTGATTATGTGATTCTGTGATGTTATAAAACAGCTGGTCATAGAAAATAAGCTTGGATGGCATGATCCTAAGTAGGTTTTAAATTAAACAGGTGAGTAAACAAAGTACATACAAAACAAAATTCCTGATTTCAGAAGGGCACATTTTGGTAAATTAAGGGAATTCCCAGCTGGGCCAAGAAGCTCTGAGACCAGTACGTTCCAGGGACCTGGAATGTATCCTGTCAATGGTGCAAACATAGTAGGAATTTGTATCCCAAGAGCAGAGAGGAAAAGTTTGTAGAAGATGCTTGAGATATAAAAGATGACTATCCATCTTTAAAAGATGTATTTAGAATAAGCAGACATATCACAAAATAATAGGCAAAAGTACAGAGAAGCAAAAGAAGTTGTATCTCAGCATCAGGAATTGAAGAGTAATAATTAAATGTTGAATAGATGCTGGAAGGAAATTACTTTCAGGGATAAGGCTTGAAATCAATCTTGCTTAATATTTTTATAATAACTTGGCACAAAATACAGGGGCATTCTGATGAAATCTGCCAATAATAAAAAATGGAAGACATTAACAGAAAAGAATGGGGTTATCATACAGGGGAAGCTGGATCACCTTCAAGTCTAAAGTAATACAAATGGGACAACATTGAATAGGAAAAAGCATTTAAGTCATGCACTTGGGTGCTAATAACAGAAGGTCCTCCCAGAAACTAGAAACTCTATGATTGGAAACAGCTATGGAAGAGAAGTACCAAGGTGTAAAGGGTTATTCCAAAATGACTAGGGGCTTCTAACGGGACACAGCTGTGAATAAGGCAAATGCTGTTCTGTGACATGACATTTCTAACATAAATAGGGAAGAGCTAGTGTCATTGTACAAAGACCCGGCAAAATGTCTGTGTATGACTAGGTACAATTTTAATCACCCCTCTCCAAGGATACACAACTAAAACACAAAAGGAGAAGGGTTAGTAGGTTTATGAGAGAAAGAGAAAGCATATTTTACAACGAAAACTTAAAAGACCTTGATTGACCGGAGCGGCAAGAGAACAGCTCAGAAGGGATATGATGATTGTCTATAAATACATCTGAAGAACAAATACCAGTTAGAGGAAAGAAGTATTTAATCTAAATAATAATGCTGGCACAGAAAGGGACATAAATCACCCAAGGGTATGCATAGAAATTAGAGATACTCATCGTTAAAGCAAACAAGTTCTTGAACTGCCTTCCTTTGGGAGTAATGAGGACAAAAATATTAATTGCTTTTAATGGACACAGTAAGTTTGTGGAAGGGATGACGTAACATAGCTGCAAGTGATTGCAGGGATCAAATTTGATGATCTAGAAGGACCTTGTGTTTCTATGTTGTTATAAAAAACCCCACCAATTCTTTTTCTCTGTTTCCACCAAGTTAGGGTATAAAATATTCCGTTCCATTTGTAGGTTAGAGAACAATGTCAGGTTAGAGAACAATGTCAACTTTCTGTTAAGACACTGAAGCACTGGAGCAAACTAGCTAAGACAGCTTGCAAGAACCACTTGAGCAAATATTTGACATGGCTTTTCTAGGTGTACTTGGACAGGCTTACAGAAGTGGATTGGTCTTCTGAGGTCCTTTCCAACGCTGATTTTCTGTGAGAAAATATAGGCTCATATCTTTCTGGACTCTGGATCAGCAAAACAGCAAAAACCCCAAATTACTTCTGAGAAAGCTGCTGAGTAATTTACACTCTGTAACTTCTGGAGATATTTGCAGTGTACATTATTTATTATTTTTCCAGTGTTCAGAGTGTTCTAGGAAATTCATAAAGCAAACCCAGTTCCCAGCAGGAGATTGGAAGCTTTTGGCTTTCATACCTGGGGAATCTGGTATACACAAAACAAAATACCATTATTGTATTTAGTTTTCTCTAGCTGAGAAAATGCAGTTTGGTGTGAACTTCATTCTAAAATGCTTTTCTTCTCTGAACCTCCTCCCAGAGTGGCAACAGGATTCTGTGTTCCATCATTCTGGACCACTACCAGGGACCATCAATAATAAACTATGATGATGAGAATGGCAAAACATGTATGCACATTGCTGCTGCTGCAGGCTACAGTGATATTATCAGTGATCTGGCTAAAGTCCCAGAGTGCAACCTGCAGGCCCTTGATGTGGATGACAGGTAACCATGGAAACTCTGAAACTAAAATTGCTGCTTCCTTTCTATGAACCTGAGACTAGCTCTGTTTATTCTATAATCGTGTTTCCTGTTTCATAGGCCATGACCTAATTAATGAACTGCACTTGGAGAGAACTGTGCTTGCTCAGAAACACTGCAAAGCAGTCCAGCTCACATGTATCATATCTACTATAATAACTGACTAGTAGGAATGTTATTTAACTTTGTGTTTCTGGTAGGAAATGATAAGATGATATGTGAAAAGACTTCGTCACCACTTGACTTAACTTCATTCAATCAAAAGTGAACATTCTTTTCAAAACAATAGAACAGGATCCTACAACTTGAAGCTGGGATCCTGCTGCTATTTGTATTTAAGAAATGGCAGTGTTCCCTTGTTGCATTTAAGATGCTAACACAGTATTCCTATAGAACCAGGGGACCTTCACTTTCTATTCCAACAAGGAATCTGATTTGTTCCAGGATGAAATCCCTGTATCATAAATGCAGAAGGGTTGTCGTCTTTTATTTTTCACCCCACACCTACCTCCCTTGGAACTTTGCTCACAAATTAATGCATACACAACCAACTGACTGTTTGTATTGATTACCCTGCTTAGTGGAGCAAAAGCCAAGGTTTTCTTGGCTTAGGCCTTCAGGTACTTAAAATAATAGCAGTCTTCATGGAAAAGTGCAATAAAATGGAACAGAAATAAAACCAACAGGGTTCTGGAGAAGTTTTTAAACATCAGTAAAATGTAGTTGAGAAGGCTGTGTTTCTGTGGAAAGAAGGGCAAAGGGAGGAGTTTAACTACACTCAAGAGCTCAGTAAGACACAACTTCCTATTACACATTCTCAGATATTTCCATAGAAGGTATTATACTTGAAGAGAGGAAAAGATAAGATGTTCACTACAAACACACAGCTAATTTCCATTCTATTGTGTTTCTGACTGTAACCACGTGAAATCACTGGGATTGCAAAGAAACAGGCAGAGGAAAGTCAGTTTTATTTTTCATTCTTGCACAGTTTTCTTATGGTGTTTTTTGTGCTTTCAGATTTTTCACAAGAGCAAAGTATTACAATTGGAAAGTGGACAAAAGTTTCCATAGACAAGATACAAATCTTCTGCTAAGCAGAAAATCTGTTTGATTCTCCTACACAGATTCAAGACAATTATATCTGCTCCTGTCTGTGCCCCTCAAAGAACACAGAAACTGGCAAAGGGGCAATGAAAGTCTGGTAGATATGTCCAGTCCTTCTCATTCATCTGGGGGAGGGTTCTTCTCCTATTACCTTTATGGAAAGCCCTGAGCCAACCATTGCTAATTGTGTTTGGTGTAAAGATGAGAAGAACTTGTCCGATGCAGTGGTCACTACAAAGATTTTTTTCAAATTCTGCTCTGAAATCTTCAGGCGCTCTTCCCACTCTGTAATTCTGGCAGTGGAAGAGACGCTATTATATAACATGTTTAGGCATTCTGCAGCCCCATATCTACTTCCTCTACAGCTAAATAGGTGCACATAGATAGATGCCAGCCTGCGGCCTTATTACCACCACTGGCAGCTACAGCAGTGTGGGGTAGGCTGCTGGAGAATTCCTTAAAACGGATGTAGTGAATCTGGATGAGTAGCATAGGAGCACACCTCGTGTCATTAATGTTTCGATAGTAAATTTATTCATCTATATTAATGATATTCCCCCTTTTCCGTAGGACACCTTTGCACTGGGCTGCAGCAGCAGGGAAGGCTGACTGTGTGCAAACACTGCTAGAGTTGGGGATAGACAGCAGCCCTCGAGACATCAATGAAAACACTCCTCTGACATATGCAATGTACTGTGGGCACACAGCATGCATCACGCTGCTGTCTCAGGAAAGCAGGTAAAGCAAAAGTTCACATCTTACTCACATGTTGTCACTGACTAGAAAATTT
Source organism: Phalacrocorax aristotelis (assembly GCF_949628215.1). Classification (NCBI taxonomy): domain Eukaryota; kingdom Metazoa; phylum Chordata; class Aves; order Suliformes; family Phalacrocoracidae; genus Phalacrocorax; species Phalacrocorax aristotelis. The sequence goes on from NC_134311.1 coordinate 62,455,662, forward strand.
TTTTTTTTTTTGCTTTTTGTATGCTACTGAAGGGTTTGAGCCCTGGGTGATGTCTCCTCGATTCATATGCAATACCCAGTTCAGGTTTTCCACCAAAATAGAAGCACTAGAATTAGTCAGCCGACAGAGGGATAGACTGAACACAAAAGCAGCTTTGCCAGATAGGTAATTAATTTCAAGTTTTCACCCTCAGTGTAAAGGTTTGGGAGTGTTTTCCTAGCCTTCTTTAGTTCTCTACCATGATTGTCTCTTTTTATTCTGAGTGTTTCCTGTTAAAAAGTATAATTCTTTTACCATTGCTTATGATCTTCCTCTCTCTTTGTATTTCTCATGTTTCAGCAGCTGTCATTTAATTAATTTCAGTTCTTCAACTTTGGTAAACAAGCATGCACTTACAAAGACATTTATCATCACATTTCTTTGTGCTTTGCCCTCCTTTCCAGTCAGCACTTAGTATTATTTCCTGTGTTACAAACTGTGAGATATGGGTGACATTACCTCTCCTCCTCCTCCTCCTCCTGTGCTCTGCCTGTCGGAATAGGTCTGAAATGATGATTAGTCAAAATCTCATCTAAAAATGTCTACAGCAACACCACTGTAGGTAATTATCTTGATAGATCTTATGAAACTGTGCCGGGCCACTTTAGTATAGCAAGGCAAGGCAAGGCAAGACAAGGGGAAGGAGGGGGGGAGGTGAACAGGGAAAGAAGAAAGGGAAAGGGAAAGAAGAAAGGGGAAGAAGAAAGGGAAAAGGAAAGGGAAAGGGAAAGGGAAAGGGAAAGGGAAAGGGAAGGAGTGGTGAACTAGTGCCTTTGTTACAGTGTTAGCAACAACTGTGCTATTGGAAATATCATTTTCCAAATATGACATAATACAAAGACCACTTGGTTTTAAAGATCCAGGCATTTTCTTCTTGTTATTATTAGATCTTGGCTCACTATTAAGGGTAATGGTTCTGCAGCTGGTAGATGCTGAAGCCAGAAAAGTTTGTTTGGTTTTTTCCTGATAGCTACACTGAGCCTACATTAAGATGAATATAAGGCAATGAACCCTGTAAGAAAGAGTGGAGCAATGCGGTATGATTTTCAGTATTTGTTGATTACAAATTTGGAGTCCTAAGTTTCTGCCCCACTGAACCACCCCTGCAAATGTATCTGAACAGTATATACCCCATTCCATGGCCTAACACAGGCAGTATTTTTTTTCATTATTTGGCAATAATGACATCACATTTTGGTTTGTACTTCCAGTAGATCTGAGCCAGTTCATCAGTTTCCTTCCCAGAACAACAGACCCCTAAAGAAAGAAGGACGATTCAGTATGCTGAACCACATCTTCTCTTGCAAAAAGAAGAGAGATGATCAGAAAACCAGACAGAAGGAGAGAAGCAGAGACCAATATCCTAGAGAAGAGACCTCAGAAGTAGATGACATCATCACCACTTTTGATTGCATTATGGACACAAACTGCAAAGACATTCCAGATGAGTGTATGACCACTGCTGACTTTAAAAGAAGGAGCACAGACACAAAGTACCTCATACCAGAAAAGAAGCCACCAGAGTGTCAGGGACTTCTGCCCATCAGAACACAGAGCCTTCCCCCAATCACTGTGGGCAATTCCTTCCTAACTGCTTCCCAGAGCACAACATCAAGCTTCTCGTCCAGCACCAGCACCCACCATTTTGCATACAAGTCTCAAAAGAGTAGGAGTGAACACAACTTGCTGGACCACAGAAGAAAGTGTCAGGCTTTGTTGGATCATCCGTGGAACACAGACTCTAACCAACTACTCTCCTACAAAGTCTGTACTAGGACTCCTTCAGACAAACTGATAAATGGCTTAAACTCTGATAGATCTCACCATGTGCTTTTGTGCCCTCCCCGCCTTCCCTCACTTCCCAGTTCTCCATCAGGTAATTTCTTTCCTCTCTATCTTCCAAATCCTATAATCTCTACTGATGTGGCAAGCTGAGTCAGAAAAAAAGGTAAGTATGACCCATGCCATTTCTATTTCTTTACTATCTTTTTCAGTTTCTTCTCCCTGCATGTAGTAGCGATCACAGATAGCATATAGACAGGACACCAGCTGACAGCTGAAGCAAGCTGCTTAGGTGTGGGAAATAAGAGATTTATGTAGGTCTGATGAGAAAGCAAAAATTCAGGTAGTTAGGAAGCACATAAGGTACCTGAGCAAGGTAAGTGCCTCCAGATTATACATGTGCTTTGTGTGAATTTCGCATTAACACCCACTGCCACGTCTGCTGCCTTGTGTCCACATTTAGTCCTGGAAGTAGATGTGCAGTCCACGTGTGCCATGCCAGATGCCTCTGCACCACACGCTACTTTATCCTTACAAACATATTCTGTCTCCAGGCTGTGGCGTCACCCCTTCTCACTCCCCCACCCTGAGTGTTAGCTATTTGGTCTAATGTGCTGTTCTTATGGTTTCCCCAAAGCTGAATTCAGGTTGCTAAATTTACAGAGACAGAGTAAACGCTTTTATGTTGTGGTTTGGAAACTGTAATGCAACAGTAATGAAGCAGAGCATCAGAATTCTGAAGTAAACTCAAAACCAGGGTTTGGCAGGATTTGGGATCTAGTACTTTGTTTGACTCACATCCATGTTTAAATCAATCTAGCTGGCCGGCCCATGTGCTCGAGTTTACTTCAACATATTGGTGTCTCCAGCTTCATCTCCTTTGGGATTAGTCCCATGCCAAAATTGAACACATCTGGCATGCCTTCCAATCACTGTAATATCCAACTAAAAATGAAGCAAGCAAAAGCAATCCCCAAACTTACCAGCACACCATTACAAGGAGTAAATGTTACACAATAAATTAATCTACCCTCATCAAGACATGAGCCATTATCCTCCAGTGGAAAGAGGAGTGAATGGAAATCCTGTCTGAGAAGAACCCTCAGTTATGTCAGGTCACTATCTGAGCTTGCATGATAGTGCAAACTGTACTGACTCCTAAGTGAAGGGACCTATAAAACAGCAAATCTTTGTTCACATCTCTAATAATAAGAATAGAGATGGCAATTTCAGAATGACAGATCATCCTACATTGCGCAAATAAAGGCTGGAAATAGTTTTTCAGGGTGAAAAGGAGCTATTCAAAAAGTTCCACTTCCTGAACAGCAGGCCACGTCCTGAAAGCTTGACAGACCTGGTCTCTATGTGTCACTTCTTTTTTACTGTGCACTCTTCAGCTATTCACTCAACCATATAAACCCCGAACTCCACATGGCTAGCAAGGATTGCTCTGGCATGACTCTTTCTACACTGAACTCTGCAAGGTTCAGCTCACACGTGGAAGACAATAAAACATGCAGAGCTTCTTTACATCCTAAATACAATAGGGTACGGTCAGGCTGAGATATTTGAGATCATTCATGTTGACAGTAGGATGAGCAATGTACTGAAATGACATAAACCAAACCTGAGGACAACTATGGGAAAATATTTCTTGGTGGAATTATCTAGACTACGAATACATTTGATGTGGAAGTAACTACCATGTTACTTAAAATGTGATTATAGATTTTTCTTAAGACTGTAGAATACTGTATGGTTAAATCCTTGTTTGCTCTGGACAAAGAACATCCTATGGCAAAAATCTGCAACCAGCTGAATCAGGGTGGACCCTGTGCATCCACTCAGGGCTCCCCATGATCTGCACAGGGACTCAGTATAGGACCAGCAGTCTACATGCATGAATGAGGGGAAAATCATACTAATTATGGGAAATCTTCTAATTGTTACAATGGGAGCTGCCTTCGTATGTCCAAAGGAAGAGTAAGTAATTTCATCTCTGACAGTTTGTTACCTCCCTCAAAGAAAACAAAACCTGAGTCTGCTTTAAGCCTAGGTCTCTGTGTACCAGCTCCCTTTAAAAAACTTTCCAAAAATAAAAAGGTTCCTGTAGTTGGCAAAAAGAACTTCCACTGAAGCATGTGAATTAAAAGCTTGTAAGGAGGCAGAGAGTGTCTGACAGGAATACATTGCACAACTCAGATACTGCCTAACATTTCTTCAGGATAAAAAGATCTGCTTATCCCTCTTCACATCTATGTGTGTGCCTCCGTAATTAAAGCCACCTGATTTGCTGTGAATTAGAACTTCATTTACCATATGAGCTCCAGGGCTTCCAGGTCTCCAGTTCACTGTGCCTGCAGGACTTACAGGGACCAGAGGCAGAGTAAGCCTGGCTCCTGCCCAGCCGGCAGTGCTGTGCAGGCAGCTCTCTCTGAGGAAAGATATTTCCTCATTGCTTTTTTTTCTGCAGGAGGCCTAGCTGAGGGAAAAAAACCAACATCTGGTCTTTGAAGGACACTGAAGTGTTAATACTACATTTCTCAAGTCATGACTCTTGGGGCTACATGTAATTTCCTAATCACTGAATATCCAGGGCAGGATATCAATAATCTAGGTGAAGTCAATTTGAAAATTATTTTCTCAGCTGACACACAGCGTTGATTGCCTTGTGTGACCATGCCCTTTACTAAAGTCAGAATGAATTTTTGTGCTTACTGCTACTAAGGCAGCTGGAACATAGATGGGGATTTTTCGAGGTTTTTTTGTTCTGGTTTTTGTGCTCCTGGAAATGAATGATGAGTCAATTTACTAGCTGAGCCTTAGCACTTACACAAAGGGGAGAGGTTGCTGTGGGTAGCAATGACACTTACCTTACTATCATGCCACTGGTTTCTCTCAGAATAACTACTTTGTCTTGCCCTCCGCTCTCTGGGGAGAGCAAAGATAGACTATACCAAAAACTACTGTCAATATTGCAAGAGTGTTTGCCAGCCACAGTGCTGAGCTGGCTTCCACAATCTGAAGCATTTTGTATTTATGAGCTTTGCAATCATCTTTTTGCAAAATGGACTACCATCTGCTTCCCACAGGGAAAATGGTCTAAGTAGAGAAATCGCAAGCAACATGGGTAAAAGGAAGCCTGTCTCAAATGTAAGGCAGCTCTTGGCACCTTCTAACCAGCTACAGCCTCCTTCTATCACCCACTCATCTTTTAGATTACTAACCTTCCAGGTCTAAGGCCATACTTTATTAACGTTTTATTACAGCAGCCCAGTACCTTATATTTGCTTGAACAAATAATGTAAAAAATAGGCTATTATTTTGCTTATGTTGGCATAAGCAGTATGGTATAGTCCAAAAGGAAGCACTTCTTGGACAGGAAAATGTAGAGCAAAGCTGATCAATGTGGCTGTTTCTTTCTCAGACTGAAGGACTGACTTACAGTGGGACATTCATCATAATATTTACAACTTTTCCACAAAACACATCACAATGTGGTTCACCTACCTAAATGCAAAGGAAAATGAAAGAACAACCTGTAAATAAAGTCAGTAAATGAAATGCAGAACAGTCCTGCATTTTATAATAATGAAACTGCCTCCTTTCCATTTCATTCAAAAATAAATGCCACCATAAATATGCCTTTGGGGATGACAATGATGATGTCTTAAAGAAAGAAAAAAAATTTTCTCTGATATTACATGGAGCAGATAGAAAGAGCAGAATAATACTCCTACTTGATACCAGAACTTTTAAACAAGGATTCCTTTCCAAGCATTTATATCAGTCTTGCAAATATGATTATGCTTTGTACTGTTGTTTTGCTGCCAGATATCCCCATCTATGAGATAAACACATCTCCTGATAGGAAAAACAACCTCCCATCATCAAAGCCATAATGGTACATACATAATAAGCCATTAGTTCTCAGTGTAAGAATCACTAAAACCAATATAACTCAAATTGCACTAATGGGAGCAGCAGACTTGATTCTCTGCTGTTTTACAATCAATACATTTACTTCTTTGTGCACAGTGGATGCAATGTCAATAGAAGAAATTTACCAACTTCTATACCCACTTTTTGATCACCCTGGAGAAGTGATAAAGACTAAATAAAGACTAAAACATGGGAAAAGGAAACCGAAGTCTGTTTCCATTAGACACAGCTCATTCATTAGAGACTTCATGCTTTAGCCCAATATGCATCAGCTTTACCCACAGGATCCAGTAGATTGATGCAATGTCTATCAACTGCCATGGTCTCTGGACCAGAATCTTTCTCCATGTTGAGCTGAAGGCTGCACTATAATGTGGGGGTTTGTATGATAAACAACTCTTTGGCTCCTTTCACACAGAATCCGTTTAGTCAGTTACATAGTTCCAGCAGTCTTGATAACTGCACCTCTAGGAAACTGTTCTACAACTATTTTCCGATAGCTTTATCTTAAGCAGCCCAGCAATACATAGGTGTCTTCAAGTATCAGCTACAAAGCTACAAAGGCAATTTACATCATTCCATTACTTCCTATTGCTTAAGATGTCCTACTGCATCCAACCTGTGTCTCCCCTCGTCTCTGCATGCCGACAGAGCATATGCTTGCTCTGCAATGAGCTATGTTGCAACACCATGTGGGATGAGCAGCTGTTTGGTAAGACAACTCAAGACTACTTACAAGGCTCATCTCAGATCTGGGGATAACAAAAAAGAAAAATTTGAGGGACTCAAATGTCACACAATAAGTTCAACTCAGGAAAAGGATCTTGGGAAAATGTTGATTTGATGCTTGAGTTTCTACTTTTTTAATAATATTTGATGTGTCATTTATGTAGTGAAATACATATGCATATATTGAATGCATACGAATGTATATGAATGGATTACACCATCTCACATATTGCCTTTTTTATTAGAACTAGAAGAAAGTTCACTTTAATCTTAGCCAGTGAAATGCAACAGTTAGACAATTAATCTTTCATTTTCCAGGATATATTCTTCTTGGTAAAAATGAAATTGCCATTAACATAGTTTAATAAGAATCAGTATCAATTTATATCAGTTCTGCTACGTTTTCAAGTGCAGCAAAACCCTCTCAAAGCTCATCTTTACTGCTGACAGATGTCCACCAGTCTCATTTTCCAACCAGCAGTTGAACTTCATTTGTGTTCTAGTCCTAGAAAGGTTGAGACCCTATTAGAAAAGTTTGCAAACTAAAACTTCAGCACTGAAATCAAATCCATCTAGTTGAATATTTCTATAAATTTAGTGTCCATACGTTCTTATATGGACCTAGCTTCTGGACTGTGCCTGTTTTATGACCACTTACTGTATTGTATGAAAGGAAGTGATAAGAGTACATGTGAAGGTTATATTAAATCAGTCACTCCTTTTAATGAATGTAAAGAGAACAAAACAACAGCTTTTTTCAGTCGGTGGTTTCTTGTTATTCCATATTTCTGAAAATTACTAAGTTACCTTTTTTTCTAGAAGCCAGAGATCACAGTGCACCATATTATGTACAATTATTTTCATATGGTAACAGATTATCTTTTTCTTTCACAGGTAAAAATTTTCAACAGATGTCCATAGACCAACCCAAAACAAAAAATCTTACTCCTGTACGGAACAGCCTAGCTCCCATACCCAACCACTGTTCTCACAAAAGTAAGTACAGGCAAGCCTCAGTTACATTATCATACTGTACACCTCTGTCACTGGCATGTGAGGGCTTCAGAGAGGTTTCATGTTTGTTTTTCACAGCATTGTAGAATGGCTGAGGTTGGTAGCACTTTTGGAGATTGTCTAGTCCAACCTCCCTGCCCACAGAGATGGATGACAGTACCCAAATGACTGCATGGCAGAGAAAGGTTGGATATGGGAGATGAAAGCCAGGACAAGGAATGACTCTTCTGCAGACAGCATGAAAAGTATCATGACACTAATTTTTGTGTCCTTTTGCTAGCAAAAATTTGTGGGACGAGATTAGAACAAGATCATCAAGTTTCCAAAAACTTTGTCATTTTCTGATTGTTACATAGATGAAAAGATATTCTATCTGTCTCTGTCTTAAGTACAGCAGATAGACTAGCTTTCACATGAGGACTGGAATCATTCATTTCTCTCATTCTAACAGCGACTGGTTTGGGTAGCTTCTATAACACAGGAGCTAAAATAAAGGGATTGAGAGAGCAACAGCCTGTTTTTTTTTCCTCTGCACTTCCAGCCAGCTCCTCATTCCCAAGGCAGTAAGAAGCAAGGCCCCAAACAGCAGGAAAAGCCCCACCCTACTCCCACAGCCCCAGCACTGTGTCAAGACCTAGTGAGTGTCCCAGGCTGGATCCCGTCAGCAACTGGGATGCTCTTCACATACAAACTCTAGCCTTACTCCCAGCAGTGTCCTGCCCTCCCATTCTTGTGCTCCACTAAGTTCAAATCTCCCAATGTTATTTTGGATGAGGATTTGCAGTTTACTATTTGTCATTCTGCAGATCAACCAGGTCCCAAAGCATTCACATTTCAGAGCTAAATTTAAGATTCATTGCCTCTTATGATCTGAGCTTCAGAAGCAATTCTGCAGCTATAATAATATTACTAAAAACGAAACGGCAGAGGTAGCTTTATAGGGAACATCACATTGAGTAGGGGAAACACAGAACCCTGCACTGCTGCAGCACAGTAAATAAGAGAAGAAGAAAAGTGGAGATATGTGGAATATTGAGGTGGTATTCTCTGTCTGCTCAGAGGAAAGAAAATAATCTAACTGCTTTCAAAACCCAAGCTCCAAGTCTTCTATTTTTAAGCTTTCTACTTACGTTCTCCATGTCTTCTAGTTAAAACATAGCTAGTTGTAAGCAAAATCCTAAAAAAAAAAATTATTTCATAATCACTAGTGTTCTTGCAGTAATTCATACAAACAGCCAGGATTTTAGTTTTAGTCTCATGCCAAAACCTGTGTTTTACAAGTAAGATACAAGAATCATAGCTAATAATCATGGTTTAATTAACTAACACAGCACATTTATCCAGGTGTGATTACTGCTTGAACTCTGGTTCAAGCCAATAACAGAAAAGCAAAGTTATTTGCAAAATAGATGACATTTCTTCTTTGTTAACACAAATGAGACATTTGATCCTGGAGCTTTCCTAATAACTGTTTCAGAGCCAAGATTTTACCCATCCTCCATCCAGCTCTAAAAATATTACTGTTCTGGACACAGCCTTTATCCAGGCAAATGTCTCCAGCAACGAAGTTTGAGTATAGACATTTGTGTTCCTCTAATGTTTTTGTTACACAAGATGTGTGTTAAAAACATGCACCAAAGACACTGAAAGGGAAAAAAAAAAAAAAAAAAGGCAACCAGGGAGCTAGAACAATAAAATAAGCATAAATTAGAAAGAGAACTGAAACCACTCAGAGATTAACAGAAAGAAGAAACATCTCCCAAAAAAGGAAGGGCAATGAAAAAAAAGGAAGAGATGCTTTAATCTCTAAGCAAAACATTTAAAAATACAAGTTAAAGAGAGGATAATGTGAATGAAACTATAGCCTAGGAAAAAAGTATTTGCATGACTTCAAACCATGTTTCATAAACTCCCACCCTCCAGATGTTCCCAGGGCCAAAGAGGTCCCTCACACGGATTCTTGAGTAGCCTCAGCACAGCCTGGTATCTCATGTCATTCTGCATGCTGCTGCTCCACCACCAGTACACCCTTTCTATCTCATCATGTGACTCCCACAAGGACCCCTGGAAAACATGCTTACAACTATCACACCGCTCACACAATGCCAGAATAATTTTCCAAACAAATATGGGACTTCCAGAGAACTCTCTGCTGCTCTCATTTCTTCATGTGGCTTAGAAGGTCTGAAGCCATAGTAGGGTTATTATTTGTTGAAAAACAAACAAACAAACAAAAAGATCTATTTCTGTAGGTCATTTAACATTATTTTCTGGGGATCAGTGATTGGTTTTGCTGTTATTCATCATGAGTTGAAGTTTCTTCTTTCTCAAGTTAAGAGCAAAGGATTCCACAAAGCACCCTCCTCTCTGCAGAGGGGTAGCCACTGCTTGCAAAAGGAAGAGTCTAAGAGCCATCATCCCTTTTGCTGGAGTACATACTCCTTGGGCAATGCCTCCCTGACAGCCTTATTCTTGCCTCTGCAGTTTGTAATAGCAGCAACTGAAGAGTCACTGCTGAGTGGAAAAGGCTCCCTGAATTAGTAGCTCTTATGTATCACTAGGTCTTTGGTAGCTGTCTCTGCCCTCTGAACATGAATAATCACTGGTGCTTTTGCTGTATATAGCTTCTGGATGTACGGCAATCAGCCTTAAGGGTTCTGCCTGTCACAGACCCCAGTACAGGATTCAGGCCTATGTGTTTCAATATATACACTAACACCACTCATTATATGTATTATTTCAAAGCCATCCATGTCCCAGGCCTAAATTCTTATTGAATATCCTGAACTGAGTACAGTAGGTAGGACCAGGTGGAAAGTGTTTATATTTGGACGCTGTTTTTTACTTCTTTGAATGAGCATGGGTTTGTGATGACTACCTGGTCATGGGGGTGAAGTTAAACTACACTGGTTTTGCCCTACTTAAACCCATCATTAAGCACTTATCTAGTACATTAAGTGTTTGGGAGATATTCTACACAGCTGTAAACTTTGAATATATGAACATATGCCTATGCTCCAAAGAGGGAAATAAGTGAGCCTCTCAATATGCATTGGGTTTACACACCAAAGCAGTCTGTGATGTGCTTTTTATTCTACAGCCCTCAGGAAAATCCATCCACCATTCTACCTATGAGTTCCTCAAGCATGCTGAATGTTTAGTTTTGTCTGGGGATTTTTTTTAAGATCAAAATTGACTTGTAAGGTCTAGACTATCACAGGTACATTGACTGCAGTAGTTACTCCGTTTATACCGGTTGATTATGTGGTCTGTTATTTCTAATAAAAATCAATTAATTTATCAGTTTATCCTCTATGCAAATGGTCCAAATCTAGATTAACTTCAGATGTTTCTCTGGAATCACACAAGATTTTCATTGGGTTAAGAGAGAATAGTCTTCTTCATTCCCCATTTCTGTAGAATTTCCCTGAACCTGCACAAGGAAAATTTCTTTCAGAGATTATGAAAAGGGAATAATCAAAGGACCTGCCAGAAAAAAATGAAAACCTGAACACTCAGGTTTTCATTGCAGTTGACTAGGAAATGGAATAATAATGACAGCCTGAGATGGTCACCTTCTGAGCAGAGTGCTTTACAGCAGGATTTTTCCTGCATGTAAAGAACCAGGACACAAGCATCACACCAATCTGAGGGCAAGTGGTTAGCTCAAAGAATGGTTTTTAATACCTGACCACTAGGAAGCGTTTGTGGTTAGTTTCAAAGGATGAAGACAGCAAAGTAGACAGTGAATCCAAATAACCTTCTGGAGTCTGCCATGAGTAGTAAGATGAAACTCAAAATAGAACATCTCAGAGGAAAACATTAATAGCCTTTCACATATTCATAACAACAGATGCAGATGGAAGGAAATCACAGGTGGAATGAGAATGCAACTAAGGAAAAATTAATGTAAAAAACTGCAAGGAAGATTCTGTAGCTAAGACAGAAATGGTGTTAACTCCAGTAGGGAACACTTCATATGGTTAAACTGAAAAAACCAAACTGTTTGTGTACAAAGAGCTTGTGAATAAAATGGAGAATTGAATGAAAAGAAGCTAATGCAATTCACAATAAATTCCAAGGCAGAAAAAAGAGGTCTACAATTAAGGTTTTGGATTCTTCTTTTAAAAAATGAGGAAATTAGTGGCTTGCCTGAATGAAGGAGCTTGAGGATTTCAATTTGGAGAAGATCTAGAAGTACATTAACTTTAAAGCACAAACAGCATTACACTGCTGAGTGTGACATGTAGATTAAGGATGACCGAAATCCACGGTTCCTTACTTCTGACACACGAGATGTACAACTGTGGCTTTTGTGCTTCCGTGTGGGTTTTAGTGTGTTACAGAGTAATGGGCTACTTTTGTGACCTGTGACTTGCAGGGCACGTGTGGACCTACCTTCATGATTGACTGTGCCTAGAACAACCAGACACAGTGCCTCACATTCTTCCATTTCATCTTCCTAAGATTTTGAACAGAATTTACCTTGGGTAAAAGAGCATCCTCCCACAAAGGTTTTGTTAAAAATAATATATTCCCATGCAACATTTCTGTTGCAGTCAGACTGTGGTTTTTCATGAAAAAATGTCTTGTGGAAATCTCTCCAATCAAACCAAGTCTCCTTCAGACAAACTATAGATTCTCTGCTTATCAAAGGTAAACCTTTGAACTTATCAAGTCTTATTGATCACCAACACAAAGTAAATCGCTTAACCCTGGAGGTGTTTTCTGCAGTTGAAGATTAGCACTTCCAGGCTTTAGCAACTTTTTACTCATATCTTGATCACATTTTTCAAATGCAGGTTTGAGTACACACAACGTAAGACAAACAACAGTTGAAAGTAGCAAACTCATTTGTAAAATTGTCGTGCTTTTCACTTTCTGTGCACTCTTTCTCTTTTTTTTTTTTTTTTTCTCTAGTTCAGCTACCATGTCAGGGTGCTAAGAAGTTTAAATCCCTGCCTTTAAATTCCCTAAGGACTGGTGCAGTTATTCTCCCACCAGCCCCAACCTCCAGATGCCAGAAAAGGGGACATTCTCAGAGTCATTTGCTCTATTCTCTCTTGCCTGGTCTATCAGGAGAGCCTCTGAAACCAAGCCGTGTCCTACCTGCTATCCCAAGCCAGAAGGAATCTAACCATGCAGAAGAGCTTGAGAAACCTCTCACCAAACCAGATGCTGAAAATTAACTCATTACACTGGCCTCAGTCAGTTGAAATATATCTAAGAGCTTGTTACAAGATAACTGTACAGTAAAATCTCATTAATTTGCACTAATGATGTTCTTGTGGAGTGTAAATGAACAATAAACAAGAAAGGGTAGCACATCACAAAAGCTGCACTGTGTATTTATATAGGCATTTTCATTATAGTTTTCATTTATGGTGAAATTACTAAATCAATATTTAATGTGCTGTAAATCTGTTTGGTGAATGGAATCTTCATAACATGCAATTGTATTGCAGCAACGTGCTGTTAAGCCTTTCACAGAAAAAAGGAACAAAAAGTAAGGTTTTCTGCGCAATTTAAAAGTCAGAATTAGGGAAACTTAAATTGACAGGGATACTCTGCAGTTTGTAAATGCGAGGCTGTGTGCCATCAAAAATATCTTTTTAAGATTAAAACAAGAAGCTCAAAATAAAAGGCAGTTTTAGCAAATGAGGGATTTTGGCTTTTTGTTTTTCACATATTTTTTACATTGTAAGCTTGTGTGTTTTGCAAATTCAACAAACTGAAAAACCACAATGAAACACTAATCCCTGTGGGACAGACAGGACTATAGCATACCCTGTTCAAAACTGTTGATTGCACTGACAGATTTATGTCTCTCTCATTTAATTCTTCATATTCCTCAGTGACAAAAATGCAATTGTGTATTGTTATTTTCATACAACAAGGACTACACGGTCCTCAGTTATTAGGCATTATTTCACCGCTTTGATCACTGAACTAAAGAAGGAAATCTAACAACTGCTGTTCAGTCAAGAGGCTTGGCAAGTGCTATAAGCCTTTGACTAAACACATTACAAGACTGTCCTTTCTTAGAGGCTGACAAAGACACCAACCTCTTCTTGCTTCAGGATTCTTATCTAAATCTTGCTCCTATTATTCTGGAGGCTTCCCCACATCTGATTACAGAGGGGCTGCGGGCATTACTGTGGGCAGCACGATAGGGTAAGAGTCCCCTTTTGTCACCCCTTCTGTAACACCACGGCTAGTAAACCTGTCCTACGTTAGCACTACATCAGCAGCTCACTCAACCAGGACATGGCATTTGTGTTTATCTCTAGATAAATGTTTTATTAGCTGTACAAACATTTCTTTTGCCATGTCACAGTAAAAGACAAACCTGACAGGAAAGAGAAGATAATCATGTCCCAGTAGCTGCAGTTTCCAACTTGCGGTAATGACTGTAAATATTAGGATGGCTGGTGGCTGTCACAGAGAATCCCAGACAGCAAAAAGCAGAGCACAACAGCTGCTCTGATGCAACATAGGGAAGAGGGAACTTCTGCACACAAATAAAAGAATATTTTATTTTTAAACATCTACTACAACTGTCAGGATATAAAGTTCAAATTCAACAAGTGATGTAAACCTCTAGCTTCTTGCTGGAATCTGTGAGAGTAAAAAGCTCATATCCTTGGGCCTAACAGGCAACCTAGTCCCTGGGGCAAGGCAGAAAAAGTACTGCATGACAGAAGCACACTCTGTTAAAGGAAAAATCAATTCTGGCATGCTCTGTCTTTGCACCTGACCAGTCCTGCTCAGTCCAGCCTCACTGAAAAGTCCAGAGTCCCTTCTACAGTATAGCAGACTGGTATTTGCTCCACAGAGTCACTGACTGAGCTGCTCTGCTCTCCAGAGCCCCTAAGCTTCTCTGCCCCCGAAATCCACCAGTTGCAATGCCCAAATTCTCTGTGCTGACTCCAGCCCTTTTGCACCTCCCCCTGTGGTCTCACACAAGAGGCAAGTGGTTCATGTCAGTTCCTAGAAACATTCAAGCTTCAGTGCAGACCTTAAGCCACTATCAAACAGTACAAAGCAGATGGTTTTGGTGCAGACTGCACAGAGAGGAAGGAGAAACTAATTCATACAGCTCTGGCTGACAGGGAATAACCTATATTTTAACCCTAAGTTTCAGTGTAGACATTACAAGAATGAGGTTTGCTTTCACAGAGTGAGAGCCCAAAGTAACCACTCTGGCAGAAGTTAATTATCTTTAGTTTAACACATTGCTTTGGAATGGGTGCAGTGTATGGAAGGAAGACCAAATGGCACAGCAAGGAAATCCCAGTGAGGTCGAATGTTTCTAACTCCATCGCCACTCTGGTGCTTTTGAGTGGGTGAGAAAACTATCATTTTGCTATAAACTGGGATGCCTCAAAAAGGAAGGTCACATGCTGCAACTCCATTTTTTCCTGAGTAGAAGGGGATCCGCATAGCTATTATTGGCCTTAAGAGAGGGGGTGAATCTCTCTAATCTCTTGTGTCACCTTGCCTATCCAGGGCCTGGGAGAGTCCTGGGCTGCCTAATGGCAATCATATAAACATAGTGGTGGTGCCCATTTGTTTGCCAGCCGCGGTTCCAGGCTGGAGACAAAGATACAGGAGAAGTCTGTGCTGGCTCCCCACAGAGGCTTGAACAATTTTCAGATGTTTCCAGTATTACAGCAAGAGCGAAAGGCAGATACATTCCCCCCATGCCTTAGGCTAGACACTTCCATTCCCAGAAAGGAAGTAATCAGCTTTCTGCTTTTGCTATTCAGCAGTTAATGCAGCATGGGGGGACAAAGCTGAATAATGAACATTTTTTTGATCAAAGATAACACTCTTTCAAAAGATTCCTTCAAAAATGCAGAATTTCAGGTGCAGTCACTTGAAGCTAGAAACACGCATTAATGCATAATCAGTTTGCATGACAGGAGACATCTGCTAGCTGATTTTTCATATCACTTCCCCCTTTTTTCCTTATCATTTTCAAGGAAATAATGTTTTTTTTCCTGGGTCTACAATGCAGGAAATTGACTTTTTGGGGAAAGGAATGCAAATCTAATTGCCTCTTCAAAGGTAAGCATAAAGTACAGTTCTTACCTGAACAGAGACAGTCTTAAATGCGTGATAATCTGAACTAAGATCCAGGTCACTTTTCTAATGTGTTTCCTCTGTAGACTGTCAATAAAGAGGTAGTTCACAATTTACCAAATATAGATCTTTTAAAAATTAATGCTCACAGAAAGGACTAAAAAATATTCTCAGAAATGTTCCCACCAGGGACTATTCTTATCTTTTGGGTTTGATAGCCAAATTCTACAGTAAATAAGTCAAATTAAGTTGAAGTCTTTCACCGTCAGAGGAAAGCAGACTGTTGACTGCAGAGTACTGCATGAGAGATAACAAATGAACCAATACCTACTTAAGCTGCACTGACCTCTTGCTCAGACCTTTCCTGGAAAATAATGGCAGGAGAGACAAAAAAAAAGCTAACACAGTTGATTAGCAATTGCCAAGAAATGTCTGGTCAGTAGGTCATGACAGAGAATTTTTTTTTTGTCTGTCAAGTAATTAAATATCTCTGGCGTATTCTTCTGTGGCACTAGTTGAGTTTTAACTCATACAGTACTGCTGTACCCAGATATCTGGGGAGTCTGGCTTGGCACAGAGAGCTAAGAAAATATATACATACACACACATATATATATACACACAGATGTATACAGGACACATTTTCTGACCAAAGATAATATAATTCCTCACTGAAACATGTTCCACATTCCATACACATTCTTATGAATAGATTTTGAAAATGCTTTTAAAACCAGTGCACCCTTTATTCCAGTGGACTATTTACTTGTACATTGGTACTGAATGGTGTGGTCCACTCTTCCAGTAAACTGTGCAGAAGGTTAGCATTAGTTCATTATTTAAAACAAAGATAAGTGTTCATACCTAAAACAAAGGATCATCCAGTATTATGAGGATCTTTCAAAGGCTATTCTATTGAAGAGCAGAGTAACTGATGAGAAGGCTAATTTTCTTGTATAAATACCTAAAGATGAAGCTATATCCTCTAAAATTCAGTCTTAATAAAGCATTCGAAATACCCCTACTGCTGCCAAAGGTGGACATCTCTGTCCCTTCACTACAAATACACTGCATTCTTCTGCCATCACCAAAGAGGAGTCTACACAGTCCATGTATTTTTCCACTGCAATACACAAGAAGCATCAAAGTTACCACATTGGGACATAAAAACACAGCAACTTTTCAAACTTGTCAAACAATTCTAACAGGTTTATAAGAGTTCATCTGATCATACTGTCATCATGAGTCATCAGACCTATTACTCTGCATCTGTATTGTAATAATGATTTAGAAGACAGAAGTACAGAAAGTATATATTATTTGCCTTTGTATTTTAGAAGTGGAATTTTTCTCTCATTATTTTCATAGGGTTTTCCTATGTTCCTTAGTTTCAGAGAAAGCAAAGATTTTCCTGTGCTGTCCCTGTTGGTGGAAAAGCTAAACATTATGACAGAGGCAGTTTAGACCAGAGGTTGTCAGGTGTCCAGCATCAAAGCCACCTCTAACCAACGGCACAAGTAGTACTTGATGTGAAGCAGTTGACACAGAGCCAAGTTGACACAGAGCCAAGAAAGAAACTCCAGGCCCACCGGGATCCTAAAGTCCAAGTGTTCCCTCCCTGCCAGCCAACACTCCCTCAGGCCTGCCTTCTGCAGCTGCTACTGAGCCTAGTAAGGTCAGCAGGCGCCTACATGGTACAGCCTCCTGCAGTAACTTCCCATTCCCCATCTCACTGTTTGTGGTGCTCTAGGGTACTTGGCATCATGGTGTGACCTTCTGCTGCTCTGCAAACAGCAGGAAGAACCTGCAGAGTCAAGGGGGCCTTCATACCTGTCCAAGAGGAGTACTTAAACTCTATGCAGATGTGCCTTCCTGAACCTTTGTGCATGTTTCTGTGCTCAGCCTGTGGGATCCCATCCTTTGGAAGAAGAATGTGTTAGAGTTCCTTGTATCACACAAGACCAGACTGAAACTGTCTGAACACATCAACACACTAAGAAAAGGCTTGGTCCAGCCCTCCCAATGTGTTTCTGTAGCTATCATCACTACTACAAAAGACCCCACAGTCATAGCCTTCCCTATCAAGATTACACTGGGAAGATTAGTTTGGTAAGAGGACAAGTGAGGGGAAGGAGCAGGAGAGGCAGATCCCCTGCTTAGGCACAGTGCCACAAAATTCAGCTATAATTTAATCTTGTCAACGGAGCTGAGAGTAGCTTTGCACATATACTGAAAACTATGAAGGGAGACCTTCCCACAGTGCATGAATAGGTGCCGGCACTTAAATGAAAAGAAATGGGACTGTATCTGTCATACACAGACATTGAGGGTAAATATCACCTGAGAAAGGAAAAAATATAAGGTCTAACCAGAAACATTATACTAAATACACAGTTGCAAAGTCTGCATTTTCAGTTTCTAAAATTTGCCAATCCTGTTTCTGAAGTTACTATTTGTAGTAAACTCTTGGAAATGAGGCAGAGACATATTACTAAGATCAGCTAAACCAAACTGTTAAATGATCACTTAACCCAGAGGGAGGCTTTGCCTCCCATTCTGTCCAACTCCTAGCACAAGACAGACATCCTTTTTTCTGATCTGGAGGTCTGGATCTTCTTAAAGGTTCATTCACCCTCCAGCTGTTGATCCAAAGAGACATCCAGTGTAGTGAGGTTATCAGAAAGGGGTTGGATGCTTTTGAAAATTCTAATACTTTAAACTTTAAAAATATTTTTATGCTTTGGCCTCTCCTGTTACTGTGTATAGTGTTTTTTCCACAATTCATTGCTGTGATCTTACAGAGATTTTCCTCCCATTGTTGATTTGGCATTTTTTTCACTATGTTCTAGAAACTGACTAGACTGAAGCCACCTGAAGTTTGCCATTGCCCCTTCAGTCTTTCTCTCTCAGCTAAACATTTTTAAAAGATTGATTTTTTCCTGTAAAGAAATTTGCCAGCTTATTTTCATTGTAGGTTCCAAGACATATCTTGGGAAAGCTATTTCTGATTTGCCATTGCTTAGGTTTCTTCATGAGACACAAAATCATGTCCACTCCAAGGTTTCATGGTAATTAATAAGCATGGAAATTTCCATTCAGAGATGTAGTGACTTGTCAGTGGCATAGGCCATGAGGAGCAATTTGTGTCCTTGCTGTCCTTCTACTTCCTTCTGTTCTGTTGGGAGGGTGTTTATGCCCCATGAATTTACATCAGGATTTTATTTTCAGTGTTACAAGCCTACTGTACACTTACTCAAATGCTGCATTTATGGGCACTTTAAAAGCACATCTCAAGCCTCTCCTACACTGTTCCTGATGCAGAGCTCATACTACTTAGCTTCAGAAATGCAAAAAACAATGTGTCAGGACTTTCAGCTATACTACTCCTTTCTTTGTAGTCACTGAGAATTCAGACACCACCTTCTTAACCGCAGTAATTGTGAGGTCCTAAGTCTCTTGGTTCACAACAGCAAAAAATACTTTTCCAAATTCTTTTTCACAAAGAAAATGTCATTTAACATCAATACTGTCAGATCTATCAACATCAGTTTTAACATTTTTTTTGAGACATAAGATCAGCACAAGTCAGACAGGTGTCAAAAACAGACTATAAAGCTGAGGCAGGAACCAGGGTAAGCTCTTTATCTAAATGGAAAAAAGCAAGCACCGGTTTTTGCACACTTCTGGTGCTCTTTGGCAAGGTGGTAAACAGGAAGATAGTCTGCTTTCACAGAGGTTTTATTCTCCTCTCAGCTTTTATGTGCGGATAGCACCTGGTTACTAAAATCCACAGGGATCTTGTAGCAAACTGGAAGATATTTCTATACATCCTAATTAAATTTAGCACTTAAAAAATAATCACTCCATTGCTGAAACCTTCCCAGTAGGCTAGCAAATAATATTATCCCAATATCACATATAAAGACACTAAGGCAGAAAGATTAGACAATAAATTTCCAACAGTGTCTTCTGAGAACTGGGGTTGGAGACCTATCTTCAGTGCTCAGGTGTTAATCCAAAATGTGGCTTCTGCTTTCCCTCCTTACGGGAACTTGCTGTGAGTGTTCAGAATTTATGACAATGAGGTGGAGAAACACAAGAAGCAAATCAACGGCTCAAAAGTAAAGACTATAAATGGCTCTCCTCAAGGCACAGTGCAGATAGTCAGAGTCTGACAACAGACCCTGGCCACTAGCCTATGCTTATTCTTGGCCAAAAGCCACCTTGGCCAGGTGAGCTGCAAAGCTCCTACTAGGGAAGGTGTAGTAGTCACAGTGCTATCACTGACAGTCTGAAAAGCAACATTACCCACAGCTGTGGACAGTTCACACAGGATGCTGGGGATCCTGGCCAGGAACTGCAGCCCCAAAGCAGTAGTAAAGGACTGAGAAAGAGCCTTTATCTTCAGGAAAATTAAGTGGCAACCTTCTTCATGGCAGTCACTTTGTGTGATTACTGTCTGGGCTAGGAAAGGCGTAGAGCTGCATTGGTTAAATTATCTGCCAGCTGAGATTAGCTTTCCCTTTGTCTCCTTTATCCTCCTTGTCCTCTCATCTCCTCAATCTCCTTAGAGGATGGAAGAGAACAGGCAGAGATTCTGGAGTCACAGTACAACTCTGCCACCCCAAACAACGGAAGAGAGATTAAGCAAGCTAATAAAGAGCATGTTCCACCTGCTCTCCTGACAGGTTTTGTGAATTCTAACTGAACTCATCATACGATACCTACAGCAAGTTTTCTGCAGTAGTCACTGAACAATGACTGTTACCACATAGGAGAGCTGCAGCCTTTCTCACAGAGAACGGTTTTGTTTCACATCCTCTAGCTGATCCAAATCGAAATGCTGCTGCCCTCTAGTACTACCCATAGAGGAACACCAAATATGGTACATGAGGTCAGCACAGTCTTTCTTGGGCAGCATCGTTTGCTAAGCACCTCAGCAGATCATTTTCACCCAAACAAGATGGTGGGTGACCAGCACTTGGGAATGCAGAGCTGTATTTACAGGTTAACCACAGGAAAGCGCTGAGGAGGCAGTGGGTTGTCATGTTCGCCATTTGTAACAAATGGAAAACTCTTGTAGTAAAATCCAAATCACAAGTTTCTTTGTTCTTTTCTTTGACTTGCCTTTAAGATTTGGAAGGCCAGGGCTAACAGAGCTTACAACTGTCGTCTGTGAAATGAACCAAAACCATCAACTCAAACTACAGAGGGCACTGGAAAGCTATAGGATGAGTTTGGTTCTTAATGACACATTCTGTTTCAGTCAGCAGTCTACTCTAAAAAGTTTATTCTATTACTGTGCCACCCAGATATATGCAGCCATGGAATTAAAACCCACATTACCATAACTCCCTTGTTTAATGTTCAAAGTAACAAGTATGAATTGTTTCAAGTGATGACTTAAATTATCCTAATTTAAAATGTGAGTAAAGCGTGTTGACTTTCCTTTCTGCATTAACCTTCAGTTGTTTATGGTTTTCTTTGAATATGCCATTACATAAGTAGAAGCTTTACTTATATCCTGGACCATCTTCTCAACTCTGTCAGAACATCAAGCTAATTCTCACATTCATGTGCATTTCTGCAAGTTTACAATCTGCAAGAGTGTGACAAACTCTATATTCCACACAACAGAGTTTGGTTTTTTTCTTTTGGTTGCTGTTCATAATTACATTGTATTATTTAACTATGTAACAGTATTACATTTACAGCCAAGTTGGTGTTTCTGTTCCAAATATTCTTCAAAAAAAATTTTAATTCCTCAGCTGCCTGATGCTGAGAGATATCAGAAATCTGGGTCAAATGTTCTCTAAATAAAGAGACCTTCAAAGAAAAGCCACCACAGGTGTGAACTACTTCCTTTCAAGCACATCTACCAGCAATCTCAATCCTAGCATTAGCCTGAGAAACTGACTCTCAAGCTATTTTTCAATGTGTTTTCATAACAGAATTCATAGCTCAAGAGAGAATTTTTAGAGGGAAAAACATCTAGTGTCATTTTTGATTTAGCAGACATCTGGATTTCTTCAAGAGTCTGAATTCTGCTGGGGAGTATTCCTTTATTCTGTTTAATCCACACGGTAGGATGAACAGTGCTAATCCCTCAATGCCATCAACCCACAATAATGTGATGCATTATTTGAAATTATAACATACCGCATTACATGAACTCTCAAACAGACGTGTCACAACACCAAATGGCTGTAAGTTTTCTAGTACATCTGGGTAGGTTTTACCACCTCAGTGTAATGACAATTTGCTCAGGCGTTATTTTTTTGGACTAAAACTGTCAGTCTGTCATTTTTAAACTGTTACCCAATCTTCCTGGGCAGGTCTCCCAGAGTGTGTAGTCTCGTCTGTACAGTCAGTAGGAAACAATTGAACAAGAATACTTGGTGATGTGGGATGGTTGGGTGATTTTTTTGTTTTGTTTTTAATGGTACAAGAGTGTCAGCTGAATGTTGAAATTCTAGGAAAACAAAACCAGCTATCTCAGACCACCAGTTCATTTCTGCTGTGTACTCTGAAGAAAATGTTGCTTTCTTTATAAAAAAGGGTGTATAATTTCAGTGGTGTTCTCAATGAATTAGTTAGATACATTATTTCTAAATCAAAACTTGCTTCCTGAGACTTACACTTGCCACCCCAACCCTCTGCAAAGAGGAAACAGTAGTGCCTAGTTCAGCACAACAGAGCAGCATAACAACAAAATGGAGCGAAAGATGCGTTGAGCTCTGAGTCCTGTGTGCCTATACAGAGGTATTCTGGAAAGCTGTTGTCACAGTGGAAGGAAGGAACTGAGGAACAACCACAAGATGCCACGTTTCCAAGGTGAAGCTCGCAATATGATCTGAGCTAAATCAAGAGCTTCAAGGAGGTATTCACAGTAGTTGTGGAAGTAATTACTGCCACCAGATCCAAAGGGACTAACAAAGAAATCAAAATAAGATATTCACGAGAGGTAGCAGCATGGTGTCTGACTTGATCTGATTATTTTTGAAGAATATCTGCAGGCTTATGCTTCCTACATACAAAGAAACAAAACACCAGAGTACAGTTCCAGTTTCTGCATTCAAAAATGGAAACCTGCCTTCCAGGCAGAGGCAGAGGAGCTTATTCCTTCTATTCCCATTGTCATCCTAACAGTGACTCTCCCTTTTCTTGTGGATTCCTGGACACCTTCTGCTGTGAACATACACTGATTTTCACAACACCTGTTCATACTGGCCAGCACCAACATAGCTGGGCCAGACACCACCTCAGGAATGTGTTTTATATACATGTGAACTGTTTAGCATCGTAACCGCTGTGCCATATAGCACCAGGACTGTGCTAACAGTTTTTACTTTATGGGAATACTGATCCAATTTAAATTAAGATCTTACTGGCAAGTACTCTCAATGGCTTCTAGCAAGAGTTTAAGAAAGTAACCGATAAATAGGTTTATGGGAGAGTGGACTGTCACTGAGCAGCAGGGCACATGACAGTAAGCTGTACTGGGATTTATAAAAGAGAAACCATTTAGGGTGTGATTTGTGTGGTTGGCTTAAACAGCAAAAAAAAAAAAATGCAAATTCCATTATGCAAAATATTCTTTCACTTTGCAGTCAGCATAACTGGAAATACAGCTTGTGGCAGAAGCCAGCATTGCTTCAGACTGCATCCGTCCTCTCCCAAGCTGCCGGCAAATCTTTTGCTATTCATTCATTCTTCCATTAAACTCTAATTGCACTAAAGTCCATCTGTTACACATAAGATGTGACTACTTATATAACTTTGTAAATTATTTTCTTATATCAAAGTAGCACCTGAACATGCCAGTGAAGATTTAAATCTCATTGTCCTTCCTACTGTGCAAATACCTTACAAGAAATAGACCCTGTAATCCCAAAATTTAGAACTTAAATAAGCAGGCTACACATAGAGTAGCAAGAGTAACAGGAGCAGTGAAACAGTTTGATCAAGGTGATACAGCAAAGATAACTTGATTGGTTTCTTGATTCAGCCATACGTATTGTTAGTAGCTTTCTGAAACTGGAAACATGATGCCCATTTGCAGTTAGTGACTGAAAACGCTGGTATTCTCATGTCATTATGCATTAATACCAGTCACTCTGGTTATCAGAATGGCTTAGCAGGAAATGAACCTTACAGAGTAGCAGGGAGTGTTTTTTCCTTCAATCTCCTCGCTTCAGATCCTCTAGCTGTAAAAGAAAGATATGTTATTTGGAGAAAGGAAGGCTAAGATATCCATTTCTGATATCCACGAATCAGAAAGAACATTTGCTGCTAGGATGTGTAAAATTTGCCCATTTCTCCATAGAACTATGGTAAGTCATGAACTTCATTCCCCACTGTGTCTTTCTTTACGTAAGCTCTGTGAAACAACATTCAGGAATGAAATAAATGGTGCTTTAAATGACACTTCGATGAAACCATTCAAGTGTGAAAGGTCTGCTTTCCCTTTCTTACACCTCTGTTGGTTGTTTTCCCTGTAGCACTATTCTCTTGGGGCTTTTAATTTTCAAATAGACTGAAACCTTTCATACTGTCATTGCAATGCAACAGAGTCTTCCAAATAAGACTAACATCCTTGCTATTTGATTTTCATAAACTTATATTGTCATATTCTCATTTTATCTGAATGTGGGATTTTATCAGTGTTTTACAGACACTGCATATGCATTGCCTGTCCTTCCCAGTGATGTACTGTGCATACAACTACACCTTTCTCACTGTGAAATGACAGGATGGATCTATTAACACAGATACATAGAACCCTTGTATTATTGATAAGCCCTTCTTAACATGCACTTATTCCACCCTAGGAGGGGGCTGCATTTTAGCAGTGGATAAAACATATGCATAATTTCTTAGGCTTTCCCTAAATATTAGCTATTTTTACATTAATGATAACAGCCTGTGCTCCTCCAAACATGTCAGCAATGTATATAAACTAAGAAATCCATGTTTTTTCAATAGTTACATAGCTTCACTCTTTCAAAGGATCTGTTACACAGGCTTCTCTTTAATCCTCCTGCAGAGCATCTCTTACCCCTTACCTCGTTCCCATTACTATTTTTAGAAGCCAGAGATTTAAACGTATTCTCTAAAACAGAAGATCGCATTTGGTGCAGGACAAATACAACAAGGTCAACTGAAAAATACAGCTGCTTGGATTCTTCCATATCAGATTCTTGCATAACCCTGCATTCAGCCTGAAATCACTGTAAAGGCACATTGGGTCAGTCAGAATCAGGTATGTGATTTAGGTTCAAATGTTCCTGTCAATTTAAAAATAACATTTGTAGAGCTCTGGGATGTTGTTCCACTGCAAAACATACCAGTAGACGTGGGCACCAGGGCTTTTAAAACCGTTCTCATCTCATGTCACAAAAGCCTCAAGATATATTCAATATAAATCCTTGATTTTTGTTAGTATAATAAAGCATTTTAAGCATTTTTCTAAATATTTAAGATTTTCAGAATTTTCAAACTCATTTTTTATAATCATTTATACTCCAGAGGTGAAAAGAAAAACAGAAATACATGACAGACCCATTTGCAGCAATGCTTACATGACTGTTTGTATTTGAGAAGAGCATTATGAGAAATAAAGAGGAAATACTATAATCAGCACCCAGAAGCTCTGAATGATTTAACATAGAAAGTGAAAACAGGACAAACATCTTTTTCCCCGAATATTTCTCATCCTCTTTAGGACAAACTCCATTTTGTATCTGAACAATACTTCCAATGTAGTTCAAGTGTTTATATATATAATCACAAAAAAAAAATATTTTATGTTCCCTGGTGCTTTTAGAAAAGAAGTTTCTCTGTCACAGAGTTTGAGGCTTAAAGCCAGCTAGAAAGTGTGGCAGCTGCTCAACAGCTATTTGAGGTGAAATGTAGACAGAGGTACTTTTATACATGGAAATTTTCCCTTCCCTTTTCAAACCAGAAAACCAGGCAAGATGCCAGGAGCTACAGGCTATGAGCATGTTTGTGAAGGGGGAATTCACCTGCCAAATCACCCAAGGGCTGCACGACCTTCCACGCCTTCTCTTCCAGAATACACCCTGAAAGAGCTCCTGCCTGCATTGCAGCCTGGAAAGATTTGAAACCATGAGCTATTCCCATGGTCCTTCCCTGGACTTTCCCCACTAACGTTATTTAAGCCTATTCTATGTCCTGCATAATAACTCTCTATGCACATAGAGAGAGGCCTCTCTCTTACTATAGACTGAAAAGGTTCAGGAACCCCTATGACAGCTTTCTAAACTAGACTGACTTCAGTCCATCCAAAACCAGGTCTACAAGACTTGATCTGGATGAATCAGCTAATGAAAAAACTGGGAAGACAGACTTCCTGCTGCCAAAGTTTAGACTAATGTTTCTATTTTATTTCTTCTCTCTACTTCCTAAACTTGGAGTAGAACTGTTTCACTGTAAATGTAGTGATGGCTGCTGAGAACACTCCTTAAAATAACCTTACCTAGGTACAACTTGAGCACGGCCACAAAATGTATAGTGTAAAGCAGCAGGTTTTCTTCTTTCTGACATTACATGACAAAGGTGAAATACAGCACCATCCTCATCACCCTTAACAGTAAACCACTTCAGTTGCAACATAACTTCAGCATAGCTTCACTGGTTTCACAACACTGCTAAGTGCATGGAAAGTTTGTGCTTTCCAGCCTTGCAATGGTATTGATTCATATATTTAAAATATAAATCCCGTATGCTGTAGCAGGCAGTGTGGAAGTCAGGTCACTGACACAAAGCACCAGCAAAAACATAGTTAGTCTTCATAATTTAAAGCTTCTACAATCCCCCATGGCATACAAATTTGGTACTTTTCCAAACCAGGAGAAAGACTACAGACAATGTTGTTTTGTTTTGCTTTTTTAACAATTCTTATTATCTTGGAACTGAGCACTATTTTGCTCTTCCTGTAAGACAGAGCAGTTGTTTGTTTTCTAAATTGTTGGGCATGGTTAGCATGGTTTTCATGAATGCAGAGAGGTAAGAGGCAGCAGGGATGACTTGGGGTACTTCTTCAGAGCAGACTGGATGTCCAGACTACGCTTTTGTTTTTATGGCATAGTCAAAGCAACATGAGGTAAGATGATGAACAGTGGCATCTAAGAGATCTCTGGGATCATCAAGAAGTGCAACCATCAAAGAAATCCCTTATGAAACACATTATTCCAGTGGTATCTTGTTCCATTATAGCCCAAAAAAAGAAATCAGCATTCTCTGGAAATGTGCTGAATGTGAGGAAAATGGAACATTCCTCCCCATCTGCTGGAAATACTCTAAAGTAAATAAGGATGCTAAGTACTGGGCAGAAATACTGGAAGTAATTTTTTAAAATAACAAAAAAGCAGACGCCAATGGAGGCCCATAGTCGTCCTCCTAGGCTTAGCACTGGAAAGAAATTATGGTTTGGGAAACTAAATCTACAGATAGCTGCCAGATGGTTAATCACGGTTAGTGGAGAACACAAAGGGCTTTGCAAAATAACAGACATCCCAAAAAACTGAAAATTTTACAAATTCTGAAAGGTCTGGGGTCAGTAAATTTACAGAGTCTGGCTCACAAATTCAAACCCATCATCTAAATGCATGTCAGACCCCACTTGAATGTTGATTTTTGCCTAGGAAATACAGGCTGCTAGGAAAAGCCTTAACAAACTTGTATGTTAAGGGGAACAGTGCACGGTTTGACTCTACAACCAGTATACCACAACCAACACTAGACTATGCTGGTAAAACTACCAAATCTCATTCCTGTGTTATTAGTTACTGGGCTAGGAAGCACTTCCCATACCAACATTAGACAACACAATGTTTGCTGTATCTGCTATAGTCACTCAGGTCTTCACAAAAGTAGGCAAATACTATCATTGGCAAGAATTCAAAGAAGTGACCTAGGAAACATAACGCATTAAAAATAATTAAAGAAATATGTTTGTTTTTCACAGGAGAGTGAGCTGTATACCCATTTTACAAATGTAATAAAAAACTGACAGAAAACCCAGAGGTTTTAGTGCAAGAAATAGAGAACACTGAAATGTTGAAATTTGGTGGGGGTTTAAAGCAATTTATTGCTTAAAGCAACTTATTTTAAGCAATTTCTAACATTCTTTGTGTAAAGTAAACAATAACAGATTTTTTTTCTCACAGACGCTAAAATTTATACACTACCCAAAATATGTTTGACAGAACGACAATGTGCGCTGTATCTCTTCAATAACTTTGTTAGTTTGCTTTTCCTCCTTTTTCACCTTGACAATTTGTGGTCCTTTTCAGACAACTTCTTTGCTGTTATTATCCCTGGTTCTTTTTTTAGCACCAGGGTTTGACTCGAATAGGAAGTGGATTTGCTGTGTTTTCTTTCCTTTCAATCTGTGTGTATGTCAGTCAAAGCAGGAAGCATCCTGTCCTTGTTTTCTTGTTTTCCCATTTCACTTCACCATTATATCAGAGCTTCATTTCAGAAAGGAATTGACACTACTGCTGTCATCAATGTTTAAAAAATCAAGATATGTTTTAAAAATCAACAGTAACTGAAAAGATACACGCTATAAAAAATGTACTGTCGAAGGCTCAGAATGTAGAAGACCTCTATCACTGTGACTGTTCTTTACATTTTTGTTTAGATCTCACTTACTCACCTGGGTAGCCTATTTTTGGAAAATCGAAGATGAAAACTGACCTTGTAAAAGACAATGGAAAAAAATTTACTTCGGTGAGATCAGAATTTCCCTCTACTTAGTTTATACATCAAGCTTTTCCAAGGAAACTTTTTATTTCAGTCCCCATTTGTACATGGGCAACTTTCACTAAACATTTAGGCATTACATTTTTTGTGTACACAACACATGAAATTCCCTTGCAGAAAATGAATTCTGTCTGCCAGAGGGATGTAATTTTTAATCTGCATTTTAGGCTCATCTGCATAAAATTAGTTCTACAAAACCAGCACATATAAGATCAACCTCACTTAACACAGATATGCTTCATTAACAGTATAAAGTCTCATAGAGGATAAGAAGGTTGCTGCTGAACTAAGGATTTGTCTAACCAGATTCAGGCTTTATATATACTTTCAGGCTTTATATATACTAGAATACTTTTTCTCCTCAGTTAACTTCAACAACGGGGGGGGAGGGGAGATAAAAAAGGATACTACTGGATCTTGGAATAACTTCACTTTTATATAGCAGTATTTTATACAGTTTCTGAATAGTTCAAAAAACTTTCAGAATTAACCGAGATGTCTGTAGGTAATTCAGTTCAGGACGTCATGCCTGTCCTAACTGCAAACAAGTCTTCTTATTAATTTCTGAGCAGCAACCTGTCTTAAGAGCACAGTGACAGGTTTCTTTCTACTTCTGCATGAGGTGGAGTTTCACCCTCACTAAAGTTACTTTTGAAGGGGATAACAACTTCACTTTAAGTATGGGCTATAACCTCTAAAATCTTTTAACTGGTATGTTAAGTCCAGTTTTAAGTCATGTCACTACCAATGAGAACACTGAAAACATACTGGTCATGTTGACTCTGACTAGTTTTGAGAAGAAAAAAAAAGGTTGTAAGGCTATTACCAACAGAACATTTTCATCTAAGAGCCAGCTTCCATGATATGGAAAGGCCTTCAAAAATCCTAAATCATGACCTGAAAAGCTTCTACTTAGATTTTTTTTTTTTGTGGTAACCGTTGGGCTATTATGTTAGGTTACACTCCTTTCCTCAAGAAAAGCGTAATTGACTAATGAGCAGGCAAAAAGTTGTTTCTTGGGCTGGCTGGAAAATACCTTCTTACAGCATGGCATATACTCACAAATGATATAAAAAAAGTATGTCAGTTACCGCTTTAAAGCTATCAAGCTTACAGTGTGTGAGCCAATAAGCCTAACCTTGGTGTGGATCCAGCTTTCAATAATTAACTTCTTCCTGCCTGCAAAATCCCCCTACAGAATCAGCTGGATATAATTTAAGGCTTCACATTATTAAACAATTGAATAGATTCACCCCAGACACGGCTGAATTCAATCATCTGTAAAAGGGACTTCTTACAGACAGAAATGAGGCTGAACTTTCTGTCTTCAACACACACTTTGTTTTTTTTAAGGCTGTGGACAAAGAATTACTGCTTATAAAGAACTGTGTGAACACTGAGAATAGTTTCCTCTCATCCCTCAGATACAAGGGTCAGCAACTTGTCAAGGATTATATGTCAGATTGTATTTTTCTTTTCTAGGTCAGTGGTTGAACTTGCTGGAAGGAACTCAGCAGGAGCCAGGAATTGGTGCTTCCCAAGGGGCAAGATCCCATCGCCATACAGTCAATAGCTCATCTGCATGTGAGGTACTAGTTTCTGGCTGCCACCAAGTCCTAACCCAGGCAGTGATGGCAGTAGCTTGTTAATCACATCTTCCTTTTCTTCCTTGTCTGTATCAGATCCTAGTACTTCTGTCTGTGCCAAGGGTTCCCATAGATCACCGGCTGTGATACCAGTCCACCTTACCAAATTTGCCTCCTGACACTGAAACATGCCCTGGACAACACTGAATAAAGCCAGATGCAACAGTCAGGAGAAGGAAATGTAGTGGAGCAAGGAAGGAAAAAATAATTAAAAGAAAAAAGGTCTAAAGGAAGACAAGGCAGGAAAAGGAGCCTGACACATAAAACAGTGAAGGAGAGCAGAGAGTCAGCAACTACCAGGTCATTCCTGAGAACACCGAATGTTCTAAGAAACCTTGAGCTAAAAATGACCTGCAAAGCAACTTTAGACCATAACTTACACAACGTTTGAGGAGCTTTCCTAGGGCTGTGAATGGTACACAAAGGTACTGTAGGCCAGCTTTTTTCAAAATCAGATATGGAACACATCTTTATACTACATGTGTAATTCCTCTAAAGTAGATGGGTGCTTGTTGTGAATGTATGGCTGTATTTCCAGGCATTAATGATCATTTAAGTCTCTATAAAATATGCATATTCTCAGTGATGCACAATTAAACTTGTAATAAGGCATGCATAAATGTAACATTAAAAAAAATCTGAAAAGACATGTTGAATATAGTCCAATAACCCTATAAATAGTATTATTGGACAGTGTATGGACTAACAGCCCAATCTTCAGTGATAAGCTAATGTTTACCACAGAACTGTAAACTAATTTAGGAAATAATTTAGAGAGAAATCTCTGAAGGCACTGTGGTTCAACCCTCCTCTCAAAGCTCACAGGAGAACAGTGCATTCAATACATCCAAAGATGAGATTACCCCACCTCACACTGATGTTTTTCAAACATTTAATTTAAAAGAACCTGCATATACTATTGCTGTTACATGTTGACATATATGTCATGTACAATATGAAACTGCCCAGGAACTTACCAGGAGAATGTCAATGTAATCCGAGAAAATGTCATCAAATCCAATGTATTAGAAGTAATTTGTTAATCGCTCCTTTTGATTCAAGCTCATCAGGTAATCAACGAGTGACATAAGAATTTATAAGCATTTCTGAAATACACTTATTCACATTATTAAGGACTGCATATAAAATATCAGGATAGTAAAAAAGTTAATGCCTCTTGTTCAACAAACCATCATGGTAAATTAATTATTCTTCTAGTTGATACTGATTGTCACAGTCATATAATAAAAGTCAAGTAATACTTCATGAACTGTAACTTTAGAGAAATACTAGCAAGTACTAGCAAGCAGCTTCATAAAGGAACTCTTCAGAAAAGGCACTAAAATATGAGCAGGAGCAGCCTACATGTTTCAGAATACATTGATATTGACATGACTTGAACCCGATCTTGAGTGCATACGTATCTCCAGGAAGATTCTCCCACTGCTTAATTACCTATAGACAAAATATATTTAAGTCAACCTTTACAGGCTGAATGACAAGTGGCCCCAATTACAGAAGAAAGGAAGGGCAAAAGAGGCAAGAAAGTGACAACGAACAGAGTAGACAATGATAATGTAAAGAATGAGGGAACATTAATCTACGATTACAATAACGACTCAGTTTGTATGTTACATCTCTTACCACTAATGTTTGTCAGCCATCTTACTTAATCTTTTAGAATCCCTGATTCTGGAAGAAGGTCTGCATTCTTCCACATGTTTATATACACCATCAAGACAATGAGCTCCTAGTCCAGACTGGGAAATGTGAGTGCTCCAATAAAACCAAAAAGAAATCACAAAAACGACAAAACTCTGTTTTTGGAAGTTAAAGCTTGATTACAAATATTCATAGCAGAATTTTAAGTAACAATGACAATTTCTAAACTGGGGCCTTGGCTCTAGAAAGAATGCTTCAGAGCTCAGTGTAGGAGATGCTTTCACGCTATGATTCATATCTCTCCCAATTATCACTTAAGGCAAGCTTTTACTGCTGTTGGCACTGAAACAGAGGAGTTTCAGTGCTGAGAAACAGGGCTTGATTTTGCTATGCCTTATGCATGATCACCATCATTTTTCTTTGCTAAACTCTGACTGCAAAGCACTTGTTACTGCAGGTGGTGAGACAAGAGGAAAAGGAACTCTGTTTCATTTCAGATTTTTGGCAGAATTTGATTTGTTACATAGCTGAGTGATAGTATAAATATGGCATACAAATACTCTTATCCAATTAACCTTCTCCCTCAGATGACCCTTAGAAGGAATTATATTGATCAACTGATTCTGGACAAGTTGTAACTAAAACAGCTGTATTTAAGGTAATGCTAAAAGGAGCAGAAAAAAAGAGGAAAAGATAGGAAGGTAAGGCTGGCAATGGAAGGGCTCAAGAAGGTAAAGGAAGAACTTTTAATAAATGGTAAAGAATAATGGTAAAGTAGAGAAAGGAGAAGAGGATATAGATCAGTGAGACCAGAAATGTACAGCACAAAATATATCCTCAAAGGTAGTGAAGCATATGGGGCAAAGATCTTTACCTGAATCCTTGTATCACGTATAAAGTTGCAGTATGAATTGGCTAAAATAAATCATTATTGTTTCTTTTATTTTCCAGTGAATTCGTAAGTTTCCTACATACCTAAATATATTGTTCACTCCAGTTATAAATTAAGACATGTAGCTGATGGAAGCTATACCAGTCTAATGTGTCTTAGCAATGCGAAATTATTACCCAAAGCCTATGTTCTCCTTTGTTCTATTTCATTCTATTGCTTACTTCATTCTCCATACAACCCTTTTGTGCTACAATTTCATGTACAAATTCCTATACTCCTTCTTGTATCTCTTAGTTACATATTCACACACAAATATACTTGGCATGCTGAATTTCTGTTAGTTTTCTCAATTGTTCCTATTCTGAAGTATTCATTCCTTCATCATACAAAGTTGTTACTCTTTCTCATGAATGCACTCACTTTTTGTGACATTACTTTATCAGTAAAATACTCAGAACTGAATATATTTTTCTATGCGTAGCTTTAACTGCTCTGAATAGCATCATCCAATTTAACTGTAAGACAGCAGTGAATAAGGCACTCTCTAATAGAGAACTTGGCTTCAGTTTTACTGATGAGAATGTACTTCCCCATGAGTCCCACAGCCTTTACTTGTAGAAACAGGCTCCAGCCTTTTGTGTTTTGTAACAGCTCAGGCAGAAAAGTTCAAGCACAAAGCTGTCTAGATCCCTTTTTAAAATGTGTCACTTTAAGGCGATTAACTATATATCATTGCTGATAGCTCTCTTCCTGGAAATCAAGTGGTATCTCACTCTATTGATTTCTGTCTAGCAGTAGGTATAGCGTGGAAAAATACCAAGAAGGATTTGTCAGTAGTTTGCCTGCAGCAGACTTCCTCCCTGTAAGCTCTATATACACTGCTTCTTCAATAAGTCTCTACCATCCTATACTGAGAAGTCACAAGACGTAGTATCAGAAAGCCAATGTTTCCAACCGTAACAACAGCTTAATTCAAACACAGCATGCTACAACAGAATAGGTCTCCAGAAGCTGGGTGTCACCTCCATGTGTGAACTCACAAGCAGCAAATTTATGGCTGTTACAGAAAGTCAAGCTGAACTATTTTCTACTGCAAACAGTTTCTTATACAACAACCACCCCACTGAGTACTTTTAATATTAGACAGCGTGACTAGCAGTTATGAAACACCACAACTTAAAGCACGAAGTTGTTGTTTGTTTATACAGCTTCTCTTTCTGCACAAGAATGTGCCAGCTGGTACCTCACTGTTTTAACTTACAGCAATTTTTTTAATGTTGTATTGTTCTGTGATCCTGTTTTCACTATATAAATTAAGAAGGGTACCTTACACTTACAGGAAGGATGAAGAGGTCAGCGATAGCTCATGCTCTTTAGAGTCATTCCACTGCCTAAGACCAGTCCTCACACAGGCAAGTTTTAGCCTTAGTATGGAGAGCTCCACTGTGCAATGGTGCAGTGACAGTGTGGAGCCTGGAGTCAGGAACCCCCTGTACTGTCTCTGCTATGCTCTGCAATTGAGGACCAAGAACATGAGCTGTGATTGAAATTCTGTGCCTTGTAAGGCAATTATCATACAACCTGAAGAGGCATGTCATGTGATTTTGGTCTCCAGTAACTGGAACAGCATAACAGCCTGTCCAAAACACAAAGAAGGCCAGAATAACCATGGCCAGTCTCAATTTGTCTGGCTAGGACTGTTCCCTTGCACACTGGAGAGAACAGAAAGTGCCACTTATCTGCTTGTTTTAAGAAAGGAATCCGCAGCTACATCTATATAACACAGATGGCTGTGAATATACATCCTCTAACAAAGGAGACTGAACCATGGGCCTTGCGTTTTCAGAATGCCTTCTTCTATTGCCAGTATCGCTTCTATCAGCCCATATTCAGTCTCAGCTCAGCCTTTTTTCACACATGACCTTATTTTGTCAAATACTAGATTACCTTGGCAATTAAGGTAATTTCTGGCATTTTCTGGCATACTTGTTATTGGCCATACTAGTCATGGAAGTCTTTGTGGCCAAGTAGGAAAGACAGACCCACTCATTCTGAGGACATCTGCTCCTTTTTAATCTCCTTCTGCTACTCCTAGTTGGGTCTTCTCATCCACTGCCCAAGAGTTCTGCCTTAAGCATTTGTCCAAGGACACGTCCACACTTTGGGCTCTATAAGCAGAATCACTCCAAAGGCTTTTTTGCTCTAGCAGCTGCCAAAATCATATGAAATTCATGGGCAGCTCAGGCATGTGGCATAAGTGACTGCAGAATGTCCTGACACCTTCAGCGCATCTTAGCTACCACTCTGAATCAGCACTTCCTTGCAGTGAACTGCAATTTCACTATATTACTCATTCTAACTTAAGAATTTTCTATGTTTGATTAATTTCATCCTTTACAGTATTTCTATTTTATCTTCTGACATTTCATATTTGTTTTCTTTGATTTAGAAGCCTTTTCATTTTTCTGTTTTCACTTTTGCCTTGTTCCCATAGTGAAGGTCAGAACCCTTTTTTTCTGATTGTCCTGCCCAATCTCTTTTGGGAAAAAACACGACCTAGCAATATGTTCCATCAGTCAAAGCTTCCAGCCTAGGTCTAAAATGACATTAGCTGTACAACTTCCAACCTAGAAAAACAAGCAGATTGGTAGGTTCTGTTCCACTCTCAGATGTGCCATTATTCGAGGTTCATAGTATGTAGAAAAAGGGACTGGCAACTTGGGAGGAGTATAGGAATGTTGCCTGGGTATGCAGAGATATGACGAGGAATGCCAAGGCGCACTTGGAATTAAATCTGGCAAGGGATGTCAAAGATAACAAGAAGGGTTTCTTTAAATACATCAGCAGTAAAAGGAAGTCTGGGGATACAGTGGGCCCGCTGCTGAACACGGAAGGGGCCCTGGCAATGCACGATGCAGAGAAGGCGGAGTTACTGAATGCCTTCTTCGCCTCGGTCTTTACTACTAAGGCTGGCCCTCAGGCATCTCAGCCCCCAGGAGAGAAAGAAAAAATCTGGAGAAAGGAAGACTTCCCATTGATTGAGGAGGATTGGCTCAGAGATCGCCTAGGCAAACTGGATCCACTCAAATCCATGGGCCCCGAAGGGACGCACCCGTGAGTGCTGAAGTAACTGGTG
Source organism: Phalacrocorax aristotelis (assembly GCF_949628215.1). Taxonomy (NCBI): domain Eukaryota; kingdom Metazoa; phylum Chordata; class Aves; order Suliformes; family Phalacrocoracidae; genus Phalacrocorax; species Phalacrocorax aristotelis. The sequence continues at coordinate 62,491,378 of NC_134311.1, forward strand.
GATGTTCTGGCTGAGCCATTCCCCATCATCTTTGAAAGGTCATGGAGAACAGGGGAGGTGCCTGAGGACTGGAGGAAAGCAAATGCCACTCCAGTCTTCATCAATGACCTGGATGATGGGATAGTGTAACCTCAGCAAGTTCGCCGGTGATATCAAACTGGAAGCAGTGGCTGATACACCAGAAGGCTGTGCTGCCATCCAGCGAGACCTGGACAGGCTGGAGACCTGGGCCAAGGGGAACCTCACAAATTCAACAACAGCAAGTGAAAGGTCCTGCACCTGGGGATGAACAACCCCATCTACCAGTACAGGTTGGGAGTTGACCTGCTGGAAAGCGGCTCTGTTGAGAAGGACCTGGGAGTGCTGGTGGACAACAAGCTGACCATGAGCCAGCACTGTGTCCTTGTGGCCAAGAAGGACAACAGTATCCTGGGCTGCATAAAAAGGAAGGTGGCCAGCAGGTTGAGGGAGGTTATCCTCCCCCTCTACTCTGCTCTAATGAGACCACATTTGGAGTGCTGTGTCCAGTTTTGGGCACCCAGTTTAAGAAGGACAGGGAACTGCTGGAGTAAGACCAGCGGAGAGCTACGAAGATGATCAGGGGACTGGAGCATCTGCCTTATGAGGAAAGGCTGAGAGACTTGGGTTTGTTCAGCCTGGAGAAGAGAAGATGGACGCGGGATCTCATCAATACCTATAAATATCTAAAGGGTGGGTGTCAGGATGATGGGGCCAGACTCTTTCCAATAGTGCCCAATGACAGGACAAGGGGCAAGGGGCACAAGCTGGAACACAGGAAGTTCCAGCTAAACATCAGAAAAATCTTCTTTGCTGTGAGGGTGCCAGAGCAGTGGAACAGGCTGCCCAGGGAGGCTGTGGAGTCTCCTTCCCTGGAGACATTCATAACCCGCCTGGACATGTTCCTGTGCCCCCTGCTCTAGGTGTTCCTGCTCAGTCAGGGGGGTTGGATAAGATGATCTCCAGAGGCCCCTTCCAATCCCTACTATTCTGTGATTCTGTGATTATTTTTCACTGGGCTATAACCGATCTTTCTATTCCACATGCCCTTGTCATAATGTTGCTATTCCTCTTCCTGAGAATGACAACAAAAGATTTACCACAACTTCACGACCTACAAAACTATGGCTACATCAAAAAATTCTGCTACTCTTCTGGCCACCCAGGCCAAAGGACTAGTCCTCTCTATCCTTGGGGAAAAAAAAAAGGTTACTCGTCTTATTGTTAAAGAACGTCAGAGCATGGAGATCTATTTTGAGTGTAAGGGCACTGAACACCCATATTTGTACGTTCAAGTTCAGGACAGTGATACAGGCTGAGACAACATCATCACTTCAGCAAGAGGTTTGAATGTGTCACCGATCCTCCCAGATGAATAGTTCCATACACTGATTCAGCCACCTCACAGAAAATGCCTTTGACATGTCATGGGTTAGAACATTGCCATTAAAGGGTCTTGTTCAGCTTGCCATGACTTTGAAAATCTTTCCCAAAATCCCTGTTCTGACAGCAACCCATCTCCAACAAAACCACATGCATCCAGGACTGAGGAATTTTATCACACCTCTGATGAATCTGCAGGATGCTACATGCCCTTACACCAAGATAACAATACATTCCAGAAAGATCTTTTCTTCTCTGTGGCACATCTGTCCAGGATGTAGAATTCAGTAGATTTTGCATTGATCGCAGACTTTGTCACAACTTGTTACAAAACTTCTGAAATGATCCGTGAAGAGTGGTCCAAGCTTGTTCCAAGGCAATCTCTAACAGCATCTCTAAATATATCTCTGCTCCCACAGTAAAGAACCTACCCAGAAACCTTTGCCAATCACTGAATGTTTTTCAAGTGTTACTGCCCATCTCCATAATCCCAGGCTATGCTCTTCTTCCTGGAGCTGAAAAACCAGAGGGTGTGAAGGCATGCTCCACCTACTTATACACTAGCTGTGGATCATGGGAGCTTGGAAATGTCCTATATAGCCCTGATCTGAGTGCTGTGTTGGAAGAGAAATTGCAGTGTAAATGAGCAGATAGATAATTCACCTCAAAGACCTTCCAATTCCTGACAATTAACTTCCTTTTATTCTTGCCTCATATAGTCACTGAATTCAATACACTAACTTATTCCATATAATGCTTAATCCAATGTGCAGATTAAAATGCTGGTTTGCGGGAACATTTTAAAAATGTGGCCAGAATTTTTAATTTCTCTGGGTATTTCAAACTTTAAACTACTGGCGTTTATATTACCTATATATTAGTACTACACTGCATGTACAGTACAGTATACAGCAGTATAATGTGTATCAGTAGGGAAGAATATAATGCAGTAAATCAAACTAGAGAGTCTTTCAGGAAATCGTCCACGTGCAGAAAAGGCACTTCACAATTTGCTCAAAGGGCTTCATTGTTTTCTTTACCTGGGATCCCAAATGTCCTGATTCTATCAAATAATGGCCGTAATGCCATTAACTTGTTTTTACCTGCTTGCACCAGAAAATCTCTAATGATGTTGTACAAGCAGTCAGATTTTTGGTGTATTATTGAAAGTACAGTCTGTGTATTTTAAAAGGCCACAGTCCAGAGAATTTATTTTATACTCAAGGCTACAAGACCCCTTGCGAGAATGTTAAGCATTTACAGCTCCCACTGACCATGTTGTTAACGCCAGCAGATGTTTTGGCCCAGTGTTTGTGACCGCATCTGAGTTTCACCTTCACCAAAGATATAGTTTAGCCCCAGTCAGCAACCAAGCCCCATGCAACCACTCGCTCAATCCCATCCAGTGGTATGGGGGAGAGAATCAGAAGAGTAAAAGTGAGAAAACTCATGGGTTGAGATAAAGACAGTTTAATAGGTAAAGCAAAAGCTGTGCGCGGAAGCAAAGCAAAACAAGGAATTCACTCACTACTTCCCATGGGCAGGCAGTTTTTCAGCCATCTCCAGGAAAGCAGGGCTCAGTCACACGTAACGGTTACTTGGGAAGACAAATCCCATCACTCTGAATGTCCCCCCTTTCCTTCTTCTTCCCCCAGCTTTATATGCTAAGCATGATGTCACATGATATGGAATATCCCTCTGGTTGATTGGGGTCATCTGTCCCAGCTGTGTCCCCTCCCAGCTTCTTGTACAGCCGGCAGAGCATGGGGAGCTGAAAAAGCCCTTGACTAGTGTAAGCACTACTTACCAACAACTAAAACATCTCCACATTAACACTGGTTTTAGTACAAATCCAAAACATAGCCCCATGCTAGCTACTATGAAGAAAGACAACTCTATCCCAGCCAAACCCAGGACAACCAACAAGACTCAAAATGAAGCATTTATTACTAGAGAAGATGCTGACACAGAACTAGAAATCACTGCAACATGAACAATCCTCCATCAGATTAAAACCCTAGGTTTCGTAAGAATAAAAACAAAACTCAACCCACTCAGTGACGTAGCATTAACTGCCCAAAACATTCAGTCCTGCCTGCGAAAGGAGGAAAAGATTAATACAAACCACATTTGGGGTACATGGTGATCATTTAAGAAAAATATACCCTGCCACATTTAATTCCACTTCCATTTGCAACAGGCATGTCAAATTATTTCCTCTGAGTAGCATAAGGCAAGCCAAACAGCAACCCTGACTGAGAATTACTGGACTAACATGATCCACAAGATCAACTAGGTAATCAACAAGGGCTATTACAACTGTCTTCAGGTCACCCCACCATTCATGTCACTGTTGCAGTTAGGGCTGGTGGAAAATACAGGAATGACTTGTGCCCGCTGACTGATACCATAGAGAAATGGGACTTGGTTTACCCATAGGCTATCCCTTTGTACTTCTGAGGTATCTTTCCATGCACCTAGAGCTTACAAAAAGTTCTGAAGGGGAGATAAGGTATATAGGCAAGCAATGCTATCATCACTTTCCAAACCTACAAAAAATCTCTGGGAAAGCCAATCATCTTAGAAAAAAAAATCACCAATACTGAATACAGAAACTAAATTGTTACTATATTAATGATACTTTGTGCCAATACAAAAAAATTAAGTACAATTGCAAACAAATTGTTTCGTTATTTTGTGCAAATTCAGCTATGTTGAAATAGCTTTACATTGAGTCTATAAATAGGCTGTGAAACACAAGAGCTCTTGCTTATTTGAAGAGTTACAATACATGTCATATATAAGCAAGGCCTGAGACAGGATTGGCTTTGAAGGGAGGGGGTGTTGTTCTACAAGTCCTGGCAATAAACCAGGAATCGCTTCAGGCTATCAGCTTTCGGAATGAGAATGTCACAAGCGCTTTCTGTCGGCTGGGGGGAGGGGGCACAATTGAGCGTCTACTACTGGAATGTCTGTCTAGCAGCAGAACTCCAGTGATCTTACAGGACACAGAATATATGCTAAAACAAGAGAAAAAAACCCCAAACAACACATTATTTTTGTGGTCCCTCTAGTTGAAGCCTTCCTGCAATTAACCTTTTGTTGCCAAACACTGATTTTTTTGAGGGTACTGAAGCAGGGATATCCATACAGACTGGAAATCTACCAACCATACATGATTCTCAAACTGTAAGCCTACATCAACATAAGCACTAACACAGCATCCATAATCTGAAGAGAAAGCAAAAGCGATAAGCTGCAATAGAGAAGTACTCCTTTCAAAATGAAAAAACTGTGAAACTGAAGATGTCAGTTGTCCTGATACATTAAGAAAGATTAGAACACCAAAAACCCTGTAAGAGAAGAGGGAAAGGACTGGGTCTATTAAGTGTAGAGACCAACAATGGGAGAAACAACAACACTAAGAGCATCTAAGGCTGCCAGAAGAGCGTCAGCTGTGAGTAGGCACATGAAGTAATAAATTTAATCCGCAGGTTAGATAAATACCTATAGAAATTATTTAAGTATAGCTGATTTTGTCTTGAGGAAGCAGAGGAACTGAATGACCTCTGGAGTGACCATCCAGCTTTACTCTGTTATGTATAAAATACACAGCATTCTCAAAGTTTGCAACAACAATATTTTTGTTGGGGATATTAAGCCATCTGTGAAAGTAAACCAAACAGAGACTGGTACTAAACACGTGAGAAAGAGTTCATCTTCCACACTGTTTTTCCCCCCTCCGAAGTTCTTGATCTCTTCTCATTAGCAGATCATGTCAGCCAGTGTCTGAAAGACGATATTGGACTAGATGCCTGATTTATCTAGCCAATCTGCCTATTCTTCAAAAGATGTAACTAAAAATATAATATAGTTCATATCCCACTTGACCCCAAAGATAACCAAGAAGTAAACGGGAAAAGCCTAAAGCAGATGGCAGGAAGCAACCTGGACATGCAGCAGTGATGTCTGGTACTTTCCTGACTAGAAATATCTTACTTTGACACTAAGCGCAGTGGAAGTTTGTGGATGTGGCACTGAAACGTGTTCCTTCTCACTCACAAACTGGAAAAAATTCATCTGGAATGAAGAGGCCATCTTAGAGCACATGCCTGTGTCCCATTTACAAAAGTCATTTTTCAGGGTTACTGGATAAAGAAAAGTACAACGATAACCATAGAGAGAACCCAGAGGCTTCACTCGATCCCGATCACACGAACAATCTATATTGAGGACCATTTCCTAGCAACCCAGCCTTCCATAAACACCTTTTCCAGGGACTGCTCTCGATAACAGCGATTTGCCAACACTGCTGCTGGTGATAACAGTATTTTTACAGCCGGCCGTGCTCCCAGGGGAGCCTTGCAAAACGCTGGGAAGGCGGCTCTCTCCTCAGGCCTGCCCGGGTGGACAGCCCCGCCGCGCCGGCAGCGTAGGCCCGGCCGCCTGAGGGCCAGGAGAAGCTTCCAGGGGCCTCGTCGGCGGCGGCCCGGGCAGGAGCCGGCTCGCCTCAGCCACGGGTCCCGCGGCTGCCGCCCACCGCACAAGTAAGAGCGGCAGCGGGCGACAGAGATGACCGCGCTCCCGCCCCGGGCAGCGGGGCTCTCCGGCCCCTCGCCTGTCCTCGCACACCCTGAGACGCACCTTGACGGGAAAACCCTGCGGGGAGCATTTCTCCGAGGGGAAAGGGGGGCGCGGGGCGCCGGGCTGATAGCGGGGGCGGCCGCCCCCCCTCAGCCACCGCCGCCCCCCCTCAGCCACCGCCGGCCTTCCCGCCCCCCTCCGGCCGCGCGCGCCCCTCGCACCCAGGATCCTGGCACCGGCCGGCGCGTTACGGGAAGCTCCACCCTCCACCCCCCCGGCGACGTCACGGCCCCCGCGCGCCAATGGCGGCGCGAGTGGCGGAGGGAAGGGCGCGGCAGGGGGGGGGTGGTGGCGGTGGGAGTGTGACCGGGCGTGGGGCCGCTCGTGCGGGACGGTGGCGCGATGGCGCGGGGCGGCAGAGCCGTTATTTAGGGGGTGTCGGCGCAGCATGGGGCGCCCGGAGGCGGCAGCGCCAGGTAAGGGCCGCGGTTGTGGGCGGTCTCTTCTGCCCGGCTCCCACTCAGGACCCTCGTCGCCTCCGCGCCCCGCTCTCCCCGGGGGGCGGCCGCCGCCGGCGGGGGCCGCCTTGGCCCGTTTTTCTCTGCCGGGCTCGGCTGACGGGGCCGTGCGCCGCGGGCGGGGACGCTGCGGCGGGCGGGTGGGCGCTCGGCCAGGTCTGGCTGGGAGGCGCGGTGCGGGGGGAGGACAGCCCGGCAGCCCTGCGCCGCCCGCTTCCTGAGCCGATCCCTCCTCGCCTTCCGCCCGGCGGCGGGGGCGTCTGGCCGCCGCCTTCCCGGGCCCGGCGGGCTGCGAGGGGGTGCGGGTGCCGCCGGGCGCTCCCCGCCGCGGCCTCTCGCTTCCCCTCGGCGGCCGCTGGCGTAGCCGGCCCGGCGGCGGCGGGGCCTCCGCTGTATGGGGGCCTAGGGGCGGGCGGTCGGGGCCCTTCGCCCGCCGGTTGCCCAGTGGCAGCTGCTGGGGAGCCCTGTCCGCAGCCCTTCCCGCTCCTGATGCTGGCGCGGCGGTAAGGCCGGAGAAATCCGGGCTTTTCTCCCGTGCGGTGGTTGCTAATGCTGACAGCCGTAACTAATAAAGGTGTTGCGACCCTCACCGGTCTCGTGTCTTTCAACCTCTTTCAAATCTCTTGATAAGCTTGGCCTTATTAGTGGTAGGCGCCTTCTTATTGAAAAGCGCTGCGTTTTGTTGCTTTTACCAGAAGTGGCCTGTTCTTGTTGCTTGTAGACCAGAACGTAGGAAACCGCTGGCCTTGAAAGAAAGGCACACTTTGTTTTACACCTGGTCCAACTACCGGAGGAATTGGGGGGGAAGCGAGTACAGTGAGCAGCCTGGGCCATTTGCTAATTTCCAGTGTGCTCCCGAGCTCCAGTCACCCATGCTGTGGGTGTCTGACGCTTTTTCTAAAGAAAAATGGTGTCACTATTTTCATCTTGTAGATGATGAAACTGAGACACAAAGGAAAGCTGTCTGCCAAGTGTGCTGGCAGTGCAGAGGAGAATAAATCCCAGTCTCAGTTTTCATCCTTGTTTTAGGCTGACTAGGTGATTGCCAGCTGGTGGGTGCTTGTTAGTTCTGAGGCATTTCTGAGGGAGAAACTTGGTAATAGAATTATGTGGGGTTATAGTTTTGTCATTAGTGACCTCTCCTGTCTCTGAGAAGGGGAAAAAAAAGGGGGGGAGGTCCCCAGGCTGAGGAGGGTGGATACTTTTGGGAGCTATAGGCTTTTTTCTTTCACGTTCTTTTCCTTTATAGAACATAAAATTTCTGCTTTTCTTCTGAAATACTGTTACTTTCAGATGAATAATGATACATAGAAGGAATGTGTTGAAAGCATGTGATTTTTGAACTTAAACTTTTAAGCTGTGTGTTGCTGTATAAGAATAGGAAAGTAGGAGAGGATGATGAAAATTACTTTTGAGAAGTTAAGCATTAAAAATAAACATTTGGATCTTGTTTACATGTCTAGAATGTGATCTTTTCAAGAAAAGCCTATATACACTTTTTTTCTACAGAGGGAGGGGAGAGAAGATACATGCACATTTCTAAGTCCATGCACAAAATGGAGATACACTGTCTCCCATGCTGCTTCTCTGGAGGATTAACGCTAGCACAGTTGTATTAAAATAAATAAACCTCTCGGCCATTAGTTTTTTAGAATGATTCTTGTATTAGCAAGAACTTTCTAAATTATAGAACCAGCATTGGTGGTTGTCAGTCTTGAAGGTTTGACTTCAAGATGAGAACAAAGAATGCTAAGACATTCTTTTGTATAGTGATTAGCTTTTCAGACTAAAGTTACCCACTAGCTGCAAAGAAAAAAAAAAATCTTAAATATTTCAGAGAAAGTGATGTGCAGTTTAAGAAGGTACCAGGAAGAACAACTTAATTCTTGCAAGCACATATCTGGTGTCTCTGATGAGGTGTTTCAGTCATTTTTAATCTGTGCCCCTTTATGTGGGTTTTTTGTTCTGAGTGCTATATTAGAACTCTAGAGGTAGGGAGAAGCCTCCTTCTAGAAGCAAAAATGAGTAATGAGAGAAATGACTTAGCTATTTGATGAAGGGGGTAGATCATTTGTTTGTAGATATTTTAAATATGAAAAAATTTCAGAATATTCTGTGTGTAGAATGTTATGTAAGATTTTCCAGTGATTCTCAGAGGTGTTTGGGGTTTTTTGAGTCTCAAATATTTCCAAGAAGGAAATAAGCTTGGAGGAAGGAAGCTACCAGATTAAATACTCCTAATTAGAAAGCATTTACAGCTTGGGTAATCAAAATTCCTTGAGGATAGCTTTTAGATGGTCTTTAAGTACTACCTGGCTTGTTATGAAACCTCAGGCAGTAGCTATGGGCAGTATCTCTTACGTTCTGGTTCCTTGCTCTGTCTGCCTGAGCTATGTGGATCCTTTGTGAGAGATCAGTACTTGAAGCTGTAAGTTTAGCTCTAAATTTTTTGAGGAATTTCTGGAAATCCATTTGCCAGCAACCTTTGGGCTTTTGTGATTGGCAGGATGATGAGCTGTAGCTTAACACCTTCCTGTGATGATTGAGGTGTTATCTATACTTCCTGACTTGCAAGCGGGCTTTGCTGGCGAGATCACATTGGCTAAAGTCTCTTAAACTGAAATTGCCATTGATATGTCATTTGGGCCGTAACTGTCACCTGTCTGAAATGGAGAGGTGAAAAGTCACCATATGACATGCATTCATTTTGGGGTTGTTTTCATGATTTATGATATAATATGGATTTGTAAGGCTTCTCTCTCTCCTCAGCATAAGTAATGATATCTGTTTAGCATGAACGCCTGGCATTTCTTCAAAAACTGTTATTCACAGGTTAGTCATAAAACTCAATGCTGTTGCTGCTTTGTGCATAACAAGCTTGACTTTAGGTTTGTTGTTAGCTTTTCATAGGACACTGCCCATGTATCAGTTTAAGGTTCAGGCATAAAGACTTAGTGCTTTCCTTTCAAAATCATAGCAGGATATGAAGAATAATAGAAGTCCCATATGATTTAGAGATTAAATAAGGTGATCTCATGGCATATTAGTTTCATATGTCTGTCTTTACTGAAGTAATCACAGCATTTTAACAGGTCTTTTTTCCTTTTTAAGATAACTTATTTTCTGTGAGTTAAGGACTGTCACTAGCAGCAGTTCTAAATTGACCGTGTTGTTTTTACTGTATAGTATTTTGACGGACTTTGATCCTTTGCCACTATGGCAGACTTAACTATGAACATAACCTGACAAACTTCTAACATCAGTTTCTTTGTCTGTCTCCTGTTTGTCTTCACTTTGTGGTCTACAACAACTACACAGTATGGATAAAATGTTGGTTTGGCTTTTTTTTTAAAAAAAAAAGGTGATGATCCAATAAACTGGTTCAGTGTTAGTGCAGCATCAGGTTGAACTTTCACCTTAGATGCCTAATACACTACACTACTCTAAAACAGAAGCCTTTGGGCTGTGCTACATAATCGCTGAAACTTGAGTTTTCTGTTGTCTGGACTTGGAACTTAGCCTGACTTGAAGTACTTGATGGTGAACAATTGGTGTTTAGCAGCATTTCTTTTGAATGATGGCACTACGTTTTAAAGTTTTGATATATCTTGTATGCAGGGTTTCTGCACCTGAGCATTTTCATATGCTCATATTAGAAACCACTGGCTTCCGTAGAAGTATGTTCCTCCCTCTAATCTGAATTGTGGCTCCTTGTTTTGTTGGTTATAAGCTCCACTATGTTTTGTTTTTTACAGCTTTCATCTTGGCAAGATGGATGGAAGTGCTTAGTGTAATTCTGGTTCTTTCCCTCAGAACTAAATTTCAGTTAAGATCCGGGTTTGTAAAAGCTAGAGAGACTAATATTTTAAAAAACAACACACATTAGAAGGGATTGCAATAGCCGCTTTGTGGGTTTGGAGGTGTGTATGGTCAGTCTTCTTCAAACTGCACTGATCAGCAAGGGGAAAAGTAAAATACATCAGTACAGTCTAAAACCAAATATATGTTGAACTGTAGCATGATCTTGACACTGTAGGTGAGTGGTATTCCACTTAACTTTCTGTTGCAGGTGATGGAGCATAAGCCTTAGTTCTCTTGCTTTTTGGGAGCTTAGTCTGGTGGAATAAGTACTATAAACTGCTGAGGGTTTCTTTCTCCCTCAAAACAGATACTAAAATTTCCAGGGCACAAAGTAGTAGAGACTTCCAAGTGTAAATGAATCTGCTCAGAACAACTGAAATGTTGTATTCCAAGTCTGGAAGAGAGTAGATTATAGATACGGCCTTTATTTAAAAGGATGAACTCATTCTGTTTCTTACAAAAAAAATTATCCTTTATAGCAAAATATGTGATAATCCAGTATTTTTGTTTACTTTTGTTGAGTTGGTTATTGCTTTTTAAGTGTTGACTTTCATGTTTCTTCAGGTGCTTTACAGTAATTTTTTTTTCTTAACCTGAGCCATACTTAATATGATTTTAACACAGCACTTATAAGGTAGTTTTGTGGAAATATCATTTCACCTGGAATAAATAATTACCAAAAAGAAAACCCATAACTTTGTAATGATGTAATACTTACCTTAACTGACACTACTATTATTCCAGTGTGGTACCAATCATGATACCAAGTGGAAGAGAAATGCTGCATTGAACATTGTTTAAAAAACTTGCCTCTTTGCCTTTTTACATCTGCTTCACTTTTTCATCTTCAGTGTGGGAACTGCTGCTGTTCTGCAGCTTTTTGGCAATTAGCAGGGAAGTGGAGCTGCTGCTTCTTTCCACCTCGCTTGTAGTTGCACTCAGGGTTCTCATGAGTTTCAGATCTTCTGCAACTCAAATTGTTCAACTTAAATAGCTTTAAATGAGTCTGTCTTAAAATAACAAATCGTAAGGTCTATCCTTAATAGAACACAACAAGCTCTAGGTAGCAAGTGGTGTTTGTGTTGCAGTAAGTCAGTACACCAAAATAGATTCCTATGTGCTGGTTTTATTCAGTGTCTGAAGACCTAAATCAAAAGAGAATACTCGTCTGAGTTTGGCTGTATCCACCATGTAAATCTATTAAAATTTGTGAAACCAACTGGGATTTTAAAATGCATAAAGGCATGGGTGGGTAGAAACCTTATTTTTCAGATATTGGAAGACTTCGCATCCATAATAAGCAAAAATAAATTGGTTTTGTTCTCTTACTATGTGCCTGTAAGAAATATCTAAAGACATATTGCCCTTAAAACTGTATAATGGTTTTCATACCCAGCCCAGTGAGACTACTTGAGTGTAACATAGAAAAAATGAATCGCTTTTTGATATTCAACTCGTGCAACTACAGTCTGATTATAAGTCTTATTTAGTTAAAAAAAAAAAACAAACAACCTTTGGTGACAGATATAAATGCTTGTTAACATAACTGTCAAGTCTTCTAATCAGCAATATTTCTAGTGTAAAATTTCTATATAGGAAATCTTGGTGGGTTTTGAGTAATGAACTCACAAGTGTAGATGCAAATAAAGATACTGCTGAGTGATTCTGATGGCTATTATTTTAGTCCTAACTGAAACACACCTACGTTGGTGAGCCCTACAAAGATTGGTGTAAAGGTCTGAGGTTGGTTTCCGTTTAGTTGTTGGTTTCTAATTAGTGTGAAGAGAAATTTTCTTTACATTATGCTGTTTAGATTGACTTGTTTAAAAGAAGCGTAGATATGTTGATGCTTAAGGAGTGAGATTGTGATGTATCGATACCAAGCTACAGTGCTTAAATGCCTTGTCTGGTTTTATTTATCTATATGAAATGCCTCATGTCTTTCTGTAATTATTATAAACTACATGCTACCAAAGCAAAGGAGTATATCCTGTCATAAATTGCTGTTTCTTTTCCTTCTGATAGTAGCAAATGTAGCTTTTAAATTTTCCTTTCTAGGGAATACTGTGGAATTCCTTTAAACTTCTTAGTGAGTTGCCTTTTATAGAGGTAAAGCTCAGAATACCAGTTTCTAAAGAAGTTTTACCTGGTTAGTGAAAATAAAACTTCAGAAGTAGGGTTGCTACAGGCAATCTCATCTCAAATCTTAGTAAACCTAGAAATTCTATGCTTAGCTTCAAGCTATAAGAACAGTATGAAGTTTGCTTCTAGAAATCAGGTTGTAGAATAAATGCCCTATTTGAATAAGCCAATCTACCTATTCCTATAAAGATGCATAAATGTAACGAAAAACATAGTTCATATGCTTAGCAGAAAATGGTCACTTGCTTTTAGTAATTCAGGGCTGCTTTATAACTGCAAGTTGAGAAATCCAGAAGAGACTTTGTGGTTTCAAAACAACTGGAATGGAAGCTGCTCTCTGAATGCTTCAGTTTCCCCAGACTGTTCTGTAGAATTGTCAAAATGGAGTACGAGTGAGCTCTACTGCCATACAGAAAGAAAGAACATAAGATGTAAAAAAAACTTTCCAACTTTTGAAGAATTACAAAGTCCCTTGTAAAGTTTTGAAGAATTAGTTAATGCTTTTTCTATAGTGATGAACAGTTCTTGATATGGAAGCATTGTCCTTCATAATTCTAAAACGTATTTTAAGTCACTTGTGAATGAGACACATGGTGGTGTGGTAAGTGGTTTTGAACCTTGTGCAAAGCGTTTATATCAGTGCCTTTGAAAGCTAGGTTAGTATGGTAACGATAATCAAATTCATATGGCTCTTGTTTTAAAACCTGAGCCACAGTGTTACGCTCTCTATTCTAACTGAACCTCCCACATCCACCAGTGATGTTTGTTTCCACATATGACATGAAAACCTTAAGGTGATAAATTTCTTAAATTTGTAGCTCAAGAGGCTTTAAACTGCATCAGTTGTCTTAAGTAGACATTGGATTTTGTTATAGCAAGTGATTAAAGTGGAAGCAATATGCCATTCTTCCTCTAGAGTGAGAAGATACTAAGACTTTCAGGAAAGTAAATGTGCAGTAAATGTGTCAAATCTGAATTCGACAGTGATAAAAAGTTATAGTTTAAATTTTTGAAAATCTTTCTCTGTTACAGGAATTCCATGCAGCATGTTTTCTGGGTGGAACTGGGTGGCCCATGGCTTCTGTCTGCTCTTGAATATTTACTCTCTTGAAGGTAAGACTTCTGTGTCTCAAACACAAGAGATTTGTATGATTGGGTGCTTGAAGCGCATACTTGCTTTCTGTCTAGATAGCTGTGGGGTGGGGGCAGAAAGCAAGGTGTATTTGGTTAGAGAGACCTAGCTTATGCTTTTGATACTATGGTAAAATAATGCATGTTAAACCAATACTCACTTCTGCTTCTATTCATTGCTCATCTGTTTATGGAGATAGCGAAGAGCGACTTTGATCAGTGAAAGGTTGCTTTGGTTCCACTGACATCACTGGAGCTAGTCACTGTAGCAAACTGAAGTTTAATTTCCCATATGCCAAATGGTATCTAAATGAAAGCATGCCGTGGTCAGACTAGAAGCTGTTAAAGCAATAAACTACCAGTGGGCTAGTGTAGTAGGCTCTGTGATCAAGTTAGAGCCATGGGCCACTGCTATTGTGTAGCAAATGATCATCCTCAAGGTGTTTAATATAGTAGTTAATTTAAGGTAGTATTTCAGTCATCCATTTCATCTTTAAAACTCAACACTTTTCTCTTTGTGTGCTTCTCTAACAATAGTCACAATTTCATTGTTGTGTTGAAATTCCTTTGTAAAAAGAGTATTATCAAATGTGCAGAGTCTGCTGTAATTCCCAAATATGCTTGTAGTATACACACTGAAGTTTTTGAAATGGACAACTCAAGTATTTAACTGTTTGCATGCGATTCTTCTAAAACAAGTCTACCACAACAAAGGTGCACACTTATCCCAATTTTTTGTAAACTTTATGAACAGAAATATCTTTTTAATGCCAAGGAGAACTCAAGTGTATTACCTTCCTCCTTCAATACATACTAAACATTCAGTCCTTGACTCTCCCCTCTCTCCAAAGGCCCATGTTTATTAGTAGAGCTTTTCTTGCTTGGTAAAATGCTTTTGCAAAACCTAGGAAACACTACACTGGTTTTGCCCCTTAAATCTGCTTGGTGGTCCACTAATGCATTTGAGTTTTATGACTGTCAAGTAACTAATTTATTTCCTGCTCAGACACATGTAATATTTTTAACATTACACTAGTGTTGCATCAGCAATATTGGTTATGGAATGCTCTGTAGTTTTTAATAAAGATGTAATTCTTTTTAGTTTCAGGTGGACTCGTACAGTCATGTGGTCACATTATCCCGGAGTCTCCTGTATTGGCCCTTGGTTCTAACTTCACAGCATTATGCATTTTGAATGAGAGTTGTCTTGACTTTGGCAATATCTATGCTAATCAAATTATCTGGAAAATTAAAAATAGAGTGGTACCTAAAGAGCAGTATCATGAAATAAACAGAACAGTTTCCAGTGTCACATTTAATGACACTTCTTCACTAGCTACTCCTCTGACATGCAACATTTTAGCAGATGGACAGATTGAGCAGAACATTTATGGAATTACAGTTACAATAGGCTGTAAGTACCATTTTTCTTGCCTTTTATTCTGTTCTTAAGAAAATTGCTTCTGTGAAACAGGAAAGAGAATGCAAACAGTAGAAAGTATGCACATTTTGAGACACTTACTTCCATTCCCTCAGTTCATGGATAATTGTATAGAAACATTGTCAAATTAAATGCTGCCAAAGCTGGTAAATATGCACAGAGAAAAGATTGCTAAAAAACTGAAAATACTCTGGAGATTTCAGTGTTGAAATAGGAGGAAAACATAGCAACAGAAAACAACAGAAAAATGTTGAAGCAGGAAGATTTCAATTACAGAAAGATGATATGAATTTAACTGAAATAGATCCTAGGAAATAAACTTTTCCTTACTACTTGCTTCTGCTTCAGTGTTCAAGAAAATACAATACGGTCGTATGTCCTGCTTTCATAATAACACTGTGAAATTAATGTTTTCTTGATTAATGGACTGAGAAGTATTTAGTCCATCTGTATCGCTAAAGCTAACCTGAACTGCCTTAAGGATGGGCCATATGATTTGGATTACTCTACCTCTGTACATAAGAAAATACTTCTAATTATGAACTTTCCTTGTTCAAGCATAATAGCACTTACCTAGTTCTGAGCAAGTGCTCCTTGAGACAGCAGGGAGTTCCTGAGAAAGTAATATGAGTAACCTAATATACTGCTTCTTAATTAGTTGGTGGACCATTTATAAAAAGTCTTGAAGTGTCCTTAATAGCGGAGTATGAATAGCTGATGAATTATGTTGCCTCCTAGTGCTGGCAAAAGGTATAGCAGTTTTTGCATGGCCTGTACAAAAGGCTGGTTTGAGTTCACAGTTCGAACTAATTTGTTCTAGTATGAGTTACAAAATGCTTTCACAGAGAAACAACGTTTTATATTTCAACTTCTGAGGAGTAAATTTCTTACCAGAAAAGATGTGACAAGCAAAATATATGGAAAGATGAGGACAGATACAATATCCGAAGATGATAAACTGAATGACAGTACAGATAACATTTTACAGTTGTAATTCACACATGAATCTTGAGATGCATTTGTATTTAAAGCTACTGAATTTTCATACTGTTGATTAAAGAAAAATTCTGTAAATGAGAATAAGAATGGGTTTAAGAAGAGTACAACCATTCAGGGACAAATCTGTAAGGTTCATAAGGTAGTTTGTTGAAAGTAGCATTCTCCTTGAAAAGAGATAAGATTATTCAAGTACATTATACCCTTGTACATAGTGTTATTCTAAAAGCTAGCAACAGACTCTTTGCATGCTATGATTTCAATTTAAGAAGGAAAAAAAATAGCTCAGCTGCACTCTGAAGAAGTTTCTTACACCCTACTAAAGTGCATTGATGAAGGTACCGAATCAAATCTTTTAGATGTTCAGAGCTATAGCATCCTTCCTCCATAGCCCAGGTGGGGGAGAATAGACCTGTTACAGTTGCCTTAGAGCTCAGGTTATTGGCAAAGTCAGCATATGCCAATCCAGCCGTAGTGCTCATTATCATTTTTTTCTGTGTGAATGAAAATAGATTTAGATGAGAGATGGTTGGTATCATGTTTTCTGCCTCAAAGAATGAGGAATCTTCTGTGCTGTTCCTTACTGTCAGGTGCTTGTTCCTTATACAGTCTACTGTTTCTCAGAGTAGCTGATTAAGCTTCTTGACTTCTGTTGCTGGATGGCATCTAGCACTTTTTGCCCCCTCCTTTAGAAAAAAATCTGACTCTGAATTTCTGACGTTCACTGAAATCGTTCTAATGGGACACTTAACATGATTCTTACTGGATTGAAATGTGTATATAGATTAATTACCGATAACTTTTTCTGTACAGTGCCCCCAGAGAAACCCAAGAATTTAAGCTGCATTGTGCATCAGGTGTCAGAACTTATATATCCTATGAATTGTACCTGGAACCCTGGAAGGCATACGTTCCTGGACACTCACTTTAGGTTGAAATACAGATGGTAAGTATCGCCTATAGAATATATAAATAATTTTGAAGAATATTTGTAGGCTAAACTAAACTTCCTTGAAATTCATTGATACTTTGGAATAGTTCTTAACTTAAATCTAGTTTTCTGAAGCATTGCAGTCTATTAAGACAGAGTTAAGGAAGAGTTAAAGAAGTTCACATTTAGAGTCATTCTAAGTCCGGCTTGAAATTTTGTTGCTGCACTTGTTCTGGAGTAATAGCTATCGCTTATTTTTCCATTCTTCAAATATATGATTAGTGTGGCTTGAATATATTCACCTAATGGTGTGAGTTTGGGGTTGTCCTGTGCAGGGAACTGAGTTGGTCTTGATGATCCTGTGGGTACTTTCCAGCTCAGGACATTCTATGATTCTAATAATTAGGTGGCTGGACCCAATTATATACTTTACATTTTTCTCTAGTGACTGTGCTGTCCCATTCTAAACAGGTAGATGTCCCTGCTCATTGCAGGAGGGTCAGACTAGCTGACCTTTAAAGGTCACTTCCAACTCAACCATTCTATGTTTCTAAGTAGAGAAACCAACATAGTGACTGGATTTTGTAGAAGTATTGTCTACTCTGTACGTCCTAAGAACTCAGAATTACGTTTGTCCACAATTAATCCTAACATGAAAGCTTCAGCAAAAGTATTTCTCCTGTGAAAGCAAATTAATTGTTCTTCAAACTCTTCAAATGATCTCTTGTAGTTTAAAATGGAGCAGACAGAATTGTTGCTCTGGTCTGGAAACAGGAATGACTAACTACAGCTTTCCATCTACCCCATTCTGCTAAAGTGTTTTGATAACAAGTGTAGTAGAAAGTACAGATAGATAGAAAACTAATGCTTTGCAAATCTCCTGATGCCCCTAGAACTATTTGCTGTTAGTGTGGCAGAAGGTGGTGAACAGAAATGATGATGTGTTTCAGCTCTAGCACTGTACTCTTGAAGGGCATGCAGGTAATACTGACCACATCTTTTAATGCATTAATATGCTTCTAGCTACATTTAATCAAAAGCAATATGGCTAGTATCAGTTCTTGATCCTTTTTTAACCTGTCAGGTTTGTGCTTTTGAAGATACGTGACTTGAAGGTATTATATTCTAGTTTCTGTTCTAACACAGTCATGCATTTCTGGCTGAACAAGCCATTCTAATCTCTTCATCTTTTCTTCCCATCTGTCTGTTTACAAAGATAATGCCAGAGGCAAACTTATAAGCTAAACTGACTGATCACTCTAATGTACTTAGAACAATTCTCTAAAGGAAACCAAACTTACTGCTTTATACCTTGTTTTTCCTTTTATTTAGGCCACAAGAGAACTTTCCTGACTGTATACCAAAAGATGTAAACAATTCTTGTACGATTACTGATGTTCAGTTCTTTGTTAACCTGGAGGTCTGGGTAGAAGCGTCAAATGCTCTTGGAAAGGCTGAATCTGATCCTCTTGTTCTTGATCCTATTGAGATTGGTAACTATATGCCTCTTAATAAAGCTTTAGTAATATGTAACTGCTGCTTGTGTGCATATTGCTGAATTGGTATGTTAATGTTTCTTTACTCTAAAAAATAACACTGGCAAAATACTGTTTAGTAGAACATGAACTGTGCTGGACAAAGGGTGGGGAGGGTGAGATATTTGATCACAATTCAGACAGCAAGTTCTTGTTGAGTAGTCTGCTTTAGAAACTAGTTTGAAGTAGCAGCTATGTGAGCTTGTGAAAGGCTTTCATGGTAGTGTTACAGCATAGTGTACCAACTGCTAGAGGCATGATAAAATTCAGCTGTAGAACTGACTCTAACTTCTTCTCTTCTAGTTAAACCTCTGTCTCCACACAACTTATCAGTCAACTCAGGAATACTACCTACTGTTCTGAAGCTTTCCTGGGAGAACCGGATTTCAGCAGCTGTAATGAAGCTGAAATTCAATATTCGCTATAGGATCATTGGTGACACAAACTGGATGCAGGTAATACGATTAATGTCCCTTGTCACTGTTCTGCTGCAGCACAGGCATTTGTCAAACTGCAGAAGCTCCATCACTGCTGCAGCTCAGAGAATTTAGTTTATCCTTAGGCCTTATGTGGCCTCCCAAAGTAGTTTATCTGGCCTGTTCATGAAGGCTGTGATCTAGGGAGGTTTTTTGACACAGAGTACAGTGACCTTGTGTCTTTGTGGAATTCTCTGCTGTCATCCCCATCGTGTTGCAGTATGTTTCTTTTGAATTTTTGTTCCATACGTGCAACATCTAGAACATTAAGGGACTTTCTTCCCATGCACATGCAAAACTATTGATCTAAATGACATTTAAAGCTTGGTCAAACACTGTACGGTGCTGGGATGCTTTTTTTGAACTTGCTGTACCTGCACTTGGGTCACAACAACCCCATGCAACACTACAGACTTGGGGAGGAGTGGCCAGAGAGCTGCCTGGCAGAAAGGACCGTGGGAATCTTGATTGACAGCCCCTGAACATGAGCCGGCAGTGTGCCCAAGTGGCCAAGAAGGGCAACAGCATCCTGCCTTCTATCAGGAATAGTGTGGCCAGCAGGAGCAGCAAAGTGATTGTGCCCCTGTACCCAGCACTGGTGAGGCCGCATGTTGAATAATGTGTTCAGTTTTGGGTCCCTCACTACAAGAAGGACATTGAGTTGCTGGAGCACGTCCAGAGAAGGGCAACGAAGCTGATGAAGGGTCTGGAGAACAAGTCTGATGAGGAGCAGCTGAGGGAACTGGGGTTGTTTCATCTGGAGAAAAGGAGGGTGAGGGGAGACCTTATCGCTCTCTGCAACTACCTGAAAGGAGGTTGTAATGAGGTGGATGTTAGTCTCTTTTCCAAAGTAACAAGTGATAGAACAAGAGGAAATGGCCTAGTTGCACCAGGGAAGGTTTAGATTGGACATTAGGAAAAATTTCTTCATCAAAAGGGCTGTCAAGCATTGGACCAGGCTTTCCAGAAAAGTGGTTGAATTACCATCCCAGGAGGTATTTAAAAGACGTGTAGATGGGTGCTGGGAACATGGTTTAGTGGTGGACTTGGCAGTGTTAGGTTCACCAACCTAAATAGTTTTATGGTTCTATACAGTATGGTTGTCCTGCATACATACCTTAAGCCTCATGCAGTCAAAGAACTGGAAAAGAGTAAGGAAGATGCCTTAACTGTAATGCAGTATAATATGTTCACATCATCAAGAGTTGTTGGGTTTTTTCTTCATCAGTCTATGGACATATTTTCAATAGCTGCTCAGTTTTGTCTTTCTTTAAGCCTTCTCTCAGAGCAGCAATATTCCAGAAACACTCTTTTCATCAAGATCTTCCCATCTTTTGTTTCAGTACAGAGGCCCAAAGGTATTCTGAATACCATGACTTGTTGGAAGGAAGACTGCTTCTGGCTTGGCAAAATACAGTGCTTGAAGCAGGTTGAATAACACAGCTGCTTATGACTAATGTAGTGCTTTCCTTTGGAGGAGCTTTTGAAGTTTTAGATGCAGAGATTGCTTATTAAGGTCACTGTATTGATGTTTTGAAGACCACTGTCCAGCTCTGCTTATTCTGCAGCTCTAGATCTGTTGATACATTGTCCTATTAAGGCCTTTTAACTTGTCTTGCCCTTTTAATATGTGCACAAGACCATTGAAACAGTAACTTTTGAACCAACTGAACTTGCTTAGCCACGGTAGAAATTGAGTACCCTGACAATTCCTTGCGCTCAGGATTAATGCCTTGAGTGCCCTGCATGTGTGTTTAATCTGTAGTCATTCCTCTTGCATGGTTGCTTACTATAAGAACCTCTTAATTGCAAGTGGAATAGCATGTGATGGAGACAGTGTGTTTGTGTACCTATGTGTATCTATTATCTACATCATGCATCTGTTTCTGTATACATGCAGTAAGAATATTTTCCGGCATTCAATTGCTAATCTAAGGTAAAGGAAAGAGCATATGAAATAAACTCATTTATCAGCAAAATTATAAACTACTCTAAAACAAATTATTTCCAATGTCAGTTAAGAAACAATGTTCTGTGTCAGTGGAAGCAATGATCCTGGATTCTCTAGCTTTATAGGAGGCTTCTAGCACAGGTATTTTGCAGTCAATCAAGCAGATAACCTAGGAAGATTCTGAAATATGAGGCGAGATATTACAGATCAGCAGTAATTAGAGGAGTTCCGTGGGAAGGAAGGAGAGGTAGACGTAAACTAAAGAAAACAGAATATGAGATAATGTCCTGAAATAGTGTATGTATTTTATTATAGCTGGTAAATACACACAACTATGATCCCTCACCAAGGCATGGTTGAGAATTGAAGCTTTGTGAAATCAGAGGGCAGAAGAACTATGTTGTTGCTATTGGGTATGTACGTGGTGGGGAGCCCTCTTGGATGGGAGGTGTACTAGTACAGAACTTGGCTTTACAATTTTCAGTCAGTGCATCTAAAAATCTTTCTTCTATTTACAGGTTCCTCCTGAAGATACAGCTTCACCGAGAACTTCGTTCAGTGTTCAAGGGCTCAGACCCTACACAGAGTATGTCTTTTCAATTCGTTGCATGAAGGAAGATGGAGTGGGCTACTGGAGTGACTGGAGTGAAGAGAAAACTGGGGTCACCACTGAAGACAGTAAGTAATATATGAAAGTAGGTCACTGACTGGCAAAATGTGTGAGTGCTCAGCAATTCGGCCATAGCCAGCTGAAAGTGTATATCCTCACTGGAGCTGTTTGATTATGCATGCAACAAGGCTTTCCTGAGTTACTTTAAGTACTGACCAACTTGACCCATGCATTCCAAGGAACATGAGAATAGCTTCCCGTAAAGCTAGTCTAAACGTGCTCCCTTAAAACAGCTAAAATGGCAGGTAGGGAAGAAAGCCTTCTTCACAGAAAGTTATATATTCCAAGTCTTTTAGAAGAGATGTAGGCTTTGTGCTTGGGTTTGTGGTTTGGCTTTTTTCTGTTGTTCTGAAGGTTATCCTCTGTAACGAGCTATTCTGTGTGAAAGTTTGGGGTATGTTTGGTAGACTGGCTGCCTTAATTTATGAACAACTTGGTCTTCAGGAGACCATTAGATAAATTCATAGGTGAAAAAGCATCAGTAAATATGAAAAAAGATTTGAGACATATAGGGCATATAGACTTCTTTACAAACTTACTTACAAACTTAGTAAAGTGATGATATGAAATGCTACGCTTCCCATGTGCACATTATGCACCAAAGCATCTAAAGAAAACACTCTGGTTTACTCTTAACTTTTCCCAAGGTATTCTGCATCTACAACACTTTCTTGCTTGTCAGAGTCACTTACAGCACCCTCTGCACTGTCTTGTACCCACTTGTTTACAGTATTCTACACAGAGTAATGAAGAGCCTTGCTGCTCATCACTGATACGATTCCCACTGTGGGAGGTGCAAGAAAGAGAATGCCACCTGTAAACCACCAACTTTAAGCAAGATAGAATCTGTGTGGATAATGGTTTTATTTTGGCTATATTTAATCAGAAAAAGTGATTTTTCTGATTAAAGGGAAATTAAAATTTCCTGTCTTGATGTAATCACTGGAGTTGTCTTGTAGATCTGGACTTGCAACATCTTGTCCCTTTGCAGTAGGAGTGAACACTGAATTGCTGCTATCACGACTTAATGAGGAAAACTTACCAGCATCACTAACTCTTTGGGACAGTATTTGGATCATGTTTAGTCTTGCACAAAAGGACTTTGCAAGTAGGATATATACAACTTCAAAGTATAAACCAATTACTACCTAAAATACATAAAATATAGCAAACTACTAGGTTAAGCTTTAAGTTCACAGCCCTGGAGAAAAACTGCATAAGAGCCTCAGACAACTGTCAACCTTCACTGCTTTGTGGAACAAATCCTCAGCATTGCAAAGTTGCTGCCACGTGCCAAATCTGTTTACACTATAACCAGCTCATCAACTTGTCTGGCCTTTCAATGCCTTGTGATGCTCCAGTCAGCTGTTATGACATTGTCTCCATTGAACTGTATGTTCTGCAGGTGTGTTCTGTTGCCCTGGTTTTACTTATATTCCTTCAGGACAGTGGCACTGAGACTGTTACTGCACTCAGTGTCTTCTAAGATCTGTGTCCACTGTATTCCACAGCATGTTTTTTAACCTTATTGATTGCTTCCAGTTGCTCACGAACACATGCATTGCTTGAAATGCACTGTGGTATTAAAGTAACTACAGCTCACTGTGTTATGAATTTAATCTACTTCACAGCTCATGGAAGTCATTGCAGTATTTCCCCACCAGAGAGGCTGTCCTGCAAGTTTAAGTGCAGAGACTGCCTTCTGCTACTGGGTTGTACCAAAATCGTTAGTTGAGTGAGTTTAGTGTTTTCTGTTACTGATATTTTTTTCTTTTTGCTTGGCTGTTTTGTTTTGCAGCATGTCATGACTTAGCAACTGTAAACTTGTACAAAATAAAGTTGCACAAAAATAACTGAGCAGTAACTATTGAAACACTGACACTAACATCATGCCCATGTATCTGTTGCAGTATGAAAAATCCCAGTCTCAAACAGTCTATGCTTACATTTTTCCATTAACAGAACAAAAATACATGCAGTGTATATGCAAACGCTATCTAGATATATGCATTTGGCCTTTTAATTTACACTCCAAATAAAAGCACCAGGCTTTGATATATAACTTACCTTACTGTGGTCTACTTTCCTTTTGCTATTGATCCGAACAGTGTGCTTAGACTGAACTGGAACTATTTTAACACCTTTTAATAGATAATTAAGAGGTGCTAACTGGTATCTTCTTGAATCTGAACCTCTCTTGGTGCCAAAACACCGTACATTAGTGTCTTGCTTCTTGCTGAAGGTAAAAATGAACTGATTTCAGTGTGCAGTAAGGTTGTGGAGGAACACCTGTGCCATTAGTTGTGATATGCTGCAAATGTAAATACAGTCTGTTTTCTGCTAGTAGAACAGCATTTTAAAAAATTGTTGTAGCTACCCTTCCTAATGAAAACAGGATAGTCACACTTCTGCATTGCTTGCTGATTAGTTAGCATTTTTGCTATTATAGCAATAAGTTGAGAGTAAAATAATTTCCTATTCTGAATTTGCTTACAGACAACTTCAGAGGTATGGTCACGTCTAGCAAATGCTTAGATACACTTGCAAATTTGTAAGGTACTGGGATAACTTAAATTGGAAGGGAGCTCATGAGGTCTGTAGTTCCCTGATCCTTTTTCTACCAAGTTGGGCTCAGACAAGGGACTTCAGGTTGCAATTTTGTCAAAACCTGCACCAAAATTTTATTTGTTGGTTTGTTTTTTTTTTTTACTGTACAGTTGCCTATTGCAAAGCTTAAATGAAACAAGCAGACACCTGATACTTAAGTTACTTATACCATTATCGCCCTCAATCAAATTATAAAACTAAGTCTGAAGCATTGTGCTTTGTCTAAAACTGTTAGACCCATATCCCAGAAGATTCCATATCTGCTTGCCTTCTGTATTCAAAAGATTTGGTGTTTGTCTCAGTGGTAAGCTACAAAGACACAGGTGTGTTTAACGCTACTATATTCAGGAAGGTATACTTCCGTATTTCCATATGGTTTTATCCAAGTGTTGTGTTTCCAAGTGTTAACCACTGTAACTATCGAGTAAAGTTTCCACAGAATCCTTAAATGCAAAGGCACAAATGCATAACTGTGATGCTGAAGAGTAATGCAAGCATTCCAGCAATCTTGAACTCTTTTAGCAATTGTTTTACTACCTAGTCCGTATCAGGAATCATCTACTTTGTACCTCCAAATACTGACTGTAGCTAAGGGTCTTTATATACTGCAGACCACGTTTGCTGCATTGTTAGCTGTGTAATTACAATAATATGTACTGTGATTTCTGGGTATTCTAGAATTAGTAAGTCACCCTCAAAGGGATTTGATTTTAAAATCTTGTTTGGTTTCCTTCTGACTCATCACTACCAGCAGCATTAGGAATCACTTGCTGATTTCTGACTTTAAAGGGAATTAAACAATGTGGGGATTTTATGTCTTGTTTTTCCAGGAACTTGGTTATTATCAGTAAGAAACTCATCTCTTCCAATTCTGAGGTTGTGAGGGGTGAAACTACTCTAGTTTGGTCCTGTTTCCATTTCATTTCTACTTTTGATAGCCTGCAAGATTGCCTTTGTTTCTGGCTTATGCTGATCCTACCCCATATGGAGCTAATGAATGGACCTTCTGGTTGTGTGCTTGATACCCAATAGGGGATCTGTTCTTCCCTCCAACTACTACAAATACTTTGTGATATCTGTTTAGCTTCTAAGTCAGCCTCATTGATATTTTTTTCTTTTTCTAAATGTGCTTTAGCCTTTCCTGCTTGTACTCTTCCTGGTCTCCTTTCTATAATATCCTGTCTGTTCCTTAGTGTCTTCCAAAGCACCCTTTCCTTAGGCAGTCTATTTAGTGCAGCATTTCAGTGCATGCCTTTAAATAGAGTTAAGCCAATACAGGTTTTGTTGTCAAAACACCGTTTTCTGCTCAGAGCTCAGCTGCACTGGACCAGAAATCCTTCCTTACTTATCCTAGTTGAGTACCCAGTAATGAGTTTTGACTGAATTCATTTGTCATCTTATAGTGGAGAAGTCAGAAAAAGATTGTAGTATATACCTGACTTGTTAAAAAAGAAAAAAATAAAAAGATTAGATGTGTACATAATGGCATTGCTTCAGCTCTATGCAAAATTTACTTTCTCTGGGGGATATATTGTAAAATATTCTTTCAATACTCTAGTCACTTCTTTTCAACTTCTAACAACAGTATGGTTTTGTTTTCTGTGGTTACTCTCTCAGCCTGAGCAATGAGGATTTCAGGACTGCCTGCCTCTTTAGACTGTGTTGCTGTTCTGCTGTGGTAACTGGCTCTGCAAAAATACTGCTATTAGTCATTAAGTACCTATGTCTTATTTTAGCCTCAGAACAAAGGTGTTATAGTAGGAAATGAACGTAGGCAGGTCATGTTATATTCATGATCTATATTAGGCAAGACGTACAATTGCTTGTTTCGCATAAATCAGATCAGAGTACTCAAATGAGATTGCTACGAAAGAGCTCCCTCTGCCTCAATTCCCAGTTCTCCTTCCCTCCTGACCTAAAGCGTAAGAGACAAGATGCACACTGTAGACTTCATACTGGTTTTTTGGAGGTAAACCAGCCAAAACCTTGCATTTTTTTTATATTAATCATTACAATAAAAGAACTCCCAGAGAAATACAGCCTAGCAGTATTATAAATATAAATGCATTTTAAGATCATCTTTCTGCTAGGGCTAAGGCCCACACAAAGGACTGGCCACTTTTTAATACTTTATGCACATAGATTGATTCATAGATTTTTATTACTTTATGCACATAGATTGATTCGTTCTACCTTAAAATGACATTTTATAGTGGAAATACCACTTGAATTTTTTACAGTACTGATGCCAGAAAGTGTTGTAGTATTGTACAAAAGTACTGCAGTTCTGTTACCCTTTTTAGCATAAAAGAGATAGGAAATGTGGGTGATTCTGGTACGAGAAATTTTGTTGCCTTGTTAACTTCCCTGAACTTTCCTTTTTTAGGTGACGTGATATTGGGGGGTAGGGAGAGTGTTGCAGCTACAGACCATAGCAAGGTTTGCAGTATACTGATGTGCAGGACTGTGCCTCTGAACAAACAGTAGCTTGCTTTCTGCCTCACACAGCACTGTCATCTTCATTGTTGCCCAGTGTTGCAGATGCTTGGTATGGTGATTCTCAGTTTTTGATACTGTACACTTAGAGCAGAATTGTTCATCCCTTCAGGAAATCTTCCCATGGAGGTGTTCCGCTTAATATACCAAGCATTATTTATTTTGAGGAACTAAGGAAATACTTTTTTTATATGCTTTTATTAAAAAAAAAAAAAGAGGTAAGCATCTAATGATAATCAACTTATGAATTCAAACAGATTAAATAAAAATATTTCTACTACTAAGTATTGCTTCTTTCATCAGAACCATCTAAGGGACCACCTGTATGGAGGATTATTGATGCATCTCACACACCAGCTTCCTGGACTGTGCATCTGATGTGGAAGGTAAAGCAAAATGATAAACTGCAGAAATTTAACATTCTTTTAAAAACATGAGGTTTTTAAGTGGCAAAACTTACTTCAACAAACTTGAGTACATACCTGGAATAATATAGGTTTTATTGATACAAGAAGATATTTTTGTATTCTTACTATAATAATTAGTTATGACAAATTCAAAGTACAGATATAAAGACCATCAGTTAACTGACACACATCTGTGATCCCTAGAATACAGAATCCACTTTCAGATTCCTGAATGGCTGTCCTTGACGAGTCTGTGGAATTGGAAACTTTCACTTGAACAAAGTAAACCTTCGTGTTATGCCTTCTGCCGTATCCTAAAACTTTTGTAACACTGTCTGGACATGGATACTCCAGCTGCAAAATCCATTAAGCCTAGAGACATTCCGGGGGTCAAACTTATTAAATACAGCACTGCACACTTGCATGCCATAGGCTGTTGCGTCTAGTTGGCTGATTAGTCCAAAGCCGATAAAGTGAACGCAATTATGGTCAGTCTCCACATCCTGCTTTCCTTCTGTTTGTGAACATTGTCACATTTGATCTAGCTGTCTTTTTATTATTACATTTTTCCTTATTACTAGGTGGCATGTGTGAAGTTACATGTATATTGATATAATTTTTCTGATGTAACTCATGCTGCGTACCACTTCTGGCGATATTTAGCTTAGAATTGGAAAACTGCTGCTACTTTACAGTTTCAACCATTTTCTCTTAAGTTATCTGAAAACTAATACTGTTACACAGAAGCACAGTATTTTCCTGTCTTTTCACATAACACAGAAACAAGTATTTTTCCATGTTTAATAGAAGTAAACTACTTGGGCTGTTTTGCATTTTGATTCAACACAGCTTAAGATGTGAGATCCCTTTTATGTCGTTGTGGTGTAAAGTCACATAGAATGCAGGTTTTTCAACGCATGTTCTGCAATCTTTACAGAATACCTTTTATTAAACTACAAGGTAGCACTGTGAGCCAGGAAAAAGAGGATTTAAACTCGAAATAGTTGTGGAAGTTACTGCTTTACAGAAGTAAACACAGGTTATTCACACTTTCTTTAAATATGCAGCTATTTGATCTATGTAACTTGTCTTGCTCTCAGATTTTTAAGTTGTGTCAATGACAGTAAGGGTTAAGTCATGTTTGTTCAGTATCAGTCTAATCAAAGATGTGTTTCTAACAGGCATTGGAGCCATTTGAAGCCAATGGAGTAATCTTGCAGTATGAAGTGACCGTCAGAGCTAAATCATCTCTCTCCAGTCCACCAGAGAAATACAATGTTAACACCACCAATCTTACATTAAAGCTGCCAAATGGAACTTATGAAGTGACTGTGATTGCCCATAACAGAGTCGGGGCATCCCCTCCGTCAGTTTTACTTATCCCAGCTAGTAATTCAAAAGGTTAGTGTCCTAGTAATGTCTCTTTCAAATGCATCTGCATGGCTTTTGTTATAAAAAATCTTCAGAGTTGTAAAATGGTACATTTTACATGGACACATAATTAAAGTATTACTGAATGTATATACAGTCTTATGCCTTATAATTATGTGACCATTTGTGTATTAGGGAACATGCAGATTTATGTACTTACATATGTTTGTTTGAAGCTATGTGTGCTCTCTTGCTGATCCTTAGAGCTACTGTGCAATATATTCCCTATTGTTTCTTTTCTTAGCATAGCAGGCCTTTTTGTTTTCTTTTTAAAAAATCAAAGGGTTGGGGAAGCAAGCATCCTTTACTTCATGTATATACCATCTTGCTGCTTCCTTCTGCTTTCTGATCTCCTGCCCGGCCCCTTTCTTCTCTTCTCACTTTCCCATATTTTCAATATCTTGCCTGGCTGCTTTGTCATCTGCTTCCACCATTTCCCTGCTGTTCATGTTCCTTTTTATTACGTTCCTTTCATTGTGCAGTAGTAGCAATTACAGGCTGGTTTTTCCTTACTTCCAGCCTCCTCTGAGATAATCCAAACACTACCAGGACAGGAAGCAAAAAATAAGTATGCAGTCAGATGCTGCTTTTAGTGTAAACAACAAGGGAGAGCCACAGGTTCTGAAACTTTTAGAAGAACTAATTAAGAGGGTGTGTTTCAAACAGAGTAGCGCTGCAGCCAGAAGTACTTGGTAAGGTACATGAGTGTGAGGACTGGAACGGGAATTTGGAAGTGTCTCAAGGTTGAATTTTCTCTGAAATAGACCCTTTCTTTTTGAAGAAACATAGTATCTTGTTACTGTGCAAGAAGGCAACTAACTGTGTTTGAGAACAGAGAAGCTGAGTCTAATTTTCAGTTTTTGAATAGCCTAATAGTGCTTATTTTGGATCTCTGATATGAAGATTCAGATGTAAACTTCCAAACTGCAGAAAACAGCTTTTACATTTACTTAGGTTCTATCAAATTGTCACCATTACAATAACCCAAAAGTATCCACAGTTTACAAAATAGCTATAATTATGGATAACTAGTGGAAGAACTGTCAGTATTTATCACTTGCCTGTTTTCTTTCATCACAGCTCCTGTGAAGAACGTTAGAACGCTACCTAAAGATGGCAAGTTGTGGGTAAGGTGGACTGCTCCTAACAGTTACGTTCTTAAATATGTGATCGAATGGTGTCTGGTATCCAACAGCTCAGACTGCATCATAGAATGGCAGAACGAACCAGGAAATGTTCAAGGAACATACTTAAAAGGTATTTAGCTCATAAGGCTACAAATACTTTGCAGAACACTCTGAAAGCCTAATAAGTATTCTCAAGTGAGGAACGACGTCATGCCAACCAGAATTTGGTTGTAGGACAGGAATCTGGGATAATGCTGAGGGCTTCTCTTAGTTTGTCATGACTGTGGAAATATCTGTATATGTTTGTCATATAAAACTGTATCTAATCTTGCATTTTGAAATTTGTATTATGTAACAACAAGGGTTTTATCTGTGTTTTGTTTTTAGTCTTCCCATCCTTGGAAACCATTAAAATAGTGAACAGGCAGAGTTCCTTCAAAATTCTCTCATCCTTCTTCCAGTTTGCACAATGAAACTTGATCTGCTTTACAGTTCTTTTCAGATTATGATCAGTAGCTCAAATAATTTTGGGGTTCAGTGCTGCAGACAGATAAAGGCTTTTTATTTAAAATAAAATAGAAAAAACTAGACTTTTCTGAAATCTGTTTATTAAATTTAACATTTTATTTTTAACCATTATATTGTTCTTTTAGTTCATATTTTGGAACAGTACATCAATGAGCTCTAGGGAAAAAAAACCAGTCAGCTGCATTAGATACAAGTGCATCTAATAAAACAGCCAAAACCCAGAACCCTGTATCTGAAGTAAAGGAGAGGAATGGTGAGGAATTTGACTGTCTATGAAACAACGTTTGTTGAATTCCTTTTATTAGGTGATATAAAGCCGTTCAAGTGTTACTTGATAACTGTGTACCCTCTCTATGCTGATGGTCAGGGAAGTGGACAGTCTGTGAAGGCTTACCTTCAGCAGGATCGTAAGTACAAAATAGTAATCTTGGAGCACATAAATTTACTTTCTTGGCTAAAAATAATGAGACTTTTGCTTTAATGTGGGCTAGGTAATGAAAAATGGCCCTACACTTGAGGGTCATCTGACATAATTGATCTTGTCCCTTCTATTAACATCTGTTCTGCTCGTTTACAGTATACAGGAGTTAAACAGATGTCTGGCTGGCTCTTTCCCTTTTTCCAACCTTTATCAGATAATTTGGCATGAGTTTGGTATTTTATTGGTATGGTAATGTTTCTGTACTGATTTATTTTAAATTTCAAGTATGAAGCCAAGACTAATTAACTTCAGTTGAAGATTTTGCATGACCTGCTGATTCTGTTTTTCATATTTTTATTTCCTGGAGGCTTATCTTTTAAAACATCCTTGGTGTTGTTGCTATGTTGTCTGAAAATAACGCAGATGAGTTAGTCCAGCTATTCCATTGAAGCTTTTATGCCGTAGCAATTCACTGCTCATTAATACACTGCTTCTGCAGATGCAAGGGTGCCCAACAGAAAGTAATCTTCGTCTCCCATTACAGGTCCTTCAAAAGGACCAACTGTTCAGACAAAAAAGGTTGGAAAAGCTGAAGCTGTTTTGACATGGAACCATCTCACTGTGGATGAACAGAATGGATTTATCAGGAGTTACACCATATTTTACAAAACTATTGATGGAAATGAAACAGGTAACAGAAAGCAGGGAAGTGCTTTGTGGCATTGAAGTATTCCATCTGTCTCCTTCCTAATACATGTTCCTGAAAAAGTAGATATAGAATTGAGCATGGCTGTCAGTCTGTCTGATGACATAAAGGTGATGTCTGAGGCATAGCTCTCCTCCATACCAAAGAGAAGAGTCCCTAATAGGGAGTTCAAAACGTTAAGTCTGTGTATAACAGGGTCCTGAGTTTACTTTCTGAAAGCTGATTGCGATATTGTGCTCCCATCTTTCCATTTAAATACACGATGAGGTGGTGGTATAGCAAGATGAAGCTAGACCATTGAAGAGGTAAAGGAGTTGACTGGATTTAACTATGAAAAAGCCTTAAAAAAAAGTATTTTTCATCCTCCTGGAGCTCTAGACCAATGTGTTACTGATACAAAACAGCTTGCATTTTAGTTCAGTAGTGTGTATGACCTGCAAGCATAAGACATGGTGCTAGCACTATCAGAAGTTTTTCTTTTTTAGATTTGCTTAAATTGTAAGGGCCAGTTACTTATGCCTACCCTACTTCTTGTTATTTCCAGTTAACCATGTTTTTCTAGTTAGTAACTAGCTATTTCTAGTTAGCCATGTATTCTGCTTATTAGAGACCTTTAAGCCTCAACTTTACTACTAGTTTAGTGAGGCTACATTCTGGGAAGAAAAAAAAAAACACACAGGAAACTAACATGTAAAATATCATCAAGAAAGAGACTAAATTCAAACACTTGGACAGAAACAAACAAATCTTAGCACTTCTTGTATAAATATGTAGTCTTTCTGTCTTGTGTTCTCCATACAGCCATGTATTCTACTGAAACTATTTTGCCCATCTCAAGACATGATGTCCTAATACTACCATGTTTGTGGAGATCTAATAAATTGTACAGAAAACTAGTATAAATTTTTTCTTCTCTTCAGCTGTGACAGTGGATCCTTCAAAGACAGAGTATACCCTTTCTTCTCTAACAAGTGACACACTGTATACTGTGCGGATGATGGCATACACAGATGAAGGAGGCAGGAGTGGTCCTGATTTTACCTTTACTACACAAAAATTTGGTAAGGAAGAGTGGCGCAATTAGTAGAAGTAGGAAGTAATGTTGCAACAGCATTACAAGGGTCTGTGCAAGATCTGATAGGAGGGGAAGGTGATTTGATTTTAAAAAGTTACAGTCACAGTCATACTGACAAGGTGTGTGATATCCAGGTAGCCTACCTAGTACTCAGTCACAAAGAGTTAGTTTAGTCAGGGTTTCTTCTGATTGTACAGAGGACAAGCTATCCTCTGCAGGTCTCCTGGATTGCTCTTTTATGTTGGCAAACATGCTGGTTTTGGATGTGTTTCGTGTATACTTCAAGTTATAGTATTCTTTTGCCCCTGGTTTGTGTGAATCATGAGGGTTTACTCAGTGCCCTTGTCTTTTCTGGTGGCTGATGGCTCCTACCCTGGTCTTAAAGGGTCCAGAGCCTTTGTTGTAATCTGAAGGTACTCTGGCCTTTTTTATCCTGATACGGGTGTCCTGAGAAGCTGCAGAGGTGTGCTGGGATCTTGATCTGCTAATCTAGGTGCCAGACATCACATGACATTCTTACAAACCTTCCTCAGGTTCTTAATTCTCATTCATATCACTATTAAAGTTTGCTACAGTTCTCTACAGAGACTCATTTTGAAGAGTTAAATTTATTGTGTGTTCAGCTTTAGAGAGGGCTTCCTATTTGTAATGGTAAGAGCAACAACATTAACTGAACTTAGTTGTGAAGAGCACTTCTTTAGATTTATCAGATTTTTATATCAGGGCGGGGGGGGGTTCTGTACGGTGTTGCTCTTCCCTAAGCAGTCTGTAAGGTTTACTTAAGAATGTGTATAACATTGCAGGGAATACATAATAATGGTGCAACCTTAAGTGTTGGCAGGCAGAGGATATTTTCTTATACAGAATAAACTACTGGGCGACTAGTGACTTTGCTTACGTTATTTATTTGACCAGGATGTTGTTATGGCAGCTGAAACACCTGGTCCACAGATGAACTCACACAGATGTTACTGTCATATCTGCCCAAACTGTACAATTACTTGCTCTGTGTATTAGAGCTTTTAGAGCAGCCTGTGGTTTTTTGTTGATGCAAAGCATTAGATTGTTGGGACAGAGCTTTTCATGTTTTCACCAACAGCTCTTTTCCTTTGGTGAAAAGGTTCTTCTGAAGGTAAAGCTTAAGACTGAGCACTGCAGCTGTGTTCAGTTTCAGATTCTGCCTGTCCCATTGGGAAACGTATGCTGCTGCTGAGTTCCTTAAATGCCAAAGTGGGCTATAACTACTTCTCTTCATTTTCTTCAGGGAAAGGAGAAATCGAAGCCATAGTGGTACCTGTCTGTCTAGCGTTCCTGTTGATTGTGCTCCTTGGAGTTTTGTTTTGCTTCAACAAACGTGACTTGTAAGTATAAATGAAGTTTTTTCCCTTAAGCTTCTGGTATTTCTGGGCATAACAGAGAGACAAAATAATTCAATACAAACAACTAAATATTCTGCAGGTAGATCAAAAGAAGGTAAACCACAAATAAATTTATGATAAACATTTTTGTGTTTTCCTTGAGAAATCAGGGCCTCTTCTGATACTAATTTCTTACTGTTAACAATTAGCACACAAACTATATGTTCCATGACTCGGTCCTGTAAGGAAATGCTTGCTTTCTTGCTAGAGTTGGTCACAATTAGGTTTGTTAGGTTTTGATCAGGATATACTGTCTGTGTTGTTTTCTTAGTCATCATGTGAGAGTGGAATGATGGTCCCCAGTTTGTGAAGCACACACAGAACCTGATTCCTGGCTGTACTTGAGCTATTTAATCACAGTGTTGCCAAACTTTAAGCTTTACAGCTAATAAAATCAGGCGTCTTATTTTTCTACCTTGCATAACCTCAATCAAACTGCCTATTTACTATCTGCTGGGAAACATCCTGCCTCCTCTTGCTCTCTCTAACCCAGAGCTGTCCGTGGCTTTAGCTAAGAGCTTGTTGCTGAAGTGTTTTCCCTGGGAAGTAGCACCTCTCCCATGTCCCAGTCAACTATCTTTCCTTTTTAATTAAAGACAGCATTTTGTGCCCTTTTCTTTCTGACCTACCTACTGCTACTAAAATCAGTTCTTAATGGAAGTCACTTGAAAAGCCCATCTTCCAGTGTTCTTCAGAGTCCTCCAACAGAGGATCTGTGGTTGGAGCCTGTTCTAAAGAGTAGGATAGTTGCATCAGTTTCAAAGCTAGTTTGGTTGGGGGTGATTTATATACAGAAACATCTATTGTTACAGAACAGTTATTACATTCTTAAACTTAAGGGTTCAGAGTTACAAAAGACCAAGCAAATTTTCTTAAAATATTTTCAGTTTATTTTTAGCTGTGAAGTTGGCTTAGATTTTGACAGTGGTGATACTGACTTATCTTAAAGAAGCCACAGTGTAACTTTATACTGGCATGCATCATAGACTTTACCTAAATAACTGCTCTGTAGATTCTAGAGTGCTATAAATTTGAAAATCCCTCACTAACTGTTACCATTTGTTGGTTTGCCTTATGCTGGATGACTACATCTAACGTGTGGAGGAGTTATAGATGCAGTGCTGTGTTTTGCTAAGTAGTACAGCTTCCTACAAAGATGTAAAGAGTGCAGGAAGCACTCCTATTTGGAAATAAACTCTTGCAAAATTGCTGCGTAGGGGAGCGGTTTTCTGCATTATGCAGTGCTTGATATCAACATAGGAATCTGGGGAGTGCATCTTGTAATTTTAGTCTGTTTTTAATCCTCTACAGAATTAAAAAGCATATCTGGCCTATTGTCCCTGATCCATCCAAGAGTAACATTGCTCAGTGGTCTCCTCAAGTTCCAGCTAAGGTAATACTCATCTTTCTGTATCCTGTATCTTCCTGGTCCATGAGGTTTCAAATAAACTAAGCAGTGAGAGTTGTCTGTCTTCTAGCACGCACAGATTTCAAGGAAAAATACCTGATGTTAAGTTTCATGACATTGTGATGCAATATGGTTAGAAGATTTTATTGTACCTGTAGATTCAGCGTTAGAAATACATTGTCCTTAGCACAAGTTCACAGCATAAAGCAGGCTTTAACATTGTAAATTATATTGAGTTTACTAGTTGGAAGGGTCAAGTCCTAATTATTTTAGTCATTCATGGGAAATCAAGATTAAACAGAATTCATAATTCCCATTATTAAAACCCTGAAGTGACTTGTTTGTGCAGATAAGTCATGCATGAGAGAGGAAGCTCTAAGAGTTCCCCTTGGATGAGGAGATGGCCACAAAATTTATGCTCCATGTGGGGTCAATGACACAGCAAATTCTGTTCAATAAACTGTGGCTAACTTCTATGAAGAAGTACTGTGATGTTGAACACATTATTGGAAGTAATGTATGTATGGAACCAACATAGAGTAGAGTGTACCTGTGCTGCAGAGCAAATGGTTCTATGTTTATGGTTCTTACAAAAAAATTAAAATTAGAGCAAAGCTTTCATATCCACTATGGTTTTAGAATAGCTGCATAATTAAGACTTTATATTGGAAACAAAGCTACGTCCTTCATTTTGTAACAGATACTTTTGAGATATTTCCAGACTTAATAAGAAGAAAACTTATATAAAGAAACTCAAAACAATTACAGAATAAGAATTCAGGTATTTAATGGGTGTTATGATTTTTAACATAACCTTCCTCTTAGGCAACATCCATCTCTTTCTTTCAGCATAACTTTAGTTCCAAAGATCAGATGTACCCAGAAGGCAGCTTTACAGATGTAAGCGTCGTAGAGATAGAAGCTGATGACAAGAAGTCTTTTTCAGAACAAGATCTAAAACCCTTTGACTTGCTTAAAAAGGAAAAAAGTACTTCAGAAGGGCACAGCAGTGGTATTGGAGGATCCTCGTGCATGTCTTCTCCTAGGCAAAGTGTTTCTGACAGTGACGAAGGTGAAACTACACAAAACACTTCAAGCACTGTACAGTATTCAACTGTAGTACTTAATGGCTACAGAGACCAAACACCTGTACAAGTCTTTTCAAGGTCTGAGTCAACTCAGCCACTGCTAGATTCAGAAGAGAGATCAGAGGATCATGCTGGAGGAGGTGACAGTACAACACAGAGGCAGCAGTATTTCAAACAAAATGGTGGTCAGGATGAAACCAACACAGATGGGCCATGCTTTGAAAGAAGAAAGCAAACTACTGCTAACGAGGGGGATCTTGTTGGATTTGCACAGCTGCAGATGTCAGGTCAAAGTTCACAGCCATTGGGCCTTGGGCTGGAAAAAAATACACAAGAACCAGCTCTATCAGATGTTTTGCAGTCAAGTACTGAAGGACAAACTGTGAGACCTGAAGCAGTGGAAGGAAATCCATCATCAGCTGATGAAATGCCAAAAAGTTACCTCCCGCAGACTGTGAGACAAGGGGGCTATATGCCTCAGTGAGAGAAAAGACTGGCTCTGTTTAGGCCTTCATTAGTGCCTCTTCACACTTTCTCCTGTGTTTCTCATAAATTAAGCTAGTTATTTTTATCTGAATACAGATAGAAATACTGAAATTAAGTGAAGAGTAATTTGACAAAGTACAATAAGGACTGTGGTTTTGTGGAAAATTTGCAGTCCAGACTTACTAAAGACTTTTATGCACTACATAAAATCTTATGTCTGGATAGCTGAACAAGCCTTTGTGCTACCTTGGGTTTTTCTGTATTGTCATATCAGATTTACACATGATTGAAAATGGCAAGTTTCGATTAATCACATCAGCCAATACACCTCCTAGAAGAAATACTTCCATTTGTGACAGTGTACAAGCCTAAAAAGCCAGCTTTAGTTGCTTGGAGCATCTTTGTGCAAAAGTAAGACTGAAGCTTAGTATTCTAACTTGGAAGAATACTTGTCATATACTTTTCAGTAGCCTGTCTGACTTTCTGAATTTTGACTTGGCCCAGTGTCTCATTTTCCAGCTTACCAGACATGCAAATCATGTCGATCCCCATTTAAAAATTATAAAAATTAAATAGAACTTGCTATGGTGTGCAAATAAAAAAACACCATGGTTGCTTGACTCTGAATGCTACTATAGTAATTGATATTCTGCCTACATTTAGATATGCGTGCGCATGAATTATATAATAATTTGGCCTAAAAATGTGCCTTGCAACTTGACACAAAGCAATTCAGTCTCATGTTCAAAAGCTTAAAAATCCAGAAGAAAACATGGATTAACAGTTATTTAAAGGTTTTGTACCAAGATCACTGTCTGATTACACCATACCTCTCCAGTCATGTAAATTGCCTTTCTATAAAGTGCACCCTTGCTGTACACAGCTTGAGAGGCAGGTAATGAGCTATTTTTACCATTTTACTAACTACGCAAGGGAATATGACCTCCTTCCTGATTGACTACAGTGATCAGTGTGCTGCAACCTCACTGCTAATGCCCCAGGACCTCCTCAAAACTGAAAGCAGCAAAAAACCAAAGTATTGAAGTCATTGAAGCTCTCAGAAGAAAAAATGTCAATGTTACTGGTAGTATGTATCTATTAGCAATTAACATTTAGATGGTTGTTAAAATCCCTTACTTTTTTCCTATGTCTCACTTTTCCCCTGTTCATATGGTTTGCATTTTATTGAAGAAGATGCATTTCTTGGAGCCTGTCTCTATCAAGGTTTAAAAAAAAAAAAAAGAAATTACATTAAAATAAGCCCCTTCTCCAGAGGTAACAAGGAATTTTATGACGCTCTGGTTTTTTTCTACCTTAACTTAGTCTAGTCAGCTTTCTAATCTGACACTAACAAAACCTTAATTCAAAACACTAAATGCTGTGTTGTGAGAATAAAACAAGGGGTTTATTTCTCCTTCAGCAAAAGAAATATGTTTTTAAGACCACCTGAAACCTTTTGAGCTGTGACCTCCGGTGCTGCTGCTCCGCAAAGCGCTTGCTAAAGGCCCTGGAAAGGCAGGTGTCAGTATCATTTCAGCCTCCCCTGTCCTTGTCTCCAGCTTGCATGGAAGGACAGGTATACATATAAATGCTCACATGTCTTCTGCTTTTGTTACAAATAAATTCAATGCTAGAGTAAATTCTTAAGATTACTTCTTGAAGTCTGGACTATTTAAAACAGATAAAGAATGCAGAATCTTTAATAACATTTCAGTATTCCACAGTTCCTTTCTCCCAACAGTATTTTTTTATCTGAGCCTTTTTTTAAACTAAAAGGCTATGTTGCAGCTTACTGTAACTACACCTTTCTTCAAACTAGTCCCCTTCCTTTCTCCCCACTCAACCTCACCATCTTCAAACTCCCTCCCAGAGGGCAGGGGCATAATGAAAACTATGCTGTCACAAGACAGCAGAGATGATCTTTGGGTTTTTCAGAGGTTGAAGGAATATTCCCTTGTCATTCCTTGTGGAAAATAATAGCAGTTACTTTACTAGGGGATGGGTTGTTTTTTTCTATGCAACCTTCATAGTGACTGTAGAAACCACAAGAAAAAGAAAAGTCTCTGATCTGTGTGCATGCTTATTAGAACTGCCCTGCAGCCACGTGCTTCTAATCCACCTCCTCATTTCTGAAATCTGGCTGGGCCATGACCTGGCTACTTAATCTGAACATTGCTTCAAAGGCCTGGCTGTTTTCAAAAACATGCTGATGACCTTTTTTTTTTTAAAAAAAAAAAAAAAAAAGTGATCCAGTGATACTAACTTTTGATAGCATATGTGATATTTGAGGGACAGCTTTGGTTATTCCTGAAGTTGCTATTTCCCTTCCTGTTGTGTAAAGGGAAGACATTTTTTTCTCAGTTGTTAGTCATGGGTCATTTCCAATGTTAAACAAACAGTGTCAAGTGATTCTCATTTTTAAATGTGTGTGCTAACAAGAGTTCTGGCCTGTCACTCCTGGCATCTTTCTTTGTTGTTTACTGGCCAGTGGTAATAAACTCACAGAATTGTGCAGGAGTGTATCCTAGAGAGAATTCTGTTGTTCTGGCAGAGTTACAGTCTATCTTTCAGGCTTGTGTATTTATCTAGGGCTAAAATACTAAAGACTAAGCAGGATGTACTGCTCGGTGAGCAGCTTGTAGAAGCCACAATATATAAATAACAGGTTTACAGCTACTTCACAAACCTATGTGCCAAATATTATATCATGCAGTGTTCAGGCTTTAACTTGATTTTGTACTTCAGATTGTTAACAATCTAATTGTATCAAATGGCTGCATACAGGTTTTTAAGAGTGTCTGTAATGTAATAATAGCAATCCACTTAAATTCTCAGAACTTGGCCATAATATAGTAATTAAAGAAAAGGTTCCACCCCCAATAACTGTGGTGGACTTTACCTAATAAAGGCATTATTAAATCACTCTTCAGTATTGACACTTGCATATCCACCTTGATTTCCTGGACTGGAATGCTTCAGGCAGGGGTGGGAAAATAGTTGTAAAGACTATTACAACGGGTAGTGATAAAGACCTTGTTACCTTGGTGTCAGGGAAGGGAAGCTAGTAGGAACAGAAAGTATTTTTCTGTATTGGCATGTTTGAAACATCTCTTAAGTGCAGGCTGGCTAACTGCTCCTCTGTCTACAAGAAAAGTGAATACATTTATCACCATAGTGCTCTTGTAGTGGTCCTGTTAAAACAGGAGATTGTTGGGGTTGTTTCTGTGGTGTGTTGGCCTGCTTTCAGGGCTCTTAGTCTGGGAATATCCTCTCCCACTGTAATGAAAGTCTTGGGATTATGTTCCATACAGCCCACAGTAGTAAACTCAACTGCCTGTTAAGCCTTAACCTGGCAGTCCAAAGCACAGCAGAGCAAAAATTTTTCTAAACTTCCTTCTGGAGCGTTTGTGATAAGCATGTGCCTGTCCATGCTACAGCAGCCTAGCAAAATGCTGATTATCAGGACTGGAAAAAACTTTGGTCCTGGGAGGAGGAGGAGGGAGTTTGCACACGAGGGCCAAGTCTGGTTCCTGGGCGCTGGAAAAGCCCCATGGCCTGAGGTGGGGTTTGCAGCTTCAGCTTTGACTGTAAATCGTGAGCACCACCAGATGGTTAAAATTTACATTAGTGTGCCCAATATGTAGAAATCACCATTTAACTTCAGTAACTGAACTTGTTTAATTAGTGCCAGGTCTTGGGTATTCAAGGCCTATGTCAATATATGCTGCTATGGTATTGACTTCACAGAGGGATCTGAAACTCCAAAAACTCTCAAACTTTTATATAGTCAGCCCTGTTCCAGGACATACAGGTTTTAAATTGTAATTTATGTGCATTAAACGGGACTAAATACAGTAGTTTGTTTTCCCTGAGACAGTTGTAATTGAGATTAACTGTTATTTGGATTCATTCCTTTAACTATGTTAAAAAGTTCTCCTGACTGATGGATTGTAAAACTTCATTAATCCCCAGTAACCTTGTCTGTTTGCTAGGATGGATACATACAGCCGTTTTAAATGACAAGAGTTGCCTTTAATGTTATTTGGAAGCATTTTATAACAAAAATGTTGAGCCTTTTG
Organism: Phalacrocorax aristotelis; assembly: GCF_949628215.1. Lineage (NCBI taxonomy): Eukaryota > Metazoa > Chordata > Aves > Suliformes > Phalacrocoracidae > Phalacrocorax > Phalacrocorax aristotelis. Next base: position 62,532,292 of record NC_134311.1, read on the forward strand.
TCATGAAGCAGTCATCTGGGAGTTACAGCCAACCCCACAGTCTTCAGCGTAGCTCTCAATCCAAAAATCTGCAGTAAAGTGGAGATATGAGTGCAAATGTCTGGAGAAGGGTGAAATTAAGTATCTTGCATTGGACTCTCAAATTCACATTTCTCTTCCTTAAAAGTGAAAGGATCAGTTAAAAAAAAAAAAGGTTAAGCTAAAATGTTCATGTGTTTGCTGTCACTGTGGTTTCCCTTGTAGAACTTGTGCAATCTGAGCCATTCCTCAAAATGAAAGCAGTGCTGATGTAATGCACAACGATGCATTTTTAAGGCCACAAGATTTGATACAAATTTAAAGTTAACGACTAAGGGCCAGATCTCAACCATTGTCTACTTCCCGCCCTCTTAATTTCAGTGCAGAGAGGGGGCAGGCCATTGAACCTCCAGAATGCAGCCTTAGCCAGTACTTGTGCTTATTTGCAAAGACAACTTTGAAGGGGATATACGCAATAAAGACATTGCTACTATGCAGAAGCACACTTCTGTAACAATAGATGCAAAACACGTGCGGCACAACTGTTGACAGATGGCTGGAAGGGTCCACATCCTCCTGCTTGGACTGAAGCTTCTTCTGCACCACGCACTGGCTGCTCTTCTCCGGGGATGGGAGGCGCAGTAGATGAGCATTCTCTGCAGCGTTGGAACTGGTAACACCTGTCGCTTTTCTTCATATCAAAGCACATTCATTAATGGATCCAGTCAACCTGCAGTATTTTTTTTTAACACACCAAACTTGTTTACAGTGTCACGTTCAGCCTGACACTTTGGTACAGCGATGTATGGTCTAGTAACCAACTGCTTTTTTTTGGGGATAAGAAGTCTATGGTCAAGGTTACTGGTCACCAAATGTTGCTGTGCCGATTTATGCACCTAGGTAAGCGGAGGTGTGGGACACAGGGATGGATGTACTAATAAGGAAAGTGCCTTGATGCTGGATTGGATTGCTAGTGAATGTAAACATTAAGTCAAATTTTACTATGTACTTTAAGCATGGCTGCTTAAGCTCCTGGTAATTTGAATGCCAGCTTTAAAGGGCTTGCGTACTCCGGCCAGAGGTTAAACTTGTAAATTGCTGCATAAGCTGTCTCTGTATGGAAATGTGTTTTAATACCAGTACACTATCTTCATTCTTTTGCAAGCTGCATGTTTATTGTCATATAAACTCTGCTTTCTACAATTTATTTTATGGTCAGTTTTGAATGTCTTCCTCTTTGTTACCCAACTGAGCCTGAATGTTGCATTTACCTAGTACATAATATATGAAAAGAAAACTAAACAAAATCCATACTTAATTTGTGTGCTGGAGTCAGTGTTTTGTAAGGCTGACTTAAGTAGTAACCACAGAAGGGGAAGAGTCTGGGCACTATTAATCGGCAAGAAATGGAGGGACATTCCCATAAAGCATGGTGTGCCAGGACAAAAGGCTACCCAATTGGGTACACAGGGCAGGTTCAGTAGCAGGTGAATGCTCTTTAGTCCTCCCTGTATTACTGTTCCTGTGGATAGGTGTTGGCTGTGACTGGCTGACCTTGGTGGTGAGACAGGTCACTGTCCCAGGGACCCAGCTCTGTTCTTGCCACTGGCCATGGGTGTGGGTGTTCTGCACCCCAGGGTCTTGCCCGGGAGGGGATGGCTGTGTCTGCCTGCAGCTCCGTGTCCTGAAGATGTGGAACTGGTGCTCTAGGCAGGCTTGTTTAGGTCTTTCAAAGAGGGAAGAATGTCCAAAAATCCAGTTCTCAGGAACACTACAGGAGTGAGGAGCAGGGTATAATGCTGTCTCACCTCCAGGAAAGGAGTCACAGATGTGGATATGCCTGACATTGCCCTCAGTCTCACCTGAGTGTGGTTCTTCCATTTCTAATGGGTGGAGGATCCTCACACGCCTTTAGTGAACTTGCATCTCGGTAAAAAGCACAGTTGGATCTTCAAAGGATGGTCACATCTGTGAAAGGATTCAAGGGTGGCACGTGAGGAAAGACAGCTTCCCCTTCCTGGCTAAAGTCCTGATTTGTGTAGGAAGACCCAGACCCATGTAAAACTGAGGGGCAGAGGGGTGCAGGTGAGGTGTTATATTTTGTGTCTCCTCCAGCACCAGCAATCACTTCTTCACTGCCACAGAAGAGCCATCACTGTTAACACTTTGGTGTTAAATTAGATGCAAACCTAACACTAGACTCCTTTTTCAAAATGTTAGTTCACTGCACAGCAGTTCACTTACACCCATTTCACGTAAGGCCCCTGAAGTTTCTACAAGCACATGGTTTTTTATGTCCTCACCTGAGCTCGCAGCTGCTGACTGTCAGTGCAGTTCTGCTTCCAAACTGCAGGGCAAAGCACAAGCAGAAAAGGAGGCAGCAGCTTCGTCTTTATAGACTGCATCACTGCTGGCAGAGCAAGATTGCTTCCTGTAACTGTTAAACAAAGGAAATAAGGCTGGACAGTGAATGCCGGGAATGCCCTGCTTTCCACAGGAAACACATTCGTGTGTAGTGAACACATCACAACACCAGAAGCCGCCAGGTTCCTGGGGGTGGCCATCCATCCCCATGACCAGGGGCCAGCAGAGTCCACAGGGGAGCTGGGGACGCGCCTAATGGTGTGAAGCCCTGGGACAGCCTGGGTTTGTCCAGCCAGGACAAGGTGCTGGGCAGCAACGCAGCACAACAGGCCCTGAGCCACATGGAGATGTGCAGGAGCCCTGACAGCCCTGCACACTTCAGGGTGATGTATTTGGAGGGCTGGTGGGAGATTACGGCTGCATTTTGACCACTGATAATCACAGTGACATTGAACCTCTGTGCAAAAGCATCTTAACATATATTTTCCAGCCATTTGTGCTGTTCATGGTAGAACAATCCAGTGCCTTCCTGTCTTCCCAGCAGTCTCCAACTACCATGAAATAACTAGCAGAGCCAAAATGTCCCTCCCACCCCCTACAAATATCTAGGAAATTCCTGGCTCAACCAGGGAGGCTCTGAGCACGAATGACACAATCGGGACATACAGGACGAAATTGAGAGTGAGTAATCCGACTCCAGGCTTGCCTGCAAAATGGAAACATACTGTGAACTGGTGTGCTAGGCAGCAGACTGGTTGTCCTTTTACGATAACACATAAGTCATGCTGTGGGCTCAGGCACTGAGCTGGTCAGGGGCCGGTGACGGGCTTCCATGAGGGGACAGCTTTGCAGAAGACATCCATTGGTACCCACCAGTGCTCAGCCAGACCTCTGCAACTGCTGGCGCAGCCCATAATCCTGAGTGCACAATGCCATGCAGCAGGTTCTGGGCACCAAAATCCCAGATAAACTCCTCAGAAAATGTTCTTCAAGGCTGCGAGTGCCTGGGACACTCATTACCTCCAGGATGCAGCTGAGCAGCTGGCACATGCCGGTAATGGTAACCGGGACCAGTGACGGAGCACCCTGGTGCTGGTGCCTGTGGGCAGGAGCTGGCGCATCACCTAGGGACCCAGAGCTCTACAGGTCTACTGCTGTCAGCAGCACAGCATGGCCCCAGTTCTGGCATTCAAGGTGTGTTTCTGGGAGGTCCTGGGCAGCCAAGCCTGGCCCCAGCACCCCAAGACCAGTTCAGCCCACCAGGACCATGCCAGGAGATGGCAGCAGCATGTCACCTTTAACAGCTGGACAGGCTGACTGCTCCAGCCTCAGCTCCAACTTGTGGCCAAACCACTCATGTAGTTTTTTTAATATTTAGTCTCTGACAATTTAGCAAGACCCCTTGGCGTCTCTTCTGCCTCCCCCTTTGTCAGCAAAAGCTCTGACCCTTGTTTTATGCTTCCACCACCCACAATCCTGAGTGGGACATTAAATGCAGACCCGTGGGCAGGCTTACTGCCCGCATGCTGCCAGACAGGCCGGTGTCCCAGTGCCCTCTGGCACACGTTCCATTCAGTCGGTACTGCACAATAGCCTGTCCACATGAAACAGGCCCGTATTCCTGGCTCCTTGTCCCTATGGGCTAACATGCTGGGATTTGCTAACAGGAAGCCTGTTCTCATGCATTGCTACAGCCTGAATCACTGCACTGCACCATCCAGATAAGTCATCACCACTGACCTTCATTTGTTACCAATATACATTCCCATGCACTTTGGGAACAAACATGGGGGGGTCTTTAAACCATTTTTGGATGAGACCTGTGGCAGCAACTATTCCTGCTTTAATGGATGCAGCTTTTTCCCTTGTTTTGAGGAGGTTCAGCACTGGAGAAAGAACATGTGTGGCTGCATGGGCCCCAAAGAGCCCCGGGGACCACCCTACCCTGCACACAGCCTCTCTCCACCACCACTGCAGGACTCCATTACGGATGAGGCAAGGGTGCTATGTTGGTACTAAGATAAAATTTCCTAGATGGAGGTACTGTAATAACCTTTAAAACTTCCAACTGCCATTTATCATGGATTATGTGAAGTTTACCCTGTCTTGAGGAAAAGACACATGAAGAGGCTTCCTCCTTCCCTCCCCATCTTCATCTCCCAGACATTCACCTGGAAAAGCACTTGTCAGTTCCTCCAAGACAAACACAGATGTTTCCAGAGCCTGCTCAGGGCACAGCTCTTTCAGCAAGTCTCTATTATGTTCCATTTGCTGCGTGCATTTTTACTCACCTTCAGAGAGAAAGTGTGTCTTTCCTCTTTAAGTGAAACTAGTAGCAATCTTGTTTGTCTGTGTCAGAGAGCCTATTTATTTTATTTATTAATATAAACTAATGCTATTTAGATAGATGATGCAGAGATACACATCTGTATATGAAAGCAAGTTGAATCATTACATAAGTATGAAAAATAAAGGAATTCATATAAGTCTTTAAAATTAGCCTGAATGTGACGCAGGGAAAAGGTCAGACTCCGTGAGAGCACAACATGTGGAGTAATTTAAATAAAAATGTCAACGTAGAAACACCAAAAATAAACAAACACTGCAAGAGCACAAACTCCTTTAAAGGCAGTGAAACTGAGACTCAGCCACAAAAGCTGGAGTAAACAGATATACCTCACATAACGTGTGTTCCTCTCCAGAAAGAAACTCAAGTTAGCTGGCCCTATCATCAAAGAAAAGAAAAAAAACATCAGTCCTTACAAGATTAAATGTCAGCGGTGGGCACAGAACAACCACAAGCTGGAGACAATGCATCCAAGACTTTATCTGAGGATGTGGCAACAAAAATCACCCAGCACAAAGCAAGCAGGGGCACACGAGGGATTTTCCCTGCACGCCTACAGTCCTATCCCATTGTCCTGGTTTTGACTGGGATAGAGTTAATTTTTGTGTGTGTGTCCTAGTAGCTGGTTCAGTGCTGTGGCTTGGGTTTAGTATGAGAATAATGTTGGTAATGCACTGATGTTTTAGTTGTGCTAAGTAGTGCTTACACTAAACTAACGACTTTTCCAGCCTCCCGTTCTCTGCCAGGTACACAAAGCTGGGAGGGGGCACAGCCAGGACAGCTGACCCCAACAGACCAAAGGGACATTCCATATCCTATGACATCATGCTCTATATAAACCAGGGGGGAGTTGGCTTGGGGGGAGCCAGCGATTGCTACTTGGGGACAGGTGAGCACTGCTGCTCCGATGCTGGGATAACAGGGCCAGTAGTCTGGAATTAGAGGGGAAGGAAGCCAAACAACTGGGATCCCTTTCTAGGGAAGGGGGCATTGACAAAGCAATTGGAAACAGGACACAAGCCCTCAGCCTCTGGAGGCAACTCCTGTCAGGTGTCAAGGAAAGGTAACCCTTCAAGGAGGATGTTAACATGCCACCCACGCAAGTGGATCACCATGGAGAGAGGTACCCAGTACCTCAGGGAATTAGCCATGCTGGAGGTGATTTATAATGATCTGGACATCAAGCAGTTATCCAAAGATCCAGATGAAGTCAAGTGCACACAACCCATGTGGCAGAAGTTTGTAAGGAACACACCACCATCGTATGCCAACTCATTGGCAGTAATGACCTGGAAAGACAGAGAAGGGCAAACAGTGGATGAATTGGCTGGTCAACTCTGGCAATGCAAAGAAAGTCTCTCTTCCTCCCCACAGGCCTGCACCTTGGCTGTGAAAAATCGCTCTGAAAAACTGTCCCAGGAGTTCCAGCAATGCAAAGAGGATATATCCTGATCCCCACCTGTATGGAACAGTACCTCAGCTATCAGGAGTAAATGTCCCTCTGCTCAAGAGAGAGAATATAGTGGGTATACACCACGGGCCGCAGGCCACCTGTGTGACCATGGAGAGGACGTGAGGAAGTGGGATGCAAAATCTACCTTGACCCTAGAGGTACTGGTACGTGAGTTGCAAGGAAAAACAACCACAAAAGGACATTCTTCTAAGAAAACTGCTGCTCCAGTCTCCAGTGAGCAGTTCTCCAGACACAATAGAAGGGCTGGTCTTAATAAAGGGACTTCTGACTCATATCTACAAGAAGTGAATAATCAATACGATGACCACGACTAGAGGGGCCCTGCCTCCAGCCACGTGGAGGAAAGGGACAACCGGACTGTGTGGGTTCAATGGCCTGGCACATCAGACCAGTAAAAGGCTTCAGTGGACACTGGTGCACAGCGCACCCTAATGCCATCAAGCTATACAGGGCAGAACCCATCTGTATTGCTGGAGTGCACCGGTGGCAATATCGCACCAACCGAGACTCCCTGACTCCCACCGGCTGGAGAGCCAAGGAGTGATCAGTAAGACCTGCTCATCACCCTTTAGCAGTCCCATATAGCCAGTGCAGAAGCGGAGACTAACAGCAGACTATCACGGCCTGAATGAAGTCACTCTGCCACGGACCGCTGCTGTGCCAGACATGCTAGGACTTCAATCCGAACTGGAGTCAAAGGCGGCCAAGTGGTATGCCACAACTGATATCGCCAATGCATTCTTCTCCATCCCTCTGGCAGCAGAGTGCAGGCCACAGTTTGCTTTCACATGGAGGGGTGTCCAGTACACCTGGAATCGACTGCCCCAGGGGTGGAAACACAGTCCTACCATTTGCCATGGGCTGATCCATAATGCTTTGGAACAAGGGTGACAGACTTCCCCACCTTCCCGCATCACCCAGTGTTTGCACCCAGGTCCCTGAGCAAAAGCAATCCTACAAATGGGTTCGCCTTTGCCAGGGGCAGGAATAACCCAGACTCTCTTCCCCAGCATATTTTTTGTGTGCACTACAGGGACTTTATCCCCTTCCACAGTACAGTAAGAGTTTTGACTGGGCAGGGCCAGCTCAATTGGCAGATCCCAGGTTTTTAGCAGCTAAAGGAAAAGAGTTTCTTATTCATCATTCTTGGATATGCCAAGAGAGGAGTCACAAAAAGGCGGTCTTTTGACAGCCGATCTTGGCAGGGATTTTAAAGACTAACTGACAACAGTTTGGAGGCAGGACCTTTATCAGCACTGCAGGTAATAGCACTCTTCGCAAAGTGCATGAGGAAGTTTGCCAAGGCTGCAGGGTCTGCGGGTCATCTGAAGCAGCTGTTTGAACCTTTAGCTATTTAATAAAAAAAAGATCAGAATGCCCTTTTCACATATTAAAGGCCAATGAAAGGACATTATCAAAAGCAGATTTTTCTGGATGGATAGGCACAGGGGGCTTCCAGTAGTGAAAAACATCTTAGAAACATTAAGCAGGTAAAACCAATGGGCCTACAGGTTTTGAGTGTGGGAGTATTTTGGAGTGATGTTGCCCTTTCGCACATTTGTCGTACACTGACATAATATTAATCACAGAGCAGCTGGAACGAGCGCTCTTCAACACCTTCCTGCATTAAATCCTGTTGAAGTTCAACTTGTCCCATCTGTTTCATTGCACGTGACGGCTTTGAGATTGCTACACTTCCAGCCAGCAGCTGTGGTCTACGCTCATCAAATGAACTTCGTACTGGCTTTTAAAAGCCAGGCTTGAAATAGGAATTAAGATAAATAAGCAGGCCTGCTGATTCCCACCAGGCAAGGATGCATAAGAGGTCTAACCAAGAGGAAATTTTCTAGGTAGTAAATTCCAGAAGCAACTGATGACTGTCACCAAATTAATCTTTGACCCAAAGGTAATCACAGACCCGATTTGGGACACCATCAGTCGAATATTAGGTGGTGCTGGTCCAGAGCAGGAGAAGGGGGACAGTGCTAGGGTTGGAGGCAGGGCAGCCCAGAGATCTCTCTCCCATGTGCGTACAGGAGAATGGACTTTCAGCTCCAAACCTGAGTTTGCGAGGGAATCAAAGAGCCATAGAAATGTTGGTTGGACCTCTGGGGATCTCTAGTCTGACCTGCTGCTCAAAGAGGCCTATCACCAGCACCAGGTCAGGTCAGCTGGGCTTTACCTAGCTGAGTGGTGGAACCTTCAAGGGTGGTGATTTGAATACCTCCCCAGGTAACCCACTCCAGTGCTGCACCAACCTCCTGGTGAAAATGTTTTTCTTAATGCCTACCCTGGACAACCTGTGCTGCAGCTTGCTGCCATTGCCCCATGTCACATCACCTACAACAGCTAAGAAGAGTTGGGCTCCATTGTCTTAGTAACTCCCCTTTAAGGACTTGTAGGCTGCTACAAGACCAGTCCTCACCTCATCTTCACCAGATTAAACAAGCCCAGCTCCCTCAGCCCCTCCTTACTGGTTCTGTGCTTTAGGTTCCAACATCCTGGAGCCCTCCATTGGCTTTTCTCCAGTTTCTCTACATCCCCCTTGAAGAGCAGGCCCAGCTTGCCTTATCCATGACAGGAGCACAGCTGGCTACTATTCACCCTGGCATCCACCGTAACTTCGTGGTCCTTTTCATCCAAGTGCTGTTCAGCTTGTTGCTGCCCAGCCTGTACTCATGCGTCAGGTTAGTCCACCCCAGCTCCAGAACTTCGTGCTGCAGGGTACCCAAGTCCGCACGTTTATCCAAGTGTCCATGGGCTGAAGTTCTGTCAGTCAGTGTCCCAGCCACGCTCCACATCTGGTGTCATCTCCAGGCTGCAGAGAGTATGCTCAGTGCCGTTTTCCAGGTCATTGACAAAGGCATTGAACAACAACGGGCCCAGAATCAACCCTGAGGGTGCCCTGCTTGCAGCGGGCTGCCAAGCAGGCACTAGCCCTTGGTTGTTGCCCTTTGGTAAGGAGGAATAGCCACTGGATGTACTGAGTGTAGAAAACACGTCTCGCAGAGCTGGAAACAGTACTGTCATAGGCGGCCACCCAAGGTGCCTTTTAGCAGCAGGTTTGGGAAGTAGCTGTGGTTTCAGCGGTTGCTCTGCAGACACAAACCAAAACCCTGCAAGAGAGCTTGGGTGAAACATGCGCTGAGGCTGGGCATTCTCTTTTCAGACTAAAGCACAATAAATATACTGAGGTAGAGGGAAATAACGGATGCCATGACCCCATGAAATAACTGTATTCTTCATTTTGGCAAAACTAACAGAGAGATTGAATGGCATGTTCACTGGCTGAGACAGATGGGTGGCAGAAACCAGAGGGTGGGACTGACATGAATTCCTCTCAGACATCTACCCGTGGGCACCAGTGTCCCAGCCTGGCCAGCTCTTGCATTAGAGGCTGGCAGCAAAGAAGCAGGAAAAAGAAATGAAACAGTGGAGACCGTAGCAATAGGAAGAATCCACATGTTTTCCACTTCACCAAAACTATTCCCAGTCCTACACTCCCCTGAGTATTAGCTACTGTACCCCAAGTATTTGCTAACCCACCGAAGCAGCCCGAACCAACTCTTGGCCTTCCCAACAGCTTTCAGAAATGGAAGCAGGGCACATGGGGTTAATTCCATTAATTACAAATCTCTACATGTCCGTCTGAAGATATATTTTAATGGAAAATAGCGTTGATTAAATGTATGCCTTCCAAGAACAATGTCTGCTATATCATAGATCATCTCCCATCTCCCTTGTTGCATTGCAACTCTGATCCCGTCACACCAGCTCATTTCCCCCAGGGAAGACTGTCATCCCACACAGGAAATACAGTGTGGCAGGAGAGTCCAGGCTGTAAAAGCAAAGGGGAATAAAAGATGCATTTTCCAAGACAAATATCTTTGTGCCAGCCAAAAAATGTTGCTATTCACTTTTTTAAAAAAAAAAAAAAAAAAAGAAAAAAAAAAAGAGAATAGCAAAGTCGTTTCTGTGGGTACTTTTCCATTTTATTAACTCCAGAATTAACTCTAAATCTATTTGGGGAGAGCATTTTCTACAAATGCGCTGTCTTTTAGGAGCTGAAGAAAGTAGAAACTAGGAGTGGGCAGCATGAAAGAATCACTCTGTGTTTACTCTTCAAGTACGCTGTTTTAAACAGAGTTAGGAGAACAAATCTACACCATACATATACCCATCTGTTTCTGTTCACATTTTTATATTCTATTTTTTAAAAAATCTCATTTCACAGAAGAACATGTTAGTCAAACATCTGTTCCAGCTTCGGGATTGTCACTCTTCATGTTCATAGTCGTGCTGTAGTCATGGGATTTGTCCCACCAAGTTTCAGTAATGGCAACTAGGTCCTAGCTTTCTGGCAGCACGGTGGCTTCTGACTCCTCCTGTTCATTGCCTCATGCTGAGTGCATTGGTGCAGAGGCACTTCAGATGGGCTGTTGGCCATGACATCTTAGAGGAACTTCCCTTAATTCCTTTGAGGTATTTCACTGGCATTTCCCTTTTGGCTCCTATTACCTCAGGAGCCCCTGGCTTTTCTCTGTAAGACTTTGTGTGCTCCAGTGTACCTAGCATGTCTCACAGCAACAGGCTGAGGGCTCTCACTAGCACCTTGTCCCTCTAGCCTTGGCATGTCATCCCACAGCTTGTCACTGGCAAGCCTGATGTTATATCCCTCCCCCTTAAATTCTAGTCTTAAGTTTTATGGTATATAAGCTCTATGTGTTATTTCAAAGTAACCTTTGGCAGAGTATCTTACCTGAATATTTCAGAATAGCTTCTAGTAAAACATGAAGCTATTGAATAAATATTCACAAATTATCTCTTATAATCCTAAGGACCATGAAATTTGTTATTAAAAACACTGTTTTGTGTGACCACTGAGATTTAGGATTGCATTACTTGTTACATAAAAAACTTCATAGAATCAGAGAATCCTAGAACCACAGAATCATTTGGGTTGGAAAGGACCTTTGGAGGTCATCTAGTCCAACGCCCCTGCAGTGAGCAGGGACATCTTCAACTAGATCAGGTTACTCAGAGCCCTGTCCAGCCTGACCTTGAATGTTTCCAGGGATGGGGCATCTACCACTGCTCTGGGCAACCTGGGCCAGGGTTTCACCACCCTCATTGTAAAAATTTTTTTCCTTATATCTAGTCTAAATCTACCCTCCTTTAGTTTAAAACCAAATATGAAAATCTAAAATGTCTAAATGGTGTATTTAGTATAAATTTATAACAACTCTTCCTTGTGCTCTCAGTTTTATTTTTTTCATGGTTCACAGCATTTGTTTGAAAGACAAATTGTAAAAGGACAGAAAGAGTACAACTCAATGCAGAACAAACCAAGTCCAAGAGAAGCTGGCATTCCAAAGCACGGGCAAAAGGCAGCCCTAATTTCGAAGATGTACTGAGCCCTTTTACTGCCTTCCTCTTTTTCAGAGAAGATAATGGACAAGGGAATTGGAAGAGGGAAGAAAAGCAGAATAGCTATAGAGAAGGAAATAAAATGGGATGGAAAAGCAGATTATTACTTACCCTCCAGAAGCTAAGAGATGTTACAGGGACACCCTACCCAAACGACCCAGCAAGAACCTCCCTTTTCTAATGAACCCTTAAAGGTTGCATTATTTTTTTTTTTATCTGCCTCAGTCATGCAACTCAGGGTATGCAGCTTTCATATGGCCGCTAAACAATGCCTAGACAGGTGGTCCTAAAATACCCTATATCTGTTTATTTTTAGATCTTGTGATATTAAAACAAATACTGACATTTAAGAAGAAAAAATGCAGTGCCTGAGTCAGTGAATTCTGAACCCTAAGAAATGACAACGTAGCTATGTGTAAGAAGTCTGGAAACAAGTGAAGCAGAAGGAGCATTGACCCAACTGAAGCTGTGTCCCATGCTCATTTCAGAGGACAACTTATCTAAGCAAGCAAGGGCTTTTAAGAACATACATACATACATTTTGGCTTATAGCGCTGTGATTGGGAAAGTGATCCAATAGACTTGGGGCAGGTGGAAGCCAGTGTTGCTGTACAAGGAACATTTGCAGAAATTGTTTTCTCATCCTTTCTTGGAAACTAAACAAAATTTGCTATAAGTAAAAGCAGCTTCCAAACCACAGATGAAAACCTTAAATGCAAACTTTACCCTGTCTTCCCCAACACAATGCAAGTAATAGCCAATACATCCAGGGTAAGGCTCAGGCTCCTCATTCATGCTGGACAATATATTTTCCATTCCCCCACTCCTCTTCCTGCAGAGAAAGAAAAGGCTTTCTACTCCTATTCATATTTGTCTCTCCTTTTTGTATCCCCATGACTCCTGTATCTATTTCATGCCTAAAGTAGTTATGTGTGAACAAGACTAATGATGTCAAGCCTTTAAATACTGTGAAAATGTTTTAAAGTCTTAAAATTACTATACCCTACATGTGTCATACTGAACATCCCGTTTTAACACATTTTACTTAGAGTTGACTCTCCATCTCTTCTTTTTAACCTGTCATTTAACAGAGTAAACATTTGGGTAAGAATTTTATAGTAATAGCCTCTTTCCTAAGGGGAAAAAAAAACAAACAAGTGTGATGGAGAGTTTCCTGCTTAATTGCTGCTGTATAAAGTAGAAACTACAAGTAATTTTATGATTTATCAACATCATAAAACAAATCTTGAAGTTATAGCCTTTATGTAGAAATCTCTAAACCTAAATTAATTGCCAGAGGATATCCGGGGATATTTTGTAGACTTAGTGTTTTTTCAATACCTCCCAGAAAAACAATTTCCTAAATATAAACTCAGTACTTATTCCAACACAAGATACTGTATTTAGTTGATTTTTTTTTTTTTAGTTCAAATATCAAAACCTCAACTGGGAATCAGTTTTAAACTGGGAGAAATTAGAGGCAAAGGAACAAAAAGATGAAAAGATATACTGTAGTAAACAGACTTTTAAAAAGCAACAACCAAACAGGAGAGAAAAAAGCAGTACAAGATGCAGGGGATGATTAAAAACACAAGAGAAAGGGAAGGAAGCAACAAAGCCAGCATAACCCTACCTTTTCCAAAATGCAGATAAGTCAATAGCACACATATAACACATCCTCTCATTAAAGACAGAGAAACTATGAGCCAAACCACTGATTCCAGAGTCAGGATGCAAGGAGACAATTACTGAAATCTACGAAGTATTTGCAAAACAGGAGGAACAAAATCAGATATAAGACAATTGAAGGAAGTAAGAACAGGAAATCAGTTCTACTCCATGAACTTAAGGAAGTATTTGGCAGATCCTGGCTCTGTTCAAGCCAGTCCATGCTTCCCCAGCAGAGCTCAGCCATGGGAACTGGTTGCCCAGGGGGAAATTGGTGAGCTGCTTGCACCGCTGGATGCTCCTGCAGTAAAGATCAGTTTGTTTTAGAAGACTTACATGGCAGAACTAAGAAGAAATAAGAAAAGCTACTTCCTTTGCCTCACTACTGGCACATCTATCTGAGAAAAAAAACAAAATCAACAAAATCAAACAAAAAAAACCCCACCCCACCCTGATAGGTATATACACAGTGCAAAAGTTTACTTCACAGCTGTTCAAAGGAAGGGAGGTGTTTTCATCCAAATTAACTGAGATCTGCCAGGTTAGAACACACGAATACATATGAGCAGCAGCACCAAGTTGTATCTTCCAAGATGACTGCACAAAGGAAAGTTTTCTCACACTAATGAGCTGTTGCCAGCCCAAACATGTCCAATGTTACGTAGGATTGTCCTGCGACATTTTGTTGAAAAGGAGGTAAGACAGTTGACTGGCTTTTGGTTTCATTCTTACTGTGTTTTGGCTTGTTCTCAGAAATAAGAAATTCCCTTGTTTTAACAGAATTTTTAAGGTATGGATTGAACAGTGCCTTTTCACTGAAATCTTCCAGCTTTAAAACTTCTTCAGTAACATTTTCTTCATTTTTAATTGAAGTCTGTTGGGAGTCATATAAATCATCTTCCAGCATTTCTATGGCTTGGATTTCCTCCGTTGGTATCAAAGCTGAATGCATTTGACTTCTGATATCTTGATCAGTAATTATGTAAGGAATGGATGGTGAAAAACATTTAGCAACTTCATTTTCTTCATTATACAGGACCTTTTTACCTCCATTAACAATGCCTTTTGTATTCATATCAGTACATTCAGAAACATGATTTTCACAATTCATTAGTAGTGATCCTTCCTGACTTTCTTCAGGAAAACAATGTTCCAAAACACTTATGTCTTCAAAGTCTATCTTTTTAGCCTCAGATGTCACTCCCTTCAAAAATGAATTTTTCTGTCAGTACAAAGAGATAAATTGGAAAGTTATATAGGGATAGAGAATGTATTTGTTTATTTTTTAATATACAAAACATTGCCATTTGAGCTCTGCTTGACTCTTAATTTTAAAAGTGCATTAACAAAGAGTTCTGGTGCATTTCAGCTGAGATGCAGTGATATGTGAATGAGTACTAAAAATGACAATGTTATTCTGTACATTTCTTAAACACTTTCATATTAGGTTTTCTGTGCTTAATTAATACATAAGGCATTTCAGTGAAGCCTCAGAATCAGGCTCGGACTGATCCCATCTTTTCCACTCTAACCAGCCCTTTTTCAGACAAAAGTTTAAATCCCATTCCCCACAGATTACACTTTCTATGCAAACCTGATCAACTCAATTCAAATAAACAACAAAACTTTAATACTGAATAAATATCCAACAAAATGTCCAACAAAAAAACCCATGGAAATGTTAGTACAATTATATACCAAATCTTATTATATGTTGCACTACATTTTTTGTGGAGAAGGGAGGAGCTATCCAGATGTGGGAATCTGACTCAGTAGACTCAGTAACCTGAGCAAATTTAATTGACTTTATTTAATAAACCGTGTCCACCAATCACTTTATAACTCCAAAACATTATTTCTTGTTATCATATAAGAATATGAATACACTTTATAAAGATGCATCTTTTCTATTAGTTTAAAATACAATGACGAGCATTTTATGCCACTTAAACAGAAGAATGAAACTCAACAGTTTTTTTATTTAGTCGTAAAATGACTGTCAGAGAAGGACTTCTCTCCATTTGATCCCTTCTGTAATATATAAAATTGGAACCATTACCATAGATGCATCAAGAGGCCATTCCACTGCAATGCTCTCTGCAGGATTGGGTATATCAGGCCAGCAAACCTTTTTCAACCTATCATTCAGAAAGGAATTTTAGTCAAATGATGAAAGAAAAAGATTATTAAAAATAAAAATAATAAACCTCCAAAAAGCCCAAATACTGCTAAAATATCAAACTTTCACAAAGGAAGTCTTTCCCATATTAACACAATCTTTTTCATTAATATTATTTTCCCTCACATTTATTTTTATTACAAAATACCTCAACAAGTAAAAATCTTGGGTTACAGAGGCATTGCATAAAAATTATTAATGCACAAAGGTAATTTATTTTTAATTATACAATCAAACACCATAGATCAAACAACAGCATGCCAAAATAAGGCTGTATACAAAACCTGTTGTGAGCATGGTTTAGGGTGGTTCTTCAGGGAAAAGCCACCTCAGGTAAACTTTACCCTTGAAAGTGTCCCTAGCACTACACCACACTAGAGATACGCAGAGTTCTTATGTTAACAGCAGATAAATGGTGCTACCTGACACTGCAGCTTATAACTGTCTGATGGAACAGTAAAGAGGAAACAAAATTAATCGCTCATTGATACTGGATATATATGTAAGTGAATGAAAACCAGGCCATAGCTTGACTTTTCACATTGCATTTTGATCTACAGGAGAATATAAATACAACTACATCTCAAAGTATTCTCCAGAATCAAAACATAGTTTCTTACTATTGTAAAAATTTAGAATACAGAACACAGATGAAGATGTAAAAGAGCTGGAAATTATACTTACTACTTCAGCTATACTTACTACCTGATGCTTTGCATGACAACAATCTTGGTTCTAATAGCTTAGAACACCCCAAAATAGTTAAGGTTTTTAACCTTCTTATTAAGCTTCAGCCAAACAACCCAGTACTTTTCATGCTAAAGAAAAGTGCATTCTGTAACCTGAAAAAATCCTCACAGTCATCTTTCCGATGTTGTAGCATCCCCATGCTCTGAGGAAGCAATTTACAATCTGGCAGGGGATGTCTGTGACATCAGATAAAAGAATTGTGAATCAGGTATAGACATGGATCCATACTCATGGATCAAGCATCCAAATGCCTTCACAGGATGTAATTTCTAGTTTCTTCATGACTTCTTTACAGCTCAAGGGAAGTGTCACGAACTAACAACAGTAATATTGAAGTAGATAAGATAAGCAATTGGGGTTATGTGAAATATGTTCTAGTGGTGTACTAGCAGCTATATTAAGACTGCCTGGGAAACTCTATTTTTGGCATTATTAACTTTTCGGTATGCTCCCCCACTTAATTGACCATGGAACTGCAAATGGCATGTAGCATTTTCCATGAACTGATACAGGCAATATGTAGATCTGTTTCTCGTATTTCTTTTGTTCTGATTTACTGCACTATCTAAAATTAATATTTTTTTTGGACTACAGCACACTATCTGCAGTTACAAGATAACCTGTACACTTAGTTGCTTGTTACTCCAACTGCTTATTTTCCTAATTTGACATTGGTTTGGAACCCAACAAAAGCATTTATAAGATACATTAAATGTTGCCTTTTACAAGGTAATTTTAACTGATTGCATTTGTTTTAGAAGGTAGAAAAATGTACTTACGCATGTTTTTTCAAAATGCATGTTATCCAAAGGCCCAACAGAAACAACATGCCTAATCCAATGGGTAGAGCAATGAAAATAACATCTTCTTTATCTTTAGAGGGAAAAACAAAACAAAAACAAACCCACAGATATTTATGACTTCTTCATGTATTCCCTTAAGACAGCTATTTTCGTCATCCAAGTCACCTAATTCACAAAATTCTGAAAAGCTCTGTCAAAACTAGCCAAAATAACTCAGAATACTGTATGGTGCTCATAGTAAGATGAGTATTTTGAATCCAACAAATCACAGTTACGGAGCCAAAAAATCAGGTCATGATGAGACTTCTCAGGATATCTCAGGAACAGATGTATTGCATTATAAAATTTCCTTTATTTAATAGAATCACACAATAATTCAGATTGGACAGGACATCTGTAGGTCACCTAGTCCAACTTTGAAATTAGAATCAGGTTGCTTAGGGTCATACCAAGTCAACTTTTGAAAGTCACCTAGGATGAAGAGTCTACCACCTCTCTGGGCACCTGTTGGTTTAGAGTCACCTAAAATTATCATATAGTGCCAATTCTACCTGTTACTACAAAATAAATAGTAGATTCAATGCAGGAGATAAGTTTTAAATACACAAAAAATACAGTTACTCTGCCTCAGTGCACAGATTTCTGAGCTAGCTTCCAAGTACCTACCAGAGGTAGGTACTGACAGCAAGAGACCAGACGTCAGCATAGTCTAACTTACCTTGCATTTGAGTAGCAAACTAGCAGATGAATTTACAGGCAAAAAAAAATGAGCTTTGAGTGCCGTGACAAGTTTAAGGATAGCTCGTGCACTTTTTGTATCTCAGTCGGGTCACCACTATGACAATTAATGTATGTATTAAAAACATTCTTCCAGAAGCAGAAATAAGAAAGAGCCTGAACTTCTGACCTGCAACCATCATACCAACCTCCTTGGTAAAATCTGGCTAAAACAAATAGTAAGAAATAGGAAAAGATATTTACGTACACACACTGGCCACAACCTGTACACTCATTTATTACTTAAGCTTATATAGAAGAAGAGATGCAATGCAATGCACAGCTATTCTAAATCTACTACTTCAGACGAAAATATCTGCTTTTTAATAAACTGTTAGGCACCCCATCCCATAACTGACAGCATAAAAACTGTTGCTCCTACAAACATCCATAGTATTCCACAGCTTTATTGACAGCAAAATAAAGATTTTGGGTTTTGACTTCTAATCTTGAGGTTTTAGTCTGTGAGATGATCAGTTAAATCAAGTTAAATTCAGCTAGTGTTGGTAATTCTTGTTTTAACACTAATTTAAAAAAAGCCTAAACAAATAATGTCCTATATTTCTTATTCCCAAACCTGTTTTTAAAATAGTAATTAGCAACCTGGAATATTACTTACTGAATTTCAAAGTCTTGAAGGTTTTTGGCTCTCCACTGGTTCCACCAGCTTCATTGCTTGCCATTATATACACGGTATATTGCGTATTAGCCAATAAGGACTTCAGTCTGTATTGCAGAACATCAGAGTTCACAGTTTCATCTTTTTAGGAGAAAATTTATGACAATAAACACAAAAAATGTTATATCAGGGAACTGTACACTTATTTAGCATCTTCTACAATGATAGATCACAAAGTATTTTAAAGACAATTTGAAATAAAAAGCGACCTTATCAGTTCTTTGAGAGAGAAAAACTTAAATTACCAAACAATGTTTATCAATGCTACTTAAAAGTTTAGGGCAAAAAAAATAACCCATTATGTACGTACTTTTAAAAATAAATAAGCTTTTTTTTTGGGGGGGGGGGGGGGGGGGGGGGGGGGTGTAATATTAAAGATAGGCAAATTATGATCTCCTGTAGTTTATTTAATCACTGAAACCAGTACTCTCAGAACTTTATTTCCTGGAACCTGCGCTCAGAAATTAAAGAACTTAAAATAGTTGGCTCAAGAAGTCAAAAACTTAAAATAGTTTCTGCAGCTTGTGAAATTTAACTATATTTCTAGAACATGCAGTTAGACACCGATCATCCAAAAGGTTGCAAGCTATCAGTGCTGGGATATCACCCCAATAAAGTCAAAGGAAAGCCAAACCCAACAGGAGTTTTTTTCCAAGTTTCAGGATGCTTTTCTGAACAGAACTCAACATTTCCAATACCTTCTCTGTTACTGGAATTAGTATGGTGTGCTTAATTTTTCTTTTTTTTTTTAAAGCAGGGCATATATCATAACATTATATGCCTACAAACAGTATTAAAAAGCATGTTCATATGTTGAAATCGGTAAGTCCCTGAAACATTTTCTGGTGCATAAAGTCAAAGCCAAATCATGTCATCATTCAGTTCAGTCAAGAAACATTCAGGAAATAGATACACTGCAACATGGCCTGAGATTAAACAAATTGAGTTCTTTTCAAATCAAGGAAAGGAAAGAGAAGTTATAGAGTTAGAAGGCCATCAGTGAAGTCACCTTGGCACAAACTCCATGTTCTGTTCTTACCAAAAAGATGTGACATCAGAGAAGCCTCAAAAAACATCAGTACACTAGGGTTTTGCTGTTTAAATTTAACTCCCTGGTTTGCTATTTAAAATTAATTTCCTAAAGCAACTAATGTGAACCCTTAAAACGGGCACCTTCTGCTTGATGTTAGAAGTAATATAGAGACATATGGCTCCATAACATGAGGCTGCAAGTCTTGAGGAAGACCCTGCACAGAGCAGTCAGTATTAAATTACTCAGAAACCGATATGGCAGGAAAAATTGCATGTAGAGGACTGAATCTGACAGAAGTAAAATCTTAGAATCATAGAAAATAATCAGCTCCTTCTTCGTTCCCCTGACTCCAAACTGGATATCCAGAAGCAACTGAAAACCTCACAAGATTTCTAAGTTTGAGATCTTTTTAAAAAAATATTATTAAGTGTCTGCTAACAGTGATGTCTAAAACAGAGGAAAAAAGAACCATTTCTAATGCACTGAATGATGCAACAGCATTCTTCGCAGACTATACAGGACGAACAAGTTTAGGTCACCAAAACACTTCTCATAATAGATTCTGCTGATATTTACACTAAAGAAGTTCTGAATAGATAGGATTATACCGACTCCTTGTATGGATACTACTCCTGAAGTAGGAGATTAAAAATAGGCTCAAAAAGTTAGCTTTCAGCCTCCAGAGCAGAAAAGCAATACCAAGCACAGAAAATCAAGCACGTTTGAAGAAAGAAACTATTTCTTGGCAGCTTATTTTAGCTTCTTGGCTATCATTTGCTATTTTGCTTTTATTATAAAACTGACTGTAAAAACATTTTAACCAGAAAATTTCCACCATACTGTTCCAGAAGCTGAGGGTTCAGGAAGGGCATCCTTCCAGGGACATGCATAGAACTTATAAATTCACTGAACTCTCATGAGGTTCAAATTCACCATTTTGCAAGGGATCTAGGACTCTACAATATATTTTAGCTCCACTTTAACCTCTCTACTTCTGTCATGACTTTTTCCATTGGCTTCAGAAGTGTGTCATGATGGAAGAGAGATTTGAAGACTAGTATATATGTAAAAGGAGAAAACAACAAGTATCTGAGAAATAACGCTCTCTAAGTGGGCATAATCCTGCAAATTTTATTTTTTTCCTGTTGATGGAGAACACTCTGCAAAAAGCCTCTCATATATGAGTTTCCATCCTGGTCCGGAAACTGAAAAGGAATGATAGTGCTGCCATACTCTGACTAAACTTGTCACCTGGACGTCCATCAGATTTGCATCTGAGAAGCAGAAAGGACAATGTGGTCGACAGTCATGACTGTATTACCATGGGTAGTACAACAGTAATAGTAAAAAAGATTTATTAAAAGCAAGCAGTGCCGTACAAAATAAGTTCAGAACAAAGAAATTGAACAAGAACACATATGTAGTACTAAAGCAGGGACTATTCACTAGAATACAGCATCATTTCAATTAAACCTAAAAAGGTTTTTATTCTTTATGTAAGCCACATTTCAGTACCAGTACTTTCAGATATATTTATAACATACAATAACATAGTATGCTAATAACTACAAAAATAACCCTCTTCAGACAGCAGATAGTCATAACCCTGTTGAAAGCCTTGATTTTCAATGTATACTTACTCAATTCTTCTCCATCCTCAGGTTTATAAAATATTGTATAGTTACTGATAAATCCATTTCTTTTATCCTTTGAAATCTCCTTCCACTTTATTGTAACTTCGTTTTTTCCTGGAATGCCTGTGTCAGCCACAGGTCCTTCTGATGGCTCTACACAGAAGCATTATAAATTAGAAAGAGTAGTAAAATAGTCTAAGTACTGCAACGTTATCCATCTGTGTTGCTTCAAACGTACCAGTAACATTAGGGACAACAAATGTACAAGTAAATATTTCATCTTAGTGCTCTGATATAGCCCTTAACTTTTCTCACCTTCTTTAACGTGTGATTTCTTCTGATAATACTTTCCCTCATCTATTCTGGTGTTTGCATAGCTCTCAGTGTTACTGCATCTAAATACCTAAAGATCATTGAAAGGCTCTAACCCTACAACATCAGAGAGAGATCAAGAGGTAAAACATCCTTATGCGCTCATGGGGGAACTCAAGTGCAAGGTCACTGTGTACACAGAACATCTCTGCCTGTGCTGAAATTCAACTAGGGTCTGCAGCACCCCCAGTCTTTGCCCATTACAGTAGACAACGTTTTTCTACTTATACAATACACCCTCATGTGCATTGCTCATAACTTTGAAGCAAGAATTCTATATGTGTCAGTTTTAAAACAAATATCTTTCTTCCCTTTCTCTGACAACCTTTAGTACTGTCACAGCTCCCCAAATCAGAAAGCACTTGAAACAAAGTTCTAATTCTGCTAGTATTACCCAAAGTTACATTACCTCCTCCTAGTAATTATCGCTGTTTAGTAGTGCATTGTAATACGCCTGCATGCACACTTACATAGACCTGTATAAGCACACACACAAATTTACATTTTCACATGAAATCTTAGAATTACAAGAAAACTACCTCCTTATAGTTGGCTGTAAAAAAAAAAAAAAAAATCACTGAATTCACTTTAAACCTGTACAAATAAATAAACCTTCCTTTCCTCCCCTCACAAAACACTATTTCATCCACAGCCCATCCAAGCGCAAACATCATGGCTTCTTACCATTTTTTAATGTGCGGGACTGCAAGTATTTTGTTACATTATAGAATTTAACAAAAAGCAAGTTTTTCTAACCACCCATTTTATTCTTTGAATAGAATTTCCTCATATATTAGGACTGATAAATGCAGTCAAGCATTAAAATCAAGCTTAATTATATAACTAAATGAGCTGTAACATTTAAGAGATTGCCAGTTTAAAGAACTGTTTCATGTTTGTGGCTATACTCTTTCCCAGTGCTTTGTATACAGTATGTTAGCTTTACAACAAATGAGTGGATTCACACAGCAATGTATCTGTATCACAAGATATAAATTTTCCTTACTGAACAATTCACTAGCTGATCTATTAACAGAAATCAGGCAACCAAATCCTGTTTTTTTCCCAGCATCTACATCTCTCCTTCAGTAATGCCAGTACCAAATTGCTCAAAGGTAATACACCTTCAGAGACAGACTACAACACATCTTTCACAACATTATTATTTTAAAATACATACTTTTTTCTTGAACATAAGTTTGTATGGAATATGGAGCTGCTACTTTATTTCCATGGAGAGGATACACCGAGATGTTATAACATATAAATGGTTTAAAGTTCTCTGTAAAGGAAAAAAGGGAATATTTGCATACAATTTTCTATGTGAGATTAATACAATTGTAGAGAATAAATCATAGTGCAGTTCTAAATATTCTGTTACAGACCTCTATTTTCTTCTTTTTAGCAAGCACAATATATACTTATTGCCTCAAACGCTCATTGCTGCCCTTAATGCAATGAATTTTATTTAGTAGTATTCATAAAAGCACTTGGTTTCTAACTTTTTCACTAGAAATACTCTGTATGGGTAATTATACTTCAGTCTTAAACAGGTTCTCTATACTCAACTTCTAACGGTTTAATGTTTTGGAGGAAGTTTTTGTTTTCAATAACCAGTATAAAATTATTCTTCCAGGAATACTTTTAATTTCACATATCTTTAGTTTACTGCTCTGCAGAAGAGTTCATGCATCAAGCAGCTTAGAAGGCACAATGGAGCCCCAGCTCTGAACTCTATGTTGATGTTCCAGTTATGCCAACTGCAGATCTGCTTCTAATCACCTTGACTCAAAAGTACAACTGTGCAAGTGAAATCTCTGCAGTAGAATTTTATATGCGTCAAGACATAGTTCAAGCTTCTGGAAATGAAGTTTTGAACTCTGAACAATCCAGCAGCCAAGTAATCAACGGGGTACACCTCCTATTTACAAGTAACTCTCGTCAACTCTGAGACGACACATCTCTGGCTTTACACCCCCTGGGATGAAACCAGTGTAAAGTGTTTGCTAGACCATTACTCCTCAAGCTCTACATCTTGTTCAGCAAGAGTAATGGCCATCAACAGATCCCTGCATTATATCACCACTCTGGTGCTTTTTCAGTCCCTTACACCTATCGTAACCCAGCAAAAGTTATGACAGCCCACATGTCATCCTTAATTCCACGAAAGAATACCAGAATCAGACCTGAGTAACAGCACGTCTGAATTTGCCTTGACATTCCTAATGTGACTTGTGCTTAGGGTAAACAAAGATCTCCTAATCATGCTGAGGAGGAAAGTAGGTTTTTGTATATAATGAAAACTATAAACAGCATTTACTCCTCACAGTAAGTTGTTGAAATAGTGCAGTTTTCAGCATAAGACTAATGACTCACCTATCTCAGTTCAAGGTGTAATAAACTGCTCTTGAATTTTACTTCAAATAGATTTTTGTTAGTTTTACTGTAACACAGAAACTGTATTTATATCACTGTTGTCTGAGCCAGTGAGACAAATTTCCTGGGCAAGCTAGCTATATTCATCATTAACAAACCGAGTGTTCCTTTCCACTTTAGAAAATGCAGGGTACTTGTCTTCTGCAAACTTTGGAAATTCTTTTCCTTGGTGTAGGATTCAGAAAGGATGTTTTTTCCTTGATGTAGGATTCTTATATGAGCAAGAACTGCTTTCAAATCTGATAAATTTAATTTCACTAACGGAGAACAAAAGAAGTAACAATCCAAAATTCACTTATCACATATATCACATTAAACATTTTCACCATTTCTCCTGTGTTTGTGAAAAAAAAATCCAAATGTAAAAAGAAAAGCAGATGCATTTGACTAGCACAGGTAATGTGCATGGGATATTCACAGTGACATCAACATTCACAGTTTTGCCTTTGCACATACCTCTTGAACTCTGCATGTTGTTTGGTTTTTCATTGAAACTACATACACATAGCCAAAACACTACTACTCAGAGAGATTATCTGTTTAAAAAAGTCAGCTTCTAAACCAAAAAAAGTTTACAGATCCTCACCTATTTGTCAGTGCATCATAAGGCCACTGAAACCTCTTAGAAATGCCTTAGGTCTTAATAGAAACGTGATTATGTGATACTTACACGGCAGACTGACCAATCACTCTACTTGCTTATTTTGAAGTAGAATTCTCCCCCAAATCCTCTTTCAGGTTTCTTGCTCTCTCTCTCTCTCTCTAACACACATGAAGGCACGTGATCTTTTCCCATCTTCAAACTTATTTTTTTAGTTCTAGATTTCTCTGCTAAAATAGAGTACATCTGCCATAGGCCTCCCTTCTTAAAAATTCATGGCATAAGATGAAGCCACAGAAGTGCTTTAACCTGAAATCTGTAGCCTACTCCTATATGGGAGCAAACACCACCTTGCTTGCTGTGTGAAAATTTGAGAGTTAAAATTGCTATTAAATTACATGCAAAGATTTCAATAAAGTATGTCATAATACTGTTATTTTTTAAAATGGACTGAGGAAAGCTGGATGAGTTCATCGTTATTTGTTCATTGTGCCTACCTATAAATAAATATACATAGATACATATATATATGTCTGTACATTGTTATGGCTGTAACTGAAAAAAGAACATACTTTTGTTAGTTTTCCAGTTTGTAGAACTTGATACATATTGCCATGACCTGCGAGAAGGATCTGTCTCCAATTCCTCATACCACTCAACTACATATTCAGTTACTTCTGGCTCAGAGGCTATCCATTCCACAACAACTTCTTCATTTGTTGTAAAGGTCCTCACTGTTTCAATAATCTGAGAAGCTAAAAATTTAACAGAAAATGTCAGCAATTTTATCTTCGTAAACACTGCAGCAAGAAAACAATTCATTTATAGCAAGCTGAGATTGTTTCTTTAGAAGAGTATGGTACATAGTCAAGTTTTAAAAAAAGTTTAAAAAGTTACTTTATACCTATGTTCACATGCATTTACTCAAAATACTTCAAAATTAAGCATATAAGAATTGTTACAATGAAAAGGGTTTGTGGGGTGGTTGAGGAGATAGTAGTCAAGGAGATCTACACATACAGAATCAAAGACCAGTCTCTCCTTTAGGATCTGAATTTTACAGTCTAAAATTTTACAAACCAATTTAGTACCAATTTTACAGGTAGTGCAGATAAGCAAGTTTTGATTGAGATGACAAAGGCAGTAAGAAAACAGTAAATCAAGTCAGCAAGGTCACGAATGACAGTGAAGCAAAAGTGAACCATCAGCCTGCAGAACAGAGGTAATGAGAGTTTGAGTGAAAACCCAACCTGGCAAAGCAAAGTTGAAAAGACCTGGTGAAGCAGAGAGAAGGGATGTATGTAGGGGAAAAAAAGAAGCACGTCACAGCATGGAAAAGTTGGAAAACATATATTGTGGGATACAGAAGTAGATAGAGGGGTAGGCAGCAACCTCCAGCACAAGATGACATCACATCTACATATCCTGTTTTCTGATTAGACTGGAATTTGATTGAGCAATTCCACAGTGACATTTGCACTTACTTCATGAACAACTGACATAGAAATGATTCAAATGTGTCAAATGCAACCTCTCTTCTGTATCATGGGTAGGCAGCAGGATGTTGCAATACAAGGCTCACAGACATATCAGAATTAAACATAAGAGCCAAAGAACACAACTGTTATGGAAAAGCAGACCAGCTTCTTGACCCTGGCAGTGGGTAGGATGGGGTGCTTTGGGAATGCCTATGAAATGAGACTAAACACAATGTTTCTATCTTTGTTTCCACTGATGCATCTTAGGGATGTCTATTAAACACATATTTGAATGATGTTGTTAAATGCACTGCAGTGCTCTGTGGTAACCAATTTTATGACTTAGTAGAGGGATGAGATGGAATTGTTTGGGACTCCACAAATTCATTTGGGAGGTCCGAGGTTAAAAAAACCAAAACCAAAAAACCCTCAGACAGTAATAAAATAGAAATTCGAATAAGACATCAGGAAGTGCTGATATCTTAACAACTATATCTCAAAACAAAAACCCCAACAGTAACAGTCCATAACAAAAACATAACATGTGGTAGCAAAATACGGCAAGCAGGTAATGTTCCGGTAAAAAGTAACGGACTACACAGCTCTGTGCAAAATACAGTTCTATATATCCATAGATCTATGACAGAAGTCCTTAGCACAATTTTGCTTCCACTATAACAGAACTTAAACTTAAAGATGTCCGGAAGGTAATTTTTTTAATGAGAAAAATATATCAAAATATTGAGAAATCTTACATTTTTCATCAGTGGATGGAATCCTCAAAATAGCCTCAGGAGAATTTCCAGCAGTGTTATAGGCAGTAATAGATACTATATACGCCTCTTCATTTAAAAGTAAAGTAATTTTCTTATCAGTAGTGGTGTTTGTCATTTTAAGTGCAGCATTGTTTTCTGGAAAATACTGTATTTTGTAGCCTAGAATTCTCCCAGAAAGTGGAAAGCTGTTTAATGGCTATTAAAAAAAATATGCAGTAGTAAGTGTTTCATAGTGTTAACTGTATAGTCAAAAGTATATACTGCATTAAAGAGTCTAAATCAAATTACAAAATGAATACACTATGTTTAGAAAAGCAAGGTACTTTCTTCAGTCCCACCTTCAGGACAGTCATCTGCAACAATGTACTTGAAGGAAAGGTTCAAAATTCAAATCCTGAGATTTGAAACTCAAAGAGCCTCTGGTCACTCTACTAGAAGATTAAAGTGAATTTAAACACAGCTTTCGTAAGCCATATTATTCAAAAGCAGTTATAAGGACTTTCAATCAGATTTTCCGTGATCTGAACACAATTAAACCCTTCCATTAAGCACAGATTATAAAACTCTATTCATCTACTGTTCAGTAAACAAAAACCTTTTCAATTCTGCTGTATTTCAGCGAGGTTTTTCTCTGATGACAGCAAAACCCCTTGGCAGTGTCCTAGAACACTAAAATATTTCAACACAACATCAGCTGCAGAATACCAATATGACTATCAATTCACAAAAGAGTATATACCTTCCATATAAGATGTACAGATCTATTTCCAGCTGAGTGTGAAGACTCAATTACCCTCCACAAATCCACTTTTTCTGAAGGAGCTATTTAAAGACACGAAAATACCTTGAAATTTGTTGTTACATTAAAAAGATAGTGCAATATGGTAAAAACAATCAAAAGATTTCAAATATACAGTCTGAGCAACTTATTAAAAATAAGTTTTCCCTTGTGTAATTTGTGCCTTTTTTCCCTAATTAGTACAGCTTCTGTCTTTCCATAAATTTCCTTTTGCCTTCTTTTATTTGCAAGTTCTAAAGGATATTTTCTAGTCTTGTTTTATAACTGGCAGTTTAATTTCTCTAGTTATAATCCTTTTTTTTTTTTTGACATATTTGCTATACTACATTTCTGCTACTGTCCTACTTAGCAATGCTCATTCTTCATCTTCACTCTTAATTTCTCCTCTCTTCACTGTCTACCTAGTGACTCATCTTCTTCCTCAGCTCTATGTTGCTTGTATTACCTTTCAAGTCTCCTCCACTCCTTGCTTGTCTTTCACTTTTCCCTCTTCTCTATTTAAACAAACTACACGTGCTCTGTTTAAACTACAGAATTCTAAATTCAAAAGACTGATAATATGCTAAAAATACAGTTTCCCATTAGTAAATCCTAATGCCCCAAAGTATAACCAAAGAAAAACTTAGTAAATAGTTAGCCTACCTTTCTCTTCTGTGCTTGCTGTTTTCCCTCTACTCCATTCACTCCAAAATATTGACACATCACTGATACACCGAACGGCAACTGAATATTCTGTGGAGTCCCACAGACCTGTGAGATTCCATGAACCTGTTTTCTCTGCAGAATCCAGTAGGACAGTGACAAATTCCTGAAATTGGACACATGAACAAAAAGTATTTGCTATAAAATTGCACAGAGATATATGACTTAGTTTTTTAAAACTACAAAGGATGCAGTTTTCATGTTTCCCACCCCACTCCTCTGAAATCCAAAACTACTTGTTTCATATTTCATTTTTCTACGTAGCATCTTCATTCTTCCTGTAAAACTCCAGGGTTTGAAAAACTTGAGCCAAAACTAGGTCTGTACTGACCAACCTGTGGCTTGAACTGTGTGTGGCTGTCACACAATTCCAGAACAGCTGTGCTGGCACAGGGGGGTGCTGGATGGCTGCAGTTCCCACTGGTGGGAAACAACTGGATAGTGCTAAAGCCAGTGTCACCATAATGTCCTGGATATAGCTCCACCTCACAGCAGAAGCATCCCTGGGGAAGCAGCGATCACCTGCAACTTGTGAGCCAACTGCATACTTGCTTCTTTTCTTGTTTTTCTTTTCTGAGTTACAGGGTCTTCTAGCTCTTAGCCATATAACAGTATGGCTGTAGGCCACCCCAAAGATTATCAGCGTATAATTAAAATGAATAGAGAAATGAAAACACAGAAAATTCTCACACCAAGAGAAAAAAATAATACAGAGTCTTTAAGTGATGAGGAAGATGAGTGTAAGAAATAACTGATGCAATATTTTCTTAGAAAAGTAATGACAAGGTGAGCAATTCCTCATCTTAAAAGGAGCCCACTCACATCTCACTGATGGCAGACACAAGCTAGACTGTTGTTCCAAAACAAAAGGTGAAAGACAACATGAAAACCAGGATTTGGAGTTGGTGCATCAACTCAACTAGACTGACAATGGGAAGTAGAACAGGAACTATAGAAAGATTTATGGGTTTGTGTACAGAAGGATTGGTATAACCACTACACCAACATTAATGTCTTCTCTTCCAAACTGCAAAAATTAACCAATAGTTAACAACTCCTCTTCCCTCAAATTTCAGATGAGTGAAACAAAGATACTAAAATAAATGTTCAAGCTAACTGAATTCTAAGAAAGTCAGCAAAGAATCATAGAATCACAGAACGGTTTGGGTGAGGAGGGACCTTTAGAGGTCATCTAGTCCAACACCCCTGCCATAAGCAGGAACGTCTTTAATCCGATCAGGTTGCTTAGAGCCCTGTCCAGTCTGACCTTGAATGCTTCCAGGGATGGGGCATCTACCACCTCTCTGGGCAGCCTGGGCCAGGGTTTCACCACCGTCATTGTAAAAAATTTCTTCCTAATGTCCAGTCTAAATCTACTCTCCTTTAGTTTAAAATCATTACCCCTTTAGCTATTTACAACATTAAGAATTTAGTTTCAGAAGAAAGTGTATGTAACTTACCGAAGAGTTTGAATACAAGTTTCTGTATTGAACCTGGCAAATGGAACCCTGTGAAGGGATAACCTTCTCAGGCATTTTCCAGGTTACTGTCAGCAACTGTTTTATACCGGTGATTGTTTTAACTGAAAGTATTTCAGGAGGTTCAAATTTCTCTAGAATGCAGAAACAAAAACATTAACAGGGAAAAATGCTTCTATAAAAGTGCAGAATTCCTCCATCTATCAGAGTTCCAAGAAGTTTAATTATTATCCCAATAATGTACATCGTATTTATTCACATGATGGTCTATTTTATAGACATAACACTGCGTATGGGAAGTTATCTATAAGAGAGATTGCACACATAACTGATTTAATGCTGACAAACCCACTGTCAAACAGATGTGCAGAGACAACAGCAGGGAAAATAAACAAAGCAGAGACAGGATGATAAAGTACTAAACTGCAGCTGATGGAAGAATTCAGTTGAAAAGGATTTGAGGGGGAGAGAAGTGTGAAGGGGACAATGGGGGAAGAATGGATTAGCACTGAGGAAAGAGATGGCTGGTACAGAGGGTGTAGGAAGTAATGAGGAGACACAGCAGGTCTGAACATAGGGTATAAAGGAGCATATGGCTGGAGAGCTGACAGAGTGCTGCAACAAAAACACTTAATTAAAAGGGTTGTTGATTAACTACACCAAAACTAATAGAGGAAAATGCAGCAGAGTGCAGAGGGAGGAAAGGTAGACAAAATATTATTATTGCTTCTGGGAATCACAGAACAGGTGGTTTTTAAACATTCCTAACCAGGAAGTAGAATAGCAGAACACATGATGGGCAGACCTGGAGAAATTGTAATACCACTATTCATTTACAGCCAGATATTGCACTGACATCTAGTACTACTCAAAAATACAGAAGTACAGTCCAAGTTCCACTCAGATGGACAAAGAGTTTTAGTATATGGCCTTTTCTTGTTGATTATTAAAAACTTTGTAATTTATAATGGATATGTCAGATGTTAGCTTATAAAAAATATTGTTGTAGTTAGACTTTTCATAGTATGAGTACAGCACACTATCATTTTTCACCACTTCTTGGTAAGACAAAGAAATTGCTGAAAATTCCTGCTGTACCACCAACCAGTTTGAAGAATTTTACATGGAAATGTCATCAATTAAAACATAACAAGAGACTTGCTTCAACTAAATTGGAAGTATCTGAATTTTGATTAAAAAAAAATGGGGAAGGAGGAAACATTTTAATCAAACCATAGATGCAATTTCAGAGACTTCATGATTTTAGCTAACAATTAAAATTAGATGGCACTTCAAAACTGAAACCAATTTAAAACCAAATGAAACCCAAATAATAGTTTCAAAACTGTTATACTGATTTTTTCCCATTATTTTTTTTCTACGTAAACCAACATTGATTACATAATTTTTTTCAGAGTTCTCTAACCTGCATGCGATAGGGAGAGAAAAAGAATCAGGAAGGGTGCAGTCAGTTCCACACACACTGCTTTATCTTTATCTAACTTTATTTTAAATTACCTATTTTTTCCATAGGAATAGGAACACAGTCTGATAAGGCTTCACCCAAAACATTTTCAGCTTTCACCTGAAAACAAAAAGAACTACTATATGGAGTATCTGGATAATAAAATGAACATGACTCCGTTTTGCTTTGGCAGGAGCTCACTGTATTTGGAAAAATCACCCTTCCTTCTGTCATTCTAAAAAAAAAAAACAAAAGAGAAAAATAAAAGGAGTTAGAAATTAGAGGATTTTCTTAGAATAACACAAACTGATTGTTGGGATATTATTTAGTTATTATTTACATGTTTTTGAGGTTGCAGGCCATTTTTACCAGTGAACATCTCCTTAGATGGTATGTTTGTGCAACAAATACCCTTTCCTAACTACACTGCTCCTGCAAGTGCTTATAAACAGCCTGCACAGACTCAATTAGTAATACAGCTTTCCAGGAGCAGTAATGAAGAGTTAAAATGCCTTAATAAGGGATCCACGTACCATTATTATTTTAGATTAAAATCTCAAAGACTAGTGAAATAATGTAATTCCACAAAAGACCTCCTTTAAAATACAGATAGATAGATATAGCTACTAAAACCACACGGAACTATGTGATAACAAGCTCTTATTCATCTTTTAAAAACAGAAAAAAGAAAAGACAAATTGTACCACTGCCAAGCTGTTACAAGGTAACAGAAATTTGACAGATTTTCCTGAAAGAACACACTGATAATATGCTGTCTTTACAGCATATACTTTCAAAATAAGTAGCGTGGGATGCAAAACTAACAAAATTTGTTTCATTTTACCGACCCACAGAGAAATTCTTCATCAAATAAAAAAACATATATGGAGCCTGTGTTAAGTATTTCCTGTTATGCAGTAAGCAAGTAGATGCTTCATGTAACTCAAAAAACAGTTTGAGGCTGGTATTTCATGAACATTTTTAGGCTAGCGTAAGCCTGCGCTGCTGTGAAAGGAAGCAATCCTACCTTCCCTAACATGCACAGCTGTTTGTTTCCATCCACAGCTCTCTGCCCCCTTGTACCAGTGCCTTTGCAGTCATATGGTAAACTCAGCTGGGGAGTCATCTGGATTACAATTAATGGTTAAATTTTACTGGAAATAGTTCTGCAATCCAATTCACTGTGTGGTTAAAGAAGAATTTGTGCTGGTACAGGAAGGAACAATATTGAAACTTACTTTCAATAGTTGTTCTAGTTTATGGCTTCACAAACTCAGCTAAGTTATAAAATGTAGAACACTAGAAGCAGTAAAAGCTGCACCTAATGATGGTGGAAGCCTAAAATATCAAGCCTAAAATGGAGATAAAACTGAAGATGTTTTCCTGCCCTACCATTTAAATAAAAAAGATACCATGTGGTAGCATAACTTACAATAAGAAAATGCCTCCTTTTGGAGTCTGAATACCTTCCAGTTCTCAAGAATAATTTTAGACATTTTAGAAAACTTCATGAAATCATGTTACCTAGAGTCTTGATCGGGCAGAAAGAGAGCACTACAAGCAGCACTTATGAACAACAGACTGGCAAGTATATTTGGGACAAAATCTGTGCCATTACCTTTAAAATCGTATCCAATATCTACCTTGGAACAACATTGATTTCATCATTTTCACAGTAACTTATGAAAAAGTAAGCTTCTAAACAATATTTAAAATTTAACAGATGCTGAATCAAGTACATATGCTTCTATAAAAGGGTAAAAAAACAAACAAACAAAAAACAAACACTAAAAAGCATGAGACTACATAATTTGTATTTGTAAATACAAATCCCAGATGCAAACAATCCAAAAAAGACAGCTAACTCTGGACTTTTTCACTGAAACCTTATGACTCAAAAGGTCCCTATGTTAAATCCTACTGATGTCAAGAAGAACAACTGGGCCTTTAAAATGTTTAACTGGGAATTGTTTAAACTAGAGGAGGAAGCAATCTTTTTTACCCATCCAAAGAAAGGACAGTTAATAACACAGAAAGTTTCTAGGTAACACTCCCACAAAGTGCCTCCATTCTCCATTTGTACCTAGGCTCACTCAACTTTTGATTGAATTAGTAATGCTATTTCAAGGAAACAGATGAGTATCAGTCTGATATAAACATTTGTCTACTGAATATTGAGTCCAGAATGATCATTATCTTTATACAGCATACTAAAAAGGTAACAGATTGTACCTTTTTTTCAACCACTACCAACCCCAAATTAATTGAATTTACTGAGGAAATACCATGACTCTCAAATCCATGATGTTTGCAGGTTTTCTTTAATCAAAAGTCACAATATGAGGGGAAGGGAGCTGGTGGTCTGACCCCAGAAACCCAGTTCCCAATACAACCTATACTTACATTTTTCGGTAAAGAGTATAGTTTGTAGTGAGATTTGTTTCTCTTCCCGAAGTCCAGGTGCAGGTAAGTTCAGTATCAAAGTAATAAATGCAGGAAATATTTCCTGGTGTGTCCGGTGGAACTATAATGACAAATGAAAAAAAATCCAGCAGAAATAAGTAACTTTAATGTACAACTGATTTTGTTGGTCAAAAAGCAGATTATGGCAAACTTCACTGTCTTGCATAGCACTTCATTTTATAATTTCTTACTGCCCTCAAAACCAAAATCAAAACCACTCTTTCTTTCCCTGGGGAGAGAGGGTGATTTTCTCCAACTACTTCTCAGAAGTACTTAACTAAGTGAGCCTGGAGGTATTTTTGCAGTGACTGTTTAATTGTCTTATATCAAACCACTACATAGATTGTCCTGAACCTCTAAGTATACCCCCCACAACATGTCTGTAGCTCAAGGACAGCCCACAGAGTAAAAGGAAAACAAAGAAACAGCACAAAAGTTCAGGAAAAGGCATTCTCTGAAAGATAAAACTCCTCTTGGTTCCCTCCCAGAATGTCTAACCACATACCCTATGAAAACCCCTAATCTGAGGAGCCTGCAGAACCTCAGAGTGCAGAAGGGAACCTCCTCGGAAACATGTCTACATGACCTTGAAGAAATCGCTAATTCTAGACACTCTATCTTAAAAGCAAGATAGTGCAAAGCAAACAAACAATCCTCTGCAATCTCTATAGTCTGAAGTCATTCATTAAAATGTAACACCCTTAAAGATTTCTTAGTTAAAGGCAGACTTCTTCACTTGATAGAAGAAATTGGAGTTGAAACGAAGAACTGTGCCCAGCGAAATAAACCAGTGGAAAAGCCCTCTCTCCAAAATAGTACTTTTCTGTCCCACCTAATAAAAAACTCAAAAGATCTTTCTTTTATTGACAAGCTTATGGCACATTAAACTTTGCAGACAGGCAATACCTTCTGCTGGTTTTTATTCCACAGATGTATTTTTCTGCATTTCTTGTTTCTTCACTAGAATGGGACCCCCAAGGCATACATTAGTGTAATCTGGACTTAATGTATTCAATAAATTAGAAAATTTGTATACATATTTATCCTGTAGCCTTCTCCATAAGAGATTGTAATTATAATTTCTTTGGAACAGAGGATTAGAAAGGAAATCCTCCCCGGAGAAAGCTAAAGTTAGCTAGGCTAGACAAAAGACATAACTAAAAGAATAGACCCAGTACCCTGTGAACTCAACAGAAAACCTCCACTCACTTCAGCTGGCCAAAAGTCAGGGTCAGAGAGACCATGGACCAGTGTCAGTACGGAACGCCTGTAATTTCATGCTTTAGTTCAGAAAAAAAAAAAAAGAAGATATTTGAATACAGGTGTCTTACAATGCCATAAGCTAAAGAAAAATAATAGTTGTTTTAAAAGTAAAATTTATACAGGAAGTTATTAAAACATGTGAAAATTCATTTTTCCACATTTCTACTTACAGCCAGATTTAACTTCAGTGTGAACCAAAAGTTGTTCTTTGCCCAAGTACTTAGTGAAACACCTCACATGAGCTTTGCTATAAGTGAAATTATGGATGGTTATACTAGATACAGTCTCATTCACAATGTAATAGTTTTCCTGAGCAATTAATTCATGATTCAGTTTCCAGATGATGTGGCTTGCATTTCTGTGAGGTCTGTAGCGTTTTCCAAGAACACAGAACAGTTTCAAGGTGGATCCTCGTTCAATTTCAGGAGATGAAGGAAAAATGTCAGCATCTCTAATAGAGTTTTCATCTAAAAACAAAACCAAATACATTACATAACCTAATTCCTTTTAAAATACCAGTGGAAAAATGATAACTTATTTTGTTGTCTACAGATCATTTAATTAGATTTTTTTCATATGCAGTTCAAATAAAATGCTCATTCACTTGAATCAGATATTGCTGTTTGGAAACTCAGTTCACAATAATTACTATATTACCATAGGTACTATATAAGAATTATGTTTCTATACCTTCCCAGAAATAATGCAAAAAATTTCAACTTGAATGGTTTTTAATAGCAGAAAATGAAGAAAATATAATCTTACCTTCTAAAAATGTTTTTTAAAAACATTCCTATATGTAAAAGGTATGCACACCATTTAGATGTTATCATTACTAATTACTGTATCAGAAAAATATATCAAACTTGCAAGTTTAAGGTTTACAACTAAGCTGCAATATTTCAGTATCTCATTAGTACTTTTACCCCTCATAGAATTTATATGCCCAGATACAGTGAAGAAATTGCATAGAAAATGCATATAAAATGAAAAGACAGAAGCAGGCTGAATGAATTCAGCAACAGAGTTATCAAACAGTGCAAGAATCACCCATTAGATTTCTGCAAGGAGCTAGCTGTTTATTTTTTTGCTGCTACTTATTTCCTGAAGCCAAATTTAATAAATTAATCTGTTAATCAAAACCAAAACTGCACCAACTTTTACAGACAGAGCTTCTTTGCTAGAGTGTAGGAATGAAAGGGAATAAAATATTAAACTTTCTTCCTTGTTTTCTGGTGATTCTCTCCTCTTTGGGTGTGTTAACTGTAAATTGCTTTCTATGTTTCTTTTTGTGTCCTTTTTGTTTCAAAGTAATATATTTATGTTTCAAAGTCGTACTAATGGCTATTTTACACTCTACTGCACGAACTTTACTGTGTATCAGTTGTAAACAATTATCTGCACTGTTTCATACATTGTTCAAGCTTATAAAACATATGCACTCCTCTTCCGTGTAATCCCTAAAGAACTTAAGACACAAATACCATTATATAATAAATTACTGTTGTGTGCTAGGTTGTATGGGATAAAGTGCATGTGAACTTTCAATTGTTGTCACAAAGTCATTACTTCAGTCTGCCCTTATGATTTCCTATTCTAACCTACACTATTCAACTTAACCAGTTTAAAGTGGCACTGTTGTCACAAGAAGCGTTTTTAATCCTCAACCACTCATTCACTACTGTTATGCCCCCTGTGTGCCAGAAGAAGTGCCTGTGTAGTGAACGAAAAGGAAACTGATATAGAAGAAAAATAAAAGCTTGGCAAAAAATAACATCTTTCTCCATCCAGATCAGGTTCCTCACTGCTTCACAACTAGCCACACAAACATGCACTCCAGCTGAAGGAGAGGAAGATGAGAGGCAGAGGGAGCATGGAACTACCTGCTCTCCCAACTTCAGCAGTTAAACTGACTGTGGAACTACCACATTTGAAAACAAAAACAAAAACACCAGTAGTCACACATTGTTAGGTAACTTAAAATTAGGAGTGAGAACATTGTAGCAGTAGTCATTGCAAGAAATTTGACTTGAAAACAAGATGTCAACTGCACTTTAAATGTTCATGTGTTACCTAAACATTAATTTGTTCCATCAGCAGATCTCCAAAGTTACCAGCCCTTACAACCCAATAGGAATTAAACTATGGTATAACACCAGGTGCAGATTCCCCTTCTATATCCTGTGCAACATGGAAACAGTTAACAAATGAAGTTTTAAAATTTTTTTTAAATACTTTAAATACAAAAGAAAACAAATCCAGGCTATCATGGTCACAGTTAACATTCCACAAGAGGACATCAAGAGTGCCATAAATTAATTTTTCTCTATATACTGTACACCACTTAGTCAATCACCTATAACTTCTATTTTTAAAATACTTTTTTTTTTTTTCCTCTCATTTTCAGAACTCTTTGAAATTTCATTTGGAGAAGGTCACCTTTTGGAAAACTTTCTTATGGCAAGACAGGTGCTAATAATCAAGAAACATACCTGCTATAGAGCTGCAGAACAGGATGAACATCCAAATCACACAGTTGAACATTTCCTTTTCAAGTGACTATGGGCAGGAAATGCTGTCATAAAATAAAAATAAAAATAATAAAGTAAAGGTGCCCCTGTAATACTTTGTAAGCATTTTTATAAGAGTTAATAATGCTATTCAGCAATTCGCACTTGCATTCAAGTATTGCTTTGTCTGTTAATTTCCTGCATGATGGGAGAAATTTGATGCAGTTGTCCTAAAATAAGGGTATACATTTCCTATAAAGAAGAGAGAAGTAAGCGCACCTGAAATCTTTCTGAGGGCAATCCAATCCACCCAAGTAATTTACCTGCCAAAGACCATGTAAAGAATTGGTAAGAAATATATCTACATCCACTTAAAATCCATCCTGCCTAGCCATCTTCTCAGCAGATTCACTTAGCAAAGTGAATTATTTTGACAAGGAAGGCTGTTGCGGAAGGGATGATCCGCATCTCTTGTGTGTCACCATCTAATAAAACAATTGTTTGGGAAGTGGGCAACAGTACCAGGTCATCATCCACCCAAGAAAGGGTGGATTCACATTGTTTTTATCCCAGCTAAGTGTCCTAGATGCCAGACTTGAGGACAATCCAAAGGCAAGGGAAGGCTTGCTCTTTGAAGCTGAACTGCTGTGCAGCCATAAAAGCCCAAAACTCTAGGGTAAGAAGGAGGAAAGCAAATAAGTAGTATGATTTCTTCTGAAGGTACAGCTGAATCTAGGGTTCCAGGGGAAAAATAACAGAAAGCAAACTTGCCTCAGGCACTGCTGTCATCACTGACAGAATCACAGGGTGGCTGACATTGGAAGGGACCTCTGGAGCTTATCTGGTACAGCCACTCTGCCCAAGCATGGCTACCCAGAGCCAGTTGCCCAGGCACATGTCCAGATGGCTTTTGAAGATCTCCGGGGTGGGAAGTCCATAATCTCTTGGGTCAACCTGCTCCAGTACTCAGTCACCCTCACTGTGAAAAAGTGTTTCCTGATGTTCAGAGGGAACCTCCTGTGTTCTAGTTTGTACCCATTGCCTCTTGTCCTGTCACAGGGCACCACTGGGAAGAGCCTGGCTCTGTCTTCTTTGCACCCTCCCTTCAGGTATTTTTGAGATCCCCCTGAGCCTTTTCTCCCCCAGGCTGAATAGTCCCAGCTCTCTGAGTCTTCTCCCCTGTGACAGATGCATTGGACTCCCAGTATGCCCATGTCTCCCTTGCACTGGGGAGTCCAGAACTGGACACAGTATCCCAAGCGTGGCCTCATCCATGCTGAGCAGAAGGGCAGGGTCACCTCCCTTGCCCTGCTGGTTACACTCCTCTTAACACAGCCCAGGATGCCACTAACTTTCTTTGCCACAGAGCACACTGCTGGCTTATGTTCTACCTGGTGTCCACCAGGACCCCCCAGGGCCTTTTCTGCAAAGCTGCCCTCCAGTTGGTCATCCCCCTGTCTGTACTGGTGTCTGGGGTTTTTCCCCCCCATGTGCAGGATTTGGCATTTCTGTGATGAACTTCCTGATGTTCCTGTCAGCCCATTTCTCCAGCCTGCCAAGGTCCCTGTGGATGGCAGCACGATCCTCTGGTGTATCTGCCATTCATCCCAGTTTTGTGCCATCAAACTTGCTGAGGGTATGCTCTGCCCCATCATCCAGATCATTAATGAAGATGACAAACAGGACTGGATCCAGTATTGACCCCTGGGGTACACCACTAGTCACTGGCCTCCATCTAGGCTTTGTGCCACTAACCACCACCCTCTGGCCCATTCATTCAGGCAGTTTTCAACCCACCTCGCTGTTGCTCATCCAGGCCACGCTTCATCAGCTTGTCTGTAACACCTGTCTGTAAAGTAGCCCAACTACAATGTGAAGGGCAGAAGACATTGCAACCCAGACTACTCCTTTGGCTAGTAAGTAGGAGATGTGCCTGTAGAAAACAGAGGTTTCAGACCGCCTTCAGCAGATGAGGGCCTAGGGCCCAATATTCCTACTTACCGGACCAAAAAAGGCATCTCCTCCTCCCACAGTTTCAGACAATGCTAGGAAACAGATGTGCACCAGGTCACTGTTTGAGACAGAGATTTATAGGTGGGGTGTAGGCAGAAGGGGTTCTGCACTACGTTATGATCCTTTCCACAAAAATATCTTGGTTTTGCTACAAAATAAAGTTTTACAGTAATCTAAAAGAGAAAACCATAATAAAAAAAAAAATGTTTTGTGTTCAGTTTTTGCCAGAACTTATCTTAAACATTATTTTCAGTCTGTCTCAGGAAGCATTGTATAAACTTTAAGGATGTGACAAGGCAAAACAGGAGAAAAAAATGGAAAGGTCATATGGGATAAAAAGACAAATGAGGGAGCAGTTCACCCAGTGACACACTCCTAAAATACAGCTGTAGCAAGATGTGTACCAACAAGAAACAAAGCAATTACAATACAATCTATTACTACTTTGATTACCTAGAGT
Organism: Phalacrocorax aristotelis; assembly: GCF_949628215.1. Classification (NCBI taxonomy): domain Eukaryota; kingdom Metazoa; phylum Chordata; class Aves; order Suliformes; family Phalacrocoracidae; genus Phalacrocorax; species Phalacrocorax aristotelis. Next base: position 62,572,261 of record NC_134311.1, read on the forward strand.
GTAAGTTCTTGTTCTCAAAGCAATAAAGATGAATTACACTATTGACAGCAATAAAAACAATGAACCTTAAGTAATTATTCCAAGTTTTCTGCACCAGTAGGTACAAAATTAAAAACAGACGCAAATTTTTAAATATTTAGATGGTTATTTTTAAATTTTAGAATTAATATTGTCTATAGCAATGTTAATGAGTGGAACTAGAAGTTCCACTCTGTTAAAACTAAAAATATGTTTTGTAAGCACTCAAGTGTGTGTTTATTATTCTTATATTTTTTAAATTTTAAGAAAGGTACCTAAGTAAAAACAAAATCAGTCCCAAAGTCATGGCTATAAGAAAACTACTTGCCATTCAAAAGTAAAGAAGAATCATAATGATGACTAAAAAAGGCTTTCCCAGCTTCACAGGAACACACACCAATGATTGCTATACAGCTGAGGTAAGCACTGATGTAGTCAGTACTTCACTGACTAGTAATAAAAACCAGTAAAAGATGACGTAAGATTAGATAACAGTATGTCAAGAAACAACTGCTTTCATACCATATAGGCAGCAGCATCATTTCAAACGTATGCAACTATAAAAGAATCAAGCAAAAAGAGAGAAAAGCAATGTCACCACAGAGCAGCTGTCAATACTGAACTTGACTACACTGCTCTAAGTAAAAAGTGCTAGTAAGTTTTCCTACTTTGTGGACTACTCAAAAAAAACCAGCTAATACCGAGAACAAAATTAAGATCATGGTTGTCCCCACGTAGGACACGCAAAGTCCCTTCCAGCATAGGAAAGCATCAATTTACAAAATGTTTTCAATAAAATTAACAGTCTATTTCAATAGAAGACCTAGTGCAAAAAACACAACCAGGAGTTGACATGGACACTGGCTTTATATGGGCGCAGCTACCACTGTTCTTCTGGAAATTAAATTATTTTACAGATCTTTGCTAAGAGGTTGTGAGAAAAATGAAAATACAGTATGAGCAGAACCACAGCCTTTGGTTAAAGCATAGAACATTTCAAAGGGTACAAAAACTCTGCAGGGAGATGAAGAACAGACTGCTATATAAAAACTTCCAAAAAAAGGAAAAAGCCTATTAAGTTTATCAAACATTTCCCACTGTCTTTCTTTGCTTACAACTTGGCAAAGCTCTAACAGTTTCTGCTGATATTCTACATATGCTGGTTTGCTGTTTTTGAGGGGACGTGAGACAAAAGGGGCTGCATTTCAGCCAAAATAGTTCAGCTATTTCCAAGAGTAAGTAAAACTTTTTTTTAATTATATTCCTTTGACTAGCTCCAGCAATCCCACAATTTTTAGCAAGGAATTGGAACTCAAAAAGCATTGGGAAATCATAAAGACATTTCCGATTATGCTTGTGCCAAGAATACCACATACCACTGCATAATCCACCATGGAGCACAGTGCTAAAAGATGAAGCGTGGCACATCTGGCCATGATCACAAGTTACAAGCCCTTGAAAAATTCAAGTTCCACATGCTCACCGGAAAGCTTAAACAGCCAAATATCCCACCCACACTCAGTGTGTGCTCCTTGTCCTGTACCTATACACACGTCTTCTCCCTCTTCTAGTGCTCCTCTAGCGCTCATCACACAGTAACTCACTTCTACTCACTAAAATAGCAGAAAACCAAGCAAAAAAAATGTTTTTGTGCTACACTAGCAAATGTAAGCAACTTGCTACATTATTTCACAGGCACCTGAGTTGGTGAAATAGAGGAGAGAACTGGGGAGAGAGACCTCCCCAGCTGTGAACTGTTAATTTGCTTCAGTCCTGATGCTATGCTCCATCTCCTTCCAGTTTCTCCAATACCAATTAGCAACCAGTTATTTCACACACTAAATGTTAGCTGCTACATGTCAGAGACCAGGGTAGTGACTCAGCAGGTTGCAACCCTGCTCAGGTCTTACCTGGCTGTCAGTATAACAATACATGACTAACTAGATCTTTGGCTGTTACTTAAGAGATCGCACATGTGAAAGTGATGAAAGAACTGTCCTGAGTGAAAGTCACATCATAAACGCAGAAATGCTTCACTTAAAGATACCTGTAAAAGCTAAATGCTGATGACTAAACAAACAGTACGAACAGAAATGTCTTCTTCAACTATCTAAAAAACTGATTCACCAAAGCCAGTTCTTGCAGGAAGGGACAATCTCAGTGAAGGTCTCATTAAAAAAATAAAAAATTGTGAAAGATAGTTGATGAAATAAGGCTTTCTCAATACCAAAATCTCTGGTTTTCCATCTTAATTTTGAAACTTAAGTTGTTTGGAAGAGCTATGGTTTAAAAATGTAGAAGAATAAAGAACGCAAAAGAAAAAATTACCCAAAGTAAACTTACCCCATACTCTATTTAGGACTATTTCTTAACCACTCTTCTCCCCCATTTTGGGACAGGAAATCTTTTTCCATTCTGATCCAATTCTAAGATTGTTTTTTAACTACCCAAACACATACTTCTACATGTAGTGCAGCTGTTACACCAAGAATAAGGAACATGGAACGTCTATAAATGGAGAGACAGTATACCTTTAGCCTATATAAAACATAAGGCCAGTCATCTTCAAGAATTTCTGCCATCTTTGCTGGAACCTGACAGGGCATCCTTTCCTACCAAGTCTGACACTCTTCCAACAACTTTGAAAGAGGAAAGAAGCTCAATAGCCACTGCTGTCTTTTATTTAGTCTTTAGTAGCAGCTGCCACAACTCTGCCATGCGAGCTTCCATATGGAAAGACAGACCTTGCCCTACGCAAGATCAGCCCATGCTGAATGCCAGGAGCCTGAGCCTGCACTCGGCCCACTGGGCCACCCAACTGCAATGTGATGCACAGAAACAATTGGAAAAGCCATAACCATCAATTTTCAGAACTCCAAGGTTTAAATCCATCAGCAGTTACACAAATCCTACAGGGAAAGAGGACATTTCAGGCAAACAATCCAAATATGAACTTCAGCCTCCTTACTAGATAACAGGGTGCAGAAGCATCAGCTTCCAGCTCTGGTCAGGATTCCATCAATGGCGAGCATCAGTGAGCATCAGAAGAGGAAAACAGAGGTTCCTCGACATAGGTCAGAGAAGAGAATGACATGTAAACATCCTGGAGGAAGCAGTAAATGGGAAGGACAGCTAATGGCTTTCCCAACATTCTAATCCCTATAAATCACGCAATGACAAGCTCTTCCATGGGAAAAATGACAGACACTGTAGCGAAAGATCCTGAGGACATTGGTTTCATAATCCCCAGTCCTTAACTGAGCTAAAAACAATTAGTGGAACCTCACACCAGGATGAATAAGCCTTAAAATTTTAACATTTAAATAGAACTTGATCTGAACAGGACTTAGCTGCTTTTTCTTCTGAAAAATAAACCTAAGCTTGACATAAGCCTTAAGCTTGAAATTATGATAGTCTACCTTAAAACATAATGCTATCATAATCTACTAAAATCACTTAAATTCGAACAGTATATATTGAGAAAACAGAAACCACCAAGCTTACAGGCACATCTGAAGGAGCAGAGTGGAGCAGAGCTCCTTGAAATGCTGTGCCAACTTTTGATCTCAGAAACTTTTTCTAAAAATGCCATAATGGGGAGGGGGGAACACCAGAAACAAAGGCTGCACTCATCAAGTTCAATGACTTGTTAATTTAAAAGCTGCAAATTAACCGGAAACTGAAAAGCAGGAAAGCCGTTTTCCTCTTTCAGTCTTTAAATAAAAAATAGGCACAAAAGGATAAAATACCTTTGTTCTAAAACCCTGAAGGACATAGTGATCAAGAAAGGTCAGTTCAGTTAATAACTGCCAATAACACCCTAGAGCTACAGATGCAAAACATGTTTTGATAAACACTTTCTTTTGTAAAAAAAAAAAAAATATTTAACAGCATATTGAATATTAGTACATTTTAATATAAAATGCTATACATTGTATTTAAATTCCAATTTTTAACTAAATGCAGCTTGATACTAATACAGAAAAAATAATTAATCCATATCTAGTAAATAGAATATAATTCATTATTTTCTCAATAAGCATAACAAATAAGCCTCTAAATATATCTTAAGGTATAAAATGCACAGCTAGATATAAAGGCTGCAAAAAAAAAAAAAAAAACCTTGTTTGCTAATTAATATATTATACCTCAAAATAAAGACTTCATATTTAGGCAAAAAGCTTAAAGCTACAAACACAAAACAAGATTTAATAGCTTTACTTTTACATATTGGTCACTTTTTTCCATTTTAACTACATGATTATATCCAATTTGCTAATGCTCACTAGAAGAAGGGCCAGCCATCAATATCACTAAAACTGACTGTTGGTGATACTACCAGGGAGAACTGCAGCTCTCATAGCAGCACTGTCATTCCTTGTTCTTTTTTCACTGAGAAAGAAAAAACAGTCAAGCTAGGGCTTAAACAGGCTTCATGTACAGGTCTGGTTTTGGAACTTTCTTCTTAGGCTGCGTTTGAGGGACTACAAATCGAATTTCGGCTACAAGATTCTACTTTAAGAGATGATTTTGTGTCAGACGCTTGCCGTTAGTAAGACTCTTAGACAGGATGGTTGCCTTTGTGCCCCTTCCTTGAACACAGTCACGCAAGCAAAAGTAGAGAACAAGATGCCTCTGCCATGGTAAGCAACTAGGTGAAAAAAACCAGAGGGTCAGGGCAGGAGGATCCAGGCACTGAGCTTTAAAGCCATGTACAACTCTCATCAAGAGAGGGTGGCCAGATCCAAATCTCTTAAAGTTGCCAGATGTTGGTGGTTTTAACTCGATGTTTGTACAGAATACACACCTGTCAGAAAATCAGAAGGAAGATTTTCTGTACTACTTCAGAACATCAGTTCAATTTGTCCAGCCTTGCCTCTTAAACTAACACCAATTCCAGATATTCCAGAATGCCTCCCACAGACCCAGGGAAAGATAAAAAAAATGAGCGCAAAACCTCACTTTCATACTTTATCACTCAGAAAAGACGACCGCACCCCTGCAGCTTACCTGTACATATAATACACCATTCTGAAAAAGATATTTAATCAGATATTCTAGAAAACATTATAAACTCAGGCTCATTACAGCCTCAGCTAATAGTGAGTTTTGTGCTTGTACTACTATTGCATCACTCGTTCTTGTTTTTAGAAGTTAATTTGGAATATACATAATATCTACACACCATTTCATCTCATATCCTTTTCACAGTTATTAAGAAACTTGCTTACACTCCCACTATCAAATATCCTTCTCCATATTTATCTCAACCTTGTATAATCTGAAGAGTATACTTTAAGTCTTCTTTAAAAGGCTTGTTTTCCATTTCCTTTGGGGTTTTTTAGTTCTTTTTTGAAGGTCCTCCAGTACATCACACCCTTCCTGAAGTGCAGACACAATATCTGAATAGTCAGAGATAGATTTGCAGGAGTGAGCTACAGTATCCACTGCATGAATGCAGTCAATGTGTAACATGACAGGGAAGCCTCTGCGCAGCAAACCTTCCTTGCCACCCTCCACTGCTGAATGCTAAACGCCTCATGTATCTTGTTAGAGGAACGTAAGGTTGCTACCAGACACTTACTTGCTATTCCTATTACTGTACATCTAAGAGAAATGTTAGACCTTTCCTTCCCCAAAGATGACACAGTCATCTAAAACAGTCTTTACGTCACTACTTTCCATGCAACCTTTTGTCCTGTTGAGCATCCTCTGTTTTTCTTTGACCCCAAACACATTTATCTTGGTGTTGACCTGCATAAGACAATTGCCATATCACCCTGATAATTCAGATCATCGCATAAATATATCCTGGTTTTCTTTTGTTTACTACCTATGCTGCAAACTTTACTAACAATATTTTTCTATACTAGACAAAACTGCTAGCTGCAACATGGCACGGTAGTGCGAAACCAGGCTCCATGGGACCTACTAGAAACAGCTATGCGTTGAGATCTCCCAATATGGCGTTTTTCAATTTAAAATGTTCCCTATAAGGACCAAGTAATGCAAAAAATTACCAGACTTACATGACTATTATAGAAAAATCAAGACCTTTAACATTCAATACTGTAACCTCTATGATATAAACCTAAGGCTTTCCTCCCCCCATTTTTATGCCTTTCCAGACCTGTTTTGCTACTGATTAGCCTGTATCTGACAGAAAAATCTGAACCAACCATTTCTTTCTTTTGCCCAATACATGAAGTTTTCTTCAAGCATGAAAACAATCTCTTGCCCAGCGTCTCAATTCACAGATGGAGGCTAGAAGTTTGATTTCAAGTATTTTAGACAATAATCTTCAAAAAACAAGTCATACAGTCCATTACAGATCAGTTTAGTGCAGCTTCCCCAATTTAAGCATGAGTGTGCATAGGCAATACTCATGAAGGATGCATAAGCAAATAACAAATTTATTTTTTCCCAAGAGGCAGAAACTGCAAGCATAGAAGCAGCATGGAGCCAGTGTACTTTGAGAAAATACGAGTTAATATAAATAATTTAAGCTGCCAGTGATTAGGAGAGAGCTTTTACTGTCTTTGATGATTGCATATATTGCAAATATTTTGAGAACTAACTCTTACCACACAGAAGGAAAACCACTATCAAGCATCTGCATCGTGTTCTTCCCAAAAAGAAACACAATCAGCTAAATAGGAAGTTGCAATTCTTTTTGTCTCATGGACTTGAAAGAAACTGGAAGGGGTTGCTTAGCCCGGAGAGACACAGAAGAATGCACTGCCTCAAGTCTGGGATGGACCTCTAGAGATGTGAATGCAAGCATGTATCACCACTGATGAAAATCCGCTCGAGTAACACTCCGGGGGAGAATGTCACGCTTTCCCACGCTCCATATTAACAAAAACAAGCAGAGGGACCTCAGCTAAAAAACAAAAAAAAAAAAGAAAAGAAGCAGCACAAACCCCTTTCTACTTACCGCCGCTGCAGATCGGGCACTTGGCTTCACAAGGACCTCTGCCTCCCCGCGACTGCCGAGGGATGCAGCAGAACAGGAAGTCACCAGGCTGAGCACGAGCAACACTTTCCCGTAACTCTTGACGGACAGAAACCGCCGCCCCCGGGGCCAGGACGGGCGGGGAGCGTCGTCAGGCTCCCCGCCACCTCCGTTGCCTCCGCACCGGCGCGGAGCCCCGCCGCCCGGGGAGCCGTGTCCCCCCTCCGCTCAGCCACCGCCTAGGGACCCGCGTAGGCCTGAGAGGGCGAGCCCCCAAGGCGCCCCCACACCCCTTTACCCCGCCGGACGCCTCCGGGCCGCCTCCCGCCGTGCCCCGGGGCCGCGGGGTACTGAGGCACGGCGGCAGCGGGACCGCCCCCGCCCCCAACCCGCACCCCGCCCGACAGCGGGGCCACCCCCTGCACCGCCCCCTCCCAGGCCGCCCCCTGCACCGCCCCCCTCCAACCCGCATCCCGCCCCCTCCCGGCAGCTCCGTCCCGCGGCTGTAGATTTTTAGGGTCCATTGGCGCAAGTCTCGCAGTCCTTTCAGAGGGCACCAAGTAGGCGGCAGGCAGCAAAAATTTGATGCGGATGAGTCAATTCAACATATTGGCACATCAATTTAAAGGCTAAACTGCATTAACATGGACGATGAAACAAGCATACCAGGTAACATCACCGAGGAGCCCCCGTGCTCCAGCATGTACCTCATACATTATCGCATCAGCACTGTGAGAGAAACAACTGAAGTTACGGTCCCTTTTAAAGCTAACAACTGTATTCCAATTAATGACTTAGAGGAAAACCGCAGCCATCAGCAATGTAAAAAGGAACAAAAGGAATGAGAATGAACATTGCAGTGAAGAAGGGTACTGTGAAGTTAGTAAATGGAAATCCAAAGTCCCCAGTAACATGCCTCTTACTACGCACTGGCAGTCTTTGCTAAGCAGACATTCTCCAAGAGGAGATACTGCATTTTAATATCTTAATCCATACAGGTGTCATCCAGCAGTCTTGGCCCCAATTCAGGAAGCAATCCATAGAAGACAATAAATGTTTTTATCCTACACTACTATCACAGGCAAGACAAGCTGTAGCAGATCAGGATACAGAGGTTTATCTTAAAACTAGTGATGTCTGAGCTGTCACCCTGATTATTTTGCTCTCCCACTCACTTAGGCCCACTGCCCCTTCCCATCAGGGAGATGGCCGCTGCCCTGGGAAGGTTGTGCTGGCTCCACAGCTGCTCACCATTACCGGCCCCAAGCATTACCGGTCAAGGTCCCAGGCTCCCACTGCATTTGTCTCTATGTACCTCTCCCATCCCCAGGATCTCTCCCTCACTTCTAATATCCTTCTCCCTGCAGGATGTTCACCTTCTTCCCATCCCCCAAGGCCCTAGCTTTCCCCTGTGATAATCTACATGCAAAGGCACAAAGCACCATCAGCCTAGTCCCTGGCTCATGCCTACTCACTAACAGGAGTTTAATTCAGGAGTCACACGCAGCCCACACAGCCATAGCTAGTGAACGGCAGGTTCGTACTCAAGAGTCCAGAAGTTCAGTTGCAGACCCTCACCCTACACATGCACCCACAATTACTGGTGGTAATTACCTATCACATTGAGAATTTAAGTTTTGTTTTGGTTTTGTGCGGGGTTTTTTTGTTTGTTTGGGTGTTTTTTTGCCTACCACAAGCACCCAAGACAACACTTCCCTGCAGACCCCGGCCTGTAACTGAAAAGGCTGGCTAAGAGCAAAATCCCCCAAGCACAAGCGTTATGGCTCAGGCCAAGCTGTTGGTGGGCTGACACTCACTTCATTGACTTGTTCCTACTGCCATGACTTGTCCAGCTCATGTTTTTGCATGCTTCTTTCCCTCACCGCAGGCATTTAAGCATACAATCTCAGCACTCACTCCAACTTTCAGAGCATTCACTAGCCTTCACTTAGTTTAGCTAATCATCAGATTCAGACACAGAGCCTACTGAAACACTTTTTATTTTTTTAACGATGCTGCCACCTCCCCATCATCCACAAGCTCAGTATAAAGCTGAACTGTGAACAGCTTTGATGCTTCTAAATTCTCTCTGTTATTCACAGGTATTGTAATATGTTACATGTAATATGTTTACTACTACGTAACACAGAGAACAAACATGATCCAACAGAGACAGACCCAAACTGTAACCTAAACTGTCCTAGACATACCAGACTTTTTTCTTTTATTTACAGAGTATGAAATGGCAGGACTAGACTTTTTTTAATTATTTAGACCTGTATTCTGGACTGAGTGATTAATACATTGGTTTTATTGACTTATTGAAAGAGGGCTGCTCAATCTTTCCAAGTGATGAAAAGTTGCACCAGACCTAGCAGAAAAGTTAAGCAAGTCCTTAACTTTTTTTAAAAAAACCTGAGTCATCCTTCTGACTGCCTCAGGCCTACTTACATGCTTAAATTAACATTCCCATTGTCTTAAATGTTTCGGTGTGGATAGGCTGTAGCACTCAGGGGATTCCAGGATGCAGAGGGTACTTAAGGAAAGTGTCAATAACTGTTCCAGCTACCACCATTTGTAATGATTTTATTGTAAAGGGAAAAACATCTTACAAAAATAAGGTGATGTGCTTTGCCAAAAGTGATTTGCCATAGGAGACAGAAAACCTTTAGAGTATAACAGAAATCATGCCAAAAATGTGGTTTCATATCCACAGATGCTTTTATCCAGTTTGCACATGGATGCTGTGAAAGGACAGACTCTTCTGTCCTGAGGGTGGGAAAAAGTGAAGCTGCTATTCTTAAAACACAGGGGAAGAAAATGCCTTCGAAAGGTTTCATTGCCCACTCCCCTCTACCAGTGTTCTTGTAGCTGGTGATTCACGGATGGCTGCTCCAGGGACTGGCTGATCCCAGATGCAGATCCCTTCTTGAAGGGAGGCACTTGTGCTGTCCCTGTTGGCAGGATGAGACAGGACGCTGCAGAACTACTGCTAAAAAATCTAACCCTTGTCACACATTAATTTGTTACCTTACGGTAGCTCAGTTTTGAAAAAGCATTTATCTTCTGTTCCTCAAGTTGTGTCATGGGAGGTTTAGATTGGGTATTAGGAAGAACTTAACTGAAAGAGTGGCCAGGCATTGGAACAGGCTGCCCAAGGAGGTGGTGGAGTCACCATCCCTGGAGGTGTTCATAAAACACATAGATGTGGCACTTTGGGACATGGTTTAGGAGGCATGGGGGTGTTGGGTTGACAGTTGGACTTGATGATCTTAGAGGTCTTTTCCAACCTTAATAATTCTAGGTTAAGCTATAGTATTAAGTGACTTTTGCTTAATACCATTACCTCACTTTCACTTAAAAGAAAATACTTACCCATGGATGCTAGTGGCTAGTATTCGTTCTTGACAAAGAAAGGCTGAAGTGTAGCCTGCTTTTTTCTTTTTGTCCACAAAGGCCATGGTTTATTTGTGACCTTATCACTGAATAAACAACAAGAATGTGCAACAACTGTATCACTTCATTTTTACATAATTTTAGAGGCAGACCTACAGACTGTCCAAACCTATCCAAAGGGGTAAGAAATGTGCAAATTCCTGTGCTGTACAGTGAGCAACTACCCACATTTAATATATACAGAAAGGTTTTAATGGCTAAGTGTAATTATTTGTGAATCATCTCAATCTGTTTTAGAAAGGATTTATTCCTCAAGAAAAGAATCATGTGTTTTCCTAAGAAGGCCACAAAGCCGTTATCCATTTCAGAATAGAGAACTATGCAATACTTCCTTCTCATCACATCTTCCTTCACAGTATTGCAACACCATAACATCAGCTGTAATTGCAGTCTGTTAAAAGGCTGGTAAAGAGGAGACACTTTATCCTCAGAGCACTGCCTTTGGAGGTTTACTATAGAAATTTAAGTGTTTTCATCCTATGGTAATTCAAGCTTCTCAAACCTTTTACTATCATTACAAAAAGGCAGAGAAACATAATTAAACCCATTTGTACAAACAGACTAAGGGAATTACTGAAAATCCCATGTAGCTTTAATAGCAGGACTACAAGATGCCACTTCCTCTAATTTTCCCTCCCAAGACCACAGCAAACAAACTCACGATGACAACCACAACCAGCATGACTTACTCCTAACAGAGAGCCACAACATGGGGAGAGTCACAGTAGTTTATCATTAACAATCACCTGCACTGAAAGCTAGTTTCTCATAAGCATGTATTTTACAAAGACCAAAAAAATTAAGACTACATAGCTGAGAACCCCTTATTTTACAGATATTCCTCTCTTCCCACACACACCACATTCAGCTTTGAAAAGCCACGTGTTTCTGGAGCCAGTGTCTTTCAAAGGCAATATGCCCAACAGCACAACACTTTTCCAAATTAAAGGCTAGGAAGCACAGCACCACACAGATGATGGAGACAAAACTTCCAAGAGTCAAAATAGCCTCTTCAAAGGCAAACTGTGTTAATTACCAGATTTGTACACTCTTGAGTGTCTGCTAAGCAAAGTTCCTTGCTGAGCTGGCCTGCAAAAGGCAGGGGAGCCACTACTTCTCAGCTGTCTTACCTTAAAACAATGTGGTTCCTGCCCCACCGTATGCCATTCCAGGCTGGCTGTACTCTGCAGTGGCAACATTTGGGTAGCAGGGAGCTGCACCAGTGAGGAGAGGCATGGGCTGCCCAGTGCCAGACACAGCTGGTTCCAGCCAGCCTCAGCAGGCCCATTGCAGGGCACAGCTGAGCCCCTCAGCCAAGCTGGTGGGGGCCTCAGGTCAAAGCAGTTTAAGGGCAAAAATACCAGGCAGGCTGAGGAAGAGGGAACAAAAAGCAGGAGAGGGAACTCCAGGGCCAGAGAAGGCAGCACTCCATGGCAGAGCAGGTGTTTCCTGCAGCCCACAGAGGACCCACACCAGAGCAGATCGCCTCTGCAGTCTGTGGAAGACCTGGGCCACAGCAAAGGGAAAGTGGGAGAAGGAAGGAGCAGAGTGAAACTCTACATACTGACCACAACACCTCACCTCCCCATGCCCCTCACTGCTGCTCTAAAGGGAGTGAATGTAACCTGCAGTAATAATAAGATGGGTAAGTAGTCCCTGGTGTAAAGTTGAGGTTGGAAAAAGGGGGACAAGAGGTGTTTTCCCTCTGTTTCAATGTTTGTCTTTTTGGTTCCCAATGTGTACATCATATATATATAAAGTTGGCAATAAAGTTAATTCTCCCCAAGTCAAGCCTGTTTTGCCTGCAATGGTAATTGGTAAGCAATCTCTCTTTATCTTAATGAGCTTTCTTGTTCCTCATTCTCACCTGCTGAGGTGCAGCAGCAGTATGAGCAACTGGGCAGGAGTTTGGCTGTTAGCCTAAGCCAACACACCACATTCATATATGTTCTACTTTCTGCTCCCTCTCAAATCAACGGGATGATGTATACTGACATATATGTACTCACTTAAGTATGAGGTATTACACCTCACATAGAAGGGAGGGCACTTCAGACATGAAACTTTGCTACAAATCCTAAAACCTCCTGTCTGTACAGAAAAACTCACGGAGGTTCAGCTATGACCCCCTGGTACTGAAGGACCAGCACCCAGAAAGAGAGCTAAGGGTAAGGTGGTACAATCAAGCAACAGCCCACCAGTAACTTAAGCAAGAACTCCGGCATCAAAGCGAGAGCAGTAATAAGGCACTACCATTTTGCTTGGCAGCTACAGCCACACACTGAATTTAGTGTCTGTTGCCATTAACAGCTGATTGTGAGTGCTATGACAACATTTTAGTTCACTGATGATTCTACCTAGAACAGCCAGAGGGACTGTAGGCTGTCAGTTGCCAGCCAGGCAGCTTGGGACCAGCCACTGTAGCAGCTATGAACAGGCTTTTTTCTGAAGTATGCTGGTATTGTTATGAAGAAGTCTGTGAAACTTTTCAGAGTGGAAAACATTAACAGGTAAACCACTTCACTAATGAATCTCTAACCCTGTGTATCTGAGGTAAAACTTGGTGACTGAAGAATATAGTATGGAAGTACAACTGCTCTTTATAAAAATAAAGATCCCTAGCTTAGAGATGGAGTTACAGAAGCAAGCATGACCAACACAGATCATACTGTGCAAGCGCTTGCTAAGTCACCACATTTCTGGAATAGGACAAACAGTTTAGGAAATGGCTCTGATACAACTTATTTCCAAGTCTCTGAAATTCTCAAAAAGGATTCATAAGAATGACTTGAGCTCCTCCCTCCCTATCTGGATACCTATAATTGTGCATCCCAAGGAATCAGGACAAGTCTTTACTTGGCAAGACTGGGCATTTTGTTGCTGTCGTGTGAGATCAGGTTCTTCCTTGTGACTTATCACATGTCTTACAAAGGGCATATTAAGATTCCAGCTAAGACTAACATGCTACCAGTTATCTACACCTTCCACTAAATAATTGTTTTCTATTCTTACATTGTCTGCATTGTACTTGCAGTCTTTGTGCACAAGAAAAATTCCCAAAGAAGTGGTTCGGTGAGGGTGGGTTACATATTCACCAGCCTAGAGAGTAGATGTAAATATAGCAAGTGTGCTCAGTCCTAGAAATGACCTCTAAAGTTTGAGCAGACCAGCTGCTACAAAAAATGCTTATACTGCACACTCAGCAATTCATTCATTCCAGTGAAGAACCTTTTACTTAGTTAAGAGACCTTTTACTTAGTACACTTTTGTATGCTGCCTATGACCTCAAAATACAGAATCTCCTACGGGAACAACACATCTTTCCTTTAATATAATTGTTTGTTATATGACTGCCATGTTTAGGCTGAAAAGCCCATGGGATAGAGCTGCAGGGGTAGCTTCTGAGTTTCAACTGATGTATGATAATGGTCTTGAAGTGAGAAAAACAGCATATTGAAGCAGGGGGGTGGGAAGGGTGGTGTTTGGATTTTTTTAGTTTATCAAGACAAAGAATTATTGGTAAGTCACCTGCCTGTTTTCACCTCCCTGCTATTAGTGGTAAAAGGGAAGTGAACCAAAAAAACAAAGTTGAGTCAGCCTCATTCATCTTCCCAGGACAAAAAAAAAAAACCACCAAAACTTTGCAAGCAACCATCCCACCTCCTGTGACTATGTCCATATTTCACTGTGAAGAACGGCGAAAGAGCAAAACATAGCATCCTTTAAAGTTCAGAGCTGTTTAGTAATGATTAGATATTGAAACTTATTTTAGCTGACTTAGTGAAAAAAGCAGGGGGAAGACAACAGTGCAAGGAAACCCTGCTTCGTATTACACTGCAGTACTGATGACAAGCTAGTTCACTAAAATATGTTAACTACAGCCACTGTTCACAGATTGCTCAGAAAATACCAGCAGGCAACAGGCACATTTACAGTGAGTTCCAAAGAAAAATACCATTCTTCATTTATATATAGAAATCGGGCTCTGACAGATGAGTCAGATGTCTACAACTGGTTAGAAGCATGAAGAGGAAGACAGGTATTTTCCTGTAGTGTGTCGCTCCCAAATAATTTGTCCAGTCAACCCAGAACAAAGAGTTGACTCCCTAGTCTTGACACAAAGTAGTTCCTTGAAGTATCCTTCCTCATCATATTCTCACTTCCGCTTAATAAAAAGAAAAAAGCCAAACTCGTTATACATAGAGGTGCCAAAGACTGTACTGTACAGTTAATTGGAAGAAAACGGCAAAGAAGGAAAAACATTTCTTTATATTTCAAGCACTACTGAAGTATAGCCTAGAATTACTGTACCACTTGATTCCAACATTTTCTTTAATTAGAAAAAACACAAAGATCAGATAAATTTGAAGAGAATGCACTTAAATGTAAGACTCATGTCCTTGGTCCACATTCCATAAGCACCTGTTTTCTTCTACTGTTGGTTATTGGCTTCTGCAGCTAAGAGATGGAAACAATTGTACCATAAAAACCTCAAATAACACAGGGCTTACACGAAATGTCATTGGCAAAGACTGAAACAAAGCACATAAAATAGTAGTTGCAGGAAGTGAAATCTGCCACAACAGAACTAAACAGTATGTTTATCTTCAACAACTCCTTACGTACAGGACCATGAACAGACATCCACATCTGACCAAAACCCATCCATATATGATGTTATTAAGGACAAAGCTGTGACAGATGTCATAACATTACCCTCTTGTATCACCAGGGAATTCCCTGGAACTGCTGAACAGCATGCTCAAATTACTGAACTGGCTAATACAGGAAAAAAACACTTGAGACCTAGCATTGAAGCTTTACAATTTGTCTTACATGAGAGAAGAATGCAGATTTTGTTTAAAGCCAGCTGACACACTGACAACATCCAGAAAGCTTGCTTTCTACTCCCTGCCCCAGCTGACCAATAAGGAGAAACAGGTCCATTCTCTCGTATTTTTTAATGCTAATTTGCAGGAAAATGCAAATTCCAATTAATATCACTGACAATTAAAAAGACATTTTCTGAACAGGCTACTCAGTAACTGCAGATCAAAGGCTGTAAACCCCTATTTTACATTTTCCTTTAATGACAAGAATTGGACATCACTTGTAGTCAAACTGGCATCCCATTAGCATCAAAACCAGAACACTTGCTGTCAATGTAGTTTTATTTATGTCCCATAAAAATCAAATCTCACTTGACCTTGGAAAGAAATTCCCAACTACCCTTCTCCACTTCTCTGGACTACTGGTATCTGGTCTGTTTCTCCAACTACCCTAAAAATTATTTGCTGGATGCACTACTACTTCAATTAAATTAATCTTCAAGACTAATGACTACAATCACATCCTGAATTCAAAGCTCTCCCCAGCTTTCTCCACTCTTACTGCTACCTGAAATAGTAGGGATCATAGGTCTCCAGTCCAACCTTTTTTCTCGAAGCATTGGTGGAGACTGGAGCATGTGGCTCAGGGCTTTATCCTGTACAGGCTAGAGAACTACCAAGGATGGTGTTCTGCACTAGGACATGCTAGTCCATTATGATCCCAGTAAGAAAGGCACTCGGATTCTCTAAGGTATCATTGTAAATGCTATTTGATCTCAACATTTGTCCAAGTTGTACTCCAAAAGACCTGATCCCCCAGCCTACCCAGGTTGATCTGGATGGCAACCCTGTTATTGAATGCATCTGCTGGTCTCCCCCAGCATAGTATTTATTACCTGCCAGCCTAAGAAGCAAGTGCTCCCTTACCTCCTCCTGATCCTGATGCACCCTAGGATATTTTTTTTCCTAATTGCTTAAAACTAACAGTTCACAGTCATCCTGTGATATGCCAGAACTCCCAGCTTCTTCTCAACTTTGAGTTTTTGTCTGGCAGTTTGATTTATTCTCACAGAATCAGAATCACAGAATAGTCGAGGTGTGAAGGGAACTCTGGAGGTCATGTTACCCAAATGCTTTAAGTCTGAAACTTATTAAAACATTTTTCATTTCCCTTTCATTTTTACTATGAATAGTATTTCATTCCTTTGTGTAATTTCTTAGCCCTCCTCTGTGCCAATACACCAGTAACTTTTTTTCTGTAGAACTTCATTGCTTCAGAGTATTTTGAGTCATAATCATTATTTCCAAAGAGATTCTGCCCATTTATTTTTACAATACCATGCCTGACTTTGTAAATCTACATCCAGATTACCAAGTACTTGGGAGAATGTAGTTTAGTTACAAGGTATGACAGAACATTCATTTAGTACAAGGACAGTACTGTCTGCAACCACAGCTGTACACTAGTGAGGTTCATACCCCAGTGTTGTATCACTGTAGGTTGTACAGCCTAGGTAATTGAAGGGGGGAGGAAATAAATTAAAAAAAAAAATCAAGGCTTTTTATCAGTACAGGACTCAAACATAGCTAGGGTGGCAATCCAAGAGATGGAACCCAAAACCACACAATTTTACCATTTGGTGCAAGTCCCAGAAAATAAAAGGATGTTAAAAACAACACATGTTCCTACTGTAGCAGTGAAACAGGGTGCACTAGCATAAGTCACTGTATGTAGGGTCATCTGTTTTTACTGTTACTTTATAAATATTCAAGTGTATCTAACAATTTTAAGAATTACTTCAGGCATTCCAGAAACAAGCAATGGAAAACTAACCACTAGATGATTTCTGCCACATGTTCAGAAAACTGTATAATCACACCAATAACCACAGACTGAGCAGTAAAGAAAACAGGCACATATGCCATCCTTACTGCATTTATAGGATCAGAACAGACATCTGTCCCAGCACATTTCTATTCTAGAAGCTCACAGACTGGTTCAGAGTATCCAACCTCCCCATTACCAACTGCCTAGCAGCTCCAAACAGAGACAGCACTTGTTTCAGAAGTCTGTTTATCTAAACTAGCACTTATGCCAAGTCCTCTCTGCTATTTCTCCTTCATTTCAGCTATACAAAGAAACCCTGGACTTCACTTCTTCCTTGCCACTCCTAGAACTGCTGTTCTGATCAGGATCCACAGTCAAAAACAGTTGTCACAAGTCACCTCTACAGACTTTACTGCCTTTTCACCCTTATGACTGCAGTTGTCTCAGACTCTGATGAGAAACTTAACTCACGAGGAAAAAAGTTCAGGCACTGCATTGTGTTACTACTGCAATGTGACAGAAATAAGAAAAAGCAGCATTCAAAGTACTGCTGAAGGAAAGAAGGCTTGATGGCATTTTGCATCACTAGCTTGCGAAGAACCCCCAGCTTAATTCTGCACTACATTCCAATAAAAACAGCATTTTTTTATATAAACATGGAAGTAAAGACATGAAAAAGTATTCAAGGACCTGAGGTCAGCACAGCTATAGGCAGCAGAAGCATCTAAAAGGAATTAGAGGTACATTGTTCTCAGGTTTCAATCAGTTCAGTGAAACCTTTTAAGAACACTCACCCTGACTGCCACCTGGAGGACAATGCAACTCCAGAGTGAAGAGGATACTAACACAGTGTTTCTCAGTAAGACTTTCAATATATTCTCCGTATAAATGTAAAATTATCTGAGTGCAGCAATAAAAGAGAGGCAGCTGACAATGCACTTCATTCCCCACCCCAGCTTCCCATGTTTGTCAGTATTTTCCTTCAGCTGAGAATAAGACTGAAGTACTTTCCGGCAGATTAAACATATTTAAGGAGTCACAAGAAGCTTAAAACAAAACTGAATATGCAAGAAGGAACTGTACTTTTCTGCAAATATTATTCTTGAAGTTTTCCGCTTTCCTTAATCCTAGTTCTCCCCTCAGTCCCTTTTCAGTGGGTATTCTATACTTCTGATCAGACAGAATTATCTGACAATGCACTTGGTTCTTCGATTTCTCACCCTCTCATAGCATGCAGTAAATCTTACTTATTTTAGTCTTAAAGTTATTTCATTACCCATGCAGGGAAAGGTTTTATTCATTGTTTTTTGTTGTGTTTTGGGATTTGTTTGGTTGGTTTTTTTAAATGATGTAGCAGGAAGAATAAACAATATGAAAACATTTGCTTGTGGCAACTCCTACCACTTTCAGAAGCTCCTTAAAAGAAAGAAATGGCCAGTTTTATTCCCTTCGGAAAGGGGTAGTTCTGAACATGCACAGTAACAGACTGAAGTTGTAGAATACACAAATATTTTTGTTAAATCAATACCCTAGAGCACATTTACACCTAGCTGAAGCAGGAAGCAAGAATGTACTTAGTACATAATGCTACTATCTTTCAAAACAAAGAGATACTATACTTCAGGACTGCATGCAGGCAAGTTCAAGTAGAAGTTCTGAGCAACCTCTTTTACCTAGAAGCATGAAGAAATTAATCAAGAAAGTTCCTGCATGGAAAGACTAGATGCAAAAAGTATATATAAAAAATGGAGTAATGAAACAGTAAATCAGCAGACATGCATGTTGAAAAGATACTGTAAGTATGTACATATATACACTTTGCAGTTTTACTTTTAACTAGATCAATGCTTATTCAGAAAACCAGACTGATTATCAACCCTTTTACCACCCACCCCAGATTACACAAAGAATAATACTCTTTTCTCAAAGTATTTAAGGAGAGCCCATGTACACAGGATGTTTATCAGAACACAAATACTCTTTATTCTTGTAGTAGTTTGAGATGTTATATTTGATAACTTGTAATAGGTACTAAAGTGCTATTCTGATCATTACTTCCCATGCTACAAATAAAATGCAAGCCTGACATTGCTGCAGCTTTACTTTGCACCCACCTCAACTTACAGCCTTTAGTCAGGTGTGACAAGTTGTACCTTCAACTCCTCTAAAGATTAAATTTTACCATGTTCAGTTTTTCATGTGGTGCTTCTAAAGGAAGATGTTGAGCAATTTGAACACTTAAAGCTTCCCAGCAGCAAAATGAGACATAACACTACAATAACTCCAATCTAGAACCGCACCTTTTTTTGTCTTGCTTTCAGTGCAAGTGATTAAGAACAGGGCCAGAACAGCTCTTTAGACAGTTACAGAACTACCTCTGCTGCCCCCTGCCAACTCAAAAGGCATAAGCTGGGAGACAACGTGAAACACATCCAGTGATCTAAGCAGTCCTTTAAACAAAACTAAGCCAAGTTCCCTTCACAAGTGGCCAGTAACAGTATTTCCTTTTTACAGAAACTGATCAGCTGTACAGCTTCCTTCAAAAGCTACAGTTCACTTGCATTTGTTGTGGCCATTAACCAAAAGCACCCTCAATTTCTTATCTAAAATTCAGAATGGATGCACAAGGCCTCAAGGAGTCTTGTCAGGAAAAGGAGTCATGCTCTCCATTATATTGTAACTCTGAATCACAGACCTCCAGCCTAAATACATCCACTGCTTGTGAGTTCCAGTTTAGGTATACCATCCCTTCAGCTCACTTCCAAGTACACAGTTAAGATCTTTTACTTTTTTGCATATTATATAGCAGTAAAACAGTCTAAAAAAATAACAGCATTTTAATTAATAGACCTGCCATTTTTCTTTGGGACAAAATTATATGCATCTTTGTAGTACACTGGGCTGGTAAATGAAAAAAATTTTTTTCAAAGAAAAAGCAACTTTAAGGAAATTTCCTTTATCTGGTAATGGCTGCTTACCCTCTAGAGCTTCTACAAGTCTCAGAAACCCTTTTGGACATGAGCCACCAAGCTTGTTCTAAAGCAAACTTTTCCACAAGAAGAAACAGCAGAATAGTTTTGTCTGTCAAAGGCAAAAACATTAAACTAGAAGCAACATGGGGTTCCATCTTTCTCTGAAGAGAGATATGAGATACACATGTAAAAACATGTATTTCTAAGTTGTGGATGTAGCCACTGACCTTTAGTTCCATATGGAGTTACATGTTCCATGCATGTCAAAATAGTACCAGTCCATGAAACAGCAGTGACATAGGCTTTTTTGTGAATCTGATATAGAAGAAACCATCAATATGCACTTTTCAAACTTTTATTAAGTAACTGCTTACAAGGTGTTTAACAGATCCTTAGGATTAAGTCATCTCATCACTAGATTCACATTTCATAACTGACCTGTTACAAAAGGGAATAAACATTAAGTTAGATGATCCCTATACATAAAGCTCTTTCCCAAACTAGGTTTTCACAAGACTATCTTCTCATGCAAGATGTTGGTAACGAAGTAGTAAGTTCAAGTGATCTACTATTTTACACTTGCAAAACGCTCATCTTTTTACAGCAACATATTAGCTACCAAGCAAACACATACTGAAAGTTTTAATGCTCAATACCGAAGTGTTCCATAAAAAATTGCTTTTGACTTCCTACATTGTGATAATCACTGGGTTCATCATAACAGAATACATATACACTGCTGCAAGCTTTAGCATATGATACAAGCTAATCTTTAAAAAATTAAGTGTCCCATAAGCTGAACAGTAAGGAACGTTAAGTGCAACAGTTCACTTCAAGCACAAGTGAATATAGTCTAGTTTGGTACTAAAGTAGTTTTACGCCCATGGATCAAACACACTTGCAGAATGCAACATCTTCATTCCTCTTGGGTTCATATAGCCTCTGCCTCTGTAATTCTAGGAAACAGAACAGGTGCTAGTTTAGAATCATTAATCCTTTCAATCATTTAACAGTCACTACAAAACAATTTTAGCTTTCTTCATGCATGTGTCTCAAGGTAATTTTAATTTTGTATTTTTTTAATTAATACAGAAGCTCTTTTTATCATTAAACTTCTATACGTAAGTTTTAGACCTCAGTGTGAAATTAATGCACTTTAATCAACCTCAGATTTTATCAAGCATGGGAATAATCCTTCCCAACTTGAGCTGAGCTGAGTTCAAAACACAACTCCTCCTCTTACCCAACACAAACCAGTTCACAGCTTGGTGGAAAATCTTCCTTCTCCATTTCTTATTTAAGAATGATGTCTACATTGCTTTCTCATCAAAATCCTTTTCCTATGGAAAAGGATGAAGTCCAATCATCTATAAGATGGTCCAAAATAACCAGACAAAAGCCTTCAGATTCCTCTTTCAAACTCATCATTTGCTTATCAAATGTCTCTTTCATGCAATCCCTTTGAAAGATAAAGTGAATGTTGTAAAAACATAAATGTTACCTTTCTTTCCCCAGAAGAAAGGGCATCAGGATCCTTATTGAACACTAGATATACAAGCCTCTCTTTCAGCAGTAGTAAAACAGCAATAAACAGCTTTAATACTTATTTTCAAAGAAAAGAGGCTGTTTACAAATGCACAGTTTATTTCAGATTGACTGACATCAGAAGGTCTCATAAAGGAATTAGAACTTGATGATCTCCAATTCAAGAGCTGGTGCACTGCATATATGTGAAGAGGGCAATACTCCCAAGACAGACAGATTTCTCCTGAAGCTATTCCATTCACAAGTATGTGGACAAATTGTCACAGTCAGACTTTGTAACTCAAGGACATGAAGGACAGACTTGGACCTAGACATCACAGATTTCATGAAATGCTGAGAGACACTCCACAAAGGTTGGAGATGTGTATTTGGAAGGAATATGACTCAAAAGTTGATGAGATCCACCTTTGAAAGCAATCTATACAAATTTAAAAAGCATCTATGAACAGGAATATAGAAGATCCACTGAGGCTTCAAGTACAAGAATGAAGCAAAAGTTCAAGTGTGTAACTGAGATTCCATGAAGACCCAAAGGAAAAAAAGATTTCAGATCTGATTAGGGATCTAGTTTGGCATGTAAATACACCCAACACACCCAATATTTTCCATAATTATGGTACAGAAAACGATAATTAGTATCAGGAAGGTCTGAGCTTGAACTCATGCTTCAGACGTTGTGTAAGTAGTGAGAGTATTTCTCTTGTTGTCTCTAAGAAAATATTAACATTCAGAATGCAATGGAGATGTGATAAAGTTCTTAGCGGAAGCAAGAGATCAAGGATTGGCTTTGATGAAGCCATTAAAATCCACATAGATAAAAGCAGGAAGTAGCAAATATTGGTTGGAAAAAAAATTTTAAAAAATCGAAGCGTAGGCAATTTATTCTAAACTACTGATTGCAGAGTGATTTGAGAGCTATGCCACCAAGGCTGTCTCATTTACTCAAAATGTTTTTTAACATCTGGTATCAGCCATACCAAGAGACCGGAAAGCTCCTCCTCATCACAGACATTAAGAACAATTTTGACACAGATCAGATTGGGGCATTTATGTAACTATAATTACCTGAACTTTTCAGTCAAACTGTTTACTGACCAAGCGATTCATAGCAGTGACTATATGACTAGCAACTCTTTGCTCGTACTCGACATGTGCAGTAGAGGAACTTCTGGAACTATAGCCTTTGCGTATGTTTGCATAAACCTCTTCTTCTGCAGAAGAATTCTTCACACTACACGTCAAGACTAACACAGCTAATAAGGCCACACTAAGAGTCCAAGTCAAGCAAGTCGTCCAAAATTAGTTCTAGAAATACTGAGCACTTTGAAGATGCACAAGTAAGATAAGGGACACAGCTGCAGTTGAAACAAGTTTCAGTGACATTGCTCTGAATATACACTGCTGAACACACTTTTTTACTGACAAAGTTCTAAAAGCCAAGGCTTCCAGATCATGTCCAGACTTACCTTTTTGGTACTAAATGGTGTAAAGACTCTTCTTCCTTGATAACTAACAGCAATTTCTTCCAACCAAACAGGAACTTCCTGCTGGGCCTACATAATTAGAAAAGTGAATTTAGAGACTTCAACTGCTTTACCAATTCACATTAAGAGTTCCATAACTGTACCAAAAAAAGTAACAGTTGCTCAGTGCATTAAAGTGAAATTGTAAAGAACCGAAAAAAGTTAAACACTAAGATTGGAAACTTACGTCTGAAAGCACTTTTACTAGAGACTGTGCAAGATGGCCATCTGTACTTTCATCAAAGAAGCAGATTGCTTTGCCTGTATTTCCACAACGACCAGTTCGTCCAATTCGGTGTACATATTCTTCAATGGTGGGAGGAAGATCAAAATTAATAACATATTTAACGTTTTCAATATCCAGACCTCTTGCTGCCACTGAAGTTGCCACGAGAACTGAACATTTTCCAGAACGAAAATCCTGAAGAGCTGCTTCTCTCTCTCTCTGTTCTCTGTCTCTGCAAAGAAAACAATGGTTAGAATGGATGTCTTGAAACATCTGCAGTATTATTTAAGATACAAGTTAAAAGGTCTTGTTTTGTGGACAGAAGTAGTTCTCAGGGTGGGGGAACAGGACACCAATAATGCAGACACTACCACTTTAGGCTTTCTGATTTTTTTAACCGATTAGCAGTAAAACACAGCCAAACAAGAAATCTCAAGGAAAGCTCTCACTCATGAGTTGGTGGGGCTCAGAGAGGGCTTTAAACTAGGTTCAAAGGAGGAAAGGGGTACAGCCAGGCTCACTAGAGAGGAGCCTAGGGGCGGCATGCTGAGGTTGGCGGTAAAATCAGTAGCCCAAATGAAGTGCACCTACACCAATGCACACACAGCATGGCAACAAACAGGAGGAGCTGGAAGCCGTTGTGCATTAGGATAACTATGACTTAGTCACCACAGAGACATGGTGGGATGACTCTTACTACTGGAATGCTGCAGTGGATGGCTATAAGCTCTTAGGAAGGGACAGGCAAAGAAGGAGAGGCAGTGGGGTAGCTCTGTATGTTAGAGAGTGTTTCGATTATATAGAGCTTAGCAATTGTGACGATGAGGTCAAGTGCTTATGGATAAGGATGAGGGGGAAGGCCAACAAGACAGATATCCTGCTGGGGGTCTGTTACAGATCACCCAACCAGGATGAATAAGTGGATGAAGCATTCTACAAGCAGCTGGCAGAAGTCTCACCATCAGTAGTCCTTATTCTCATGGGGGAGTTCAACTTACCAGATGCCTGCTGGAAATGCAACACAGCAGCGAGGAAACAGTCTAGGAGGTTCCTGGAGTGTGTGGAAGGTAACTTCCTGATACAGCTGGTAAGTGAGCCTACCAGGGGAGGGGCCTCACTTGACCTGCTGCTTACAGAGAAGGACTGATGGGAGATGTGGTGGTTGGAGGCCATCTTGGTCTTAGTGACCATGAAATGAGAGTCATCAATTCTTGGCTAAGGAGGGGGAGTCAGCAGAATCACTGCCATGGACTTTTGCAGGGCACACTTTGTCCTGTTCAGGACGCTGGGTCACAAACTGACTGGATGGCCAGGCCCAAAGAGTGGTGGTTAATGGAGTCAAATTCAATTGGTGACTGGTCACAAGTGGTATGCCCAGGGCTCAGTTTTGAAGCCAGTTCTCTTTTAGTACCTTTATGATCTGGATGAGGGAATTGAGTATGCCCTCAGTAAGTTTACACATGACACCAAATTGGGCGGGAGTGTTGATCTGTCCAAGGGTAGGAAGGCTTTGCAGAGGGATCTGGACTAGCTGAATCCATGGGCAGAGGTCAACTGTGTTCAGAAGGCCAAGCACTGGGTCCTGCACTTTGGTCACATCAACCCCATGCAGCGCTACAGGCCTGGGGAAGAGTGGCTGGAAAGCTGCCTGGAGGAAAAAGACCTGGGGGTGCTGGCTGACAGCTGGCTGAACATGAGCCAGCAGTGTGTCCAGGTGGCCAAGAAGGCAAACAGCATCCTGGCTTCTATCAGGAATAGCACGGCCAGTAAGACTAGGGAAGTGATCTGACCCTGTACTTGGCACTGGTGAGGTTGCCCCTCGAATGCTGTGTTTCAGTTTTGGGGCCCTCACTACAAGAAGGACATCTGAGGTGCTGGAGCATGTCCCAAGAAGGGCAAAGCAGCTGGTGAAGGGTCTGGAGAACAAGTCTTATGAGGAGCAGCTGAGGGAACTGGGGTGGTTTAGTCTGGAGAAAAGCGGGCTGAGGGGAGACCTTATTGCTCTAACTACCTGAAAGGCGGTTGTAGCCAGGTGGGTGTTGTTCTCCAAGTAACAAGCAATAGGACCAGAGGAAATGGCCTCAAATTGTGTCATGGGAGGTTTAGATTGGGTATTAGGAAGAACTTAACTGAAAGAGTGGCCAGGCATTGGAACAGGCTGCCCAAGGAGGTGGTGGAGTCACCATCCCTGGAGGTGTTCATAAAACACATAGATGTGGCACTTTGGGACATGGTTTAGGAGGCATGGGGGTGTTGGGTTGACAGTTGGACTTGATGATCTTAGAGGTCTTTTCCAACCTTAATTCTAGGATAAGCTGTAGTATTAAGTGACTTTTGCTTAATACCATTACCTCACTTTCACTTAAAAAAATCCTTACCCATGGATGCTAGTGGCTCGTATTCGTTCTTGACAAAGAAAGGCTGAAATGTAGTCTGCTTTTTTCTTTTTGTCCACAAAGACCATGGTTCGTTCATTACCTGTGTTAAACAAGAGTTGAGATCCACTGCAGTTTGAAACCTGATGCATTTTCACTACTCACAGCTGCAGATACTTACAGAAACACCTAATATCAGAATGGGTTTTAAGTGAAGTCTTTGAAGTGCGATTGTAATTTCTTGTCTGTGTTGAACTAATTGAATTTAATCCATCAATTTTTAGATCAACACAGAAACCAAGGTGAAACAAGCGCATTGTGTTTCTCCTCAAAAGGAGAAACAATGCATTTGTTCTCTGTGATAAGTATGCACTCCCTTTCTACAGCATGTGGCTGTAAGTGGTACACCATTCTGAGCACTGAACAGCAAAGTACACAGATCATTTTTATTTCCAAACTTTCAGTTTTCAACATTAAAACTAAGATACAGCCAGCATAAAAATGGAAAAATCCCAGCCATTAACAAAATATAGGCCCAAATGATCACGAAAGGAGTTTAATACACCTATGATCTGGATGGACATAATGCTAAAGTATTGTAATTGATTATACAAAGAAACTAACCATCTGGGAAGCTTAGTACCATCTGCTGGTACTCAGAGATGAGACCTTGACAAATACCCCTAACACAAATACACCTAAAAACCTGTAACTCCTGGAGGTCCACTTCAAGCTTCAGTCAGTAGTCTTGTAAAGCATGTAACACTTAACAATGGAATAACGACCTGGTCAATAGCAAGACCACAAGTTTAAAAACCAGCGATTTTGTCTTTCCTTATGGCTGACTCTTTTCCACAGAAGTTACCTGTGCTTTGTAGAATTTCTATCAGCTTATCCCTCTTGGAATACTGAGGAACTTGAAGAACATTTTGCTGAACATCACTGCAAGCTCCACCCACACGTCCAACAACAACAAATAAGTAATCACGTTTCAAAAAATCGCCAACCAGCCTTGAAAAACAAAATTGAGCAACATGAATTCTATCATGTAGCTTATTTTTGCTTTAAGATCAAGTAACTTCATTTATGTTTAAGCAACCCTTACCACAAATACTTGTATCATTCCTCACAAGAGAGTATAAGTAGTCATATGTGCATTTTTTTGGAAAGCTGAAAGTGTCTGTATTGTTTTCTAGACAGCTGCACAAAAAAACAATCAATAAGAAGGTGCACAGACTGATTACATCCCTGCAGCTTCTCATAATACAAACACTGCTTTTTATAGCCATCTCAGAAGGAGTTCCACATACATGCTTGTAATGAGTTACTGACATACATGCTCACACAACATTGTCACGGCTCTATTTCATCACTAGCTGGAGGGACAGGCCAGAATTCAAAACAGGCCTCCAAAGACAACACCATCCATTTTGACTGTTCAACAAAAGCAGTGCTTAAAAACAAACTGTTTATTACATACCTTTTTGTTAAACCTTTTGCCTATGGCAACTATTTTGTTCAGATAGTGTTCCTCTTCAGTTATCCCTTACATATGACATTATCCAAGAGATCAAACTCACCAAAACAGGTAATTCCTTGCAATGCCCCATAACACCTGAGAATTTTACTGAGTGTATTAACATATCAATAAACAAGTTGCTTCATGTCCAGTGTATGCACAGCAGTGTCCACAGCAGTAGAATTCAGATGGTAAACAAGTCAACCTTCAACTGACAATAGGCAATCTCAAGTTTTGGAACAAATTCCTAAAAGGAAAGTCTTAAAAAAGTTAAAGGACCATCCTAAGGACTTGAATCTCCCACCTAGTTTATAGGTGTAATTGCCAAGGTGTTTTCCATAGGAAATAAAGAAGTTAAGATTTAAATGTGTTTGGTCTTAAGATCTTACTGGTTTAAGATCTCAGAGTTCTAAACTGAAAGTAAAGGGCAAGTTTAAACCCTGAAAAACAGTAAACAAAAAACAGGAAGTGAGAGAAGAAAGACGACCTTTAATGGCATATATGAAGCCCCACATGCTAAGCTGAAGTTCACCAGTCAGTGAGGAAATGCTTGGTTTTCTCAACTCACATGCACAGGAAGAGTCTTCATAATTGGACCAATGGTTTATGTAACAGCAGAGACCCAAATTCAGGTACAAAGCCAAATGTTAAAACTAAATCTGGGAGCACTCACTGAACCCAGCAGGGCTAAAGAAAGTACCTTCTCCTATACTACCAAAGTAGTATACTGGCCAAAGTCTTTTGATAGCAGAGTATGGGAAAACACTAGCTTTCCTGACTCCAGAATCAGAAAGGCAGCAAATCCAGGAAGAAACTGACTCCAGACAAGAAGGGTTTTTACTGTCTAAAATGAGGACATCACCTTTAAGCATTTCAGTTTTAAAAGGTTACAAGAAAGTTATTATGCACTTCCAAACTATGATTCAAGTACTCAGGTTTCTTAACCCTTCTAGAAGCAGTTCTAAATCCTGCAAGACTGACAGCAGAAAGGTAGATCTGTTAGTTTTGGTTTTGTTTTTTTCTTTTCCTCCATTAAACAGAAGCAGACAGTAAGTGTCTTGCACAGTTGAAGGGATCTCCTCCTTTCACATGCTGGTTTACAAGTACTCTTCACTCATCCCTCAGTACGTAGCAAACACACAGCAGGAGCATTAGCAAAAACACACTGATAAAGCTAACGTATCTAAAGATCAAGGGATCAAGATTCCTCTCTCAACCCCAACACCCAAGCCAATCAGAGTACATTGTGCATCTTAAAGGGAGATACACCTGATCTTTTCCCAGGATGCAGTGATAAGCAAGACCACGTTCCTCAAC
The DNA here is from genome assembly GCF_949628215.1 of Phalacrocorax aristotelis. NCBI lineage: Eukaryota > Metazoa > Chordata > Aves > Suliformes > Phalacrocoracidae > Phalacrocorax > Phalacrocorax aristotelis. The sequence continues at coordinate 62,600,824 of NC_134311.1, forward strand.
ACTAAACACATGGAATTAATATGAACCACACTCACGTACAGTATCATTTGAATGCTTGATTCCCAGCTCCAGAAGCAAGGCCGTTACTAGTTCACTATGACATCTTTCAATACAAAACACTCCATGAAAAACATGTTGACTGAGGAACCAATGGCACACCAGGTGACCTAAGTCTGAGTTTAAAGTTAATTCAATCCTCCTTAGCAAAAAGCAATTCATCTTCCCAACACCTGCCAGTTTTACCTATTTGAATGTGAGAAAGCAGCCCATTCCCTTCTTTCACTCAGGACAGTCAACTACTGAAGATTTTTTTTCTCCCCACCTCAAAAAAGATCTTTCAGGCTTTTTGAAGGCCAGAAAAAAGTTGTCAGGATTTGACTCGCTGAAGTACCAACATACTTCACTGCAATGGTCTTATCAGTTTACATGCTCTTGAACTGTAATATACTTATTGGTGCCTTTTAGTGATACTGTCACAACAGTATCCCTACCACAAAAATTATGTCAACTCCTCAAATTGAAGTTTAGACTTCTAATTTAAGAATGAGTCTTCACATGCCTGTCTCTTCAAAAGTGGAAATAGCAATTAATTTCCATCCACCTACAGAGAATGGATGTTTTGTTCCGTTACTCCCAGGCTCAGCAATGCCACTACCATCTGTTGGAGACTGTCCTCTCAGAGTCTGGAAAGTGGAACTTTAAGGATAGCGAGTAGCAGAGCTCTAAGATAGATCCTAAACCCATCTGAGGAAGCCTTAAAGCTACCAAAACCAAACAGCACTTATGCATATAGGTAAGAATTGTATATCAGAAAGGCTGGTGAGTTGAGCAATAATTGGGATGACAGGTTATATTACATCCTGGTGCCAAAGACAGTGCTACCAGTCCTGCCTGCAAAACAGCTAGATCACTGTTTTTGAGCTTGCACAGATGTGGTGGTGGAGGAACAAGAAACAAACAGGGGCCACATGAGGACTTCTGCATAAGTGGAATTTAAAAGCCTTCAGACAAAATTCATCAGTTGCTTTAGAGTCCCCACCAAAATTAAGCAGTTAATCTATGCAAGTTACTAGTGCTGTTAACTAAGAAAAAAAGGAAGCTTTCAACAAGGAATGTTAACATCATAGCTTTTCAGTATCTTCTAGCAAGATAATAAGCTTTTAAACATAAGGAGCATTCTTAACTCTTCAGACATTTAGCTCTATACAAGTCCATCTTAAGATGGATTTCCAGTATTACTTTACTCACCTCCGAACTTCTTCAGGAAAAGTAGCACTGAACATTAGTGTTTGACGTCTGTCTTTTGATGGCATGGTTGGGTAAGAAATCAGCTTCTTCATATCTAACCCAAAACCCATATCAAGCATGCGGTCCGCTTCATCCAGCACCAAATACCTCACATTATGCAAACCAATCTGCAAGTATTTCAGTGAAAAAAACTGTATTGGTTCACTGACAGTATACACTTATACAGCGTCCTAATTGCCAAAAATCCACCTTTTACTTATTTCTTACTAGTAGAAGTTAATTATTCACTAATAAAAGCCTATGCACATTATGTTTCATTTGCATCTGAGCCTCTATTTAACTTTTTAATCTGCTCTAATTCTAATAGTATGACTACACTGAAGTGCTTTGGACCTTGGTTCAGCAGTGTAAACCAAGACAGATCCTACAGATAAACTATTATTCAGCACATATATTTTGAAATTATGTCTGAGTTTTAAAAAGGTTCTCTCATATAACCCTGATCTCTTCTCAAAGATGCCTTTGTTCTGAAAAGAATTTATGTCAGAAAGTGTTAAGGACTTTACAGCTTTACTGATGTTGACCAAGACTGCCATTTTGATTGGCTTTCTGTGGTTGTTAGGCTTCTAATCTCCAGTTTATTAAAAAGTGTTTTTCCAAACTTCATTTGTCCAGTGCAACATCAGTGAGCCACCATTATCATAAGCAGCAATGTCAATTTGAACTTATTTGAATTTTTATTTTTCCAACCATTATATTATACCTGGAGTTTTTTTATAGTTTGAACAAAATCTATATTGAAACACTCAGAATTAATATTAGCATAGTTCCAGACAGATAAAAGCTACTGTAGCAAAACAAACAGGACGTCAACTGAAAACCTGCTCTGGAATTTTCCAGAAGAACTAAGAGAAAGTGTTCCATGTATTTGAACTATAAAATTTAATTCCCAATATCACTGCAGCCAGTTTGATTCAGACTGATATTTTCCAGTGGGCCCTGAAAGGGACCATGAGATCTGGACTCACGATAGCCTTTCAAAAACCTCACGGTATTTAGATATTCAAATAAGAGGTCATTTGTACTTTAATAAGTGCCTGTACAAAGGCAGCATACTGACTGTTTTTCACAGCTCTATCTTTGTTTCTATTGAATTTGAAGAATGAAAGCCAGTATGTAAAAAGCTAGGAGTGTTTAGGGAATTCAGTTTAAGTTTTAAGATCTTACCTTCTCTCTTCCAATGATGTCTAGAAGCCTTCCTGGAGTGGCACACAGTATATTACAGCCCTGCATTACCTGACGAATTGAATGGCTTGTTTTTGTACCTCCATAGATCACAACAGGCCTTATATAAGTTCTGTTATATAGAAAAAAAGTGGATTAATTATATAAGTACGGAAACAGTATTCTTTCATGAAGGTATGTAAAAAAATCATCAGATCTACCATAAACCAGCTTAGAGAGGTTCAATTCCTTCACCATACAGCACAGCTTACAACCAAAAGCAGGACCCAAGACTAGAAACTCACTCAGCATAAGCCCAGAGTTCCCACTCATACTACATAACAGAGGCTGCACAGGTGGCTTACTTGGAAAGAACACTTCATTTCACCTACATTCGTCCCTCTCTCTTCAGCTGAGGCTACTGGCAGTAGGAGTCAAAATGCTGTTAGGCATCGTCCCCTTTTATATGGCATACTCAGAAAAAGAAGAACCACCAAATATATGTCTTTAGAGCTTCAGAAGTAATCTTTCCACACCTTGAAATGACAGTGGAAAAAACCAAACCAGGATCTTTGTAAAGCAACTAATCACACTAGCCACGCAGTGTGCCACTCAAGCATTAAACCACAAACCCATTCAAACAATAAACTACTTAGTACTCTTCCTACTAAGGTTTTATGTTAGACCTACCAAGTAAAACTACATCAGATATTGCTCTCCTGTAGGAAACCACCTCTACAAGCAAGAACTAACTTACACAGCTGAAGAGCAAGTTTACAAGCTTATCTTTATAACCTCCTGCTAAGGCTTTTATATGCATGCGATGAGTATTTTCATACTCAAATTCAGACTGTCTGTTCTTGTAGATACTAATTCAGCTTCATATGCCACAATGACGAATCAGGTAAAACTGGTAAAAATTTACCAGGTTTAGTTGGAACTTTTCAGAAAGCTTTAGTCAAGAATAGAAACAGGATGGACTGAACATTTCAACGTTTATCCAATACCAATTAATATACATTTCATATTTTTATTTCTGAACTACACAAAAGAGCTTAAGAATATAATGAATCTGAGCTGAGCAATATGCATGCAATTCTTCAGAGGCAAGAGATTCACACCCCGATATTGTTTAACTTCCCCCCAAATGCAGGTTATCTTCTTTGTACTGCAGAGCAGCTGTAGCAGAAGCTTTCTAAATTCAAAACCTATTTTATTGTAAAATAATCTGTATCTGGTTTGAAATAGCATAATTAATAGAACTAGCTACACAGAGCAGTTTTAGATATTAAGAAACTATACTTAGTGACATGCTTACTTAGATTTGCAAACACAATAGTACTTCCTAAAGGCAGATACAGCTGCCAAGCATAAGTTTACTTGAACATGCAAAGGCAGGTCTAATTTAGCCCACCAGATTTTGCACTGACAGTGCTCTTCATTCCACCTCCTAACGGCAACAAGCCATTACAGCCAATCCTCTTCCTGTGCACTGTGAAACCTTTCACTTAGCATCAGAAGTATCACTGGCAAACTAGTACAAATGTACTCTCATGCAACATCCAAGAGCTCAACGATAAGTTTAGACCTTTTGTTCTGTTTTGAAGAAGCAGAGCTAAAAGCTTGCTTGAGCTGTGAAATTTCTGTCCAAGACCAGAACCACTGGGAATTACAGAGTTATTAGAAACCATCACCAAAAGTTAACTAAAAACCCTTAACACATACGTCTATTTTTGTCAAGATGAAAATAAACTTAAATTATATAAGGCAAGCTAAATTTAAAGGTTTTTTTTAAGAAATTAAAGAAATTTCATTTTCTCATTAGTAAAGATGATGTGACACAAATTTAGTACTTATTTCCTCTTCAAGCTGGAGTAAGCATCCCACCACCAATATAAGGAAGATGAGTTTAAATCCCTAGCCGTATAGTAAGAAACCTGCAAACCACTATTACCATCTAAATTCAAGTGTTTGTAGTCATTCAACTGGCACAGAAAAATTTTTTGAAGTATTCATGAAAAATAAAGCACTGCTGATTCAGACAAAGTAATAATTAATACCAGACAATAGTGCAAAAGCTTACCCATACAAAAATTTCCTTGCTTCTAGAAAGATCTGATTTATCAGTTCTCTTGTTGGTGCAATAATAATACATTCCGGTTCTTGCTGGTCTTTAGAGCAACTGGCAGCTACACCATCTCTTATCATGTGGGCCACAATTGGTATAAGAAAAGCTGCCTAGAAAAAACGCATCAGTATTTATGCTGTTTAGTCTGAAAGTTTTCATCAGTCACAGTAGAGCTGCATATCAGTCTTAAAGCTAGAATGATGCAGCACTCTAACTTCAAGGAAATCACACTGCAAAAGGATTGACCTGAACACACTATAGAACATTTAACCTTATTTCTCCTTGTCATGCACTAGCTAACTTCCGTGTTCTTCAGGCTGTTTCCACACATCATGCTGACCTACACTGATAATTATATACCCCAGTATCAAAACCCCTCCTCAACATTTACTTATAATATTTACATCATCATTAGTAGGTTTGTAAGGTCACTATGTATCACCAGTCTCCAGACTACAACAGCAGATCATTTGCAACACAGCTGCACCAGTCCCCTTATTTCCATGTAGGACTAGCTGGCCTCAAAATATAAATATTCTGAATGCTTTTGAGGCTGCTGTACAGATTCTAATGCAAGCTTTGGACATTTCCCCCTCTGCAAACAAAAGATTTCTCAAAGCAAGTAACCAATAAGCTACATAACAGCAAAGCTAGAACTCCACGCTATACTGAATGGCAAAAAGTTACACTGCATATCCAAATACTCTCATACAGGGCTGCCAGTGATAAGATTTGGGTACATTAGGCAGTTTAACAAGGTGAGGTAACTGCCAAGTTAATATCAACTCTCAACGCTGTTCCATGTTTAATACTGAATCATCTAAAAGTAAGTCTGGCGCAGATCAGACTTGATCAAACCAAGGATGACAAACCAGTACAATATACCATTACATTCTGGCAAAAGTTTAAAACCCCCACAGAAACAGAAAATATGGAAACAAATCCCAGCTTTCAACTGCTGAGGTTATTCTCATCAGTAATTTCTATGACTGCCAAAACTTCTGAATCTGATTCTGTAGCCCTGCAGACTGGCATGCTGTATCAAGACACTAGTTCACTGAAGTGAAAAATAAATTTAGCCCAAAAATACAATAATCCATCCATCATTTTTATCTATGCTTAATTCTAAATCTGCCATTGTAGTGCAAGCCATTAGACAGCAAGCTGTGAAGCATCGGGCATGTGGAAGACTGAGGCATCCACCTAAAAGGTTCACGGTCACACATTTCCAGTAGTATGAATACTACACAAAATGCTTACAGTTTTTCCGGATCCTGTCTGGGCACATGCCATTAAATCCCGTCCTGCCAGTATAATAGGAATGCTGTATTTCTGCACTGGAGTAAGTTTAGAGTATCCAGCTTTAGCAATGTTCATGTTTAAAGTGTGACAAAGGTTAGCATCTTCAAAAGTCTGTAAGAGAAGAAATTAGCAGTACACAACCAAAGAAGTTTAAAAACAGAGATGCTTATCATAGAATATAGGCATCCAAACACTAAGAAGTATTAACTTTGAGGGGGTGTCACCAGTCATCTGGATTGCCAAGGTTCCTAGAGGTAAAAGCCACAAAGGTTAATTTGAATGGCATGAGGAGGTTGAAGAAAGCTGTTTGTAGAACAGTGAAGGCCTGCAGGTGGCCTTTTTAAGAGAGAAAACTGCTCAGAACCCATATATCTGGATTCAAGCCAGTAAACTCACCCCATGGCATGCTATGAAAACAAACTAAACCTCTTCACTTTCATTCCACATAGGAGATACACACAGTCTCTGTGCTAAAACTAATAAGGGGAGCTAAAGCAAGATCCCTGTCCAGGAACAAAAAGCATCATAGATGACAAATATCAGTTTAACTTCCATGAGAAACCATTTCAGAAGATGGATGGGAAAAAACTTCTGCATCTTTTCTTTCAACCCAGGTGCTACTACCCCCTCTGCCCTTCCTCATTCTTCTCACTAAAACAAGCTGCTTTTTTTTTTTTAACTACTAGCCACCTGGTATGGTGTGGAAGCAAAGTTAAAAAATGAACAGCAGCCACAGTAAACAGGGCTAGAAAATTACTTCAAAAACCTCACTGTCCAGATGAAAACTTTTCTGACAGGTATTCATTTACATTGTTAAAGATCCCCCAGTAAGACTTCAACAAGATGACTCTACCAGCCTTCCCAGAAACTGCTGCCAAAACCCTCTTTCAAGGTCTAAACTGGTATTTTTCTGCAATTTAAGGACTATACTTCCTGTCCACCCAGTATTACTTTCTCTGGACCATTTCTATAGATTATCAGTGTCATTTTGAATTCAAATTTATATCTTTCAAATGGGCAGCATCTCCTTCCTACATAGTACCGTCTGCAAGATTCAAAATCTGTATTAATATTTTCATTAGCAGTGAGTATTAGACTCCATATACATCCTTGCAGAATCATGCTCAACATAAACCCCAAAATTGAGTTCACTAACCAGTAATGGTGCTGGAGGGTTAAGTCCTGACACTTCAACGATACTGTCATCATACTTGTCAAAATTAATTCCCTTCTGATAATGTGCAAAGATAGCTTGTTCATCATCAGGTGGAGGCGGGGGCACATAAGTCACCTTTGGAACTTAAAAACAAAACCACTCAAGTTAATGAACAATATAAAGAAAACTTAAACTAAAACTTTTTTTTTTAAAGCTTAGTTCCATACTAAACTGTTTTAGTTTAGTATGGCGGTATTAAAGCTAAGTTCAGTGGGATGTCATTTAGACTTCTCACCTTCCAGGAAGGCAAGAAATTTCATAAGTCAATCCTATTAGAACTGAGTTTTATACCACTAAACCTAAAACTCACAAATAACGTCAGACTTTACTAAAGCATTTACTTAAGCATTTGCTTAAGGACCTTACTTTGAAGAGCTACTCACAAAAATTATTAGGCTTTACTTGATCACCATGCAAAAAAATTCTACCACAAAAACTCGTTATACCATAAATTATCCTATCCAATAACAATGCATTTATTAATAAACAAGGATAAAATTAATCTGTTCATGGCAGTGCATTTATAGTTCTGTGTTTAAGGTATTTTTCTAGCTAATAAACTCAGGTAGAAATGAATTTTTTATGCTCACTGAAAGGTTAGCAGCAGAAAGCATTTCACAGGGACCTCAAATAAGGAAGGATCAGGAATCAAAGTTATTCATACAAAAGTCAGGCGTTCACTATTTGTCTTTTTGCATATCAAGAGTATGAGAAGGGAAAAATAAGGCTAAAGTCACTGGCAAAAAACACTGCAGGTAAGTAAATGTTGTAATAGATAGTCCCAACTGACACTTAACAATACATGTCAGAAGGCCATTATTCATCATACATTTCAACCTGATCTCCTGCACATACAAATAATGAAATTCTATTACTAACTTGCACTCAGCAAAACACATCAAGCCTGTTTTCCAGAAATAGCATAACAGATACTCTAGCATCTGAAACTGAGAATCTACTGTTCCGTCATGGTTTGCTTTAACAACTATAATCACTTAGATGCCTACACTCTTCCCAATTAATAGTTCTCTGTTTAAAAATTAGCATTTAAAATATTAATTAATTCTATATTAAATAGAGTAGTTCTAACACTTGTGTCTCAAGTAGATAAGCTTTTCCATTAGAAAGAAGAAAGTACGCAAGACAGTAATTCCACAGCACTCCATTCCAAAAAGTTAGTCTTTATTTAGGTGAGGACAGCTACTGTGTTGCCCAACAATTTAAAGATAAACTTAGTATGTTCAAACTTAATTCAACAGTATTTGCTTGGCAACTCATGTTACATGAACAGTTTTGAGATGGTTATGCATTTATCCATATCACTGCCTTCTTTTTTATGCAATATACTTCCAGCAACCTTAAGACAATGTTCCTTGAGTTAAAAACAAATTAGAACTGGCATGTTACTTGTGAAGAAGCTACTTACCTTTTTCAGAACCTGTTGCTCCTTGGCATTCTTCAGAAGCTGCTGCTGTTAAAGAAAGCACTCCAGAGTTAATTGTTTTTAGGTAAAAAGCTCATTTGAGAGAAATGGAAGTAAAAACCTTCATGAAAAATCCCTAGACGCACTTAGAAAACTCACTGCATCCTGACACGATTGGTAGAATGAGTGTATTTAAAGACAACCAAGAAAAATTATCCCTCCTAAATCCAGCATGTTTTGCAAGGGCAAACATAGTTGTCTATATTCACTTGAGATGAATATTGAGCAAAAGAAGTTTCTATAACAAGAAACTGAAATGCCACAGAAACACCAGTTTTATAACCTGGCTTTGTTACCTCTTAAGTGAGGTTCTTCCCCAAAAACTGATAAAGCATTGTAACAAGAAATTCACACATGCTATTGGCTGCAGCATCCTGTTTTTAAGAACAATTCAACGTTTCCACAAAATCAGGAGATTTTTTTATGCTACATAACCAACTTCTCAATAACTAAAGAGCCATAGCCATAAACTTCAGTGTCACCAAGGTAATTTTGCAAGAGTAAAGAGATAATTTAAATCAGAAGATGAAACCATTTTGTTATTTCAAGTGCCACACATTTATAACATCCAGTCCATTAAAGTTCTGACCTTGACATCCACATATTTTGTGTGTGCGCACGCTGTTTTTCAAGTGATAATGAAAGCAAAGACATTTATCCTTAAGAGTGAGGAAGTACCACGTTTTACATGCGTAAAAACTGTATTAAGACCGAGCTATTAACAGCAGCATTTCCAGAATCGTTTTAAGTCCTCACTCTTATCATACACAGAAAAAGCCTTAAACCTAACTCGTTGCCTCTAGCTACTCTGTGCAGGAAGTTGTGTTGCTGATTTCAAAGAAGGGTTAAAAAAACCCTTTAATATAAGGTATGTCTCCCCCCCCCCACCCCCACCCCCCCAAGAAAGAAAGGAGGCTAGAAATGTAAAAGTGCAACACAAGACTGAGTGAAGAGGAAAGACAATAACAAAAGCTATTAATAGGTTCTCTATTCATATGTGCACCTCAAGCCATTCAATGAAAACGATGCTTTGAGACTAACAATTTTAAGATAGGTACCAGAGAAGTACAGTGACCCTGCAATGCCTCCTTCACCCTCCCTCATCTGCATTCTTCCTCACTGCATCAGTGCAAGCACAAAAGACTACATCAGGGCAGCATATTAATCCAATTTCTCATTCTCAACAATAATGAATTATTAACTCTAAACATAAATAGCAATTCTGAAAAGGCAGCCAGTACTGTCACTTGGATCAGGAATGCTCTGTTCAGCAGCAACACTCTTAAGTAGCTCTGCAAAACTACAGCTTCATCAAGATAGTGACACAGAATCCAAGCAAAGATGCAACATACAGCGTGTGTAACCACTTTTAAATACTTATTTTTCCATCAGAAGATATACTTACACATCATCTTTAATTTCTTAAAGTGGTTATGTTTTCTGTAAAGCCAGCACAGACCTACCTTCATTACCTCTACAAACTCTACTGGAGTGACATGATCGCTATTCAGAGATGGAGGCAGCACAACAGTGTAGCACCGCTTGTTGTTGCTTCGCTAGATCCAGACACATTCTCTTACCGTGTAAGTGCATACTGCCCATGCAACAGACTACTCTTTATGAAGAATTATCTTTCCACATGAACCTCTATACAGACTAGTGCAACTGTTGCCTACCAATATCCACAACAGTCTTTACATACAACGGTCATGAAAAAGTAAGGAATGACTATGCTGCGTTAAGTATGCAGTTATGTCCATTGTGAGTATTAGCGTGTTTCCTCTATAAACACTTCTAAAGTTTCTAAAAATCATTTCAACTAAAAATCTGAAAAACTTAATTTGAACTAAGTCAAATAGAGGCATATCAATTGTTCTTTGGATATTAAGCATCACTTCTGAACATACATAAAATGATTGTTATCTTTTCTACAGTGAAAAATTCTTTTACCACTATCACAAAACATTCTTACATTAAGACTATCAGCCACGGTATTTCTAATTTGAATTGTAGGACCTGTGAATGATAGATTACTATGCTCTAAGTAGCACAACACATAGCATACAAGTTACAGTAGCAGCGGTGCCAAAGCAAAATAGAGGCATGAGGAAAAATATCATTTGTAGACAGCAAAACAAACCAACATTAGAATAAAGTCCTCAGGAAGACCTGGCCTCTTGGAGCTACAAACCTTACTTGTCGCCTGGAAAAGCCTAAAACAATACTTCCCGTTATAGGGGGGATGGAAGAAGTCTAGATTGACTATTTCAAAAATCAAGCAAGTATTAAAGGCTTGCTTTGAATTTCAGGTTTAGCACCTCCACTTCACTGTGGATTTACTGACACAGTAGCAGTAGGATGAAGAAAAAATTACAGTAGACAACAGCTTTGCAAATTCCAATTACTAAAATTTATCCAAGCAACAAATGTGTCTTGTGTGGTCATGCAAGCAAGCTGTTTAACATTTGCCATATGTTCTTAACTCAGACAGAGAAAAACCACAGTCACAGCCTTTAACAGAGCCACAAATCAGGAATGAGGAAGGCTGAAGAGCTCCCTGCCCTACTAAAAAGTCTCACCTGCATGACCTCCTAATGCTCCTCTTCCTCTAGAGCCAGGAAACACACGCACCTGACGTCTGTCTCTTTGCTCGTCTTTAACACCTGTAAGACCTGTAAGTAATACAGTATAGTGAATATAGTGTCTAAAATTAGTATAATGAAATACTATGCTTAAAGCTAATACTATTTACCCCAAAAACTCTACACAGTGCAACAGCCCCAACAGATTCTTTGTAACTTCACCCTATGCTGAATTATTCTCAGTGATACTATTTTTCAAAGATTCCATCCGTTTTCCACAACTCAGCTGAAGAACAGAATCTATTTCATAGCTTTCACTTTTATACTTGTAGTTCTCAGGGAGCAAGCAAACCTAGAATGAATGACCAAACATATGTTGTTCCCCCACAAACCAGCCAATGTAAAAAGGAAAAACCCACAAAATCAAACTTACTCTCTCTTTGTCCAATGGCACCAGGAAATCCCCGAAAACCTCTATTTTGTGTAGTAGAACCTTCTACAAATTTTCTTTCTCGAAAACCTGCAGATACTATTTTTTCAATTATTCCAACCATTTTCCACAACTCAGCTGAAGAACAGAATCTATTTCATAGCTTTCACTTTTATACTTGTTCGCAGGGAGCAAGCAAACCCAGAAAGAATGACCAAACATATGTTGTTCCCACACAAACCAGCCAATGTAAAAAGAAAAAACCCACAAAATCAAACTTACTCTCACTTTGTCCAAAGGCACCAGGAAATCCCCAAAGACCTCTATTTTGTGTAGTAGAATCTTCTACAAATTTCCTTTCTTGAAAACCTGCAGTACAGCATAGCACACAACGACTTAGTTTGCCCAGCTTTGCACATGCACATCAAGTGCCTTTAATTTTGTAATTACTCACTGCAGTCCTTATTTTATGAATTCAGATTAAAAGTACAGTAAATTAAGTGATTTGCCTAAATATGTGTCCTGACTTTGGCTGAGATGGAGTTAATTTTCTATCTAGTAGCTGGTACAGTGCTGTGTTCTGGATTTAGTATGAGAATGAAGTCAGTAATACACTAGTCAAGGACTTTTCCAACTCCCCAAGCTTTGCCAGGTGCACAAGAAGCCCAGAGGGGGCACAGCAAGGACAGCTGACACCAATTAGCCAAAGGTATATTCCATACCATATGATGTCATGCTCCATATATTAACTGTGGGGAGTTGGCTTCAAGCATGGGCAGTGGGAGGACAGCAATCACAGCTCAGGGACTAGTGGGGCATCATACAGCAGATGGTGAGCAGCTGCACCACTTTTTTCCCCTGGGTTTTGCTTTTCTCTCTCATTTTCCTTTTCATTACAATATTATTAATTAAAATAAAATTAACTGTTCTTATCTCAACCCATGAATTCTCCTACTTTTGCCTTTCGGATTCTCTACCCTGTCCCACTGGGGTGGGGGGAATGTGTGAGTAGCTGTGTGGGGCTTAATTGGTGGCTGGGGTTAAAACCCAACAATATGAAAAAAATGAAGAGAAGAAATATGTTTTGCCAAAATCATGACAAGAAGAGTCTACTGCTCTCCTGTAGTACTGCTTCCTGTAAGAAGCAAATCAAACATTAAGTCTTGAAGTATTTGACTTTACATGCATATATGCTATATAAGCTACTGACTTTCAACTCTTCAGTTATCATGCTGAATAGTTCAGTCCCCTAGTTCAGTCACAGGAAAACTGACAGCATTCTCAGTTTTCATAACCAGTACTGTTGACTGAGGTAGTACTGCAGTTGCTGCCTCCTACAGAGGAAGGCTTTGAAAACCTGCCTTTCAGATATATCAATTTCTAGGTTTCTTATTACTAAAAATGGCTTATTCAGTTGTTTGGGACAGGCAGTGCCAAGTATTTAGTGTATTCTTATTTCTAACCCCTTTCCCTAGTCTCTTTTCTGACAGGGCAGGAGAGGAAGTAAACAGCCACATACATAAACAAGGTATTTCTCATTTTAGATTGAACAGTTTCAGGTGCTAAATCCACACAGTCAACTTCTATCATTTACTCTGTAGTCTTTGCTGTCTAACTGAACACTTGTTCTATCATCTTGTAATGACAAAGAGCATCTTCTGCTAAATGAGATGAGGCTCTGCTACCTCAGATCTGTAGCTCCTTCTCCACCAATGCTTAGCGCATACCAATTTGTGTCATTTGAGTTCCAAAATAAAATAAAAACTCATATATCTTAAAGGGTCACGTGCAAAAGAGATTCGAGATACTACAGACCTTAAATACAGCTTGTGAGTTACTTCACAGTGAAAACTACTTTGCAGCTGCCAGAGAGTCTAGAGCAGACCTCTTTGTCATCATTCCACAGCACCAAAGTGTTACTGCCTGCTTAGTCAAACAAGTCTAGCATTCCTCTGCTACAATGAGCATCAATCCAAGATATGCAAAAATAGTGTAGAAAGAATAAACATAACTTCAAGTGACTCCACAGCTGTTCTGCAGGTCAGATCTTTTGCTAAGCATGCCCAAACCAGGACTAGAGTTTTCATTTTCCTTGTTTCATCACCAGTCCCACTTACAGCCATAGAACTATCTAGACAGATGCTACATGATAGTAGCTTCTACTGCCCTATGTGTTTGTGGTAGTATCTGGTGGAAGCATATGCCGCAGTACTGCTAAACTGCCAATTACTAACCTCTTTGATATGCACTGCATACAGATCACACTCACTATTATAAGCAGGAAGGGGACCAGGACTAAATATTGCTTTAGGGACACCCAAGAAAGCTTTTAGATTTTCCACAGAAGAGCACTGGTATACTCACATGGCATATATGTGAATACTAATATTCAGCTGCCTTTTGTACTACATTATGACTCAATGAAGTTATCAGTAAAATACCCCTCTTCAGGTAAATCTGAATCATAGCAAGAGGTAAACAAAACATTGATTTTAAATGTAGAGTCCTGCCTCCTAGCAAATACAGTGTGGTATTTTTACATTGTGCAGTCAAAACTAAGGGATGATACTGAGTGCCTACATTACACAGAAATAAGCATTGCAATTACCTTCCAAGTCACAAATACGCATTTGGCTCTGATAGAACAAAACTGAGTACCTGAATATGGAAAATTTCATGTATTAAATACAGCTTGCCACTAGCATTACAGGTACTCCAGAAAGCTACCTCTGTTTGCAAAACTCCTTCCAGTACTAGATCTACTCATTGGTTGCCACTGTCTGTTCAGAAATTCGTCAGCATCTATAATCAGAAAAAAAAAGAATAAACTTAGCATTCAAAGCTATCTTTGACTTCAGAGTAGGCTTTTGGGTATGGTTTGGGGTTTTTTTTATTGTTGTTTCAGTTTGATTTTTTTTAAACTCAACACTAAAATTACAGAATCATTCAGGCTGAAAGGGACCTCAGGCCTGTAGCCTACCTCCCACTCAAAAAAAGGCCCACCACATGATGAAGCTGTTCTTTTATAAGGCAAAGAAAATAAATTAAAATTACAAAGCTTAGGACAGGTGTAACTACGGTTTTCAATAGGAATAGCACCACTCAGCTACAGAACTGCTACCAACACAGTAAAATTTCAGTTTCCAGAATCTGCTCTGACACCAGTTGCAAGGTCCTCCATCCTAAATGTTTTGTCCAAAAGGAAGGCTTAATGACCCCCAAAACTACAAGTTTTAGCTATGCAACCTACCTCTGCTCCTAGAATACCATCCAAAGTGATCTTGCATATGCTGACTTCTGTAATGTCTTCCAAAAGCATCTGGAAAACAAGAAGATAAGACTTTTGACACTGTCTTCCATAACACCCTCATATACAAACCAATGAAGTACAGCCTACATAATTGGAAAGTGAGGAAAACTAAAAATAGGCTGAACCACTGGGCTCTAAAGGTTGTGATCAGCAGTACAAATTCCAGCTGGAAGCCAATTACTAGCAGAATTCCCCAGTGACTGATCCTGGGGCCAATACAGTTTATCATCTTCATTTATGACCCTGGTGATGGGACAGAATGCACCCTCAGCAAGTTTGCAGACCTACAAAACTGGGACAGGACATAACACAGGGCTGTGTTTCACTCCGAGGAAACTCAAAACATGTTAGAGACGTGGGCAGGCAAGAAACTTGAAGTTCAACAAAGAGAAATGCAAAATCCTGTACTCGGTGAGGAATAACTGCAGGCACCAGTACACACTGGGGCCAAGCAGCTGGAAAGCATCTTTGCAGAGAAAAGCCTGAGGTGGACATTGCTGTGATGGACAGAAAATTGAACATAAGCCAGCAAAGTGCTCTTGCAGTACAGGCCAACAGCCTTCTGGACTACATCAGGAAGAATGTAGCCAGCAGGTAGGGGCACATGGTCCTTCCTGGCTGATGACACTGCATCTGGACTGCTGTGTTCAGCTCAAAACATACACTTGCATAGTGGAGGGAGTCCAGCAAAGGACCACAAAGATAATTAAGAAACTGGTGCATCTGTCATACACAGTGTGACTGAGAATGGGAACTGCTGTGCCTGGAGACAAGAAGGTTCAAAGGATCTTACATCTTAACAGAAGCGAGCAAAGACAGAGCATCAGATTCTTTCCACTAATATCCAACAAAAGGACAAGAGGCAATGGGCACAAATTTTAACGTAAGGAAAATTATTTTACTCTGAGGGTTGTTAAACGCTTAAGCAAGTTGCCCAGTTACCTTGTATAGCCTCCACCCCTAGAGAAATTCAGAACTCAGCTGATCGAAGTCCTGAGCAACCTGCTACAGTTGACTATACTCTACACAACTATTTGGACCAGCCAATCAAAGTTGCCTTCCACCCCAAATGATTCTATAATAATGAAATTCCCTATCCTGCAATATGAATGTCAAGATCAGGGTACATCAGCAACCAACATAAAGATATGAAATCTGAAATAAAAACATGAAGTCTACAAAATTTTGTTATGTGATGTGCAAGTATGTGACACATCATGGAAACCAATTTTTTTTTCCTTCCAAGTTAAAACTGCTTAACATAGTGATATAGCTACCCCTGAAAAAAAGTCAGTAAAATCAAAAGTGCCTTTCACATACCAAATGAGCCTACACTTGGACCGAAGTTAGAGATGCCACTGGGTCCACAAGGAAAGCCAGCCTACAAAAAGAAAAGGCACAACATCATGTTAACCCCAGGCCAAGCAAAGTATATATATACAAATGCAGTTGCTGAGTCTTGCACTTGAAAGAAGTTGCCATGTGCACCTTCTGAAATGCAGTCTCTCAGACTCTTCTGTTCACTTCAGTATGCTAAATGGGGTACTGTTTGCACATGAATGGCGCCAAAACCACATTATTCAGAGCTGACACAAGGAGTTAAATAAGTGACAGAAGGCAAGATAAACTTATGGAGGCATCAGCTTTGTCACCTTGCCAGCAAACATTTTAAGCACTGACTGTAAGAAACATTTATTGTTCAAAAGAATACCATAATCTTTTGAAGTATTTTTCTTTTCCAGCCTTTCAGACTGTTTGTATTGCAAATAAAATTTGCAATATTTCTTTTCATCAGTTTCATGAACGCATTTCTAGGGTTTTACTAGAGGATGCTTACAGTTTATATTAAAAGGAGTTACCTGACATATGTCAGTCCCAGTTCATTTATTCAAGGATTCAGATACTCCATTTGAAACAATTTACAACAGCACCCGATTTTCACATTTTACTCATTTGCCCCATTTTATTTCCAGCAAAGGCCACATTTAACTTTCTCCTGTTTCATGCAAGCCAGATGTATTAGTAAAACAAAACACCACCAGACTGAGGAACATCACATAACTATCAAACCTGTTACTTCAAGACTGAGAAGTGTGCTTTTTAGATATTACTACAGCTTTTACAGTGTGGTTAGTAATGGCTACAGGAAATGAAAACTAAACTGGTAGAATTACTATCCTGAAAGTGCACATTGTAGTTTCTTCATTTGGCAACCTTACTTTTAGCCTTATATATACACCTGGATAAGCCATTCACCTCTCTTCTTCCTCAAGGCTGAATTTAAATGCCAACAATCAAAGGTTCATTACAGATTCTCTTCAAATTTACTGCAGTTTCCCCTGATATCAGTATTCACTCAACAACACCTGAAGCTGCAAAACATTATTCTTTAGTTGTCTCTCATTGCACTCCTGTATCTTATGTCCGTTTCACAACAGTGCATTTTGCTGCTATGTGAAAAATAGTAAAATTGAACAACAATTTCTACACAAGATTCAGCTCAGAACTAGGCCTGAGAGTAGGTACCTGACATAACCCTAGTTCTGCTCTGAACTCCCGAACTGTATTGTAAGAATTATTCTCACCTGCTGCCAAACTCTTGAGACCATTAAGCTCCACACAGTTTAACAATTTAAATGTACTACACCCTGACCTACCTGTAGCTTTTCTCCTGCCAGGAATTTAATTCAAAAGTAACTTCTACAAGCACCCTTTTCTAGTTTCAGTGAGCTGGGTTTGCAAATGCTGTAGTATCCCAAATCACTTGGGGGAGGGGGGGCAGGGAAGCAGAGTAGAGGCAATTTACAGAAACAACTTAACCTGAGAGCATGCAACAGCTCCACCTATTTCTGGATATGTGACAGCCTCCTGAGAGCTTGGGAACCAATACTGGGAACTACCCAGATCTAGAAACATAGCTGTTACCTAATCCCAGTCAGGATCCATGAGTCTCTGCTTTTCTTCCCTAAAAAGCTGGGTATTAAAATTTCAAAATACTCAGCAAAAAGGACTGAATGCCTTTAGAGAACACAGTGACCACATTAACTTATTTTAGAAAACAACCATGATGATGAGACCCACTTACACATATGAAGCTTCAGATTTAATGAAATCGACCTGGTTTCTCTACACTTTTAAGCCTGCTTGTAAAGTCAGGTTCCCATTTTCTAAGACCACAGTTTTCCAAGGAAATGAGTCCATGTAACAATTCACTGCTATCAAGATAAGGTTCCATTTATTTGCTAATTACCAGATTTGGTGGTCAAGGCCATCTAAGCCATTTCTCCATTACTGAGGAGTAGTCTTCAGGTCAGAAGATTGAAAGAGCTCACAGAAGTATAAAAGAGCTCATAAAGTATACAACAAGCACTGGCGCCTGAACAAAACAGCACCAAGCAAACTGCTGGTGGGAAGGAAACCTCGTCTCTTCAGTAAGTGTACTCCTATAGCAGCCTACCATATTTGTAAAAACATACTGTAAATTTTATTCCAAGTCCTATCAACAATTTTCAGACAGCCACACACCTCATCCTTCCTACAGCTGCTATGCATTTGAGACCATTCACTTTGGTAACAACAGGAAGTACAATATTAACTGAACAATGAAGAAGAGCTGAGAGAGTCACCCATGTTCTATTTGTTACTGTGGTAAAAAGAGAAAGCAATTCCATGACTCCCAGCAAACAGAAGAGCTAAAAGCACATCAACAGCATAGAGACACAAGTTACATTTCACACATAACCCACGACCAAGAACTACCACCAAAAGACCTGGTTCTGCTAGTCCCCAATAATACAATTCCACCACTGCTCTTTCACTATTCAATAGGCAATAATAAGGACCATCAAACCAATCTGATTTGTGCAAGAAATTGCAGCCTAATACACAAAACCCACCAATCTGTTTCCGGTTTATTGTAAAACTTCAAAAACACTAGATCTGACATACATAAGGGAACAGGAATGCATCAGAAGGGAAAAAGAGCAGGCAACAGGAACCACCCCTTTCAGTAGTTACAAAACTTTACTTGAATACACCTTAGCACAAACAATCTGAAATTTTAAGTTTCTACCCTACTCAAGTCTTTGCTACTTCCCTTCCAGCCTCTCCTGGTCTGCTAGTCAATCGGCACAGGTACTCAATTCCTAACCCAGGTACCATAATTAATGAGTTACTAGTATGTGCTACTTCTATGCCACACACTTTTCTAAAGCATGGAATCTGTTACACATTACACATCCGCTTTTTAATTTTTTTATTTTTAGTTACACATCCTCACACAACCCAGCTTAAGGTGTTGGAGTAAAGGGAACAGAAGCAAACATTATAGCCCAACAGCTGTCACCCATACCTGCTCATGAGGTGGGAGTGATGATGCCTTGTCCCCCATCTCTTCATTCCAGTCCTCGCGGCTCATGTTGCGTCCTGCCAGTCCTGCCTGCGGGAGACAAAACACATCAGCAGCGCCCCCACTGCCTGCCCCCAGCGGGTGCCCCGGCTCCCGTGCAGGGGCCACCCCTGAGCCCGCCTGTCCCAGCCCTAGCTGCCCTCATCACAACCCCCACTCCGTCAGGGGGGCTCTCGAGGGAAAGGCTCCCGTAGCCACGAGAGAGGCGCCCGGCCGCGCTCCTACCTCCCTCCCCCAGCCACCGACGCTCCACATCAGAACGAAATGGCGTCTCTCACCGAGGCCTTTCATAGCGCCACGTGCGGGTGTTGCTCCGTCACGTGCTTCGCCCGCCAGCCAATGGCAGAGCGGGTGTGCTGGCGCCTGCAGCTGGGGGCGGGGTAGCGCGCCCCGGGCGTCGGCCCGTTAGGGTCGTTACGGGTGGGGCAGCGGCAGGGCGAGTGGGGACGGCGCGGTAGACGCTTGACTGGAGCTTGTGGGACGGGGGGCGGCTGGCGTCTTTACCTCGCTGGGGTGGCTTGCTGTCTTGGGTGGGAAAGGGCAGGAGGTGATGCGTGGTGTATCTCGGCATGGCGCGTGTTAAGCAGTGGTGGCCTCGGGATAGTCAAGGTGCATGCAGAAGGAAAAGGCAGCTCAGGAAAATGTAGGTTCACAATATCTGGGTGCTTCTGTGCTTTGGTGATGATCCTGCTTGGCCCTCTGAGCATCTGAATATTTGTTAATTTCTTCAGGTATGACTGTTAAAGTGTGGTTTACTTTACAAACACCTACTTCTAATAAAAGTGAAATCCATTGTTTGGCAGAACTGCAACTCAGATACTAATTGTTGTACTGCAAACAAAATTTTCAGGCAGTAGCACAACAGCTAACAACACATATCCCTTTGCTAGGGTTAAAACGTATTTAATTAGGTTAAACAGGCTATTTCATTAAAACAAAAAACACCAAACTGCAAAGCATTCTCTTCCCACAGTTTTTTGTCCTACCAGACTTGGTAGAGAAAAGAAAGGGCTAAATTTCTGCCTCAGGAGTTATATTTATGTTGAAGTGCAGAAAAACACAGATAGGATTTTTATCATCAGTTCAATATATCTATTAAAAATTGTGGCAAGTACTCTGTGTGTTTCTGAGCTGCTGATCTGATGCAGCACGTGTCTTGTCTGTACCTCTTTCTGTGCTGTGGAATAATACAGCAATGCTGCTGAAAATCGTAAGGGAAGTACATACTGGTTTTTATCACATTCTTATTTATTATGTTCTTATTTATCATATGTATACATTGTATACATGTTATAAATACTTGTTAATCTGCTCCACCATGTTCAACAGATTTGCTGCATCAAAAAAAGCTATTTGAAAAACTGTGTGCCTGTTTGAGAACTTTTCTGTCTTCTGTTGCAGAGAAGTGACATCAGCTCCATAATTTTGCAGTGAACATCTGAATGTCTGGTAGGGCCTTTGGGCAACAATAAGGCACATTCCTGCAGCAGATGGAAGTTATTGGAGAATGGTCTCCGAATCTAACACTCTGGTCATTTTCACCTTATTCATTGTCAGTTAAGCCCTACCCTTTATAGCTGCTCATTTTTCAGGAACATCCGGACAGGACAGAGGTTGTGCTCAACTTAGAATGCGAAGCAGCTAAGAAACGTAAGAACCAGCTTCTCTGTCTCACAGTGAGCTTAAAACTGCACCACTAGATGATACATACCTGAGGCCGTGCTTCATGCAGGTAGCAAAGATAGCTGCTTGGAGTTATTAGCTTTCAGTAAGTGAACAGTAAGATACACAATGTCCAAGGATGAAGAACTCACAGTGGGAGCATCTCTGGGGGGAGTATACAAAGCAACTCACAAGTTTCTGAAGCAGCATCTGGAGCTAGCAGGGAGGCTTGCGAGCTACCTTTTACCCACTGTGCTAAGTCCATAACACACTGTTTTATTTTTTGCTTATCCAAGAAAACAGAGTAGGCTGCTTCATCAACAAAAACAGCTTCTGTTTTCATTGAACTGAAGCTCTGTTTTGGATGTCCATATGAAAAAAGAGCAGTATGTCTGTTTTCCTGAGAAATTTATGGTTAACAGCAGATGTGCTACTCCAGTACGTCTAAGCCAAACCGAGAGCTTTCAAATTGTTCATCCTCTTCTCCGTCAACAGGTGACCATCAACAGCTTTGCCAGCATAACTTCATGTTCAGCGCTCCCTAACTCGCTCACAGAGATAGAGTTCAGGTGAATACTTTTAATGATAGACATAGGGAGCAACTATGAATGCAGTCATGGTGGCAGATCTGTCATCACTAGTGGGTGATCTCGTAGTTCATTTTAGGTAGTTGGATGTCACAGCATATAATTAGCAGATGGACTTGGAGATTTCCTATTTTCCTCCTCTATTCCTTTGATTCTGCTCACTGTTGGACATTATATGCTGCCTCCAAATTACTTCCCACTACTTCAGGAGAAGCCAAATGATGAAATTTTGTGAATGCCAAGAAATATAACTAGTTTGTTCAACTCAGAAGATTCTTAAGGGATTTACAGGTTTTTTTTTCTTTTTCCTAAGGCTGCTAACAATTTAATGTAAACCATGGTGGCAGGGCAAAAGTTGCACAAGATGTTGGCTGACTACCCTCGAGGTCATTCGTCCAACTAGCCCCGCTCAGGTGGAGGCACCTAGAGCTGACGAAAAACAAAGTAGTATCAAACATACATAAAGGGTATCTTATGTAGTGCACTCAAATGTAGCATGGAGCTGCAGGTCACCAGAAAAACATATAAAAGTAAATTACAAAAACATATAAAAATAACCTCAAGTGTGAGTGTAACCCCCTACAGTGAGGAAGAAGAAACCAGCAATGTAAACATCATATTCTTCCCAGAGAAGGCTTCCAGATGCCAACAACTTCCTGTAATGTCCCCTCCCCTCCCCACCACCAAAGAACAAAACCACCAGCCTAAGGGCCCAGAGCAGCCATAGAAGGGTGAGCATGCCACCAGGAAGAGGGGTAGAAAGTAAGGGCCATGGATAAAAAGTTTTCTTCTTTATTTTTGTGTCATAATTAGGGCTGGATCTATAATGATTAGACTTCTAGGATTTCAGTTACACTAACAACAAATGCTTGGTTTTACTTATGTATAAGGTGTGCTTTCTCTTTGCCCACAAACAAGATTCTTCATGTAACACAGTTTCTACATCTTAAATGCTATCCTGATGTACTATCGGTATTTTTCAGAAAGAAATCTGGAGTAATATAGATTTATTGCAAAATGCAAAAGCCTCTAAGCCTGTTAGCCATGTGACCGTGCCTGTCTTTGCAATGATAGAACAAGTTATTAGTTCATCCACTATGTTTTCTAATGCCTCAATTTTATGAATTTGTGCATATTACAATTATCTTATACCTGCAAGTGCAGAGCAAAGTATACCTTAACGCTTAATCAAAAGAAGATTCAACATGGTATGACGTAGAAATTTTTTACAGAGCTGGATTTAAAACCCTCTTTGTCTCACACATGCACCAAAAAGTCCTAAATAAATTTAGGCTCCCATTTTTCTAGACACTGCTCAGGCACGTAGGAAGAGACACCCTTTGCCCAGAAGGTAATATGTCGTTGTAACAGAAAGCCACAACACAAACATTGCAGGACTGACTGAATACCTTTTTCTAAAGTCAATTGTTGGCAATTGTCATGAGGGAGCAGGAGGAATCTCTACACTTCCATTTGACTCACTTGCAGTTCTTACAATAAAGCATTTTTCCTAACCATAACTCTTTCGAGGACTGTAGTTGGTGACCAAAATTGCAATGAAATACACTTCACCTGTCTGCTACAGCAGTAACTATGTAAGTCTTTCATAGCATAGGACACAGAGGACAGGCTTGCAAGGATAAGACTAGCTGCTTGTATGCTGAAAAAATTCAGTTTTTCACATATCTCCACTTTTGCGGGTTTAGTTCCATTCACTTCCACAGCACCAGCATGTGGTGTTAGCATTGCATTTCAGATTCATGTGGTAGCAGGTGGACAGACTCCCTAACTGATCAACCAACATTTCCAAATGTCTGCAGTGGCTTGACCCTGGCTGGATGCCAGGGTCCCACCAAAGCCACTCCATCACTCCCCTCCTCTGCTGGTCAGGGGGAGAAAATGTAATGAGAGGCTCATGGGTCGAGGTAAGGACGGAGGGAGATCACTCACCAATTACTGTCACGAGCAAAACAGACTCAGCTTGGGGAAATTAGTTTAATTTATCACCAGTCAAATCAGAGAAAGATAATGAGAAATAAACTCAAATCATAAAACACCTTCCCACAACCTGCGCTAAATATTACTCCCAATTTTCTCTACCTCCTCCCCCGAGTGGTGCAGGGGGACAGGGAACGGGGGTTGTGGTCAGTTCATCACACGTTGTCTCTGCTGCTTCTTCCTCCTCACTCCCTTCCCCTGCTCCAGTGTGGGGTCCAACCCATGGAAGACAGTCCTCCATCAACTTCTCCAACATGGGTCCTTCCCACAGAGCTGCAGTTCTTCATGAACTGCTCCAGTGTGGGTCCTTTCCATGGCCTACAGCCCTTCAGGAACAGATGGCTCCGGTGTGGGTCCCCCATGGGGTCACAAGTCCTGCCAGCAAACCTGCTGCAGTGCAGCTCTTCTCCACAGGGCCACAGGGACCTGCCAGGAGAGTGCTCCAGTGCAGGCTTCCATGAGGTCACAGCTTCCCTCAGGCACATCCGCCTGCTCCAGTGTGGGGTCCTCCACAGGCTGCAGGTGGATATCTGCTCCTCCGTTAACCTCCATGAGCTGCAGGGAGACAGCCTGCCTCACCATGGTCTTCACCAGGTGCTGCAGTGGAATCTCTGCTCCGATGCCTGGAGCACCTCCTCCCCCTCCTTCTTCACTGACACTGGTGTCTGCACAGGGCTGTTTCTCATATTCTCATTCCTGTCTCCCAGCTGCTGCTGCTGAGCTCTTTTTTCTCCTTAAATCTGTTACCCCAGAGGTGCCACTACCATTGCTGATGGGCTCAGACTTGGCCAGCAGTGGGTCCGTCTTGCAGCTGGCTGGCATTGGCTCTGCCGGACATGGGGGAAGCTTCTGGCAGTTTCTCACAGAGGCCACCCCTGCAGGTCCCCCGCTGCCAAAACCTTGCCACGCAAACCCAGTACAATGTCTAAGAGCCACAACATACTCTTGAATTCTAAGAGTGGCTCAGAGGCAAAAGATGATTGTGAACTTGCTGGGCCACTGTTTGGTTTTACCCAGCAGGCAGTTAAACACCACACAGGCATTTGCTCACTACCCTGCACCAGTGGGACGGGGGAGAGAACTGGGGGGGAAAAAGAAGTAAAATTTGTCAGTTGAGATAAAGACGGTTTAATAGAACAGAAAAGGAAGGGAAAATAATAATAATGGTAAAAGAATATACAGAGCAAGTGATACACAATGCATTGCTCACCACCTGCCCACCGCCGCCCAGCCTGTTCCCAAGCAGCAATCGCTGTCCCTGGCCAGCTACCCCCTGCTTAATATGCTGAGCATGACATTATATGGTATGGGATATCCCTTTGGTGAGCTGGGGTCAGCTGTCCCGGCTGTGTCCCCTCCAGCAGAGCATTGGAAGCTGAAGAGTCTGACTAGTGGGAGCACTACTTAGCAGCAACTAAAACATCAGTACGTTACCCACAGTATTCGCATGCTAAATCCAGAACACAGCATATACCCACAGTTGGGAAGAAAATTAACTCTATCCCAGCCAAAACCAGGACAGCTAGAGAGAAGCAAGAGTTTTGGTCTGACACAGCTTGCATGCAGCTGAATTTCAGAATGATGGGTGGTGTTAAGTCTCTGCTGCCTCATTTCCTCCCACAGTCTGAAATTCAACTACGCAGCAGTTTTTTTGCGGGATCAGTCCCATTGCTAGCCACAGACTTGTTTGAGCTGCACTTGAGCGGAAAGTACAGATTGGGATTTGTACCTAGCTTCTTTTGTAATATTGTTCTCACATGGGGAAGGAAGCTATCTCTGCTGTCTGCCTTGTGTGCAATTCAGCAGTTTTCTCAAGCATGAGATATAAATATTTCTAGAATTTTACTTTAACCAGGGTTTCAACTATGAGAAGGACATGTTTCCAACTTTATTTAATTAGGACCAAAAAACCTGCTAGGATTAAAAATAGTGTATTTCTGAAATGTGCTGGCTGGCTGATTCTCCCTGTTGACCAGCCTGCTTACCTGTCCTTTGCTCAGCAAGTGTCACGTACCTCCCCGAGCAGGTCAGGAGAGTCATGATACATCGTTCCCCACAGAAGGCGCTTTGCCACTCATGCTAAGACCAGCACATTTTGTTTTGGCAAGGATTAGGTCCGCACTTTGCCAACATACTGACTGCGTGGAAGCAAACGGGTGAGGTGGGGGCGGGGGCTGTATCTGTGTCTGTGTCTGTGACTGACACCTCAGGCGCCCCAGGGCAGCTAGGCCCAGCGCCTGGAAACGGCATGCTAGGCTGCAGACTTTGCTCACAAAGACCGAGCGGCGGCAGGCGGGAACGACACTGAGAACAGCGGCAGCGGCGCCTGCCCGAAACCGGATGAGCTTACAACTCCGGCCGGGGCGGGTATGCTCTGCCAGGGCTGCCGAGCTCAGCGCCGGCCAGGCAGCACCACGGCGGCACGGCGGGAAACGCCCCGCCTCCCCTTCGCCGGGAGCCGCGCAGGGCTCCCTGGGACGCGTAGTCCCGCCCCGGCAGCGCTCGGGCCGCTCTCTCGGCTGAGCGGCGCCCGGGTACTACGCGGCGCGGCGCGGCGCGGCGCGGCCCGGCCCGGCCCGCCCCGCCCCGCGCCCGCCCACGGCTGGGGGCCGCCGATAGCCGCCTGCCGCTGCCCCAGCCCCGGCCCCGGCCCGGGGCGCTTCCCGCTACCGCCGCGGAGCGCGGCGTTCCGGAAGGGAGCAGGTAGAGGAGTGGCGTCTGTTCGTGCGGCGCCGGCTGGTAGAGCCCTCGGGCCGGCCCGGGCCCGGGCGCGGGGCGGGAAGGGCCAGGCGAGTCGGCGGGGCCGCGCCGCGCGGCCCCGCGGTCTGGGAGCGTGGAGGCGCCACGGATACCGCCGCCTCACCCGCTCAGCCCGTCGGCGGGCCGGCTTACCGCCCGGGGCGCTGGGTCTGCGGGGAGCAGGGGCCGGGTAGGGGCGGCTGGGACCGCAGGCACTGACCGGCGGCGCCGTGTCTGCCTCGCGTGTGTCGTCTTAGGTGGGAACACGGAGGAAACATCGAGCCTGGTGTGAGGTACGAAAACGACAGGGAAGCGACTCGGGAGATTCATACCTGAGGGAAAAGCTTACCTCGGTTTTAATGGGCCTTAAAAAAATTTGCCTTAACCGTAAACTTATTAAAAAGGTATTAAAAATTTGAGTTAATCTGCAAGGTGAAGGTGATAACTTTATGTCCTTGTAAGTATTTCTTTACAGTCTCCACGAAAAAAAAAAAACAAAACAAATAGTAGATGCTTTATCTGTTGAAAACAAATTTATGTTCCATTTCTTTTTAGTTTTACTTAAGATTTATCATCTGGCAGCGACCACATACCCAGTGGTTCAGTCACAGAAGCTCAGCAGTGGATAGGCTTGTGTATTCAAGAGTCTCTTTTTCCCAGAAAGTTATTAACTTGTGTTGCTTATACGGTTTTAATAATTTTCAACCAATACAGTTGTAGGAGAGTATGGACAAGCTAACTGGTGGCAAGCTGTCCCGGTCTCAGGGAGCTCTGAAAGTATCCTGCTAGTCTAAGGACCAGTATAACATTCTTCAGTTCCTTCTGATGGAGGACTCACAGCCCCAAAAGAGGAACTGAGGAACTCTTCTGTCCTCTCTGAAGTCCTCACCTTTCAGTGTAGATCCTGCTTACTTCTTACAATTTATATGCACACAGCCTGCAGTTTACTTGAGATTTATACCTTGAGCTTTATTCATCCATTCATTTGCTCAGAATTTAAGAGAAGACCAAGTCATACCAACTAGCACTTTTAAAAATCAATTTCCTTATTTGAACTAAATACTCTCATTAGTGGATTCTTGCATTTAAACCATGAGTATGAGGTGGGCTGGCTTTAAATAAGAAATGAAACAAAATGTGTCCATAGTTTAAATTGTCACGGTTTTATCTGTGTAATCTAACTGACTGAGAGCTATCCTTTTACAAACCACTAGAAATCTCAGAAAACTGCTCCATATAAGCACAAGGACAGCTTTTGGCAGCAGAATTCCTAACAAACTCATTTAAGGCTGTAGTTGTAATTCAACAGATTGAAAAGTAACAAGTTATAGGTGACTAACTTCTGTGATCATTTATTTTAAGGTGCTCGACTTCCATGTTAAGATTTCTGGTTTCATCTGTAATGGTTGGTCCACTGGGTCTCCTTCTACACTGTGAAATAGTTACAGAACCATTGCTAACATCTGTGCAGCTTTGGTAACGTGGACACATAATAAACAGCTCTCAGAGCTCCAGCTGCTGTTTTTCCAGCACCATATCCAACTGCACTGGTAGCCGTGACAGCGTGGTAGAGGCTATGGTGGTAGCACCTCTCTATACCTTCCTCCCCCTGCCCTCCGTGGAAGGTTCTGTGATAAATAGCAGTCCTGCAAACCAGCTAAGCACAGTTTGTGCTCATGGGTTGACCAGGATGACTTGACTAAATGAACACAGTTTTGTTCCTGCTGTGGGGTAAACCTGTTTGGTAACTCTCTTACATGGCCTGGGCTGTGACTCTGTATGCTCTCTTAAGATGGGTCTCATCTTAAAGTATTGACACACATACCTGTAACTGAGCTATAAATTACCATTGTTAGATTGACACTGCAAGCAAACTGTAGCATGGTTTTGTCTTCCAGTACAAAGACCAGATCGCAGCACAGCCACCAAGGCAGAATGAGGTTTCTAAATCTGCTTGCTGTGTTCTTCTTTTCTCTCCTTGAAGTCTTTCAGACTTTGTAACCAGGAGAGAGAGAACCTGAAGGCAGGGAAAGGAGAAACTCACGGGGACAAGCCAGTGAGGACTAGTGAAGGTCTAGCCCTGTTAAGATTACCATCTGAAAGTCACATGGAGTATGGCCCGGAGTGGGCAGGGAAAAGTATCTTGCGTACCCCTAGGTATTGCTTCACAGTTTATGACCAGCAGCAGAAAACCTGCGTTATCAAATTCTCATCCACTTGTTCCCATTTACTGCGCTTCTGATGTAGTGCTTCAGATGTTTGTGGGAGAATTATAAATGGGGCAAGAGGGCATACTAAGACAGCTTCACTACGGGCAACCAGTGAAATTATATCCTGAAAAAAAAAAAAGGGACAACAGGATTCAAAGTCTATGCAGACTTTTGGTTGTTGAAAGATACCTTGGCATTAATGGCGTTTGAACTTGTGGGTGATTAGATACTAATGACGGTTAGGACTTTGTTGGCAGCATATGTTTAGAAAAAATAATTGTTGTTTTAAGTCCTTACCCAGAAGAGAATCTCAAATTTACTTTAGCATGCTGTGTGGACAGATTTTTATATCGGGAAGAGTGTTTTAAATTTTCCTTCTAGGTATAGCTATTCCTTTGTAAGTAGAAGGAGGGCAACTGAGCGGGCTTTAAGGAAGTGTACAACAGTTCTTAAAAGATTATAGTATCAACATTGGTTCGAATTTGTGGGGGTTTTGGTACTACAGAAGTAACAAGAATGTATTTCCTTTATCATAGATGTTGTGGAAGTTCTACCTTTTTATCTTAATAATTGTGCTAAGTACAGCCATGAAAGTTTAAGGAGGTGTTTTCAATAGCACTTAACGCTGCCTTTATGGGGGGTAGCAAAGCCAGAGTGTTTCCTCCTGAAGTCAAATGCTTGGAGGACTAAGTAGCAGATATCTGTTACATGATAGGTTAGGAGTTTCACAAATGAAAACAAATGCTTTCCTCATCAAAGCTGAGTTGGAAAGGAAAAGAAATATGGTTGCAGAGAAAGCATTCATACAGCCTTTTCCTTTCAGCAGCAATGCAGCATGCTGCAGGGGAAACCTAAAATTTCTTCCTTTGTTCCTGCCTTATCAATAAGATGTTAGTTGTGGGAGAATGGACTCTCTCTGACCTTCATCTTTGCTGTCACTAGTAGAAGTTAAGAGATGAGACACTTATTTGTGGCAAAGGAGGACAGAAAGCAGGTCCCTGCAGGTGAAAGAAGGGAACTTGCGGACGAGTAGAATGGTGACAAGCAAATGGCAGAGGACCTGGAGAGACAAGAAGGAATTTTAGAGAAGAATACAGGGTGCAATATGGTGAGGACAAAATCCCTATTTCTCATTCATCACCAAATATGTTACAAAGCGAACCTAGTATCTCTGCACAGATAATTAAACACACAAACCATGTTTAAAAGGACAGGTTGCAAAGTTGAAGTGTTCAAACATTGGAGCATTAAACTTAGGTGAGTTTAATGAAAATTAAAATTTCCTAGGCAATCTTAGTCATCTTTGTACATATGAATTATTATATTGGTTAGAAATAATTAGTTATCAGATCATTATTTTTCTCATGCTGGACAATTTTCGGAATAGGGAATGTTTTGTTAGAGCAGCAATGTGATAGTGTTGAGTTCACTTTTGCATGAGTCTTACTTGCTGCTCAACAAACTGTGACTGTTCCTCTTGGACATTTTTTGCAGTGCTTAGTACAAATCAAAGCTAAGTTTTAAATAAAAGTTAATTCCTTGACACAACGTCTCTATGAGCTACAGCAAGTATTGGCATTATCCTTATGCTAAGGATCAGGAATAAAGCACAGGAAAAAAAATCCACTAATTATGAATGCTCAGTCTGAGAGTTACTTGGTTGCTTTCAAAATACTGAACATCATTCAGTGGTACACAGCAGAAATGCTCTTTTTCTTTTTTTTTTTCCAGCATTACACAAAGTAGCTTCTAAGCAGAAGGAAAAAATGGGGGACACACTGTCAGAGGCAGGTGGTCCCACAGGCTGTGCTTTAGTTCACTTCCAGCAGTATTGCCTTCTTTCTTCCACAACCGTATCTGTGTTTCTTCAACTGGACAGTGAAACTGCTGGTTCTGCAGAACTACAACCTAGACAACCCTAAACCAGACCCAGAACAGCTATCTTCCTCTTTAGATTTATTTTTTTAGCCATATCTGTTCCCCAGTGCTGTTCATTCCACCAAGACAAGGAAGAAGACAAATAACTGCTGCCACAAACATGGGGAGAAAAGACTGAGAATGAGCAGCAGGGAAGAGCGATGCCTTTAACTGGTAGCACTGCTGAAGATGAAGCACCATGAATTCATATCACTTACTCCAGGTACACTACAGCTAGCAGGAACTTCTTTCCCACTTGCAGGAAAATCCAGTTTGACAATGAGTCAGGTATCCTTATAACAGCCTTCTCCATTTCCAAGCAGCCATACATTAATTCCCAGAGACCCATAATAATTCTCTGAATGGAACAGTGGCCTCATGGAATTGTAACCATGATGTATCATAAAATATACAAAAAGACTGAGATTTGTCAAGCAAGTTTGATTTTTGACATGAATCCTTTGTGTTTGACATCCCGGTCCTGATTGTAGGCTTTTAAGACTATATAAAGAATACTGCATGTCATATCACAGGTTTTTAAAAGAAACCTTTGGAGTGAGGTGAACATAGATCAGATACGCAGTATAGAAAAATCTTTAGATAACTAGGACACTAGGAAAGTAAGCAGCTGAGAAGAGGTTATTGTAATGGAAAGTGTCAGGCAGTAAATTCAGGTAGCATAACTGGCTCCATCCCTTGTATTAAAAACATTTATTGAGAATGCAATCCAGCCAAAAGGGGTAAAGAGTAGATAAGATGAGGTGCGTCAGATTCATTCTTCATTTTGCTCTTCTGTTTACGGTTTTCTTCTAAGCTGTACTGGCTCCAGCTGCAGCTGTTACATGATAGCTGTATCTGTAACGTAATCAATTTGCTGGTCATAAGCTTCACCTATCTGTTCTCAGCAATAAGCACTTAAAAAATAAACTGTCTTTGCCAATCCAGCATTTAGGTATACCCTAAAAAGTCAGGAAGCAACAACTCCATAAGCCCCAAATCATGCTTTCAAGCCAAACTTAGTGTAATCTGTGTTTTGGAAGCATTATTTTTCTTTATGGAATACTATAAAATGTTGTGCGTTCTTTATTTATAATCAGAGAAAATCAAACTTGTGATCAATGTTGCCTGCATTTGTCAGACTGAATTTTAAAGCACAAATACATTATTTACAACAGGTTTTAAGGAAAGTTTTAACTCATCCCTATCTTTAATTAGTCTGCTTAATGTCTGCTTAATCTGTACCATCAACTGAGGCCTGTGGAAGGAAGGGATCTCAGTACTGCAGTCTTCTGGGAAGTTCTGGCTAAAAACACTTCTGAGTACTTGGGGTTTGAATTTATTTTGAATTTCAGTTCAGCCTTTAGGAATTCAAATTTCCATCTGCATTTTTATCGCTAAATCCAAAGTGTGATTTAAACTCAGAGAGTATTGCAAAATGCAGACCAAGTGAGGGATCTGATTTTGAGACCTAGGTGTACCTGTTCAGAAAAAGCATGCAGGTTTTTAAGGTGAAAAGTGAAAAAGAGAAAAGAATGGAATAAAGGAAGATAATACCACATTACCAGTCTTCTACTTGGGACCACTGATGAGGTCGTAGAAAGAAAGAACCTGTAGACTCTAGAGGTGACAATTAAAAACAAAAAAATAAAAGTCCATGAAGGCTGCTGCCTTCAGGTGTGGTAAGAGGGATGCAAGAAGTGTTTCGTAATGGGAATGACGGAGTAGGTGGGTATCTGTAGCAGTACATGCAGTCTTTGGGGCCTGTGGTTTTGTGTCAGAAGTATTTAGCTGCTGGAGGAAGCTGATGTGCATTGCAGTGATTTTAACAGTGAGAGGGTGCAGGGCATAAAAGGAATGGAACGTAGTGTGGAAGCAATGGGGAGGAAGGAGGTGGCTTAGAGCTATAAAAAATAAGAGAAATCAATAGGAAAGAAATGAACAAGAGGGGAGCTATAAACAGGGTTTGGAAAGGAACAGAGTGCCACGTGAAAGGTAATAAAAAAATTTGCTGTGAACTTTGGAAAGCAATTTTGACAATGTGTAGGAGAGACAGAAAATAGAGAGGAAACGAGGAGCAGGAATTGAAAAGCTGAGCATCACCAGAGGAGCTGAGAAGGGAAGGACTTTAGGGTAAAAAATCTGAAGGGCTAGAGTGACAGAAGACGGGAAGCAGTAGGTTAAGGTAGGTAAAAGAAGCCCCATCTTGAGAAGGCTCTAGAAAGAGGATAGCAAAAAAGCTGTAGAGAGTGTGCCAGCAAAAATGAAGTGCAAGAGATGCTATCAGTGCAAATAAGGCTCTTAAGATTGCCTGTATTAGTATGACTGATGGCTTATTGTGTCCTCACAAAAAGCTAAAACGAGCAAGAGAAAATCATGCCTTTAAACTTAGTAACTTCATTCAAATCTCGTCATGGATGCTGAAACTAGGAGGAAACCGGCAGCAGTACCAGATGAAATGGCTTCACCCATGCACTGTCCCCTCCTTTGCATAAGCATCCAAGCATGTGCAGCCAGACAACAAGCCCCAAGCTCAACACTGATTTGCATTTAAAGCAAGGGGAAGAATGGTTAATTTTAATCTTGATCAGTCTTCCCAGTCCAGTTTAGTGTGGGATCACACAAATGCCCTTGTGTCAAGGGCAGGACTAGTGCTTTCAGTAGCATCTCCATGAACTGGAGCCTCCAGTGGTCCCCTCTGCTTAAAAGCAGAGAGCAATTACCTGTGCTCGGCACACTGGGGGCAGGGAGGGAGAGGGGGAGTGGGTGCCTGTCCTCTAAAATGCACTTCCTCAGCAGGTTGAGCCAATCCTAGTGCTTCTGCACTCCCCCACTATGTCTCTGGAGTGTTTTCCCACTCTTTTAGCAATTGTTCAAACCCCAGAGAGTTGATGTGGTTGAGAACTGCTAGCTTTCCTTCCTTCTTCATTCTCTCCTCCAGATTCTTTGGGGTTTTTTTTGCCAGAGGCATTAGCTGGATGAGCTAATGCAGGAGGATTGGTGACATGCAGCTAGGAGGGGATAGAGCCATGTCAGTGCTTAATTTAGGTTGATGTCACTTCTGGGATTGGGCCTTTACAGTGTATTTCCATGACGATGCAGAAGGATGATACGCACCTTTTTCTTTCTATCTTACCTTCCTCCATTGCCACCCCAGGTTTCAAACATCTAGTGCCAGCCTTCCTTATCTTGTGTCAGCTCTGGCTCTCATCTGTCTTTCCTGTCTAACATTCTAAAGATCAGGAAACAGTCCCCCTGAAAGAGCAGATACTTCTACCATTTCTGTTTGAAGAAGGAATCCCGGATGAGCAATTCCTCAGGAGGTAACAGGGATGGGTGCTGTTAAAGCCATTACATTTGTTCAGCTGCACAGAAGACCACAGTGAGTTCGTGTGAGGACTGTAATTCAGTCTGGGTAGAATCCATTTGCTTAAAAACCAACTGCCCATTGTTTGGCCAGGAGTGCTCTGAATACATATAATACATTATTATTAAAGAAATAATTAAATCTTTCATTGCCTTTAATTCAAAGAGCCTGGACACAGTAGACTGCAATAATCTGATCTTTATTCTGGGAAATACACTGGGAAAACTGCACATGTATCTGCTGCAAAGTTTGAAGTAATTTAGTGAAACAATAGTCTATAATAACTGATAAATTGTTCTCAGCTGCACTGTTAAAAATTTAAAAACAGCTCCTTCAGAAATCACACTGGTGTTACAGTGGAGCAGTTAGAAAAGGAGGCCTATGCTTAGAACACGGGAAGGTAAGACTTACGTACAAATATATTGAACACTAGTTTGCACACGGTGGACTTGACTCTTAGCTGAGGTAGCTCAAACGAAAATCAGATTCTGAGCCTCACTTCTTACAAGCCTGTTTCAGTCCCAATATAAGCAACAGCATCCACCGTATTCCTTTAATTTATATTGCCTGTTGTGGTGCTAAAAGAGACTCAGAGAACAATTGTACATTCACCACTTTACTTAAATGGATAGTGTGTTGTAAAACATACTGTCCCTACTGTACTTGCCCCATGATGTTTGCATTATGGAATCAGAATTTTCATGTGGCAAGTTGAAGGGATTTTCCAGTGGTTTTCACCCCAGGAGCTTCTGAAGCTGTGGGATTCCACCAGTGTTCAGTTTGTAGCAGGGACACAGTTTTACATAACTGCAGTTGTCTCATTTCCTTTTTGTAGGTCAGAGTAACTGACAGAATCTAGAAGGAGGAGGCACATTCATCAAATATGGAAGAGGATACCAAACCTCTCTTGGTTCCTGTGGGAGGCGATGAAAGCAGTTATGGAATCATGAACATACAGTTCAATCCAGAAGATTTTAAGTGCAAAAGGTATGAGGAAGACTGAACCTACAGAATGATTGTATAGCAATGAGTGGTTTAATCTGTGCTTTTAGCAACAGAATCCTAAGAAGACAGAAGACTAACTTTTGGAAACCAGGTTCTGAGTACAAACAGTTAGTACTTTGTCTCTATATGGTATTATTTCTAAGCACCGGGTGAACAGATGTTCATAGTGTGTTTTCTTGTAAGGATAAGACTTTTCTATTGACATCACTTCAGAGAGAGTGGTCAATAAGAACTTGGCATGTAGCTTTTACAGTGCTCTTCAAACACTTAATATCGTGTGTGCATACTGAAGGATGACTGTTTTTATTTAGCACAACAAACTGAAATGTTGAGACTCTGCAAGAAAGCTTGCCAGGTGATGTAGATGGCTGTTGGTATGTGTAAATGGCTCTGTACACACTCTGCAGGTGATGCTGGAAAAATACATTCTTTGCGAGTACTGAGGGAATTGAGCGACATTTACTGCCTTGAAGAAAAAAACCTAGTATTTTCTGAGATTGAGCAAATATGAAAAATTCAGCAGCCAAGACTTCTTGCCATGCCTGCAAAAATAATATGTATCTAGCTAAGTGGTTAATCTGCATGTTTTCTTAAGAGTTTAACAGCTCTGTTCCCCAAAGGAGGTTGGAGTGGGAGACTTCCTCTCCTGCTGCAGTTAAGATTTCTGTGAGCTGGTCCCAGAACCAAAAGTGAGATCAGAGTGGGAGCTAGTCTTCCTAAGCTAGCTGGAGGCACCAGCTCTGGTTTTTTAGATGGTGTAGCCCTGTGTGTGGCTCTTTTTTTGCCCTTTGCATCCAGCATCATATTTCTGTAGAGCAGTTTTCCCGAAGGAACTGAAGATGGCACTGTTGTATACAGAATCCTCTTGCTGGGGACCACTTCAGCAAAAAAAGAGGTTTTGGTTATAGTGTTTTGCTGCTGTCCCAGCCTGTAGCTTTGGAAAGCCATGAGAGCCTGCTTACACATTAGCTAGAGGCTAAACAATCTCTTTTTTCTCTGCAAGCAGAGGAAGGAGGATAAGGGTCTGAGTGAGTCCAGGGGAACAAATGGAGCATGGGCGTAGGAGCATACAGAATTGTATATATAAAGGCTAGGAAACAGTAGAGTACTTTCATGTGGGAACGGAAATGTGCAAAATGAACTCTTGCTTTATCTTCTTTCTGAGAAGTGTCTGAGGCCCTCCTGGTGTAGGACGGCTGCTTATTTATATGACTTTGGGAGCTCCCTGTGTCGGAGGAATTATGTGTTGTGTTTGAAGAGCAGTGGGTTTCAGGTGGTGTGGTGCTGCAGGAGCAATGACAGAAGTCTACATCTTTGTGATACATCGAAATACCAAGATCTGCGTTTCAAAACGGAGGCTAGGTGTTGTTTCCTTATTGTGTGGCTTTTTTCTGTTTTTTTTAAGTTTGGAGACGCAGCTTCATAAAAGGTCATAGCATGTAGCATTTGGTCCCTCCCCAAACGCAGAGGCGGGTACTTGGATTGTGTTCCCACCTCCACAACATCCCACTTTGCAGATCCATCCATTTTGGCTTTATTGCTCCTCCCTTTAGTTCATTCTCCCATTTTCTACACCCTAATCTTTTGCCTTCTAAGTACGCAGAGGCATAAAGATGACAGATAGAAGCCCTGGGATATCAGGAAGGGCTGGAAATCCTAGTGGTGCCAAACAAGCATGAACTCCGTCTCTGCATATTAGAAGAGGTGGTGCAATCATTAGAAGAAGGGATGAGGAAGAACGGGCCATCAGGGTCTGTGTCACAGCAGTGGGCAGTTTGAAAGGCTTCTTCATTAGAGCTTTAGGGAGTTGCAGCTCCAGGGGGAGAGGGTTATCATGCATAAACGTATGAGACGGTGCAAGTGCAAAGTACATGATTTGCTCTGTTTAGTTTGCTTCTTTTTTTAACTCGCTATTCAGAAACCTGATCAGGCGTTGGTGGGTGGCCATTTTGCTTTGATTGAGGTAGCTCTTGAAGTGTTTGGTGTGATTTGCTTACAATCACTGTTTGTCTTTCTTACTGCTGTTCTGTTCTTTTCTATCGGTTGTTTGAGATTTGATGGCATTTACATAGTTATTTGGTTTTCTTAACAGCTTGGAGAATTTGGGATTTTTGAAAAGTAAACACTGAAAAGCATACATAAGAACAATAAGCTAATTGTTTTTTAGAGTTGTAAATTATTTTGTCTTGTATTCTTTTGCTAATTTGGGGAAAATATAAAGCCACTTTTAATCCTCTTAAAGAGGATGTTACTATTTTTCACAATGACCTGAATTACTCACACCTTATTAGGTGTGTTTCGCCCATTTTGTAGGTCCCTTTTCAAAACTAGAATGTCGTTGCTGCAATGCTTATTGATGATTATTGTATGCAAGTGAGGGAGTTGCTTTTTTTTCTTCTGACTACTCTTTAGATCTACTTATTGTCAACAGATACTGTAGTTGTCTTCAGCAATACTTGAACCTTCAAAGAAACAAGTGATGTTTTGTGTTAGTTGTTTTACATGTGAAAAAACTTGACAGTGCCCCCTGCTAAAGGGAGATCAAGCCTTCTTCCTTTTTTCTATTATTTTTCAAGTCCCATAGTGTTCTCACTCAATGTAGGAGAGATCAGTAGGTGAAATTAAACAGCTATAAATTAAACAATGAAGATGACAGTCAGTGAAGTCTTTTTAATCTAAAAGTGGTTGGTTGCCTTTTATTTTCAAAGTTCTTTTAACTTACAAAAACATAGACAATGGTCAGGACTAACCTGTGCAAAACTACCGTTTTCTGCATTTATTATGCTTTTAACCTTCACACCCATGTGGTCTTTTTACTCCATTGCCTGCTTTTAATTTTCCTGTGTTGCTAACATTTTTACAAATTCATAATATTGCTACTTCCCAACCAGGAAGAATTAGAACCTGCTTAATTAAGAACCTTCATATATCTCTGTAAGGGAAGAATAGAATAGCTTTGCCTTTGATGCAGAAGAGGGAACAGTGCTTGAAATGTGGAGTGATAAAGCTTGTGATTTTTTGTTTATATGCATATCCTGTGAGCAACAGAAGTGACTTAGTATTGTGATCTGAAAGGTTATTTTGGTTCTGCACCCAGCATTTTAAGATACTTCTGTGGTCATGATGTAATTGTTAAAATGGCAATGGTGATATGAATGTGGAAAAAGTTTAAGTAAAAGGTATTGCCAAAAGAATAAAGATCTTATAGGATAAACTGTAAGCATATTGTTTACAATGCTTATGTAAATTTAGACGGCTTGGAAAGTAAAAATCAAGTCAGTTGTGGAATTCCTTGTAACAGGTTTCCCTAATAGAAGTGCACAGGTATCCATAATGCTTCTGTCCAGATAGGCAGTTCCCGATAAATAAATAGCAGCCAATGAATATAGTCGTCTTATCATGTTTTCTCCTTACTTTAATTTCCATGAGAGTGAATCAGTATTACTCCTTAGTTTCTCCTATGCCATATACAGCATTCCTATAATAAGTTGGTGACTTGATAAAACAATAAAGCCAAAGAAATTTATTAGCTTTATTTCTGTATAATAATCCTATTACATCCCTGAAAAGTAACTGGTAGATGTGGGGTGTCAAAGAAATCTGTGCAGTAAGCTAAAGTGGCTCCTTGTGGTCTTTTTGGAGGAGAGGAAACAAACTGTGAAGCATCGGTTAAAGAGGTTT
This sequence comes from Phalacrocorax aristotelis, assembly GCF_949628215.1. Lineage (NCBI taxonomy): Eukaryota > Metazoa > Chordata > Aves > Suliformes > Phalacrocoracidae > Phalacrocorax > Phalacrocorax aristotelis. Next base: position 62,639,318 of record NC_134311.1, read on the forward strand.
GGGGTTTTTTTGTGTTTATTTAAATATGAAAAGTTTATCTAATGTGAAGTCATTAATACCATCACGTAGAGCCAAAACATTCTCTAACACAAAAAATTGTGTTACATTGTAACAGCTCAACACTTGGAACACTACTTTTGATCAGATGACCAGGACCAGTTGCTTACTGTTTAAAAATATTTCAGAAAAGGTATGCAGAAAACAGTATTATTTAGTTTAAAACTTCATGAGATGGGTATCCACCATACTGCTTCATTACTCTGCAAGATGTAGTACATGGCTGAAAACACCCAGAAAAAAGACGTAGCACTTACGGATGCTAGCAGTTGCAAGGTTGTATGTAGTTTGCCAAACAAATTTTCCTATTGTGCTCTTCTCCCTAATCTTCCAAATCCAACACTTGAACTTTGTCTACAACAATATTTGGAAACAACTTTAATCACGAGCTTCTCGTTTCGTTTTCTTTGCTTGCAGAAATTGCTATCCAAGTTCATAATGTGAGGAAGTTTGGACAGAAGCCCTCTTCTCTCTTTTCCTGGACCAGAACTAGAATTCTTATTAACTGTCCCTTTGTGTGAGTGAGAAATAACTAGCAGATGAGTGTAGCTGCAGGTTTTCTGGGAATGGTTTCTGAAGTACATGTGTGGCATGTGGTGTATGGGAGGTGTGGACCTCCTGCAAGAGATCCTGCATCTTGTCCGTAATCATTGTGCTGTGGAAAACAGCTGCGTTTTACTGATGTGTTTGCCCTGTTAGAAAGAGCATTGCTTTTCAGGCTAGCTGTTGAAATGTAAATTCTAATTGTGTTTCTTGGTATGGATATAATAAATCTATTCAACACCATAGTTTATCTCAACATGTCAAAATTGTCTGTACTGTTTCACATTAATAGTCACACCCTCCAGTGATTTAACCTCCCCCCTTCCCCCAGATCACACTGTCCCACATCCTTTTCATAATCTTTTTTGTCACGTGAGAGGTATAATCTGATTGCCTGCATAAATCAGAAAGTTTTCTAGGAATCTGTTGCAGCTGCTCATGCTTACATGTATAGAGTGCTTGCCTGCTAGACTTAAGGTCCCTGAAGAGAATTTTCCAAAATACATCCCAGATTATATCCTGCCTGCTTTTGGCTTTGAAAACCTCAGTCTTTGAAAACTTCTTTGAGTTCTTGAGAGTGTGTCAGGCTTCTGTCTGAGTATGCCCTACAAGAAGTCTTCGATACGTCTGTAGCTGGGGGCTGGGAGGCGACCTCGGTCCTAGACAGAGTGCTACCCACTCCTAGTGGAGAATGGGGAGGAAGGTTGCATCCCAGCCTCCTGCCCATGTAGCTTCCAAGTCAGACTGTTTTCAAAGAGATCTCTTAACAGCCATAAAACTGACGGGTGGACAGTCTGTTTTAGCATAGTCACTTGCTCAGTAAGACTAGAGGTGCATGAAAATTAATTGCTGCTTTAGAGCATTTTCATTCTCAACAGATGCACACCAGAAGGGATCAAGATGGGAACGAGCACAAGTACCGGAAGCACTAAACATGTGCACTCCTCCAGACAGGAAGCAGCAGCAACAGAATTTCTTTGGGCTTGTGTAATTTTTTTTTTCCCTCATCCATAGGTCAGATTCTTGATCATACCCTTCTGTATATTTGTTTGGTTGTTGACTAATAACACTCCTTTCCCCATAAAATAGGATGTTATATTCATGTTTCATGTTACTTTAATTTAAAAATCTCGCATGGCTTTAACTTGAATTGCTTTTAAAAAATAATCTCCCACTGTTTTCCAGTCTTGAAGAATTTTCTTTTTGACATCCATGTCAGCAGTTGTTTAACACCATTTTGAAGGAGATCTTTGCCACAGACCTGCTTGCTTTGAAACAAACTGTAGGCTTCGTCTCCAGTGTTATTTTTCCACAGTAGCAATGGAAGATTATGGAGATGTACTAATAATATTAACTGGAGAGTGAGAAACAGGTAGTCCTCATGAAGCTCTTCACACTATGCAGCTGCCATATAATTAGCAAAACACATACTTTTCATGTTCTACATATAATGTGTGTCAGTGACCCAGAAAGAAAACAGCAGGGAGCTAACTGGGGGTGGGGAGGCGTTTAAACATATTACGTTTCCTGTTCTCATAACTACAGTCTTTTAAGTCCTTTGGAGCTGACAGTCAATGAGTATTTTTGTACGTTACATACCTATGGAGTTAGTTTGCCCTGTGTGTCTCTGACTTGAGTAGTAAAACTATTGCTTAAAATATATTCCTGTTTAATTGAGGTATCTCTCTTATTCGTTTGTAAGAACAACACAGAAGTCCACACATGAAATGGGGATTTCCCCATGTCATAGACATGGGAAAAAATTAGCCAACTGAGAATGTTTAAAGATTGAAAGTGTGTACACTTTCATTTCAGTGATTGGGAAACAGCTTAGCAAATCTGAGCTGTTTTTCCATGATGAAGGATGATGTGGGAATTAAAGAAGGCTAAGACGAAGGAAAGCATGAGTTTGTGGGGAAGGAAGTTATTTTTCTGTTTTCCACTTTTGTCCATGAGTTTTTATTAGTCCCATAAATACTCATACTTGCTGTATTGCTTTAAGCGCACAGGATTAAGGACCTATCTTCATCTCTTCCAAAGATAAAACATCCAGCTTCAGAGCTGTTTTCATTTTCTTTCTTCCAGATAGAAGATGGTGCCACAATGCAAATGCTTAATGATTCACTGGGAAAGAGAATGGGACCTTTGTCACAGTATTGAGAGCTGGGGCAGGGGGAGTTGACCAAGTTCCTTTATAGTCTGAGCCAGAAATGGGTATAGAAAAACAGTTGGTTCAAACAGGCTTTGCTCATATTACAGGAAAAATGGCATGGATTTATTGCTGACCTAACTTCTGCTCTTGGTAGCCTTGAAATTTGTTGTGATCCGTAATGCTGTGGGTTCTGGTTTTGGGGTGGTTCTTGTTTCTGAGTGATTTAAACATAACCTGGAAGAAGATCAGAAAGCTGTTGAGATTGCTTTAGGAATTAAAAGTACTGGTGAAAGGGAAAATACCCCAAAACGCTATATCAAGGCTTACAGGTCACCAGTGTCCCCTCTTTTGTTTGATAAATCAGCCTGTCAGTTCTGGGAGTGAACGTGGCTTTTAGGCAATAGTACAGTATGCTTGTATGGAAGTAAATATTACCTGATTTAAAAAAAAATCTCTGCAATATCTTGATAAGGTTGCATATCTCTGGTAGCGCCCCTTGCATGAAGCTAGATTTATGTTGTGTGGTAAGTTTAGGAGCAGCTTTCACTCTGATTGCTCTGTACCTACCTGTGTGTAGAGAAAACAAGGGATGTGTGATGTGGCTGGTTTCTCCTTTAGTGGCTGTGACCCTGCCTGCATTCAAACTCAGCTGAGGAAGAGGGAAGGCCTGACCACCTGTATTCTGTACACCTCTGTATGAGAGATGCAGGACTTCTGTTGCTGAAGTTCTGTTCGATATGATTACCTTAATTAAATCTGAAGGGAAGTTGTGAAGTAGTTCAGAACTGCAAACGGACATGTGTTGTTCCATGTTCTGTGGCAAATTCTGTTCCTGGTTACATTGACTTAAAAATAGTATGAGCACATGGACTTACTTGGGGTTGGTTCCTAACCCATTAAGCACAATTTCATGCAGTGTTTTTGGCTAGGTAAGTAGTTCCTAGCCTTTTCATAGGTGGTCCTCGTTACCACTGCTCATTCCTCTCTTTCTGTCTTGCTTCCGCATTCTCACACTTTCTACCTCTGTTCCTCATCACTAGTTCTAGCAACACTGGTTATTAGCATTAATAAGCTTGGCCAAGCTTATTACCATGCAGTTCTGGTGTGACTCATTGTTGACAACGAAAAGACTGGGTATTAGGTCAGAATTTTTATGATTGATTGCCCCTCAAAATCTGGGCAGGAGTCCATTTTAATATGGATGATATAAACACATGGTTCTTTCATGGATGGTAGCTTCCCTCATGGCAGTGATATTTTTGCATTTACTTTGTGTCAGTGAATTACAATCTCATTCTCACCCTGGGTGATGGTAAGCTGTTCTCTGACTTTTATGTTAACTCTCATGTTCTGAGGTTTTAAGGGTTTTCCTTTTCTTTCTTTTTTTTTCCCCTCCTTTAGACCATTTCATGTGGAGCCTACAAACATAGTCAGTGTGAATGATGACATGCAAAGAGTCACTGATGAAGCTTCAGCAATGAATAAGCGGATTCATTACTATAGCAGGCTCACGTCTCCTGCAGACAGGGCATTGGTAAGGCAAAGACAAGGCTGGATTAATTGAGAGGTCTCTGGTATGTTGGGTCTTCCACAACCTAGGTTTATAAAAGAAGTACAAATAAAGGTAGAGGGAGAATGGCTCTGCAGCTTGCTTTGAAGTAAATATCTAGTAGCTGAGTGCCTTAACAAGGTCTTGTGTTATCACAGGTAGTGGTTGACTTCTTGTGCAATGTCTTCATCATCCAAAGAAAATATACAAAACAGCTTGAATTTTCTAACAGTGGTCCAGGCTACCCAGATGTGTGTACTCATTTCTCCCATCTATAAGAGGATTTAAGTATTGATCAACTGCAGTGATTGAACTAGCATGATCTGTGCATAGTATGTTACAGACATTTTGTAGAAGAAAAATATATTTTTCTGCTGTCTAGCTACAAATCCTATCAACTGTTTTTCATGGGGAGAAAATTAATGTAGTCCAGCATATTTTTTTAAATGCACTTTTCATGGACATATTTTGTGATTTACAACAGTTGGCTTGCTGTGTTTGGGACAATAGTTACTTTGGTGTTACTAATAAGTCTTGGTTTTTATCCATTTGTTAGATTGCTCCAGATCATGTACTTCCAGCTCCTGATGAAATCTATGTGTACAGTCCATTAGGAACTGCTTTTAAAGTTGACAGTTGCGCAGATGGCTATGGTAAAAACTCCAGTATAGTGACAATGTATGTTAAGCACCTTGCCCTATATTAGCCAAAAAATGCATTGTTATTGAATGTTCTGTATTGCATGCGTAACTATTGTAGCTAAGAGGATAGTATGACGTAAGATCGCTTCTTAAGTTATTCAGTGGCTTTTTTCTTTTCTTCCTAGATTTATGATATGGAATACAATGATGGGTACATCTATACTAAGTATCCCATGGGGAATAAAACAGGTAAAACTCTGAAAAATGTATGTGTATGAGAATGTTTTTGGCAACATGCCTTGCTCTTCATTTTTCTGTAGTGTTATGGATAAAGAAAGTAAATTATATTTCTTCCTCTTAACAGGCAGGCTTTACTTCTGGAATCATTCTCATTTTACTGATGGGCGTTTTGACTCTTTATTGCTGCTACAGAGTTGTGAAGTCACGCAAAATGATACGTAAGAAATACAGAGCTTCATAACACAAATATTTCCGTTGTGTGTGAAATACAGAGATCTAATAGATTCTTAGTTTGTATCCTTAGTGTATGTTAGACCTCACCTGCAAATAAAAGCTTGTAGTCTGGATCTAAGCTCTGTAAGCTAAATGTCTGTCTTCCTGTACTAGATTATCCTTCAGTTCCTTGGGACCTAAGTATTGCAGTCAAACGCAAAGTCTTAGCAAGCAAGGTTTCAGATGTTCACTTACTAAACGTTTGGCGACTTAGGGAGTTAGAGGCTTCCCATCTTCCTCAAAAGCACTGTCCAGTTCTCTACATGTATTTCTGATCACGTTCTGCAGTGGAACAGCATGGGCTGTAGCTGCATCTGCTTGTGTTGCATGCCTGTACTGCCCTAATACTTGTATATATTCTGTGTTGGAAGTAATTTGTGGACAATTGCTTCACTGACCATAGTTCTACTTAAAATGTGCTTTTGTTGTTCAAAACTCATCTTGCAGCTCTTGTAGTTGGTGCTTTTATGCATAAACTAACCCCTCACTTCCTCAAATAAAGGCAGTTAAGACCTCAACTTTGTGATGGCTCATTTCAGGGCATTGTTGAGGACTAGTTCATAGTGTGACCTACTAGCCATAACTCCTGCAAGAGGCTGTAACTGCAAATGCATTGCTGCAGGTTGCCACCATGTCTTATTCCAGTGCTTCTGGAAGTACTTGTTGTAGTATCGCCATGCAAAAAGGCCTTTACTTTGTCAGGCTCCTTCAGTCAAACTCCTAGTGAGCGTTATGCTTTAAAGTTCATGGCTATCTTGTTAGCCCTTGGAAGCATTGTGACCTTTGTGTCAGAGTATTCTGAAACAAGAACACATCCTGTCATGAAGAGTTCTACTGATTCTTAATATAACATTTTCTTTAGATATGTTTCTGTTTTTTTGTATCTTCTTTAGCTTTAATAGATACCTCAAACTGGGAATTCCCAGATGTTTGCAAGTATTACTTTGGATCCTTTGGTCAATGGTCAAGCCTCTTATTTTCTATGGTATCGCTTGTTGGAGCCATGGTTGTTTATTGGGTGCTTATGTCCAATTTTCTGTTCAACACAGGGAAGTTTATATACAGTAAGTATACATTTTTGTTTAACTTTTACAGCTATCATGTGGAAAGATCAAGACTTTGCTTTATATTGAAGGAGGATTGTCTGTTTTACTTAATCTTGATTTTCTGTTACTTTGCATGAAAAGTCAAGCCAGAATAAGTAACTGTCTGTGAAGTTATGGGCACAGTCATGTATGTTTTCAAAGCCAGTGTCTCAATCTCTCAAAGCATGGTTTTAATGAAAGACCAAGTACCAATTATCTCATTTACGTGTCAGTAATGAGGCTTCTTGGTGTAGTTTAAACAACCCAAACCTGGTTGCTTGGTTCCACTGTGTATTTTCACTCCCCCCTTGTTTGCATGGGTGTAACTATTTGAACAGCCATATAACAGGCTAGGCTGTTGAAATGATACAGGTTAATGAAAAAAAAATCTAGTTTCATTGAAGATTTCAGCAAACACACTTAGAGTGGTGCCATATAGAAAGCTTCTGCAAGCATCCCTTAAGGAACGATGAGTTGTAGCACAGTGAAAGAGTGATTCTTAGACTGGCATTCTTCAAGGGAAAACATATTTGTTATTTACACCTTTGAACGTGCACAGACACACAAGGTTTTGTGGATACAATCAATTTAGGTATGTAGAGTTGTGGGAATAAATGATGGAATTTGAAGAGAGCTTTGAAATTTGGAGAGCTTTGAAAATCTGACTTGTGTTGAATAGCACAACTAAGATTTAAGAGCTTCTGTTTTGAAGATAATTAACAAATCTCTGAGGCAAATAACAGCACAGACACTTATTCCTCTTAAACCATGTTTAATTAGAGTTCCCACCATCCCTGAAGGACGTACTTTACTTTATTGGGTAATGACAGGTGTATTTTACAGCTGACCTAATTCATATGTTGTTAAGGCTATTTCATTTTAGACTTTGTTTTTTTAAAAATAAGGTTAGCACTGTAACCCTGAATTATTCTAAACCAAATAACTCCAATTCTAATAAGCAATCTTCAGAATGATTGAAACAGTTCCTTTTCTAGGAAAAAACTCCTGCCTTTCCCTGAGCTTGGCATGCAGTTTTATCACTTACTTATATTTGTTAGGTGTTCTTATTTGTTTGTGATAACTTTAATCATTGGATTCTTGTCCTAACTTTGATGGTGGCTGCTTAATTAGTAAGTTATAAAATGGGTAATAGGTATAGGTTTGACCAATGGCATCTTCCAGCCATGCCTTTCTAAGTTATTCTAAGCAGGCTACTGTATTTAATCCTAGTACATTCAAATGACTTTTTGAAAAATCTGTACACACAATTTAGGTGGGAACAAATTGATTTCCTAAGGGAAGATGTTCTGGAAATCAGTAGTAGGCAAAGAATGCAAGAACCGTAAGCCAAGTATGATATGCTGTCTTGGCTTTTTTTTTTAACACGGTATCCCATGCTTTTGTTCTGGTTTTGTTTCATGAAACAAAAATAAATCTATAAATGCAATTGCTAGTCTTAAAATACTTTTTAAGTACAGAGGAAACGTAAGTTGGCCATCTGTCTATAACTAATTTTAAAGCACTCTAATTCTGTATGAGCTATGAATTCTTTCGATGGCTTCATGCCAGGTACTGATTTTTTAAGTGGCAACAAAACAGTAGCAAGTGAGGGGTGACAAATTATTTTAATTAAATCTTCTGATTGTTGTATACAGTGAACTGATATCAGTAAGTATAAGAGACTCAATTGTGATTAAGGGTGTCATAAATCAAAATGAAGAAACAAAAAATAGTTTTCTTCTCACATGACTTTTTGCTTTGATTATGAGAAACAAGCTGCTATCAATTGCATTTAAAAAATCTGAGGCCTACTGCCCCATTTGATTTTATGTGTGCATAATAATCCCACATGCAGCAGAAGCAAATTTTAACCATAGATACAGTAATTAGATTTCCAAGCTGATGGGCATTTTCTGTGTCTATATATACATAAATATAAGGCAACTTCTATCCAGTACTCTCATACTCTTGAAGTTGCAGAAACTCAAAAATATCTGGTATGGCAGGGAAGTAAAGTAGCACAGGAATGTACTGGAAACAAAACGCTACTAGAGATGACTGTAGACAGTGAGACTTAAACCTTTTTCCTGAGATTCCTTTCTTTAAAATACAACATGGAAAACGCATCCCACTGAGCCTTTTCTGAAGAAAAGATTAGAAAAATGAGTAGGGGAAGCTTTTTCCATGTTATACCATCTGGGTATGGTTGCATGCACTTTTTTCTGTCCCAAAAGAGGGTGGTCTTAAGATGTATCTCAACACTGCAGAGGAACTGGGACAAGTGGAGGTGTGCTGGGGGAATAGGAATGAGCAGTTGGGAGGGGAGCCCAGAGTATTTCCTTACTTCATTTTTATCAAGTCAACAGATAAAAGCTTAATAGCAGGTTTGGGACATTGACAATAAGATTTTCTTCTTCTTTTCAGACTTTGTTCATGACATTAATGTAACAGATATTGTTCCTGGTACGAATGGAAGTAACAAAGGTAAGAATCACTGATTAGTATTGTGTTTCCTGGTTTGAGGGGGGATTTAAAGGCAAACCATCATGTTCCCAAGCCTAACTACATTCCAGTTATAAAGTGTATATCATACATTCTAACTACCTTTTTGGCAAAAGAAAAAAACCTGTAATTTTCTAGATGAGATTTGTACTTCCACAAATAACCACACACTTGGAAAGCTTGATAATTGGGGAGGGGAAGGAAGGGAAGGAATTAAGTAGGTGTGGGGATAAGGATTAAAAAGCAAATTACAAGTATGTGTATACCCATCTAGATCCTCCTTCAAACCATGAATGTTAGACCTCTTAACAGTAGTTGTACAATGAGGAATTGCCTTAAGGGATTTTAACTTTGGCATCTAAAATTGAGGCACATCAGATCTGTTTACTCTTTAAAATCTTGGCTGGGGCATCTTTGCTCATCACCACCTCTGCAGCAACATTCTTATTTAAAAAAAAAATGCTGTAAGAACAGCTTTAATGATGCTGAGCACAAAAAGGAACAAGTGTCAGGCTATGTGAGCATCTACCTGTGTTTTTGGAGTCTGACGTTTGCACAACTAAGGGAAGAAACTGCAGTCAAGTATGAAGATAGGTCTTTTGGGAGTTTGTAAGTAGGCAGAATAATGTAGAATAAAGATAGGAGCTAGGCATTGTCAGCCTCTGATCTTCCTGACTATATATAGTAACTGAATGTATAGTTCTTTGTTATGAAGCAGAAAATTTTCTCTCTCCTGTGTGCTTATGGGAATGGGGAAACATTTCAGTACCAGGCAGACAGCTGTCTGTCACACTAGCTGCAGCCGTGTTACGGAGAGCAGCTGTTTGTAGTCAAGCAAAGGAGTTCAGAAATAATTCTGAAAAACAGTTGATTTTCATTTGAGCTAGTGTTGAATCCTGTTTCTCCTACAGTCCTGACGAGCAAGGTACCAATAGCTGCTGCAGTGCTCTATCTCCTGTCATCTCTCCTGCTTCTGCAGTTCTGTCCCATTCTTATGCAGCAGGGGGTATAACTTGGAGACTAAGTAGAGAACAATATTCTGCAGCATCCTCCAGCAACTTGAAGATTTAAAGCAGCTGCTTCACAAAATTAAGGGCTGCCAGATGCTTAGATAACTCTTAGCAGGGCATTCAGGGCTACCAAGCAGACCAGTAAGAACAAAAGCATTTTTCAAGGTCTGTGAAACAATCCTCTTGTAAGCAATGGAGAGAAAGCAAATGAGAAAACTGGTAGTAAAGTAACAGAATGGTCTCCCAAGAAATTTAACAGAATACTTTTTACACCTTTGCCTTTGTAACAGAACAGGCACGTAGCTGATGGGGGAGGGAGGCTATAAAGTATTGTGAGATGCCAAAATTTAAAATAAGACATTATGAGAACGATAACACAGGTTCATATTTCAACACATAACTTTGTATGCATGTGTTAGAAAGAAATGCTGATATTAACAAAATCAAATAAACATGTTTTCATCAAGGGATTTTTTTGTTTGGTTGGTTTTGTTCCAGTCACTTGTTCAGGTGTTGCCATTGATCAGCCACCAAGTAATACAAATGTGATGTTCGCTTTTGGCAGCATTAGTAGTGCATATCTTAAATTACTTCTGTTGTGTTGTCTAGCAGTGATATACTTGCACCTACACGGCACCAAGATGACAGGTTTTTTTGGTTCGGTGCATGAGTTTTAGACCTGCCAATTGTTCTAGTAGCTTTCTTGTGATCCTTAGTTTGTGTGATCCCAGAGCAACGTACAGTAATGCAGGTTCTTCTGTACACAGATGCACTTGAATCTTGGTTCATATGATCTTACTGTAGTGTGAAGGGAAGATTACAATGCGAAATACTCAGCCAGATGCAAAGGTGTGTTGCTATGACTTGATTCCAGCAGGTGCATGTAGGCACTGAACACACCTAGTTATAGGTATGTGACCTTGAAGGCTGATCCCGTGCCATGGCTCACGCTTCAGACAAATTAGCGTCTTTGTTTTGCTCAGCTGAAAGAACCGTAGCACTTGTTGGCTTAGAGTGCAGGGTGCCTAGCTCTGAAGTCTTAGTGCTGAACTCCTGATAAGAAAACAAACAGAAGTTAGAAACTGAGTTATAAAACATCGCTTTTGAATGATCCTATGCCCCATGGGGTGAACGCTCTCCAGAAGTTATGGGTTCTTGGCTGTGAAGGTTCTGTGCAACTAAAAACACTTTTCATCTGGGGATATTTTTTGTTTTTCTTTCTTTCAGTCATTTGTCCAAGTGCTGCTAACAGTCACCCACAACACAACAGGAGTGTGATGTTCTCTTCTGGCAACAGTACAGGTTTCGCACTCTTTGAGGAGTGGTGGAACAAATCACAAACAGTTCCATTTTATTTGGTTGCTGTTCTTCTGCCCCTGCTAAATCTGAAGTCTCCATCCTTCTTTGCAAAGTTTAACGTCCTAGGTAGGTAACAAATACTGTTAAAGCATTGGTTCATTGTGGCTCAAGTGTATAGAAAACAGTGAAAGCTACTCCAATGAGTAGAATCATAGAATCATTTAGGCTGGAAAATATCTTTAAGATCATCAGGACCAACCATAAACCTAACTCTGCCAAGTCCACCACTAAACCATGTCCCTAAGTGCCACACCTACATGTCTTTTAAATACCTCCACAGATGGTGACTCCACCACTTCTCTGGGCAGCCTAGTCCAATGCTTGACAACCCTTCGGTGAAGAAACTTTTCCTGACATCCAATCTAAACCTCCCTTGACACAACTTGAGGCTATTTCGTCTTGTCCTACCGCTTGTTACTTGGGAGAAGAGACCACCACCCATGTCACTGCAACCTCCTTTCAATTAATTGTAGAGTGATAAAGTCTCCCCTCAGCTTCCTCCAGACTAAACAACCCCAGTTCTCTCAGCTGCTCCTCATAAGAAACACTTGTTCTCCAGACCCTTCACCAGCTTCGTTGCCCGTCTCTGGACACGCTCCAGCACCTCAGTGTCCCTCTTGTACTGAGGGCCCCAAAACTGGACACAGCATTCGAGGGGCAACCTCACCAGTGCCAAGTACAGGGACAGATCACTTCCCTAGTCCTACTGGCCACGCTATTCCTGGTAGAAGCCAGGGTGCTGTTGGCCTTTTTAGCCACCTGGGCACACTGCTGGCTCATGCGCAGCCAGCTGTTAGTCAAGATCCCCAGGTCCTTTTCCACCAGGCAGCTTTCCAGCCACTCTTCCAGTAGTTTGCTGGCAGCCAATACTGTGCCTCAGAGTGGCTCGTTGGTTGGTTTGTTAATCACACACAGGCTTTTGCTTAAGTCTTACAGTTAATAGGGAGTTAATTTTTTTTTTACTTTGCTCCCTTGATAATCCTGTAAAACAAGTACCACTATGTTTGCAACAGATTTTCCCAAATGATGGTACCCATACTACTATGCAGCATTTGATGCATACTACCTTGGGACGGTCAGGCATACCCGTCTTCATCTGGTAAACATTTCAACATGAGCAGTTACTTCCAAAGATTGCTTCTGATCTAAAGTAATTTGCTACCAATCAGTTGATTAATTAATCACAACATCAGTCAATCAGTGTAACCTATTGCTGTACTTTGCTGCAGTCCCAATACCCTGGCCTATTTTGTGCTACAAGGATAAAAATTGTGATGTCTCCTTGCTTCCATGTCTTGAGACAGGAGACTGAGGCAGGTGGAATTGGTAAAGTGGACAAACCACATGGATGGTGGGTGGGGTTGGTCACATTTCATGGAGCAGGAGAGGTCTGAGGGCATAATGTTGAGGCCCATGATGAAAAGAAAGGGAAAAGGAGATGGGGATCACGGAACCAAGGTGGAGATGTATTATAAAGGAGGTAGAGGACAGGGAAGTGTGAGGGTCTAGTTTGTCCTCTGTTCAATGTGACAATAAGAGCTTGGATCTGCTGTTGCTGGAACAACTAAACAAAAATACAACACAGGAATCTGGGTAAGTGATAGTGCTTCTGTGTAAAAAGTGAGGTTTTTATGTAGACTAGATATAACATTAGGGATAAGAAAATATTTTCCTAAGTGAGATCTACCCATAACTGTATCTGTTTTTTTAAATAAGGACATTATTGTGGGCAACTCTTTTTTTTATTTGAGAATCTAAATACTAAAATATGAAAATTCTTACAACTTCAGTAGATTATTATGCAATTCAGAAACTGTTCAAAGCTGCCTTAACTTTTGTAAACCTTGGAGTTTATGGGACAAGAAAAAATGGAAGGCAATTTTTGAGATGCTGAAATGAATATTAATAGAGCACTTCTATTTATCTTTACCGCTATGGAAACCTAAATCATTAGGAAGCTACAGAATATTTTAGCTGTTAAGTTGATCCTCAAGTACAGAACCTTTTCCTAATTCTTTGACTGTAATTTTGTGTAACCAAATGATAATTCATTCAATTTATTCTTTAACCTTGGAGATACTGCTAGAATTAAATTATGTCTTATCTGAATCTATTCTAAACTGTAAAAATGCAATTTCTTTGTCTTTACTTATAGCCTGTTCTGTGATTACTAACAGTCTTATTGGCCGCGAAGTTGCATTGCAGTAGCCTTAATTATTATTACACGGTTTACTTCAATTTTTAGGTAGTGCAGGAGTAATTCTAATTACCAACTATGATCAGGGTTATCCAAGGTTATGATCAAGATAAGGTTTAAATCAGTAGCAATCAAATGTCATGATCAGCTTCTAGCTCCCAGTGGAAAGTTCACAATTCAGAAAACATTCATGTTTTATTGGGCCCATTAGTTCAAAAAGTGTGACTGAATGGACGTTGTAATAGCTGCAATACTGTGTCTCATGTTAGATTAAAATCCTGACAGCTGAAGCTGGAACCAATCTGTTACTACCTACAGACCTCACTACCTGCCCAGCACCTGGTTTTACAGGGTACATCTTCCACTGTCAGTAGTGCAGTGTCTGGAGAACATGAAACATGCTGACAGCTTGTATTGCGTACAAGTGCATTATTCTTTCTCTCTGACCTATGAAAGAAATGAAAGAAAAAAAAAAAAGAATTAATACCAACCCTCAGTGTTCGGCCTACTGGTAACTAGTTGGATGGAGCAAGAATAAAACACAGTAGAGATACTTCCTACTGCCTCATGGTGTTTGTTTGGCTCTTGTCTTTTCTAGGTACGGTTTCAGTTGTCTACTTAGTTTTTCTGGTTACTGTAAAGGCTGCTCGTCTGGGAATCCACTTAGAATATACCTGGTTTACAGAGAATGATTTTTTTGTACCAGGTAAGATATTTAAAATGCAGTAATGAAGCATATATATTATGCATTTAAGATTTTAAAAGCAATTAATTAATTACTTTCTCATTTACCTGTTACCACCTCTGTGATATAAGTGAGCAAATGATGTCTGATGTTGCAGGTAGAGGCTCAGGAAGGATCCCTTATGACAAAGTGGCAAGGAATCCCTTTCCCAGTGATGTTCCTTAATTAGGAGACAGTATCAACACTGGAGAAGAGGAGGAGTGCCCATTAGAGGTATCTCCAACATATATCATATGACAGGGAGCTTGCCATAGTCCTGTTTCGCCTATATTGTAATAAGTTCTAGCTGCACCATTTTCAGATCATTCCTATTTCAGTAGCAGTTACAAATGGCAAACTGTAGACAGACTGGTAAACGTGCTCTTAAGTTTTCCACACACTGTATTGTTTAAATGAAATAGCTCACTCACCATAATTTTTGACTACAATTTTCCTGTACTTCCTAATCTATCTCAGATTTTAGTCCATAATCTTAGCTCTTCTGTTTTAAACACCCATTAGCTCTCCAGTATGTTTGAGACAAAAATCAGAGATATGCACCTTCTTGGGGTTTATTTTGTGGGTTTGTGCATTTTTAGTTTCCCAGTCACAATAAGCACTGTACTAACAGTTTTACACGTGGTTTGCATGCTATTGTTAGGTCCAATAACGTAGAATTGGAGAAGAAAAAAAAGGATAACTTCAAACATTAGTTTTTTAATTACTGTAGCAAGATAGAGATCAAAAAAAGAAACACCTGAGTTGTCCTGTGTTTCAAATAGATTCTGGTCTAATTTGTGGAATCATGGTAACAGACTGTAGCAACAAGAGTAACAACTCAGTGGGTACAGTACAGATCATAGTTAGTTGAACGAAGTTACTGGTATGAAATTCAACTGATTTAAGTTTGTTCACATAACAGTTGCAGTGGTCTGGCAAAATAATAAGCAGAATAAACAGTTTAGCTAGTGTATTCCATGTACATTTGACAAAGAGGTCTGCTCAAAACCCAGTATTCCCCTTCTCCGTCCCCCAGCCACTGGCTATCATCAAATCTGTTTGTTCATTTTTCTGTAACTGCTGAAGGTCTTTCCTTCCTCGTGTCAGCCAGGCATTCAGAACCCTATTTCAAGACCTGAATGATAAGAAACAAGTGAAAGTCTATGTAAAACAGTTTATTTAGCTTGGTCATCTCACCAAGAAAAATAAAATATTGTCCTTTCTGGCTGAGCGTTCAAAGCCAGGCAATTTTTGCTGAGTATGACTGTGTGCAAGACCAAAGCAGATGCTTAACTGGATTGTCATCATAATTCCCTAAGAATCTTCCTGACTACTGCAGTATGAGTACAAACTTACAGATGGATGCAGGTGATTCTGAAACTGTGCTATCCATTTTCCTCCATTGCTGCATTTACTTTTAGGCAGAATTTTTGGACTTAAAAACTACTTTTGTCTCCAGTGTAAAAATTTGGATTTCAAAGCATTGGATGATTAACATCTGCATTAATGACCTAATTTATTTTGTATGGCATTATTATTAATGCTACCTGTAAGTAGAAATGATACTCAAGCATGTGCTGGTCAGTCAGTAGATAGACTGCAATGTTTGGTCTTGCTCCACTGTGAGCATGGAAACAAGGTTTTAATCTGAACTGCCCCAGCAGACAGTCTTCAAATGCTCACATGGCCTTATATCTGCAGACACTTCCTGGGAGCGCAGGTGAAAATTTGCCCAAACTATGGTTCACTAGCAGACCCATGTAAACTAGAAACCAGCCTAAGAAATCAGGTTTTAAGCATCTGAAGTTCAAGCCCAAGATCTATTAAGCAGTCCTAGTGTAAAATGAGTTATAGCACGACACAAAACGCTGTGATCACTAAGAAGCAGGGCACCCAGCAGTTCGATTATTTTGGCAATGTGACTAGTACTCCTAGGAGATAGACAAAGCACATAGCTAATGCATACAAGTCCAGCTATTACCGATTGTTGTAGTGATGGGGGAAATTCAGTGCTGAAAAAGATTCTGAATCTGTCAGTTTGATCTTTGTTACTTAGATTAAAATACTGGATGGAAAACGAGCCCAAGAGTCACTCGCACTCTCAATTCTATCAGTAGCGCATCATGAGAATTAGGTATTGAAGATGCAGTGAATCCAGCCCTAGGGAAGACATATTCTCAAACTGGGGTAGCCCTTCATTAATTGCCTGGGGTGTGTTTACCTTGCTGACTTTATAGTGCTTCAGAGAAATCTGGTTTAAATATGTTTGCATGGAGCTCTCTGTGGCGTGATCTGTAAGGGTTTGTGAGCCTCTGAGTGTTTTGCTATATTGCTGGATGCTTTCCACAAGCTGAGCTAGCTCAGGGATCTCCAATTGCTGTTAACACTCTGCAGAATACATATATCCTTATACAGTACCAACAAAGATGATGCTTTAATGATATTACATGTCAGTGAATTCGTAGACCAGCTGCAGCACTTCCAGAAACAAAATCATGTAAGCATAATCCTTCAAGTATTAAAAGAAGCAGAGCAATGCTATTCCCATGGAGACAAAAAAATAAATAAATCTTTCGTAGGTGTTACAAGGTGTATGATAGAACAGGAAGTTGCTCTGCCTTTCTTTACACCCTGGCTTGCAAGCGGAACCTCTTAAACATCTACAGATGTCATTTTTCCTCTAGTAGCGTGAGTGACTTAGTAAGAACAAAAGATGGCTCACAGAGCAAATTATTCCTTCCCAGCATCTACCTGTTCGGGGACCAATAGATAAACAGCCTCACTGTGGTCAATTCCTGCCTCAAAAATGCTTTCCAGTTAAACTGCTGAGAAGCAGAAAAGCTTCTGTGAGTAAATCCTAGATTAACCTAGTAATCTTTGATGGTTGTGGTCTCTTGAGAAGCTTTGCTGGAGTTATATAGTAACCACTGTCTTCATGCATTTTGTACTTCCTGGTTAAATACCTGCATTGGCTATGGCCAAAGATAACATAGATTGTCCCATTTCAACATGCAGGTTCATGTTTCTGCCAGTAGACTCCGCAGTACTATTATGTCGTCTGCATTTTGGCATTGTTTGTTTCTGAGTAAGTTAGTTATTAACGCTGTTTTTCCTCCCTTAGAGTTTAGAATTCTGTTCCCTCAGCTCACAGGGGTTCTGACACTTGCCTTCTTCATCCACAATTGTGTCATCACACTTCTTCAAAATAACAGGAATCAAGAAAACAATGTAAGTAATTTCACAACTGTGCTGATTTGTATCTAGATTGCCAGGCAGCACTAACTTTTTCCTGTCTGCTTCTCTTGAAATCTATCCAGGGACTGTAACAGCTTCAGAAAATTTAACTCGCTCCTGTGATCTGATAAGAAACCAGTTATACATACTTTTCACTGGCTACCAAAAAGTAACAGATGCGTTACAAATCTATTCAAATTAAAGCCTTGAAGAGCGTCCCAGACTTATTTGTGGTCAGGCTGGCATCAGATGGCCAAATGACACACAAGAGGCAGAAGGCTTGACGATGTTGCAAGACTTTAGAAAAACTGACCAATTTTAGAATGAAAAATGTTGCAGAATATTGGGCATGGGATTGATTTTAGCAGAGTACTGAACAATAGTGTTGGTGTGTATATAATATCTTTTCTCAGAGTTGCTTCAGTAGTTTTGTGTCGCAATACAAGTCAAGGTTCATAGGGAAACCTGACCCTATTTAGGAAATCCTCAAAATTGAAGCCTGGATTGGGAACCTTTGTGATATGTAGCCTTTGGACTGGTCTTTTGCCCTTGAAAAAGCTATGTACTGCTTATCCAGATGGAACTGGATAAAATGGAGTTGACATGATACAGAGTTAGAGTCCTAGAGTACATATTTACTGTAATTATTTTGATTATTTAATTTTTTCCTCCATACTTCCCAGGATTCTTGTCCAGCTTCATTAAAATCTTGGCTGTAAATGTAACTACAATAACATACAAAGATTTTTAAATATTACGTGTATGAAAAACTGGTACAGAATCCTGGAATGGTTGAGGTTGGAAGGGACCTCTGGATGTCATCTTGTCCAACTCCCCTGCTCAAGCAAGGCCACCTAGAACTGGTTGCCTACACAACACATCAGATAAAATATATCTGACTTGATATTCAGAGGTGAAGTGCAGATTGTATGCCAATGCAGTGAGATGACCTTTTGCGTTAGTAATCTGCATAGTTACTTTTTTGTCCCTGTGAACCATGGCCAGCTTGTGAGTGACCACCTTTGCAAAGGATTCATGAATTCTCCTCCAGGAAAGCTTCTTGGGGTTTATGGGTATTTCTGAGAATAGTTTAACAACTAAAGAGGAGGTTAGTGGAGCTCTGGAGAAAGAAAACTAAGTAAGTTTCTTCTCAGATTTCTTAAGAAAATCTTACAGTGTGGAAAAGGACAAGATTGCTCTCTCTGTTTAGCTGTGGCTTTCAAATTCTAAAGGCATGGTCACTCCAGCAGTCATCTCTGTATGCAGAGGTGGCCTAATCCTTCCATGTCACCTTCAAGACTTTTCCTGTGGCTCCATTTACATTGGAGCAAGCAGTCAGCTGCAAAGAGCAGCAGCTGGAACCTTCTCCAGCTTGCTTTTCCTGTGTTAAGGAGGAAGAAACTGCTGCCTGTATTTGAATCAGCATTTCCAAATGCCCTCCCTGGAGCTTAAGTTGAATTTCCAAGTCAGTCCTAGCATGGATCCCAAGCCCTAGACAAGACTCCCGCATTCCAGAAGGGTGTTCAACTTGCAGAGGTAAGAGCTCCTTTAAGTATGGCAGGAAAGGTTTGTGATGGAAAACCGAATCTGTGCATAGTTCTTCTAGAAGTTTTATTTGGCTAGAGGTTTTCTTCCCTGTTTGTAGCTGTACAGGAGCCTTTCACCTAGGACTCAAAGTGCTTTGCAAATGTTAACAAAGCACTGATAACTGTTGAAGAGCTAACTGTTTTGTGATTGACTCAGCTGCTGAAATAAGTAGGAGGTTTTCATATGTATAGGGGTCTCAATTTTTGCCATAAGTCACTGAACTGAGAGTATTTTTTCCTATGTATTTACATCAACAAGATGTTTTCTTATATCAGTGTCTCATGATCACTTATAGCAGTATATCATGGGAGTCGAATGGAGATTCCACTGTTTGCTGGGTCGACCTGTTAACATGTCACTTCCATCAGTGTTCTGTGAAAAGGCACAGAACTTGGCAAGCTGGAAAAGTACTGGTTTAGTTTTGAGCAAAACTTGCTGGAACTAGTGGTTATAAGAACAACTGTTTGGGGAGGTGGAAAAAGTAAGAGAAACAATAACATTCCTTTTATGGAGTCAGAAATGCAAAACAATTGCAGCTTCCATTCTGGTCACAGGCATGCATCACTGCCCAGAGCTAAAACGCACATGGAGGAAGGATTCCTCTGGCTGCTATTCCAGTACAGTGTTGTGGGTGTGAGAAGAGCAGTGCACTGGAGCAAGCCAAATGTAGGCAGCACACCCTGGAGAAGCTCTGTGAGCAGGGTTCTTAGTCGGCAGTTCAGCTGAGCTCCCTGTTCCGGTCTCACACTGCTGCCCCCTGGTATTTATCAGTGTAAGTTTTTGTGCAGTGCACAATCAGCTGGTTTGGAAACTGATTGTATAGAAAACCCAGCCACACAAAAAGGTGATTTCTTGGGGGTTTTGCTTGGGTTTTTTTTTCTGATTCACATGTCTGATCTGGTTCCCTGAGCAGCTGTACAGATGCTGCACAAGCCCAGAGCATAATCTACAGGCATAAATATGCTAGTGCTGTTTCCTAACCATTGTTTACAGATGTACCTGGGGGAAAGCCTGGGAGTGTAGACATGTTTTTTGTCCAGGTGGTAACTGCAGAGTGCATAGAACTGTGGATAGTTATTATCTTCTGAGGTATTGAAACCCTGTTCATTCCCTGTAAACAGAGTGAGCATCCATAGATGCTGCCCTACCACTGGTTTCTCTTTCCAGCCAAAGTTACGCACAGCATTATGCATCTCAGTGAAGTACTTTTTTGTCATCCTGTTAAATGTTATTACTTGCCCTTGATGCTTGAACTGATGAAGTCTGTTTTTATGATCTGGATCGGAGTCCTGTTGACATATTACAGAAGCAGCATCACTTGTTTGAGGAGTGACCAATCTGAAATTAGATGGTCAAAAGGTACTTCTTCTAATGTGGTAATAATTACTAAGCACTGATACAGGCTTCTCCATCCAAGAAGCAGCTCTACAAACTAGCTTTCACTGTGGTACTGAGGAAGAAAATGAACTATTTTCTCCATGGCATGCAACAGGGAAAACAAGGCCTAAAAGTTACCTGTTCTCTTTAGAGTCACATAGGAGATATCTGTAGATCCACAGAGCCTTCACTGTGCTGCATCCATTCCTGTGCCACAGAATGACAGAATCCCAGGTTGGAAGGGACCTCAGGGATCATCTAGTCCAACCTTTCTAGGAAGAGCACAGTCTAGACAAGATGGCCCAGCACTCTGTCCAGCCGAATCTTAAAGGTGTCCGACATGGCCGAGTCAACCACTTCCCTGGGGAGATTATTCCAATGGTTGACTGTCCCCACTGGAAAATTTTCCTCTGGTGTCCAGTCGGAATCTCCCCGAGAGCAACTTGTGTCCATTCCCCCTTGTCCTGTCCATGTGACTCCTTGTAAAAAGGGAATCTCCATCTTCTTTGAAGCTACCCCTTAAGTACTGGTACACAGTGATGAGATCCCCTCTAAGCCTCCTTTTCTCAAGGCTGAACAAACCCAGTTCTCCTAGCCTATCCTCATATGGCAGCTTCCCAGTCCTCTGATCATCTTGGTGGCCCTTCTCTGGACCCCTTCCAGCCTGTCCGCATCCTTTTTGTATAGCGGGGACCAGAACTGTACACAGCACTCCAGGTGTGGCCTGACAAGTGCTGAGGAGAGTGGGATGATGACTTCTTTCTCTCTGCTGGTGATGCCCTTTTTGACACAACCCAGCCTCCTGTTGGCCGCCTTGGCCGCAGCAGCACACTGGTCACTCATGTTGAGCTTCCTGTCCACCAGGACCCCCAGGTCCCTTTCCACAGAGCTGCTCTCCAGCCAGGTGGATCCCAGTCTGTGCTGCACTCCCACATTATATTTTCCCATGTGCAAGACCTTACACTTTTCCTTGCTGAACTTCATAAGGTTCTTGCTGGCCCACTCCTCCAGCCTATCCAGATCTCCCTGCAGAGTGGCTCTCCCTTCTGGAGTGTCTACTTCCCCACTCAACTTGGTGTCATCAGCAAACTTCATCAGGCTACACTTGATGTCATTATCCAGATCACTTATGAAGATGTTGAATAACATTGGGCCCAATACCGATCCCTGGGGGACTCCACTTCTGACAGGTTACCACTTGGAAAAGGAGCGATTTACCAGCACCCTTCAGGTGCGGCTTGTCAGCCAGTTCCCCACCCACTGCACAGACCACTTGTCTAGGCCATAACGCATTAATTTCTCCAGGAGGAGGCTGTGGGGGACTGTGTCAAAGGCCTTGGAGAAGACCAGGTAGACAATGTCCATGCCCCATGTTAACCAGGCAAGTCACTTTGTCATAGAAGGCCACCAGGTTAGTCAAGCATGATCTGCCTTTAGTGAAGCCATGTTGTCTTTTCCCAATCACATGCTACATTTGACTTGTGATGGCCCCAGGAGGATTCGTTCCATAACTTTCCCAGGGATTGAAGTAAGGCTGATGGGCCTATAGTGTCCCAAATCCTCCCTCGAGCCTTTCTTGTAGATAGGGGTAACATTTGCCTTCCTCCAGTCCTCTGGGACATCCCCCATTCTCTATGACTTCTCAAAGATTATGGAGAGTAGCCTTGCAATGATGTCAGCCAGCTCTCTCAACACCCTCAGGTGGATGTTGTCAGGGCCCATTGATTTGTGGGGGTCAAGCCTCTGTAGTAATTCATGTAGTAACTCTTCCTTCACTGATGGTGGGTCAGTGTTTGGATCAGTCTGCAATTTTGTTCCCAAAGCCTGGGACCCAAGAGTGCTGGTAAAGACAGAAGTGAAGAAGGTATTGAGGACCTCTGCCTTTTCAGCGTCATTGGTGATTGACTCTTCTTTTCTGTTTAACAGTGGGCCTATGTTTTCCTTCTTTTTCTTCTTATGGTTGACATGTCTGAAGAAACCTTTCTTGTTACTTTTCACATCTACAACCAGTTTCAATTTGAGTTGGGGTTTTGCTTTTCTAACTGCATCTCTGCACACTCTGGCAATGCCCTTGTAGTTCTTGACGGATAATCCTCCACTTCTCCATCTCTGGTATGCTTCCCTTTTGGATTTGAGTAGACCCAGGAGGTCATGGTTGAGCCATGGGGGAACCAGGTCCAGCCTGCGCCTGGATGCTAGTTTATGACTGTAATATAACATCTTGTAATTTCAAGAGTTTTCTTTGTTAGCTCCACCCGATTTATCAGACTCATCATTTAGGAGGCAGATTGCTGCTGCTGCCAGCCTCAGTCACCCAATTTTCTGTTCTTCAAGAGGCCCATTTAACACTTTGCTCTGTGCATCTGACCTGAAAAGTTTGTGGTCAGCAGTACTACAGCTAACAGGTGTTTTCTAAGTTCCACCTCGATATCTGCCAGTTAGTTCAGGTGTACTTGACAAGGGCTTGGCAGGTGACAATCTGTGATCCTTACGGACTGTGACCTGCATGTTATCTTTGACACTTCCCTTTCACTCTGATCCCCCAAATACTTCTTCCTTTCAACAATTTTTTCTACATTTGAATCTTAGATTATAAACTCTAGTGCAAGGACTGCCATATTCTTCATGCTTAGGCAGCTTCCACCACAGTGATGTCCATTCTAAATATAAACATCTTAATATTAAATTTAAAATAGACAAATGCGATTATTGCTGTGTTACTTGAAGTTAATCCTTTTATCTCTCTCCATGTGTCCTTTGGTTTTATCTGGAATTACAGATAAAACAGTCTAAACAGTATTTATAGTCAAGGTCTCTAGGAAGTGAATCTGGGTCTTCTGAAGCGTAATGAACAGTAATCAAAAGCACAAACATGCACTGTTGCACAAAGATGACAGTATTATGTGCAGAAGCAGAGGTTAGCAAGGCAGCTGATGGATGTTTGGAAAAACATAAATCCATGTTTGGAGTTGCCTTTGTTTCTTGTTGGTTATGGAAATAAAAATCTGGATATTCTTTGTATGGTAACAGCACCTAAAGACAGGGGTCTATTGTGTTACATGCTGTAAAGATACATTATAAAATGATCTCAGCAATTAGTTTCAGTACAGACTAAAGCATATACATCCTTAAGAACTGTAGGAATATGAACCGGTTAATATAGTCAGAGCTATCTACCCTTAACCAAGTGTAGTCCAAAGGAAGCAGTAAGAATTCTGTTTCAGATTGCTTGCCCTCACAACTGCAAGTGCTTGTCACAGCAAAAATAGTTTTACAGTTGGTTCTAGAGCTTAAATATAGGCCGAGTATAAATAACAGCTGCAGGTTACTATGCTGTCTTTATGCATGAAGAATACACCTAAAATACCAAATTTAAAGCAAGTGAAAACAGGTTTTGTTGAGATTATGTGCCTTAAAATGGTGTTGGCTGCATTTTGAAACATTGTCCAAGCTCTGTCTTCAAGAAATGGGAGTCCATGACTCTCTGCCAAACCACTGATTAGTCTGTGGCTCCTGCAATTAATGGAAGTTACTCATAAATACCTATAAGAAATCTGGATGCTCAGATTTGGTATTCCTACAGTCACTTTTTAGGATGGGCACTGGTGCTTTTGAAGGTGTAGCTGTTATATAAAAACCTGTACAGCTTCTCATGTAACTGAGGAGAAACTCTGGGAATAATTTAAAACGCTAGTGCTCAACCTCTGATGGAGGTTGATAGTTGTTACTCAGTGACCAGTGCAAGCAGAGTGAAGACTAGAGAAGCATCTTCCCAGCTGCTTGTAACAGGTCAGCAGGAGGAAGAGGTTGCAGCTAGAAGTGTGCAGCTGCTGAGGCATGAGGGCCACCCTGGGGTACATGTTAACAGCACATTGTTGTCTGATGAGAAATATCATTGGCCTCTTGCAGGCTGATGGCAAAAAGGCATCAGTCTTCAACCCCAAAAGCACTGGCAAAATGAGCAGGAGATTGCCGTTACCTCAATAAAATCAGCTTCCTTCTGAACTTTTCTTGAAATCCCCAATCTGGCGTTTTATACTTTGCACAGGAGACCACCTTCCCCTCAGAAGACCCCAGAAAAGTACAGGATATGCTACTTTTCTCAGGGAGATAGCATGAAGGGACACTTGGGGAAACATGTCCATGCACAGATGTGATCGAGCTTTGTCCGTGCTCACTGAGCTGACTGGAGGCCGTAATTATGATCCTGGTCTGGAAGTCATATAGTCCTTATAATTTGATGCTGTGCCTGAGCTACTAAGACTTGCTTCTCAGTCATAGGATAATTAGGGTCATGTATTGAAGCATTACTCGTAATCCTTAAAGAAGCTGATTATTAGCAGCGGCTGAACAAATTAAAGTAATGAGTGTTTTGTAGTGTAGCATAAGCTTATACAGAGTATAGTTATCTAGTTACTAGAAAAAAAAGGTCTCCCACTTTATTTCCAAAAAAGCCAGAATTGGCGTAGAAGAATAACTCACTAAGTACATTGCTATGACGTCACTCAGATCTACATGTGGATTCTGCAATTTCATAAAGTAATTGAGTAGATTTGCTTGTTATTTTCCAATGCTGAATGTTGCTAGAAACTTTAAATTATTCTTCTGTAGTTTTGTATACTTTTTGTATGTTAGATACTTTATAAATTTGGTCAAAATTGTCAGTAGTGAACAATGAAGATAAGGTTTAAATCCATATTTAGGTATATGTAATATAGTTAAATATGGGTTTATGTCCCTGGCTTCAGCACTGTCTCCTAAAAATCTTTGACTTTTATTTAGTGCATTTAGCTGGGGTGTTTATAGAAATTCAGTAATAAAGCAGATAGGCAATTTTAAATGAGAGAGTCATGATAAAATACAGTGCTAAAGCTAAAGGGCCTATATACCTCTGTGCCTACCTATGCCTTTCTGTTTTGTTTGTGTCTTATTTGTATTTTTTATTTAATGGCTTATTAGCTGTGTCTTCCATTATCACACCATTCATACAGACGCCTGACATACTAGTTTCTGGTTTGGAGCCAGTGTGTGTGGATCATCCTCGTAGGTTTCAAAGTAACTTCTTAAAAAATGTCCTTTAGAGTATATCTGCAGTTGGGTAGGCTGGTGACTTTAATTGCAAGGTTTTAGTCCTGAAAATTTAACATATGGCATAGCTGGGCTTTCTGTCTTCGACAGCTGTCTCTGTGTCCGAAGGCTCTTAGTAGGAATAGGTGAATGTAAGAAAACAGAGGGGGTTTCGTAGTTGTTTTAATAACTAGTACATGTTTGTGCATCCACCAATAACATGCTACCTGTTTCTTAGTGCCTTTTCTGTATGGAGATATATACGAAGTACTTGTCTAGCTCCACTTTGGGGTATCTTTTTGCAGATTTCTGATCTGATCCAGGAGTGGATTTGAAGTTCCCATTCAAGTAATAGGAAGTACAAGTGAAACTGTAAAAGTAATATTGATAAATACAAAACAGTAATAAATATAGAAGTAACAGTAATAAATGCAGTAGAAATCTTCTCATGAGGTTTTTATTTTGCCTGTTTTGGTGTGTCAGTGCTGGCCAGAATAAGATTTTATTTTTCCCTCAGGTGAGAGACCTCTCTATTGCATACTTCCTGGTGGGATTAACATATCTGTATGTCGGAGTGATAATTTTTGCATCTTTTCCTTCTCCACCGCTATCCAAAGAATGCATTGAACAGGTGAGATACTTTACTGCAGTTTATATTTATCCTTGATTTTTAATAAATAGGTATTAAAAAAAGAACTGCTACTGCTTCTTGCTTCATGACTCACCCTGGAAGACACATCTGTCCTTCACTCTGCTCAGTTGGCTAACGCCTCGTGGGCACTACCACAAGCAGATGCGTAATGCTTGTGTTGTCTCATTTATATTCATGTTTGGTTGCCAGTAGTTCTATAAAAAACAAACATTTAATAAATACTCTGTGATAGTGATGAAGAAAGAAAAAAAATGAACAAGTAAACAGTTAAGGCTTTACTTTCTTTGGCTTTTTAATCCTGAAAAGTATTATGTTTATGTTCAGGTGTGTGTGCAGCGACCACTCCCACTCACTGGGACTGGTTTCAGGTACTCCTGAAAAAGAAATATAATGTGAATGCAAGCTCATTTAGATAGGAGTCCTTGCTATGGGTAGGTTTGGAGTCTGACACTATGGTGAGCCTTGCCAGCAGAGTTCTTCAGATAATAGCACCACATGAAACACCCTTTGAAGGCTATTAAACTCTTATCTGCTTATAGGCAAGGCTGATGCCCACACCCTAAATTACTTCAAAGATAGAAGTTGTCAATTGGTGATCCATTTTATGCCAGGTGTTCCACATCTCTTGCATAATATTTGGCAATAAAGCAGCATTTAAAGGCTTCCTGTGACTGTAGGTCAGTTAGAACTGGTACCGCTGTTTAAACATGAAATGATTTTTTGAACCATTTGAAATAACCTCATGGAGTGGCAGCCACAATAAATAATAGATGGCAAGTGTTTTTCTTCCCATTTATTTTCTGTAGTTATCCTAAGTATGAAGCCGTTTGTATATTTTTATGATACTTAAGTCTTATACTACTTTTTCAGATGTTCCTACTTGTAGTATCTGCCTAAAAAATCAGGTGGTCCTTCCACAGCTTTGATTATTTGAGGATGTTCAGAAGATTAGAAAATAATTCCATCTTTAATGCTAACAGGAAAGATGACATCAGCCCTGTAATATTCAAAAATCAGTTGGTATTTGGTGGCAAGGCAATTGTAAAAGACAGAGAGGGTATTTCATGTTACGGAGTTTGTTTAGCAAATGTAGTTGCTTGACTTTTATCCCTTTCTTGCACACAGCCGTTAAAGATCAGCACATGCATGTAATCAAGCCAGCATTAATCACTGTAACATTATTCCTATGTTCAGAATTTTCTAGACAACTTTCCCAGTGATGACATCATGTCATTTGTTGCAAGAATATTCCTGCTGTTCCAGATGATGACTGTATACCCACTGTTGGGCTATCTGGCACGAGTTCAGCTGTTAAGACAGTTTTTTGGAAATGGTTACCCAAGGTAAGAAATCTCCTTGACAAGAGCTTGAGTTAGCATTTTGCCTAACTAGCTTCTATTGTCAGACGTTTGGCTGAGGTTTTGGGGATTTTCTTTGCTACATTAGGTACATTTGAAAAGTTAATTTCACAATGTTCATAGAGTCAGGGGGTGAATAGGCATCCAAAATAAATTTGCATGTAGATCAGGACTGCTACAGCTTGGCAGAACAGAATGGGGAGGATTCTTTTGTGTTAGCTCTTAATTTTGTCAATGAACAGGAATTTTGTTAACGCATTTCCTTTGTGTTATGCATTTATATGGCAAGGAAGAGTTGTACAAGAAAAACATTTTGTTCAGTCCAGAAATATTTTGCCAAGTAGTCTTTAAGCTGTGAAGGACATACAGTCAGGATATTACCCTTTCAGGGTACCATATGTGTTTTGATCATGCATAATTAGTAATCATCTATCTGTTTTTAAACAGAGCTAATAGCTGAGTGAGTTGCTAGCTGTGTTTTCTAGGTTGCTGCTGTGCTTATAAAAATAGCTTTTCACATGCTAATTTCAGAGATGAGCCACACCCCTGCATTTGTACAGTGTCTGAACTCCACAGACGAACTGATCCGTATTTCAATTTTAGTTTTGTTTTTCTAAAATAAAACCTGAGGCATTTATATTTGGAGTATTGTCTGAATTAGTCGCAGCTGAGAAGTTGGCATTTTTCTCCAAGTGTCTTATTTTTATATTGTGAATTACTGTTGATGGAGGAAAGGAAAAAATATCCCAGGAAGAAATGTGTGTTTCCTCTGTGGCATCAGCAGTAGTGTACAGGTCCGGGAAGACGTTGTTCCAAGTTTCAGGTTTCTTCTGGGTCCTAAAATAGGTATGAGAAGGTCTAGAAATTGGATGCCTAAAATTAGGCAGTGAAATAAATGCCTACTTTATTTGATGCTAAATTGTACACAGTTCAGTGTTGAGGAGATTTTTAGGAACTGCTGCAAGTTACTGTTGGAAACAAGGCCATTGATTTGAGTGCTAAACATGGATTTCACAGCCACTGGGAAATGGCTGTGTCCTTTATATTATGTGGATATGCCTCTTCCTATCTCCTCCCTCCAGTTATTCCCTGACCAGAATGATTCTCATTTCCCTCATGCCCTCTCCTAGAACCTACAGCTTCATACCAATCTCTTCTCAGGTTAATTCCAGCTTGCTGTTTTAAGCCTTCATGGTATGACGAATGTGATGATGCAAATACTTGCTTGGTTCTTGTCTCCCGGATGTCCTGTGGGTAGCTTCACTCACTTTTTTTTTTTTTTTTTTAAGACTTACACAGAGGTATTTAAAGTTTCAGAAAAGTCAAAAATGGTTTCTAGGAAGCCTCTTAAATCCCTCCAACCTATAGTAATATGGTAGTACACTCTGGCTGGTTGGCTGTGTCTCCCTCTCAAATATCCCAGGTGTCTCAAATATAGCACAAAAATCTCTCAGCTAATCTCCAAGCCCTGCCTTCTGTGCATTTACAACCAGCAAGGTCAGCCCTTAATTTGTCTATGCAGTGGGGACTAATGAAGACTGGTAGCAAGCACAGGACCTGTCTCTGGCAGAATAGTGAAGATTTACTACCTGGTTGTGAAATATGTCTTCTGATGACTGGTTCACACCAGTAGTGAAAGCTGACAAAGATCCTTTTGCAGCGCTGTGCCAGTATCACCATTCGACGAAAAATTTCAGTACTCTGAGTTTTTCCCAGAGCTGCTTTTGTGGAGAAACATTTTGTAAATATAAAGAAGGAGCTCTTACTGACATAAACTGATGTCTCACTGAGGAGCCTTGTTGATCCACTGTGATGAACCTACCTGGAAATATTAAGTTCCATGGCTTTTGTGTAGGAAAATAAGCACACTACTAGTAGCTGTATATACTTGGCTTCTTTTACTGACATCTTCAATGTACAAGGCTGACAGTTTTCGGGCAGTAAGGAGACTTGACGTGCAGAGACTCAAGCTTTAGCTCTTAGATATGTGCATATATACACTTACATATGGAGGGGAATATTCCTGGTCACTTGACTGGAGAAAATTTCTATGTAAATAATGAATCAAAAGGATGAAGCCAGAGAAGAGGAGGAGAACAGAAAGTGGGGTTTTGTGCTGTTCTTCTAGAAAAATTAAAAAAAAAACCCCTCAGTTAAAATATTGCATTTTTGTGACTGATTCTCTACATTTACATGATCTTTCTACATTTTCATATTTTTATTTTCAGGTTGTGGAGGTGAGGGTTAGAGGTGTGCACTGATTGTGTATCCACCCATATACAGCACGTTGGGTAGCTTGCTGAATTCATATTGATTGTGCGTTTGAGGATCTCTGTTGGCAACCTAGCCTCATTTAACCCTGTGATTCAATGTTCTAAACCGCATCTATTTGCATAGGTATATCCATCCTGTATTAAATTTCCTTTGTAGCTCAGAGAATGTTATAAATTTACCTTCCTGCTGTAATTGTCTAATTATTCCTTATTTTTTTTACAAAAAAACCAAACTAGCACCTCTTCCTTTGGAAAATTTACAGTGGGTACTAGGACCAATCTTCCTTTTTAAGCCCTGGGTTGCTCCACATGGATGTGCTGCAGGTTTCACATGAACTAGAAGCTCCCTGATATTAAAAGCCAGGCTTGTTCATATGAGCAATGGTTTGCAGATGTGGATACCTGCTGCTGCTATGGATGGAGTTAAAGGATAGGCATTAAGTTTGGATCTGGAGTACTTTGAATTCTGGGTGGATGCATCTTAAACCTGACTGTTGATTGAATAGCTTGATCACACACATGCTTACAGGGGTGCCAGATAATTTTTATTTCCTAGCAGTGACTGTATTGCTCAGATCAATTTGATTCTTTGCTTTAACTCCTTTTTGTTACTATTTAACTGTCACTGGATATGATGAAGCACCAAGGTATTAGTTCAGTGTATTGTAGCTCTTAGTCTTGACAACTGGTCTAATCCAAGGCAATTTACCAAAAGCAGCATCCCATCTCATATCCTGGCTTTTGCTGGTAGGCCATGGATTATAAGAGGTTTATAATGAGGAACCATTTACTCAATTTCAGGGGAGCTCTTGTTGTCTGAAGACTGATCCCCAAGTCTTCTGTCCCACGCCTTTTAGATACTTCGCAGTGCTTTTTTTCTAATAACAATGCTTTGCTGGTCTTATCCTAGTGTATCCTACTAGCCTGTGATGAAGAATCTCCCCCTCTCCAAACTTACAAGCTTAAGGAGATGATACATAACTTTCTTCTCCCAGGTTTCACATGAGGGATCAGCTGCACAGTGGCAGCTTGATTGTCTGAAGCGTAGAGGAAATGAGTGGCATCCTATGTCCTACTACAGTAAGGAGGAGAGCAAAAGCCCTGCTGCTGCTAAGAAGGGGGATTCTCCTTCCTCTTATGTACCAGTATCAGTCACCCATGTCTCTGCCATCTTAAAAACAGATACATTTGTAGATATGCTGGGCACAGTAGTCTTCTGACAGGCATCATCATAAAGCCTTCAGCCTTTCTGTGCTTCCTGCAAAAGGTTTAGAGACAGGAGGAGGCATCCTGATTCCTTCTTTCATTTTGCAAACTGTAGGCTCATGTACAGACTACAGCATAGAAAGTGACATACTGGGATGAAACCCAAGGAACTGCTCATTCTCTTCTTCTTTCCCTGGTAGTGTAAAGGAAGGCCAAAATGTTATGTATTGGGAAATTATTTTCTAAAGTGTGATATGTTTGCAATGGTGTCATTTAACAGTGACTTGGGGCCAGAGGCATGTGGTTTATCTGCTGTTTCTTATGTGACTCTGGATCTTCTTAGATGTACAGAAAGCTAATTTTTTTATTATTGCTATTGGCTCTTGGATACAATGATATTTGTGACAGAGAATTCCCTTGATTAATTATATGCCTCACATAAAATGCTTTGTGCAGTCATGTGATCAGTTTTTAAAACTTTTTTTCACATTTTTCCTGTTCTGAGAGGTTAAATAAGACGATGGACAGAAATCACTTGGCTTTCCTTATAGATTGTCCTCCCTTTACTCCATGGTAGCCCAGCAGACCTGCCAGTTCTCCCACAGACGTGTGTCTCCTGAAGTAATGAAATACGCTTCTGCTGTTTGCATGTGTGTTTAGTTATTTGCTCTTCTCCTACCTCTGTCTTGCTTCTTAACGGCTGTCTTTTGACCAATGTCACTTGAGTGAGATTTCCGGGAAGAAAATGCATTTTTAGATACAGTAACCTTTCAAAAATTCTTACTTAAATGATCCTGTTTTGCTTTTTATCTTGCTTTCCTGTTTCCCTTACTGTGCATGTTCACCCAGCGACTCCATGCTGAGTCCAGCACTTCTAATTTCCTTGCATCTGACCCAAGGGGATTTAATATCAGTTTGTTTCTGTAACTATCCCCTGCCCTAGGATTTGGTTTCATGGTTTGCAATATGATTCTTACTTTGAGGGTCCTGAAGTTAATTAGATATATGTGGGCACTGTCATTCAGTGGCTTAGCTATAACTACCACTTCTGCAGGAGAGAACTTGATAGAGCAAACCCGCTAATAATCTTCTGGCATATCATGTTGTTTCTGGACTCTGTCAACGTGAAAGATTAACCTTGCAAAGGGGAGAAAAAACAAGACTTGGGGGAAAGCTTGATTTTTTTTTTTCCTCCCCTCTACTACCATTTTTGTGAGACGATTTTGGTAGGTGAGCAGTAATTCCCTTTATAGACAAGAGCTAGTGTCTCCATCTGCCCAACTAAGGATATTGAGACTGAGGGTATTAAATAAAAGATGGCAGGACATGTGCTGCACTTGGGTTGCCGGCCTCTTCTGTGAATTACAGCCTACCTGAGGCAATCCAACCTGTGCCTCAGAGCAGTGACGGTAATCAGGCTGCCCAGGGGGACAGTCAGCCTTGGCGTGGGCCATCCAATTCTGCTGCCGGTTGACCATGAGGAAGAAAGTTACACTGCTCAGAAAACATCTGTGTGCCAGCAGGGCGGTTAGGTAAAAAGGGGCCAAATAATTTCTGATCTCTAACATCATAATAAATACTTCTTTTCCTACAGTGGTAATAAGCAGAGATGGTACGGTTAAGCCTCCAAAGAATACTGTTTTTCTGACTGCCCTTTTGCAATGTGTGGTGACCATCAATTGTACCATAAGCCAGTGTCAGGCTAAAACTGAGCAATTTAGAGCTTGCTGAAATGTCATGGGCTATGAGAAATACTTGTCCCTTCTGGAGAACACCTGCATGAAACTTAGTGTAACAAAAAATACAACCTTAAATAATACAGTTACTAATAGTCCTAGATATCAGATTCTTCTTTATTCACAAGGGCAGGTTTTTTCTAAACAGTAATGCCTTTCTCTCTTAAGAATGAGGCATTTTTCTGTCTTGGAGTTGAGATGAATTATGAAGATCTGCCTATGTAAAAGAAAAGGATTGCAGGTTAGACACGTGTTATATTATAACATGGTTACAACTCAGGCTGTTTCAAAAGGTAAAAAAAGGAGCAAGGATGTTCCAGGGGAGAAATACAGTGTAACCTTTTGCCTTGAAACAGATGGATTTAAATCCTTTTGAGACTTTCTGATTTCTGTTCTTGAGGATCCTACTTAATTATAACAATTAAAACTGCAAACTGCTAATCTGCAAGTACTGAATTGTTTTGGAGGCTCCAGCATTTTAAGATAATTGTTTTCAGTTGAGCCAAAACACATTCCCCCCCCAGCCCAATTTTTTTCCCAGACCAAGAAGTAGAAAAATGTTTCATTTCACACCAAACACACACATACACCACTTTGCTTTTGAAGTTATAAAAAGCAGAATTAATGTTTTAAAAAGCAACAACTTTGATCTACAAAGTCAATTATTCTGTTAGAATGAACTACTTCAGACTTTTTTCAGGTTTTCTGCTGAAATATTCTGAACTGACCCAAATTTACAAGCCTGCATGCTTTTTAATCCCTCTTCCTAAAAAATTAACCTCACCAGAAAAAGAATGGAAGAAATGCCGTCATTTTCTGTGTTCATAAACTTTTGGCTTCAGATGTGCTATACGACGTAAGATTTGCAATCTGCCATATTTGTGAGGAGAGAGGAAGTCACTTTTAATGGCAAACACTTTTTATGAACAGTTCAGTTAATTGGCTTTCCTTAGCAATATTAGAGAAACAGTAAACGTTTGGTCCTTCTTCCCCTAAGTATGATTCTTGGGATTTTATTTTTTATTCTTGGGTTTTTACCAGCTTTATATCCAATTATGTTTTTGTTAAAGTTTCAGCTGTTCTATTCCCACTATCTTCAGTCTCTGAGATGCACCTCTTGTACCACTATTAAAATGTCATGCACAAAATTAAAGATATTCTGTCTGTCCTTTTGAAAACAATCTTTAAGAGTGAACATTAGAAATTATCCATATATTAAACTATTCCTCTGAGTTTAAATTACCTCCACTCCCCTAAACTTTAACGAGGCTACTCTATATGTCTAATCTTTCCTCCTAGCTTGGAAATTGGCAGCCAGCCTTTCAGCTGTGGAAGCGGTCACTTTTAAAAAGCTTGTTAGTTATTGACATCCTTCATAATACAGATACTTCCTACAGATAAGAAAAAAGCATTGGCTTACAGATTTTGGTTATTTTAAGAAATCAAATCCTCTAGAATAACAAATAAAACCTGTAAGTGTATGTATGTTTCCTCTGTGTGAATTCTTTTTTTCCTTCATAGAAATGTCTGTGTGACCAAAATATTGCAGTGTTTTGTATTTCCTGACTTCACCTTATGTTAAAATATGCCAACATTTCATATTCTCTAAAGAAAAGCAATACTCTCCTGAGTCTCAGTTCCGTGCATAACTACACTGATTTTGTCTGATGCATTAAAAGCTGCTTTTGCAGAACAGGAAATCTTCCAATTTTTTCATCCTTAATGCAAAAAGGAAAGCAACAGGAAATTATTTGTAAAAACAAACTCAACAAAGAATTCCGGCATAAATACTACACAGGTCAAATATTAAATGACGTCCAACATTCTAAATGTTTCTCCTCTATCAAAATGCATTAGAGTGCAAGTTTTAACGTGTAACTTCCCTCCTAGTATTCTGTGTAATGTTTTCCACTCAATGCATCTTTTCCTTTCTTCTGGTTTCCATTAGTTCATTTTGAGCAATTCAGATCGTTCTCTGAACAAGCTAATTCTTTCTTGTGGGAATTAAGTTATACAGTATTGTTTCTTCGGTATTTGAATATCAATCTGAAACGCTGGAGTGCTGAGTACCACGTATAGTGTTTTTCAGAAGAACTGCCAAATTACACATACTTACTCCTGAAGAATATTTTGAGTCAAAACACTAGATGTTCAGAGTTCGGCACTCTGAATATTCGGTAGAAGTTATGTTTGCTGTGAAATTAATTAGCTTTAATAGAGTGAGTAGTGCAAATGGAAATACCATCCATGTACTGGTTAAATATTAGTAAAAATGAAGGATAATGGTCATGTTTTGTAACAAGTACTGCATAGATTTTAACACTCTTTCCTCACTTACCTGTAGCATTTTCCATGTGCTTGTCCTGAACATAGCAATTGTGGGAGCTGGAGTAGCAATGGCAAGATTTTATCCGAATATAGGAGGTATCATAAGGTGAGTGTTGCTTGCACAGAGAACTTTCCTGTGATGTTGCTGCATGATTGTCTCTTGATGTTGAAGAGGAACAGTATGAGCGCAGGTAATTCTGTCTTTGTTTTGTAAGGCTTACATCTTTTCAAGTTGTAAATAATGATTTAGAAGTATAAACAATCAGCTCTTTTAAAATTCTGGCAAGCAACTATCTGTAATCCTGCCTCTGTATCTGCGGCAATTATGATGATTCCTGAAGTTCCGTTGCAGCTGTCTCTGAGGGCCTTCTAACTGTACACATGAAATAATATGACGTCAGCAGAAAAGTTGCTTGGTTATTTTGTGGCTTCTCTCACGTTTTTGTTTTGTGTTAAGACCATTTGAAGCTGCTTTTGAAGTCCATAATAAAAATGCAAGAAAGCAAGTAACTTCAAAGGGAAAAGTGACATAGAAGTTGTACTTCTAGATGATATCTTAAATTTACCATGTTAACAAATGCCTAGGATTTCTATAATTGAGAATGATTAGATGAATCGTCTAATGAGTTTTGTTTTCTGCATTTGACACCACCATATTTGTAATCACTGTCATTCATTCCTAGTTTGCATCTTTCCTACAGCAACCAGGAGAGGGAGGTGTTTAAAAATATAGAAATCTGCAATTATAAAACCAGAATGACAGGCTTGGGTCTGAACAGAGTAGCAAAATAACTTACTTTTGCTCAGTGGTTGGTCTTT
This sequence comes from Phalacrocorax aristotelis, assembly GCF_949628215.1. Lineage (NCBI taxonomy): Eukaryota > Metazoa > Chordata > Aves > Suliformes > Phalacrocoracidae > Phalacrocorax > Phalacrocorax aristotelis. Next base: position 62,675,287 of record NC_134311.1, read on the forward strand.
GAATCTTTTTCAATTTCCTTTTTTTCCTACCTCTCCTTTTAGTGAAAATTTTCATATTCCAGTCATAGAGATTGTCTAGTTATTCATTCCAAGTAAATACCATGCAATACATTTCCTTGTCTGCAAACTGATACTGACCTCTGCTACTGTGCATAGTAATCAAACATTTTGAACAGTGAATTTCCAGGTGATAAATTGGCTGTATACAGTCTAACTTAGGTATTTCCTGGTTTTCTGTGGCAGATGGTTACACTGTGTTATGAAGTTTCCTCTGTCTTTGAGGAGTGTTCAAATATTTGAAATAAAATATGTTGTTAGTTAATAATGCACATTTGGCTGCAGTATGGCTTAATAGGTGAAAACTCACCATAGGGGAAAATAACGAGGTGATTTTGGTAAGCAAGGGAGTGGTTACAAAAAGAACAGTTTAATGTTTCACTTGCTGTGGTTGATCATGTTACCAGGAGGGCGCGTTGATCTTTTCAGGTCTGGAGAATGGTTTGCTAGGAGCTCATTAAATAAATTGAAAGTTGCAGATTCAGGAGTATTTCTATTCTTATATGATTTAACATGTGTCTTCAGATGGCTGGAGTGCCATGCAATTTACAGTTCTTACCGTAAAGGATACCTGAAAAAGGATGCACTGTCCAGTCTTTTCCTCTTGCGTGTTGACAGATTTCCCCAAAGAAAGTAGAAACATCATCAAAGATTAGGGAGTCAGTCCTAAGAAGCACCTGGGGATGTGACTGAAACACAGAGTCATGTCAGAGTGCAGGTACAGGGGAGCAGGGGGCTGAGCAACACAGGGGGGGATAATTAAATGCCGGTGAAGGACACCAAGGAGCAGAAGTTGATGTTTAGTGACTGCAGATAGTCATTGTTCAGCCAGACTTGTTCGTTGGTTTGAGGGGGTGAAAATGACAACAAGAAATGAGAGTTAACACAAAGCATTCTTTTTTTTCTTTTCCTCTTCTCTCCCCCACTCCTTTCCTCAGATACTCTGGAGCAACATGCGGCCTGGCCTTTGTATTCGTGTATCCGTCACTCATCTACGTGATTTCCCTGCGTCGTGCTGGGCAGCTGACGTGGCCAGCATTGATCATTCACATCTTTATAATCCTCCTTGGACTGGCTAATCTGATTGCACAATTCCTATTGTGAAAACTCCCCCTTCTCCCTGTGGCTGTCACAAGTGGTACTGACATTTGGCAACAGCCTTGAGCAACACTCACGCATGAGAATGAACAGTCCCCAGTATGATCTTCTTGAGAAATGCTGCACCTTTTAAACAAATTCAAAACACATTTTTCAGGTGCTTGACAGGAAACCTGACTTGCTCCTCTAGAAAAGTTTTGTGAGAAGTGGATTGGTTCAGATTTGAGTGAGGCAGTTCTCCTGTTTTTATTGAACGTACATCAAAGATTAATGAAGCTCAAATATTTTAATTTTTTACAGCACACTTCTCAAAACACACGGCTTTCAGCCTGAGGCGATAGAATGCCTCTTTCCTCCAAAGGAACTGTCCTTACCTTTATTAACAAACGTGCTTTCACAATATTGTTCAGTGACAGTTTGAAATGTTCTTTTGTTGCAGTTATTCTCCTGTTTTGTCTGGAAAATGAAGAAATTATTGTCTCTCCTTTTTTTTTTTTTAGGTTAATTTATAGTCATTTAGGGCAAAATGCACTCTTAATTTTGAATATGTTATTAAATTGTTTTGGCAATATTTTTCCTCTAGGAATTTCCAACTAAGAGAAACAATAAACTCATGTCTCAGTGTTTTATTCAGAACCAATCTGTACACAAGTTATTTGTGAACTTACAACGAAAGAAGTCAGGAGGATAAAAAAAATTAGAACAAGACAATTAAAATCAGGATTCTAGTCTTGACCTCACTTCAACTCTGTTAACTGAGCTATTATGTGTTGGGAAGTTGTCTTGTTAGGAGTTGCATGTGGTTTTATGGATGAATGTTGGACACAGTGTTCATCACAGCCTTGCTCCCTCCCATGTACAGTCTTACCCTGATGGTCTCTCCCTATGCTGTACCGCTGTGTTACTCTAGATATTTTGGATGTGAGCAGAGAGACAAAGCTAGCACTTTTCAGAATTGTGGACTAAATCAAATAATTTGTTTTACATAATTCATAACAGAAGCTGGAAGAATCTGGGAAAGGTTTTGTTGTGGGGTTTTTTTTTAACTTCTTGTTTACTAAGAGGGTGTACCTGCGTACCCACACAGACACCTTCCTTCCCCTGCCATCTGTGAGTCTGAATCTTATCCTAAAATGTGCAATAATTAAATTGCGAGGCACTAGTGGAATGTCATCTTTCGTGGTTGGAGAGAGAGTAAAAACTCCTCTTTGTACAGAATTTCAGTGTGTTAAAATAATCAACAAATGTAGAATAATTGAAAGAGGACTCTGAGCAATGCCAAATTCCAAAGTAAGTAAAAGAGGAGAGAAGTTGGTGTGTGCAATATATGTGAAGTAGGAGTTATCTGCAGAACAGAATAATTATTTCAGGTTCTCTCTTTTTTCTTGTTAAACTTTGTGTGCCTTTAAATCAGAATTGGAGACTACATCCGTCGTCTGTTCTGTATTGGAGAGAAGTATTTGCCCCATCCTGGTCATTTTCCCTGTGTATACTCTTATCTTCCACTGCTTGGTTTCCTTATTCTCCAGGGCATATCTGCCCACCCTTTCCACTGCCTGACAGTGGGCATATCTTGCAGCACTGACACCCCTAGCACTGGCCAGCCCATCTGCTTTTTAGGCACTGGGTGTGACCTCTGCCATGAAATACATCCTTGAATGTCTAGGTAGTTATGACTGCGTGTAACCTGATGGCTGCATTCCCTTTAGTTCTCAGCAATGTATTTCACCAGTTATACCCTTTGGGTGACTTTTTCCTGTGTTTTTTTGTTTGTTTTACTTTCCTACAAACTACTCTTCTTTCCAACAAATTCTACAAATTTACAGTTCCACAATAGTAATATGTTGCAAAACCGTCCACGGTTACTTGGTACAGTAGAGAAATACTTGAACATCAAAAGGGGAGGACAAAAGATGCAGGGTTTCAAGCATCGTTGGCTCATTCATATTAAGTTCTTGTGTTTATTTATTACAGATTCAGTGCTTAATTTAGGTATGGACCCTGATGAGTGCAGGCACTTCAATTTGATTATGTCCCTCCATATTGCATCCGGATCTGATTCCATGAGTTAAATCCTTGTCATTGAAGCAGACAGTTAAATGCCCATTGATTTTAGCAGAATTAAATTTTGCTGGGATCTAGTAGTTCAACAGAAATTCCCAAGTAAGACAGAGTTCATGGTGAAGTGTCTTAATTACATCATCTGTTTGTATCTTTCCCACTTGTTCAATGTACAATGATCTGAGTTAACATGTAGAAGGAAATTATTCTGTACCTTTCTGAAAGCCTGTCTTAGCTCTGGGTTACAGAGATTGGTTCTTGCTGTGCTGTTTGTTTATACAGGCTTTTAACAGCTTTTATTTGAATTATAATTTGATCAAGTGATAACAAATATTTCATTATACCAGCATCACCTGAAGTTCATTTTTTTTATGAGAAAGTATTTTTTTTTTTTCTACACGCAGTTGAGATATTCACAAATGTCAGAAGCAGGAGTGTGTAAGTAGACTAGCCTTTTCAGGGTTTTTATTTTCTTTGTCAACAGTCTGCACCCTAAGTTAAGTAGTATTTTAAAATTTAATGGTAATTTAAATTTGAAAGACCAGAAGTAGATTGCAGTATCTATTTTCATGCAAGCACAAAATGTAATTCTCCACAAATGCACACTTCATCTTGCTTGCTCATGCGACCTGCATTGGTGGCCACCTAATTCCAATTCCTTATGTTCTGTGTTCCAGCAAATCATCATGTGATTTAGTGGAGCAGAAAAAGTAATATATGGACTTGATGGTGTATTGTGAAATGTCATTTATTACCTTCTCATAGAGGAAAAATAATTTCTGCTGGGAATACTGAATTCTGTCTTTACATCTGAGCTTTGCTGAAGTAAGCTGTGAGGTGAAATGCTGTCAACTCTGGGTATTGAGTAAGAGTCTAAGGTTTTTTTCATAAGAGTACCAGGCTCGTTGTTTGGCACCATCTCATTGCACTCTGAAGATCCATCCTTCCATATTGTGTGGTAACTGATGCAAACTGAAGTTTTCATTGCATGAGGCTCAAGGAGCTGTAATTATCTGGGCTGATACCATCAAGGTAAAATCCAGATCTCGGGATATATGAGGCATTAACCCAGCATGACCTGTAGCCATTGCCAAAGCATCACTAGTGAGGGAAATTCCCAGGAAGCTCCAAGAGCGGTTGTGGACAAGCCTGCATGGTGAAGTTGTGGACATGTCTGCGGGTGATTACACACAGACTGAGCACAGAGACAAAGGGATTAGTTTTTCAGTGGGAGTTTTGTGATGAACAGTAGTCATACTTTCTAAGGACAAGAACAGATGATGGGGCTTTTACATCTGCCTTCTGCCATGACGAGAGGAAGAATTACCTTCTCCATATCCATGCTTGTACTAACCTCGCTGCCTTCTCTGTAACAGTCTAGCAGCATCTGTTCCCATTTCTTAATGTTATCGTGGCCCAGATTCTTCCTTTCTGCTTCTAGCAGGCTGCAGAATCTGTCCTGTGCTTATTAGCTCTCAGTTTCCCCTTGCTCTTCCATCACTCACAGCTCATCTGTTCCTACAAATCAATTTTTCCTGTTCTGTCTGGATTAATAATGTAATGTTAATGTATTAAAATCCTGTAGCTCAAATGGTCTGTGCAACAAAATGAGCATTCAGGATTCAAGCGTTGCATCATTTAAACAGAAGGGCTGAGGGAGGATATTTCATGTAAAATTTTTTTTCTTAAAAGTTCAGCCTTTTGAACTCCACATATAGAAAGTATGCAAAGATAATGGCTTTTGGTTATAATGCTGAACCCTTTGTCAGATTGATAGTTTGCCCGCCCAACCTCCAGACTGCCCCCTCCTCTCCTAGGTTTTCACACGACTGTTGGCTTTTGATTACATGATCACGTAACTTTTCTTCAATAAGGTGTCAGGTGGAGAGTGCGAAGGTTGCAAGAGCAATTGGTTCCCTGTCGTTCCTCAGACCTGGCATCTCCTAACTTTGCATGCTGGACTTTGGGCAAATGTTAACTCACTTGTAAGAGTGTGCAGTCAGCCACAAGGTTGCTTAAAGCTCGTTTGTGACCCATGTCTGTGAATGTCCCTCCAGCAAGGCAGAATAGCGGAAAGCTGAGAGGCAGCAACGCTATGACTGAATGCTGGAGCTGCTGTGGGAAGGAGGAGAGACTTCCCAGATTAACTGAGGCAGTCATAACTTTGATATACGGTCTGCATTCTGGGAAGTCCCAGAGGCTCCTTTGTGCGTACAGCCAGGCTGATGCTGCAACGGCTGCATTCTGCGGTGAAATGGTCATAAGGGAGGTGAGAGGGATGGTAGCCTCTGGAAAGAGTATTTTTGCCTTTCAGGATGTTGTGTTCCAGAGGGCAACTGCACTAGGCATCTGTCATTATTACAATGGATACAAAGGTACCTGAGGAAAAATAATAATAATGGGAAAAGGATTAGTGCTTGGTAATAGCTGGTACCAGCTGTACCAGAAAAAAAGTGTCCCTCTTTCTTACCTTCAGTCGGAGGCAGAAATTCATTTCCATGGCAGTGCATGAAATCTGGGGGCTGTCTTTGGTAGTGAAAATGCTATTTTAGCAGAGCTCTCATTTACTTCCTAATAGGAAGTAAAATATTAATAATACACAGAGCACTGATATGTTTCTTTTAGCTTATTGTACCATGCTTGATGGGGGAATACTATGTAAGCTTTTCCCTCTGAGCTGGTATTCTGTGAGGTTGGAGTCATGATCAGCATATTTAATTTCTTCTGCAGTTCAGAAGACTATTAAACTTTTCTTGGAAAGGGACAGGACCCAACTTGCCAGATCCTCTGCTTCTCACTCCTGTAATTTCAGATGGTGGAACCAGTGCTGTGTAACCATTGCTCTGTGGTTTGCATTTCCAAACACTAACTGATCTGATGGGGCAGGAAGGGTCTCTTTTCAAATTTACCTACTTGTGGCTTTTCCCATATATCTTTTTGTTATCCTGAAGTAGATTAAGCAGTCCAGATGAAAAATGCGGCTTTATATAAATTATTTTTTGGTCCCTTCTTAGTATGTTTATATTGCAGCTTGGCTAAAGCTCATTGAATTATTTCCAATATCCCAAAGACTGCTTAAAAACTGCTGTCCACGTGTTTCTTTTCATCATTGTTTGAATGGTCTTTTTTTCAACTCTGTGGACCTTGTTCACTTCTGACATTTCATTAAACTGTTAGAGGAAGTTGAGATTAGTCAGGTCATTTCAAATCAATACAGCAAAGTCACTCAGCTGCAATATGAGGGGAGGAGGAATGCCTGCACATTGAGTTCCAGGCTAGATACTAAATGCCACACCAAACAGAGACATTATCCCCACTCCCCAGCTGGCTTCATCTCCTAGAGCAAAAGGAGATTGTATTACGAAATTGCCACAGGGCATTCAAATTACAGGCCAGTTATGGGAGGAAAGGGGAGGCTGTTCTGCATTGAAGCTGGGCGTTTTATTTATCTCCCTAGTGAATATCTGGGTTTTTGCATACAGATGTGTAATAAAAGCAGGGGTCGGGATACCAAGTGTCACAGTTTAACCCCAGTTGGCAGCTGTGCACCACACAATTGCTCACTTGCCCTCCCCCGCCCCAGGTGGGGTGGGGGAGAGAATTGGGGTAAAAAAGTAAAACCCGTGGGTTGAGGTAAAGGCAGTTTAATAGGACAGCAAAGGAAGGGAAAATAATGATGATGATTAAAAAATACACAAAACAAGTGATGCACGCTGGAATTGCTCACCATGCCTTGCTGGTCCCTGAACTGTGATCACTGCCCTGCCCACCCCAGCTAACTGCCCCCAGTTAATATAGTGGGCATGATACCATATGGTATGGTCAGTTGGGGTCAGCTGTCCCAGCTGAGCCGCCTCCAGCAGAGCATGGGGAGCTGGAAAATCCTTGACTGGTGTAGGCACTACTTAGCAACAACTAAAGCATCAGTGTGTTACCAACATCATTCTCATAATAAGTCCAGAACACTCATGGTACCAGCTACTAGGAAAAAAAAATTAACTCTATCCCAGCTGAAACCAGGACCCCAAGTTAGTGTAAGCAAACTCGGACATCCCTTCACCTTCCAGCATAAGAGTTCAAGGGTTCTGGGCTGGCACAGGGTGGCAGAGGCAGTGAAGACAATTCCCATTAATGCTTTGTGCTGGGTTTGGGATTTCAGAGAGCTCATGTTCACTCAATGTCTCTTCTCCTATGGAAGCACAACACTTTTTATTAAGAGAAGGCTGAATCACCTACTCTGTCCACAGTTCGTCAGCTTAAGAGGGAGGATCTGAATAACTGAGTCCTCTGTTATGGAAATACAGCTGCTATTTAGGGTGCAGCCAGATTGACAACAGTGGGCAAAAGGTCATCTACCTCTGTGAAAGTTATTATGAGGAGCTGACTCTTGCACAGGAAACTGCTGTCTTCTAGATTTATTCTGCCCTTGAGATCGCATTTCTTTATCATGCCACCAACTTCTAAATATTTTTACAGTGGTGGTTCAGGTTTAAGGGTTAACTTGTTTTACCTCTTGATAAGTCACACACCAAAGGAGTAAGAAGTTAGGAGTAGCCTCTGATAGCCAAAACCCAGCTAGTTGTGATTTCTTCTCTGAATAATTAGTTGGGATATCGAAGGTGTAACAAAATTTGCTATTCTTAAGGCTGGATTTTTTTAAACTAACTGAAGTCTGGCCTAAAACAATATCGGTCTATGAAAACAGTGAGTTGTGACCATATATACTGTTCCTGCTCCTACTCCAACAGAAGAAAACAAGTTTAGTTAAAGAAAAACAGAACATGACAGTCTTTGCATTCTGAGTGCACTTGATTATACCACAGACAGCACTTGTTTTCTGCAGGTAGCCAGCTAACCCATCATAGCAGTTGCAAGAAATGACGGGCTAGAGTTCCTCCAGAAATAAACTCTTACTTAAAGGTGCATAGGTTTTCATTCCTTTCCTGTCTGTTTTCACAGATAACTTAGATGACCCAATGAGCCCCTTTCAGAAGGTTTGTTCACCTGATTTGCACCTTGGTAATAAATTGCCATTTAGTGGCATCAAACGAGTACGTAGGTGACCACAGGCTCCCATGCCTTCCCTGGGAGCTTACAAGATGGGCCCAGTTCTTTCCACAGTGAAATCTGCCCTCAATTCCTATCCGCACTGGAATGTCTATACTTACCTCTGAGGCCAAACTGCAAGTAAACTTCAACCATTGGGTAAACTTGTTAAAAGCCTGGCTTCTATAGTTTTATTGCAAGGGCACCGCACCGTTTTCTTTAGCACATGACTGAGTCTTTTACCTTCATCCCATGTGTTTATACAGGGAAAATCAGGCTGTTGGACAGCAGAATGTTTTAACGTTGCATATGCTTCCCACTTCACCCCGATTGAAGCAGGTCTCTTAAAAATTAATCTGATAAAATGATATTCTGTGTTGAGTCAGGGATAGAAACACATCAACCCCGCTTTAACCAGTATGTGAGGTGTCTGGAAAAAATTCACTGAAAAGTAAGATCCATAAGAAAGACAACTACAAAAAGAGAAGCTTTAAAAGTCATCAAAATGCACATAAACAAAATTTTCTGGCACAGGCGGTTTAGACCTCTGGCTTACTTGGGCTGGCTGCCATCAGTAGGAATCTTTCCCTTTGCTTTCAATGGGCACTGATTCAGGCCTTGGAGAAATTGCTCTTGAAAAGATTTTGGCAGTTAGAGGAAGATTCCATCAGAAACAGTGGGACTTGGCTTTCCATGCAAGAAGCTAGGTATACTTAAGCAGCTGTTATTCAGGTGCAGTCAGACCTGTATCACAGTTTACATGCTATATTGTTGAGTGTGATATAACAGGTTTACCTTTAAAAAAAGAACACTGGAAAGAGGAATACCAAAGTAAAACACAGAATATAATTGGGAAGTAAAATCCAATTTTTTTTCTTTTTTTTTTTTTCTTATAACTCAGGAGGAAGAAACAGAATACCTTTGAAGTACCCTCAGGTGGCTGTTTCATCCCAGGGTGGATGTTGCTTGTCTTTGAGTCCTTGGGCAAAAATTTACAGGCGCTCTGGGATTTGTGTGTAGTTTCATTGTGGTTCCTCTATGTACTTGTTCTTCGCCTGTTAGTTATTTGTAAGCAGCATTTCTCTGTGGAGTATTTTCTAGCACTTGAGCCACATGGAAAGTATGCACCAACTGAACCCGCTGAATTTGGTGAATAATCCGTTGTGTGTAGATGCTGTCATGTACTTCTGGGGAGTAAAAAAACACTAAGGGCACTCTGTCCTCTTCAAAAACACTTGTAAGGAATGGCCCCAGAGCTTTGAAAGATCATCCCTTTTCTAAGTGCTGTGTGAATTTCCATGCAGTTCACCTCCTTCATTACTGACTAGAGCCACAAACCTCAAGCCAGCAGACAGCTGGAGAAGAGCTGTGAACTTTTTTGACCACATTTATTTTAAAATGTTAAGCCAAAGTATATAAAAAGTCATGGAACGCTCAGAACTCAGTTTTCTGCCATGTGCTTCTCCATCAGTCCCACCACTTGTCCATTGTATCACACTGCTTTTTAGAGCAACTAAAACAGTTTTGCTTAACCTAACTACCAGCCGTCCCTGTTCTGGCACTCCCAATGACAGTTCTTGTTCAGCAGATGAAAAAATAACTGCATAGCCCATGAGGTATCTCTGTCTAAAGTTCTCCTCCAGTGAGTGGGCTGCAGAGAAGCCACTGACTTGTGCAGATCAAGTAGAAGAAATTTCTTATGGGGATCTGGAGGCCTAACACTTCTGGTGCTGGCCTGTTTAGAGAGGGCACTTCTGCGAAGGCCTGACACACAAATAATGTACAACTACCTGCTGTTGCTTGAACCCCTGAAGTACACATTGCACCCTTTTGTCATGAAGTTTGGCCATGGTGGGCTGTTGTGGTTTAACCCCAGCCAGCAACTAAGTCCCACGCAGCCACTTGCTCACTCCGCACCAGTGGGACGGGGGAGAGAATTGGAAGAGTAAAAGTGAGAAAACTCGTGGGTTGAGATAAAGACAGTTTAGCAGGTAAAGCAAAAGCAAAGCAAAACAAGGAATTCATTTACTACTTCCCACGGGCAGGCAGGTGTTCAGCCACCTCCAGGAAAGCAGGGCTCCATCATGTGGAACTGTTACTTGGGAAGACAAACGTCGAACGTCCCCCCCAATGTGAAATGAAGAAAATTAAATTTTCTGCTAAGAAATAACAATGAACCATGTAAGACTTGCAAAACAGAATTTGGTGGTCAGAGAGAGGAGCTGAGAGAGGTAAGCATTCGTTTTACAACTCTATCCTTGGAGAACTGGGAGACTGATAAAAGGGAACATCCTACCTCAGAAGACACTGAAAGCTGTGTGACAAAGTATATAGTCAAGGTGGACAACTAATTGGGATATTTGTGCATGTTGATAAGAACTAAAACTAAGTGTCCTTTAGGTGAAATATCCTTATTATAATACTGAAATCATGCCCACAGGCCAGAAAACCCCCTACTCAGATAAGCCCCTTACGCTCTGAGCATGTGTGGCAAATTTAAAGGGATCTGTACCTTTAGTAAAGTGAGAAAGAAACTAACCCATGATCAACTGGGGGGTGTGAATATTGGCTGTGACAGCACATTTAACTGTACAAATACCTTGTAGTTTCTTGGTGCTGTGTGCTAGATTTGTGGAGTTACCATGTATCACCCATTTTTTGCACAAACGTGAAATTAATAAAATACCTCAACTCTGTGTGTAGTCTGGTGTTTTGCACACCAGGTGAATGAGCCCTCTTTTCAGGAAAACACACCTTCCTTCTTCTTCTCCCACCTTTATATGCTAAGCATGATGCCATATAGTATGGCATATCCCTTTGGCCAGCTGGGGTCAGCTGTCCTGGCTGTGTCCCCTCCCGGCTTCTTGTGCACCCCGGCCTACTTGCTGGTGGGGTGGGGTGGGGTGAGGAGCAGGAAAAGACTTGACCCTGTGTAAGCCCTGCTCAGCAGTAACTAAAACATTACTGTTTCAGGGATGTTTTGTCAACACCGTTTCCAGCACAAATCTGACACATAGCCCTGTACCAGCTACTGTGAATGTCTATGCCAGCCAAAACCAGCACAGCTGTGACCAGTTGCATCATGCAGCCACCTTGATATCCAGTCCACCAAAAGCAGGAGTGTGTCATGGCAGTCAGCTTTACAGCCTCGCTTTCAGGAACAATAAAATGTCATGGCTCTAGCTCTAAGTTTGATCTCCTGTTGTGTATCAGCCGTGATGGCCCAACTGAATTCAAGAGGTATGTTTCCCACTGGCAGCAAAGGAGAGGTAGCAACCATGGATGGGCTGGTATAATACAGGTACACACAGCCACAGTTGCTCCAGGCTATATCCAGTTTCCAGCCATTCTCACGTGAGGAGAATGCCCTCCAGCTGGCAAATACATCATTGCTGCTAAACTTGGTTTAACTCTGCAGACTGCTTTACTGTTCTTACTTCAGGAACTCTCAAAGAGGGTAAAACGATGCCTTACTAAACACACAAAAGCTGTAGAAGAAATAATAGGAAATTAATAGAAAAATGGCATGCAATGGCAAAAGCTACCTCAGGACATGTGCAGTTCCACCCAGAAACCTAGAGGTGCAGAGAGAGAGGAAAGCATTGTGTCATTGTTTCCATCTTCTTACCACTCACAAGAGTATTAATAAGACACTCCCAAGCTTCACAAAGCTCTCCCTTCAGCCATTCAAAAGGAGTCAGCCAGATATCCCAAAGCACTACACAGTCCTGTGGAGCCAGGTTAGAACTATAAAGCTGTAAGCAAATTACCTCAGTACAGGAGAGCTGAATGTCTTCAAACAACTGTGGAAGAGGGCAAATATGCAAATCGGTCACACACTGTGCTTGTCTACCTGATGCAAAAACCTATGCAGTCTCTTAACGCTCCGTATTAGACTATAAGCCTTAAGAGACAAATAGAGTATGTTACTCATAAAGCTGTAGGCAATAAGATATGAAAAGTCATTCTCCTTAATAATTTATTTCTATGCTTTTAAAGGTTTGGGTCCTTGACAACATATATTTTTGTTTGTTAATATTAAATTAATCCCTCTTGGAGGAGATAGATTCTGTTGCCTGGCCCTCCGCACAGTTCTCGAGCCAACACAGCATTAAATAAATCGAAAATTTTGAACTTTGTAGACTTTTTCTGCTGCAAAACAGAAATGGCATTTAAGAATGTGTCTTTTTTTTTTTTTTTTTTTGCCTCTGAGAGTTTTGGAGTAGTCCTCCTTTTTCGGTTTCAAGATGACCAAATAATTCCAGTAATTTCTGATCTCCTTGCCAGTTTATTATTAGTGCAACTGGCTACAGACCAGCAGATTGATGTCAGTCTCATAATAAAGAATGACAAAGCTAGACAAGGGTCCCATGAGAAACTGAAGAAGGAGGATCAAACACAATTGTAAATCGGTGCAAGAGACTACAAGGTCTCTGGCAAAAGTTCCACTTCTTTTTACAGCACTGCTTATTCAACAGGTTTTCTTTCTTTTCTCTTCCTTTCCCGGGTGTGTGCATGTTGCATTGTTCTCTGTTTTGTTGTTTGGTTGTTTGGGTTTTTTTAATATGTCATGTAATGGAATACATGAATATTCTTATTTAATCTGAGTGCATAACTTTATTTAATACAACTTATTAATATATACCACAACGTAGAGCATCCCTAATTATTTGCTGTGTTGCCAACTGCAATCTTAAGCTTGCATCTTGCAGTTATATAAATATATCATAATTGTGAAGAAAAACCATATTTTCCAAGACTGCAATGGCAATTTTTCCAGCTATTGTGTGCACAGGAATGTGGCTGCATACACCCAGAGATCTCCAGACATCAGTAAAGCTTATGGATCCTGTCAGCTGCAGAACCAGAAACTACGTGTTACTATAAAAGCCACCCGTGTCCTTCCCTCACCTTTCAGTAGCTCAGTTCTTGACTTAGCCTTGTCTGATTTTGCAGCTAAATTTTTAAGAGAGGTGTTGTAGAAAGATCATTGAAAAAAACCAGACATTTGCAAGAAGTCTATCTGGATTACTTGAGACAAGACTAAAACATCATAATCTGGTTCTCCTGGGTTTCTCAGCTCTAGGTTAAAAGACGTACCAGATTTAGGTTGCTCTTCATTACTGTGTCTAATTTTTACTGCCCTGCCATTCAGGACAGGTTCTTGGAGAGATATATCCCCAAGAGTACGATTTGTGGAAATCATCATTGCTAAAAAATGAATTGTGATCTAGCCAGAAAGAGTGCTGTAGAGAAGGACATGCTGTAGGAAATGCTGTAGGGAGTTATTCACCTCAGTCTGAGCTGCAGGGACATGGCATGTCACTCCTCTCATAGCCAAGAGAAGCTGTTGTGTTTTCCATGTTTACATATAAAGCCCCTTCAGGGATCAAGCTGTACTTATGTTAGCTGTCCCTAGGATCCAGTACCACGCACTCTGCAAATCAGTACATCTCCACAAAAGACATCTGGACTTCTGCATTCAAAAAAAAAGTGTGTCTTGAAGAAAATTTGAGTCTCAACAACTGTTTTAATCTCATTTTCCATTGCCTGAACTGTATCTTTACTGTCATCTGTTGTACTCTGCTGGTGATAAAATGTTTCCAACCTTCAGGCGATATGAATATGTAAAGCATTCCAGCAAATTCAAATACCATCTTGCCTCAGTGCAAATCTACAAAGGTGGTTTTCCAGCACACATTAGGCAACACCTAACCTTTGAAAAATTCGCTCTATTTCAGCAGACAAGTAATGTGCTCTGGGGAAAATTCAAACTTGACTCCTTCAAGCCAGACTATCGATTCAATTAAATTGCCTTTAGGATACAATTTCTTATTTCCAGATTTCCATGTGGTGTGAAACAGTCACATTTACAGAGGGCAAAAGTTTTACTAGGAAGGCACATAGGCCTCATGATGTTTTTTGTTCAAGGAAACTACCAGTACACTAAAAGGAAAGAAGAAAACAAAAAACCCACAAAGAAAAGAGGCTTTTGCTGTTCTTTCTTCATATTTGTGATGGCTTCAAATGATTAGAGAAGGCCTTAAATTTTTGATTGCAGTCTGGTTTCTTACTTTTTGCTGTTTCAGCAGATTTGGATATGGTCATTTCAGTCCAACCTCAATGCTACTAATTCTTTATTATCCTTTCCTCTAGTGCATTTACAAGCTGCGGTGAATGTCTACATAGACAGATCAAGATCTCCCAAAGGCTGAGATGCCTCTCTTTAGCAGTAAGAACCAGGATAAGCACCTCACCTCTCACCATGGTTCCTGTGCCTCTAAGAGCTTGTCAGACACACAGTGCAAGGAGAATCCACAGGAAAGGTCATTAAGACATAATATCATTGCATAAGGTACTGAAAGAAAGAGAAAACATCCTCCCTTCCAGCTTCCTGCTCTCTTTCCTTAACTTAGAGTCCAGCTCCCTAGAGCTAAATGTTTACCCAACTGAAAACTGTTGTAACCAACTGGAAGGGCACAGAAATGTAGAAGGGCACGGAAATGTAGAAGGTAAGTGTCCATCAGACCAGTAATGAATTAAACGCTGCCATTGGTAAGAGGATAGTGATGACTACATGGAATTGGGACGTTTGTTTTACATCTGCTTGTAATGACAGAAGCTCCAGCAGCACAGTGGTCGCCTAACTCTGAACTGGGGCAGTGGTTCAAGACTGATTCAGAGGGAAGTGTGCCAGCAGCACCACTGAATGTGCATTACATACAATACAGCAAGAAATCTGGACTGCAACTTGTTGTAACACTGTTTTGGAAATGCATGAGTCACTGTGTTTCTGGAATCTGAACCTTTCTCAGCATGTTTTTGTGCTAGACACCCTGTCATGTTTTTTGAGAAAGCCTGAAGGACCAATGCTGAGGTAGTCTGTCCAGGATCTTCATGCTGGAATGCTCTAATCCATCCTGTCATCTTTCTTCCTGTTTCCAAAAACACAGAATGCAATCCACTATTTTCTTCCATTGCAAAATATTATTTAAAACACTTTTGTAGTTGACACTAGTCTCCTCCTTTATTAGAGAGACCCACTGAGACTTTCACCTCAGCTGCTGCACTCACTGACTTCTCTGATGCTTTCAGATGAGGCTCCCACACTTCTTACTCCTTCACCCCACCATGCATAGAGTACTCCTTCACTGTTGTATTTCAAAAAGTTTCTTGCAAGACTGAACACTAACAACACTGATAAAATCACATATAGCTCTTCAGTAACTAAATATTCCAGGGGATGCCTCTGCATTTCCTTTGCTTCCTTTCTCCTCCTGCTGACAGTTGTCTTTGTCTCCAGAGCTGCAACCCTGTGTCTGCAGGCTTAGGATCCAGGTACCACTCTGAACTGCACTGATGGCAGAAGGTCCCTCCTTCTAACAAATGTCATAATCTGTCTACAACACTCTGGCTTTCTTTCTGCTTCTTACAATAAACTCTAGCACTAAACTGGATTACAATTAAAATACATTTATTTAATCTGATAAATACAGGTATGCCCGCGTTCATGCGTGTGTACACACAGACACAGATTTTTAATGAGACATTTGAATACAGGCGTATTCCAAGTGATCAAAGTGGAAGAAAAATCAACAGCATGATTGTGCTAGAAGCAGGAGGCAGAGGAACGGGAAGCTTCCCATCTTGCAAACACTACATGTGTTGGATTGAGCGTTTGAGCAAACAAGTCTCAGCAAAGATGACTAAGATTAAAGAAATGCATTTAGGAAGTCAGGGCTGAAGACCAACAGCTCCGTGACAGTGTCCATCTGAGTCTGATTCACAAAGTCTTGGATGCCTGACATGCTTTTTAGATATCAGCACTTATGCATATTCACAGTATCTGTGACCCAACCATGCAGGCATCTACCGTCATCCCTGGTGTCACAAGAGTGCCAGGAGCCTATTGCATGGGTGAGAGCAAAGGTGATGCAGAAAACTGGGATTCTCCAGTCTTTGTCACCTGCTGATCCTGGCTGAGCAGGAATAACCAGAGCACACCTAACTGTCCCCTGAAACACAGCCAGGAAGCAGATGGGTTACATCCTGCCCATGGTGAGGAGTAAAAGCACTCAGCTGGAAGATGGGAGATTTGGGAATCTGAGTTCCCCCTTGTCTTCCATAACACACGTGGAGCAGGCTTACAGCAAAAATCTACAATTTCTGAGATCTTCCTTAGCCACCAGCCTTACAGAACCGTTTCTCTCAGCTGTTATAAAATCAAGCAGGTTCTTTACCATATAGAGTTGATGTCCAACTTTTAAACAGGTCTGTTTTTTTTTTTTTTTAAATTTTGTTAAAGTAGTCGATTTTTTTAAAACAAGGTTAGTACAAATGATTTGATAGAAAACAAACCATACAGTGGACATACTTAGCAGATGTAATATTAAAATTGCATTGCATCACACATGTCACATTTTAACAGAGTCTAATATGTTTTATGGACCTGCCTGTACCATGTCCCCTCCCACTTCTGCTTATAACTTCCCTCATAGCTTTTATTCTAGAAGCAGAGAATCGCAGTGGTGAAATGCCACTCAGAATTTGTGTGTCACCTATTCACAGTTCCAAAATTGTTTTAAGGCTGCAGGTAACTGGGCAATAAAAACCATGTTCAGCCTTGGTTACCTCTACCAAGCTGCTTTGGCTGCTCCAAAGCAAGTTAATTTGTCACACGCTTCATGGGCTTTTAAGCAAAACAAAGATCAGGTTCATGATAAATGACTGCAGCACATATCCTCTGCCAACTGCTGAGTCTAGGATGGGATACTCTCCATTTGCCTATTTTTAGCAACTGCATGGCCTTTTTATGCCTCTGAATTGCTTTAGTCATATCAAGTACATATGCAGTGAGCAGATTTTGCCCTGTTGATTTGTGCAAGGATTCTATGATGAGGCTGCTCTGCTCTTGTATTTGTTTCTAAAAAACCAATACTGCATGAGATAGCTGTCACGCTGGCTTTTTAAACTTGCACAGATCTGTATCGTGTGTTTTCTAAGATGCTGTTTATAGGAAGAATCACCCCAGCTGTTTATTGCTGATGTTGATGCACTGGTACCTTAATGGATCTTATCTGAAATAATTTGAGTTTGCATCTGAAAGCTAGCAGCTCTGTTCATCCTAAGTACAGCTGAACAAAAACTCCTATCGCAGCCTCATAAAAGATTATTATTTGTGAATTTTATAATAATAATAATAATAATAGCATTAGAGAAAGGAACAAATTAAATCAGTGTCCTGAATCTATACCCATGACAGTAGTACCTGAGTCCTTTGTAATTTCTGTGATGTTTATCTTTGTAGTATGTACCTGCAGCACAGTGACGCTATCTTCCCCACCGGGCAGAAGGGAACGAACCAGGCACATGGTGCAGGTGGGCTCATTGCTTGCATTCCCATTCAAGCCCAAGCTCCTTGAAAGACCATACCACCTGTTTGTTGACTCACACTCCAACAGATGCAAGCCCCTGTGTGCACCAGGAAGGGAAACTCAACACTGCAATGTGTTTGGTGCCTGAAAACAAACCCTTCCCTCCCAGACACTGCCACTTAACCCTATGGCATTGCACATTCAAGTCCTCACTTCTCTGGCATGGCTTAAGAAATATGGACCTAGGTGGAGGGATGTAAGCAATTCAGCCAGGCATCCCTGGAAATCTGGGAAGTGCTCATACCTTAACAACTACACTAGTCTTCCTCACTTCTGGCTAACACAAAGCACAGCGAAGATCAGTATTATGTTATCCACTAGTCTTGTATTGGGAGGGTGATAATTTGGGGGCATCATCCCAAGTTTTCTTCTTTTTTTCACAACATCTGTAGGTATGAATTTCTTCAGTATGTTTGAGTTCCCTTCTGAATGCTTTCAAAGGCTGAAAAGTTAAAATAACATGGAGTGGTTTTAGTGCAGTGCACCACACATTGTTTCTATCATGTGAGAATTGCTTAACTGCAGTACACTTCAGCAGCACAATTTATTACAAACCTTGGAAGTCATTTCAGGAGCCCAAGGACCTCATGGACCTTGGACCAAGTTTCAGCAAACTGCTCAGATGTGCAGTCTCTAGGCAGATGTCTGGAAACATGTGTTCTTGCACATTTATCTTCTAATGCAAACATCCCAATGCAAGCATTAACACTCAAGAGCATTATGTGGATTTTAAACAATCCCTGGAAGAGCTGGGTCCCACAAAAGTTATTCTGACAGATATAATCCTTCTACTTTCCTTTGCCAAGTGCTTGGTCTAACTACAGGAGCCAGAGCACATCAAGCGAGACTCCTGCCTGCTTCCACTGCTTCTGCTGCTCCAGACACTACAACATCCCTGCCCAGTGCTGACTTCACTCTTATTGTCATTATTTGAGTTGGGAAAGAAGCAGCAATGTAGAAGGTAAAGATAAAACAGAAGATAAGAGGATATTTTTATACTTTCATCTGCACAGATGGCTCTCATGGGACAGGTTTATTCCTTGTCTCTCTCGGGATTAATGCTTCAAGGAGAACAGCAGCAAAATTAAAGCTCTCTTTGCTGCTGTAGAAAATATTTATTTCTTTCACCCTGCTCTGTGAGGTCTGTGAGGCAATGACTGTGAGTGTGTACAGCACATAGCACAATTGGCTCCAATTTTACTGGGGCCTCTCAGTATTAGTGTAATAAAAGTAAACACCAAGTGGTCAGGGCTTAATTATAATCTGGACATTCTGTGCTCTGGCAGTAGATTACAGGAGCCATCGACTTGTACCTTGAGGCACCAAATCTGCTGCTGGCACGAGGTTGAATCCGTGTGAAAGGACAAGACAGCAAAGTGAAATCCTATGTTTCCTGCTTTGCCTGTAGGATGCAAACTAAGAGGAAGTGACTTCAGTAACTGAACACTCTATATGCTGCTGCACAGCTCCAGCTGTGGCTTTTTGTGTTTAACTCTGATGGCTGTTTCAAGGAGTCAAATGCTATTTTATAGAAGATGGAGAGTCAAAAGCTTTCATTAGGTAATGATTCTATAAAGACCCAAATTCTTACATAATTTTAAAAGAGGAATTCTAAATAATTAGTGTTGCAATTATCTGTTGATTTATTCTCCTCCACCCTTAATTTTGTTTTAAGCAGAAACTGACCCTGATCATGCCCTATGAAGAATAATTTAGAGATACAAGAAATAAACATGCTCCACGATCAATACTGAAGTGGGTTTCTTTTTGCCTTCCTTGAGGGTTTTGGTGACATTTTGCCTATTGTTATTTCACTTTCAAAGCTCCCTCATAATTTATTTTTGTAGTTGCAATTATTCATGTGCTAGGCTATTGTAATTGCATTATATCAGTGCAGGGAGATGTGCCCTAGTTTGAATTTTATCCCATGTATTTACAATGTCTTAAGAAAACAACAACAACAAAGTGCTATGGAGTTGTGAATAAATTCCTTCAGATCTGTGGCACTGGAAAAAAAACCTCACACATTTGTGGAGCTCAAATAAAAGCAACATTGACAACTGTAACAGCATAATACTGTTACTAAAAAAGTTGCAAAAGGCCCCCTACAGACATATTTCTATAGCCATTCTCGTTATATTAGCTTGGCCTTAGCTTCAGAGTGTAGTTTTGGATTAATATGACTTATGAATATTGCAGTAATGTCTGGAGGCTCAGCTCACTGTGTTAGCAAATGTACATTGTAAGGGACTATTGCTGTTCAGAGGACTCTTCAACGTAAATGAGCAGGACATGTGGGACTGAAGGGGCAGCAGTCAGGCAGTTCATCCACCTAGCTGGAATGTAAGAATTAGGCCAAGACAAAATGCCAGATCTACTTCTCACCAGATCTCTCTGCTTCTGTCTGCTCCCATGCTGTAATTCTAGCATTACAGCTACTGGTATCCAAGCCATCCTGAAGTGGTTCAGGACTGGGAGCTGCTACCTCCTCACCATGGTTTCAGTGTAGATTGCTGCCTGTTTACAGCACAGAGCGTCAGGAGTGAGACTGTTGCTGCCAAGCAGGGACAAGCAGCAGGAGCAGACACCTTAGGTGCCACACTGTGGTTGCATGACTTTGATCAGCCAGTGAAGCACATGGAGATGTACTGGGAAGAGGTGCAATGACATACATTTTCCTTCAAGCTTATCTTCTATCTGTTATCTTCGATCTGTTGAAGTGGATACATGGATATCCAAACATATACGGAACCAGGCACAGGCCGCTGGGTTACTGCTTTACGTGTACAATGGGTTAAGACCAGCTGCCTTTGATACATCATTGACAAATCATTCACTATGCAACTGCTTTACCCTGTTGAAGTTCATTTCTTGAGATTTCTACTGCTGCCAGAGTTACCTCATTTTTGCTAGCTGGTTTGACTAGAAAGCATGACCAAGAAGGGAGGAAAAGAGAGGGGAAATCAGAAGCCAGAGGACATAAATCCTGCTGCTCCTGAATCACTCCAACTTGCAATAATCGTAAGATATTTTAAATAAAAGTTTCACTCAGCCATGAACATTTTGTGAGTGCCCTTGGGACATTCTTTCTTTCGGAACCTACTATTGATTCAGAGCAATATCTGTAACTGAAACAAATAATAAAATCCAATAAAGAGCAAACAGGGAGTTTCTTAGCCTTAAGGCCAACTGGTAAAGCATAGCTGATGGCCACACAGCTGCATTTTCTTCCTGTCAAAATAGCATGGCTACATGCTGTTTTGCCATGGGGAATGCTCCCCGGCCTGTGCTAGTTAGTTCTGAACAACTCCGTTTTTAAGCTAACACATAAATAGTATGGACAGTCATGTGCCAGTACCTGTTTCATGTGTGCCGGCCCCACTTAATTAACTCATGTAGATGTAGCCTGAAGTGTTTTTTCTAGAATATACTATGTGATCTTCTGAGGCTGATTGATACATGCTATTGAACATCTATAAACAAAGCTATATACTTGGGTGTTAATGCATTTTCATTCATTAAATGGACATGAATATTGAATTTATGCTATTATGCTGCCTGGTTATGTCTGCTTGATTTGTTATTTCTGTGGCTAATCCTTAGAAATGATCTGTCATTTCTACTAGAAGAGGTCTCATCGCTCTTGTGGAAATGCTCTGGTCACCTTCACCTAAAACTGGGGCATCAGATCCCTTCATGGATCGGAACTTGCCTGGGAGCGGAGGAGTGGAATGCCGCAGGTGACAATCTCAAGTCAGCCCGACAGCAGGAGCTTTTTGGTGAACAGACAACACAGTTAACAGAGATGTGGGGGTGAAGTACCCAAACAAGTATGAACTGTACTTAAAGTTGAAATAATTAAAGGAGGGAAGAGAAGAAACCCCCCACGCTTTGTAAGAAATATAGATGTTCTTTATTGCTCACTGCTTCCTTATTAAAAACCAAACAAACATGAGACATAGGAGCAAAAGAAAGCAACTAAACGGCCAGACCAAACAAAAGAAGAGATATGAGGCTAAGATATTTTGGTGGAGTCTAAGCCCTGCTTCCTGAAACAGACCATGCAAGGGGTGTCAACTGGCTTCAGAGGTCCAGGTCTCAACACTACCTATAGCAGCGTGTGTCATTTTGTAAGGGGCGAATCCTATGCCCTGGACAAATGGTGTAAGAGAAATTCAGGAGGGCCATCTTGGCAGACTTTCCTCCTTGGTCCTCTTGTGTAGGTCTTACTGCATAAGTGGAGTTTTGACAGATAAATTCTAAACAACCACACAAAATTATTGCAGAGTCTGAATCTGACAGAATGTTACAAACCAGTCCAAAGCATTTAATCTCTGCTGTTACCAGTGCATTTTGCAGTGTTACACTATGGACATCGGCTGGCTTTGAACAATCAAAGACCTGAGGAAGATAAAGTCCATCCTGCCCCATACTGTGCAACAGTGCTCAGCAGCAGATGTTTAGGGGGAGCTTAAGAAACAGGCCTTTAAAGGATTACTCTTTCCCAGCAGACCTTTCTAAATGTGGGAAATCAGCAGTTCTGATATTTCTTAAACTACCAGGATCCGCTGTTTAACAGTGGACCTATCCTCCATGAATTTACCTAGTGCGTTTTGGCTCCTTTGTAATTTTGTGCCCCACAGCACCTGAGGCAATAAATTCCACAATATTGTCATGTAAAGGAGTTCTGTCGTCTGACACCTCATAGGGGTTGTGTCTAGTTCTTATCTGATACAAAGTAGTGAATACTTGTTACACGTTTAACCTGCTCCACAGTTTCGCGACTTTATAGATCTGCTCTTACAAAGCCTTTTCCTCTCCCATCAGTTCCCGTTCCTTGTTGAAAAATCCTGTCCTACTTCTGTTTCTCTTCCATTGAAGCTGTTGTATACAAGTTCTAAAAATCCTTTTTGCCTTCCTGTGAGCTTTCTCTGCTTCTACTTATCCATTTTGATGTGGGATTGCTGGTATTCAGAAATGTGTCATAATGATATCTGACGGATTACTCTGCAAGTCTTTCCTAACGGCATTCCCAGCGCTCTGGTCGGGGTGATGAACTCTCCACCCTGAGGATGGATTCCCAAAACTATCCACTGCGACCCTCTCATCCCTCTCCTGAGCGGTAACAGCTCATTCAGAGCTATTCACTCCCATCCCAGATCAAGCTGCAGAGAAACAAGCCTGGGAAAGTCCCATCATTTACTAAAGCTGCTGATCTATATGAATGTTAATTGCAGTTAAGGGTCCTGCGGGGTCGGCACTAATCAATTACCACACAAGTACCACTACCGACTAATGATAAACTTCCTGAGAGTTTAATCCTAGTACACACAAAAGTTTTAAGGAGGATAGGCAAACCAGTGAAGATCACAATTTCTGGAAGAACCAGAAGAAAACAAAGACGTGAACAGGGCTTTAACTTCATCTTGGTGTTCTCTGATGTTCACTGCTCTCAATTAAACAAACAAAAGGTACAAGAAAGAAAGGGAGAAAGAAAAGGGACGGAAGAAAAGGGATGGAAGGGAGGGAGGGAGGAAGGAAGGGAGGGAAGGGAGGGAGGGAGGAAGGAAGGAAGGAAGGAAGGAAGGAAGGAAGGAAGGAAGGAAGGAAGGAAGGAATTATACCAAACGAGATAATTGGTGAGAGGGGAAGATGTTTAGGGGAGTCTAAGTTCTAGACAATAATATCAGACTATTTTGAAGTGCAAATTTAATGAAGGGATAAAATATAACTTATGAGGTTCGCCTGTTGCCTTCATTCTTTTACTCGGGTCCTGGTTCAAAAACATTCTTTAGCATAGACCCTGCTAAGCATATGAGTGATCTGACTTGACACACTGGGTCACTATGGTGGTTAAGAATGGTGGACACGTAAGTGCCTTGCTGCAAGTGACAGATATCAAGCAAAGTCTAGGCAGGAAAAATGCCACGAAGTGAGAAGGTACCACAAAACTCCTACAGTACCAGGAGAAAATGAAATTTAGAAGCTCTGATATCTGCCTTGTATACTTAAAAAACACCCCTCCAACTAACGCTGAACACGCTTTCTATTTGTGTTTGTAATCAAACATCCTCCATCCCCCCGGGGAACATACTGCTCCAGATGTCTGTGATCAAACACCATCGGTTTGCCATTTCTGCTACCCTGGGCGTTGTTGCTGCTGCTGCAGATACTGTGCTATTTGTTAAAGGTGCTTTTTCTCTCTCTTCACTTTTACACCAAAACATCCTTTTTGTGTGAAATAGCAACGTATTTGAAGATCCAGTACTTGTGTTAATACAGCTCTGGAGTAATGTAGGGTTCTGCTAATCTGAGTAGTAATTCAGGCTGAAAGTGCTTGGGTGAGGGTGCTTCCATAGTTAGTACTTGTTCGCCTATGGAGGCCCAGAAAAGCCATCTGAGATTCTAGAACAGTGCAGTCCTAAACTAATCCCTCAAACGGTGCTTAGCTGGGGGTTTCCAAGACATAGCAAGCCTAGTGGTGGGAGTAGGGTTGCAACAACAAGGCTCAAATCCCTTGTGCAATGGAAAGTTTGGAGAACCAAGTGACTGCTTTCTTCACCGAATTCTGGCAGAAGATTGAAGAGGTGCCTCTTCCCTCAGGCAAGCTACATCTCAAGGGTAAAACAGAGATGTAGAAACTGCAAGACAGTAAAGCGTGATTAATTTCTCATGTTGGTGAATGCTGTGCTGCTGCAGTCCAATTTCCAGGTGTTTTTAAGTGTAATCACTATCTTGCTTACATTCTTCTGGGAAGAGATCCATTTAAATTAGCACAATCTCTTCGGAGGCCTTGAATTTACTGCATAGGGGTGTGGATCAGGAGAGCTGTTTGCTGTTTACCCCAACCGAGATTAACGTGATGCTTTTGGGTTGAAGAAAGCAATTCCAGCAATTGGGCATGGAATGTTTGCATTGCTTGTCTCCTGGTTTCTCTAACCATCTTGCAATTTTGGGGATGTTATCTACTCCTGATTTAAGACCTTGTGAACAATCCCCTGCTTTGTGAGGAGCAGAGTAGATTGCACACATTTCTTTCAGCAGCAGTTCTCACAAAGATAAGCCCAGATTTCCTCGTTGCTAGGTTACGCTCCAATTTGTTCCATTACTTACTGCATTTTAAGACAACATTGGAGCTACTACCTACACCAGACCATCCCAGAATACATGTACAGGAAAACGCGCCCTGTGAATTACACTGCACTTAAGAGAAATCAAGGGTAGTTGTAATCTCTAGAACTGCCCATTTTGAATTGCAGCTGGGACACTTCTTAGGCACTGAGATAAAATCGGGAACTCCTGTATAGGCTGCTGTGTGGAACTTCTTTATATATTCTGTGTGCAACTGCCCGATGTACCTCTTTAGGCAGCACAGCTGAACTAAAGATACAGCATACTTACCAAGGCATTTCCACACCAATAACTTGTTTCCCGCGTTGATCAGCCAAACCTGTTATTCAGCCTTTAGGATATAATACAAAGTGAAGCTGTTTGCAGAATTAGATGGTGAAATACATGAAAAATTGCAGAAAAGTTTATGCCTGATGCTTGGAGTGTGGGAGGCACCGCCCATCCCACCAGCCGTTGCCTGGAACGGAACACAGATGTGCTCAGTAGCGTGAGTGATAAGTTTGTGCCCAACAGCACTAGCGACACCGCTGAATACAGTTGTATGTTTTGTGGTAAACGCTGTTAAAAATGCAGTTATGCAGGAAAGATTTTTCTTGGTGTCAGCCGTTGCTTTGGCTTGGGCTGAAACTCGACTTCTCAGTTCTTTTACAATTTTCCAACACTCTTCCGGAGGCGGAAAAAACTTTTTCCTTGTTAAATAATAACAAAAACGAATAAACAAATGAAACCCCCCCAGGTTTGCAGGAGAGGACTTCCCCCCCGGATCCGCCGAGCACGGGCGACCCCGAGGGGCTCGGCTCGGCTCCACTCCTGCGGCCGGCCGATGAGTAGCTGGGCTGCGGAGCAGGCGGGGGCTGGGGTCCGCCGTCGCCTCAGGCGGGCGGTGAGGGGGGCGGCGCGGGGCGGCGCGGGGCGGCGCGGGGCGGGGCGGGCCGCGGCGCCATTGGCCGGCTCCGGACTGCAGCTGCAGCGCGGCCGCCCTGGCGGGGCGCGGCCAGTCTCTCGAGTCGGGCGGAGGCGCGGCCGGTAGCCCGCCCTTCTTTCCCTTCCCTCCCCGCCGCCCGCCTTAAAGCCCCGGCGGCCGCCGCAGTGGCGCAGTGCGGGCGGCGGCGGCGGGAACGGGAACGCGGGCGTGGGGAGGGGGGCGGACGGGCGCCACTGCCTCGGAGCGCAGCGCCTCGCTGTGGCCGGGCCCCTCCCTACCGCCTCCGCTCCCGCTCTTCGGGCCGAGGCTGTCACTGCACACCGCCGCGCCGTGTGAGGAGGCGCCGCCGCGCCTGACGCCGGGCGCACGGCGCTGCCAGCATGTTTGACAGGACGCGGCTGCCCTTCGTGGGGCTGGACGTGGTCTGCGTGGTGCTGGGTAGGTTGGCGGGCCGCGGAGGGGGCGAGGGAAGCCCTCTCCGGGGCGCGGCGCGGCGCCGTGCCCTTTCCGCTCCCTCCCCGCACGCACCGCTCTAACCCGCATGCTCGCCTCCCCCTCCCCGTGGCGCCAGGCACCAGCCCGCAGCGGGTCCTCTGCCAGCCTGCGCCCCTGCCGCGCCTGCCTGCCGCTGCCTGCCGCCCCCTCGCCCCCTTCCTCCGCCCCCCCCTTCCCCGCCGCGCCCTCCCGCCCCTCGCCCGGAGGAATCTGGTCACTGCCGGCCCGAGGGGGCCGCGGGCTGGGAAGGGGAGAGCCCTCGGGGGAAGGGAGCTGCTGTCGCTCATCCGCTGACATCTGGAACTCCCTCTTCTCTCTGGTGTCCTCACTTTCCCTTCCCTAATCTCTTCTGTCGGCTACAGACCGGCCGTGGCAATCAGCCTGAGCTGGGAAGGTGGGTGTCCGCGGCCTGGGATGTGGTGGTTACCCGTGGCGGGTCGGATTGCTGCCCGGAGAGGGGCCGGCACCCCGGGAGCGGGCGCCATCCCAGTGCCCGGCCTCCGCCGCCGCACGATAGGTGCTATGCGGCAGGGAAGGGGCTTACTTCTTGTTTGAGTCGCCTGCGGTCTCGGTGGAGCTAAGCTAGTGCTGAGGCTGAGGCTGAAGGCGGGGTGGGCTTCGTGTTAGAGCAGGGTGTTTGCGCTGTCGTGTCCGTGTGTGGCGGCGAGGGACACCGGGGCAGGAGCGACGCGGCGGCGGCCCTGCGCCGAGCCCCAACACCCGCAGCACTTCCCTTGCTGCGCTTAGGTGGTCCCCGTAACGGCGCCTTCCTAATGTTTCCTGCTTCTGCTTCAGTCTCTAGCTCTGTTGAAACTACATCGCGGCCTGTCAGTTTGCGTTAACTTTCTCCTTTTAGGTAGTGACTCGGTGTGAAGGGTAAGGATGTTAGTTATCGAAGAGCGAAGGGGGAAGCTTTGCTCTCTGAAGAGCTCCGACTCCTCAGGACCTCTGGGTGGTGAGGGCCTGGGAAGGGTCTTCAGTGTCTGAAGATGTACGCCTTGGTCAGTCTTAGGAAGTGTTAATTTTGCATGTTTGCTTCTTAATCGGACCAGAGCAGTACTTCAGTAATAGATCTAAGTCCTTTCTCATGATGTTAGTGGGTGGTGTTCAGCCAAGCAGATCTGGCTTATGAAGTCCTCTTGGCTGAAGATGTCTGTAGCGTCAGTATGAACATAATGAGCAGCGTTTTACCTTGTTAGATGCTTCAAATAACAATGGTACCTGTAGCTAAATGGCACTAAAGAACAAAATTGTGGTGAATGATGCATTGCTCTGAATAAGTGTTATGTGAGAGAGGGCTTTGGGAGAACGATGGTGGTTCTGTGTAGGAGCAGTCTTTATTTCTAACAGAAGCTTTACTAAGCTATGCTGTAGCAAGGCTTAAACTTCCATCCTAGCTTTACGGCCAGTAAAGCAGTTTTGTCTGTCCTGATAATTATCATTACAAAATCTTTACAATTAGGCAAAAGCTTGCGCTAGGCATATACTTTGGTCTGTGTAAAGTATATGTGCATATCCTAAGTAATCTTGAGTATTCAAGAAAACCAAAATGTATTATAATCAAGACTATAAGAGATATATGACTTGAGGGTTATCCAGCTAAAAGAATGAGGGTTTCCCCCTGCTCCTGCCCCAAGTTGCTACCTGGGGGGTAGATTCTTGACCTTACCCTGCAGCATAGTATCAATTTACACAGCTTGCCCTGCCCCCATGTAGCATTTGGGTCACAGATGCCCTAATCTGATGCCTCAGTGTGCTGGAGGGTTGGCAGACTTTATTTTCCCTTGGACTTGTTTACTTCCTACTAGTAGTGGGGGAAAAATGCAGGAAGTGCATAGCATGAAGTCGCTTGACACCTGCAACTTTAAACGCATTGAGTTACAGGTTTCAGTGAAACTGTAGCTGAGACAAAAATATGGAAGTATAGGAATCAGAAAGATAGTAGTTATAGGACCAAATTCTATTTTCTCTGGCTCGTGTGTGACTGAGACAGGCCCTTAGAAGAACTTCAGTCTTAAGCCTGTGTGTCTGAAGGGGGAATCTGTTTTAATTTTTCTGCTGGAAGAAGAATATTTCCTGTTGGTTGTGGGCTTTTATTCTGGCTCTCACTTTTTCCCGGCCCTTGTCCCCAATGTGTACTTTGATATCTTCTCAGATGACCAAGATACTGCCCAGATAAAGTGACTTGCAGGTATTGGTACCCTGATACCTCATACCTCCACTAAAGAGATCATGAAGCCTCAAAGAGAAAACTTCAACTGTGTCATTCTGAAACTTTAAAACCATGTAGACCAGCTTCAGCTGAGGACTGAACTCTCAGTCTTGGTGTGGTAGCCTATTCTACCACAAAAAGGGCTACCAGTGGCATTCTCATGATCCCCAAGGTAACTCTTACTGTCACTTGATACAGAGCTTGCCTTTTTCCTCCTCCCTCTCCTGCCTGCACCTTTCCCATACATAGTAAGTGAAGATGGGGAAGAAAAATTAATTCCACTGTCTCAGCAATGTTAGAAAAAAACTAAGGATATCACTTGAAGTTATGGTGACCTGACTTTACCCATACATAAGCTCACCACAGTGGAAGCAGATGACACTGACTGTATGTCTGTGACTTACTTGCTCCTGTTCTGGTCAAACCATTCTTTGTGCAGCAATCCCAGTACATGTTTTCCAAAAGGGAAGGAAGAGGAAAAGGAGCTTTACTGTGGTTTTTGGTGATTTAAATAGGTTTGTTGGAAGGTCTGACAGGTGCCCAAGATGGAGCAGAGGTAAGAGACTAAGAAAGAGATGAAGGAGCAGGCAGAGCAGGAGGGAGCAACATCTCCCCTTTATGTGACATTAAGCTATTAGATCAGTTTGGTTGCCTGAAACTTAAGTCTAAGGTTGCTCTTAATTAGCAATAAGGAAACTCCCTCACTCATCCACCTTTCTACTCAATCAGGGAGAGAGAATTCTGAGGAAGCAGCCTTTGGTACTCTGAGAAAATAAATAAAAAGTATCCCTTATCAGGATGTTCTTTCCTTCTAAGTGATACTAGCGTTTCAGCATTAAACTAGTTTCTTTTTCTGTAATCTAAAAAAAGAAAAAGCTGAGGATTTCTGCAGTATCTGCCCTTAAATAGCACGATGCGGCTGTATCTGCATTCTGTGTGCTGATCTGCAGTGCTGGGTGTGTGCGTGCTGCATGTCAGTATGCAGCTCTGCAGTGCTGCAGGCAATGGATCCCTTACTCTGTGTGGTCCAGTAGACAGTGGTCAACTTCTGTCACTGGAAATCATGAATAGCCTGGACTGCAGGGTTTACTTCTCTGGAATACTTTTGTTATTTGTCCCTCCTTGTTTTTTTGATGGAGGGACATTTTATGTAGCGTGGCAGAGATGTGTAATGGAGTGACATTTCTAGACAACAGTCAGTAAACCTACTTTCCACTGATACTGAGACTTGATAATTGATTGTTATGGTTTGTTTACATTTGTTATTGTATTTTGATTTGTTATGCAAAAAAATAACAGCTTATTAGAATAACTTGGCTTGGGACTGATGGACATTAGGCACTATATATACTGTGCCACTCTTACAGGTCTATTGTAAGGAGCAAGTCAGGCTCCTTCATTAAGGCAGGTAAACAACACTTAAAGAACAAAATTGGGAAACCCATGGTAATATTACTGTAATCAGTGGAAGAACTACTGAATACATTTCGACAGAACTCTCACTAAGACCAAGTCAGATTAAAGTAAGTTCTGCAGAGGTGACTGGAGCAGTAAGGAAAACATCCTGTGTGATGCTAGACTCTAGGACAACTCGTATCTGGTCTGTGCTTGTTGCAGTTCATGCCTAACTTGAGTGCAGGGCTGGAATACAACAGAACTGTGTTTCTTTAGTCCCTTGCCTGACTGTACAATCACTGACAAGCTATTATAAGTAATTAGGGAGTGTACTTGTCAATATGTGATTGCTGGTGTAATGCAAGAATATGCGCAACCTAAGATGATAAAAATTTGTCTTCTAAAGAATTTGGCCTTTCACTGTTCTGACCCACCTCTCTGCAATATGGTGGAAATGATAAAGAATTACTTTGTTTCTACAGCAGTTTTAAATTTAACTAGTTATGTTTGGTGTATGTGTAGGATTTTTTTTTCTGTCCTACTCTGTGCTGGTTCAAGAAGCCAGCTGGAAACTTCCCTACTGCCCAGCATTCTCTAGCTATCTGTTGCTTGGGTGTTTGTTGAGGTGCCCTGAGCTACAATCAGTACCTGCAAGGAGGAGGTTGGTAGGTGGCTAGTGGTGTGGAAGTTGAGACTGTGGCAGCCTTATTTACTTTTTTTGCCATGAAACTACTTCTGAGTAAGGGAAAGAAGTTCTAGTCTTCCAAACAGAAAAACAGTTGAATTCAACACAGAAATGCTAAATGTTTATATCACTTCTTTAAGCTTACTATTTAAAGAGTGCTGGAATGTTATGTGATGCAAGGCAATACACAAAACAGCAGATGCATGTGTACAGGACAGGTGAGTTTGCTTTTGCAATATGTGACTGGGAGGGTGAGATGGCTGGACCACTGTACACCCTGTACAATGCTTTTGCTTTAGGTGCTGTTCTTTCCTTTTGGGGGTGTTTACTCTTGCCAACACTGAAGGCAGCCATCTCTGTGATTAAGTTATTGCTGTTCTGTCAAGGAAGGTCCCCTTCTATGTGGGTTAGAACTTCCTGATTGCCCTAGATCAAATAAAACCTCCTCCCCTGTTACTTGTGACTGACATATGTGTCACTGTCCTTATTTTCCATGTCATATGGATGCAAAAATTTTTCTCCTAGTGCATGAATACACTGTTAAGCTGTAACAGGTTCATGTGAAAGAGAAGCTTATCTTCAGATTACGCTGTCCACCAGGTACTATGAGACAATACTCTTTAAGCTGACTCTCAGTTCATTGGAAACGTGGTTATCACCTAAAAAGATATTCCCTTTCCTACTGTGCTTTCTGAAACACATGAGGCAGAATACTCCAGTTGTGACATTGTGCCTTGTTACTGTTCTTGGCAACAGTCACTTTTTATGTTCCTCCACATCGAGAAAGACTCTTTACCCAGAGACTTTCCACCTTGCTAGGAAGCTTACAGAAGAGCTTCAGGTTAGAACTCAACTAGTTAATGAACACTATTCAAAGTCAGCAATTGTGTTCTTGCTCCGCCAGGTATTGTATATCTTGTTTTAAGGGTAACTCCAGCCTTAAAAAGAGAAGTTCTTGTACTTGCTTTTTACAGCAATGGGTAAGTCCTAATTCACCTTCCAGTGCCTTCCCAAGAGTCAAATCTTGAACTCAGCAGCATGCTTTTTCCTCTTGCCATAATAGAGGAAGATACTTGTCAGCAGTGAGGTTCCTTACCAGCTGCTTGAGTCCTGGTCACTTTTTAACCTGAAACAGACAGAAGGGATCTTGCACTATGGTTATAAGAAGGTGGTGACCTTTGCTTAAGGGAATGGGAGGGAAGGGGCTTCTGACACATCTTCTGTAGGAAATGAAGTACCACACTACAGCTAAATGATAAAATAGCTCATCTCTCATAGTTGACGAGGTCCTGCCTCACCTTTATAGCTGCTTGTTGAGCATGTGCTGAGCTGATTCAATACACTGACCTAGTTTTAAAGAGTTAGATAGCATGAACTCACACTGACTAAAAGCTGTGTGGTTTGAAACCCACACGATCACAGCCTCAGCGGGAGGGGAAGTAAAGGGTTGACTACTGGTTGCCTGCTACTGCATAGTTTTATGTAGGTGCACTGTTGCACTGACCAGATGCTGATGACAGGATATTGCTGTGATAGTCCCCTGTCTGTGACTGTTGGAGCCATGGAAGCAGGCAACATGCACAGAGGCGACTGACTCTGGAGGGTACCTGATGACAAGAGATTACTCAAGCTTTGTAGCCTTCCAAGTGTCTTGGATTTATCCCTGACAACTGATAATGCTTTTTCCAGAATTAGATGAGGAGAAAAAAAAAGTGCTAAACAGAATTACATAGAACCTGATTGACAGGATATACCACCCACAGAAGTATGGCTTTAAAAAAAGCCAAGTTCAGTTAATACGGGCTTGATTATTGCTGCCTTTGCTCAGGGTGGGTGGTGGTGGTGCCAGGGATGGGTGCTTTTCCCTATCCCCCATCCTGCAAAGGAAGCTTTTCTTTCTTGACGTTTAATCAGGTAAAACAGTTGACTGAAGACAACTGAAAAACCCACAAACTCTAGAAGAAAGTCAGATAATGGATGACTAGCAAGTGACTAGTTTTAACCCAGTTTTATGACAAAAATTAAAACCATTTAAAGCTATTCTGAAGAAGCAAGATTTCCTTAAGATGCTTTCTTAGCCTGTTTTGTTGGACCAATATAGTTGCCAGTACATCAGGAAATACTAATCAGTTCAGCTGCAGCAATAGACCTCTCAGTCCCACCTGTGAGTAGACCCACAAGCAATTTTCCAGCCAGATCTGTAGTCCTGCAGATTAAAAACTGAAAGAAAACTGTGCTGCTTATATTAAGGTTCTTCTGCTTATCTCTTCTTGTTTAACAATCTACTCCTAATGAGTTGACTCACTTTCTGGGAGGAATTTTCCTTTCCAGTTATGAGACTGATCTTAGGCACAGAACTAAAAACTCTCTGTTGATAAACTTGCATTTTGCCTTTCAAACTACCTTTGCCAGATCATCCTAGCGCAGTCAGGTCTGGCATTTAAAGTCAAGACTGGTTGCTCATATAGGAGCCAAAACCAGACCCAAGTTAGCTTTAGCAGAATATGATACAGAAGAATGATGTTGAAACTGTCCAGTGTACTTATCAAGTACTCTTTCTGTTACCACATTGAGTTAGAGGATTTGAAACAACCTGTACAAGAAACATTAATAGGCTGGTCTTGCTCTATAATAGACTTTGCTGATTAATCTTTAAAAAGATGTAGCCAAGAAGCAGTCTGACTCAGAATTGTGTTAAGGTACTTCAGTTTTATTTGTATTGCACTTCAACACAGTTTTGGCATCTCCTGTTCATGTGGCATCTTGGTATCTGGTAACAGGAAAATAAAGTTTTTATTTTTTTTTAATTAAAGGCAAGTATGTCAGGTAAGGGGACCCATCTTAGAATGGCTATAAACCCTGAATCTACTAAATGAAACCAAAGGTCTGCTGGAGCCATATCAATACAGCCTTATTTCTGTGGTGATGTTGCTGAAACAATGAATCTTGTTAGCCTTAGCCTAGATTTTAATGCCTTTTCCCCTTACGCTGCCATTGTTAATCATGCATCTTTCAGAGGGGCCACATAGGGGTTGCTTGATCTCATAAGGTAGCTTTGACATGTCAGCTAGCTATCCCTGGTATAGAAGAAGGGTTGTAGCAGTTTGTTACATGATCCCTTTCCTAGGGAAGGAAGAAGCTGTACCAAACAGGAGTTTTGCACAGGTTTTGCCTTAAGTGTAGAAGGAATTATGTACCAAACTTCAGCATCTCAGTTAGCTTCTGCCTCTTTTAGAATAAGGTAGAATTTTTCTCTCTAATCTTAGTGCGTTTTTGTCCCTTTAACTTTGTTCTGTTACTGCAGATCTACAGATTACTGTAAGCCTGTCCTAGCTGAGTCACTGAAACTTAAGAGGAGTTGCAATATTCTCTGAAACTGGATTACTGGGATGATAAGGAACACATGTGTCTAAGCTTATCTACCTTATTTTAAGGTATCTGAAGGGCAATGGACTATGCTTACCTTAAGCTGAAGGGGCTGGTTTGGAACCTAGTGGTGAAGTGACCTGATAGAATAGACTTTGAAGTATGACCAGGGAACCTTCTGACGTGCAGCAAACTAATGGGGAGCATATATGGTCCTTAAGGAGTCAAGAGGACATTTAATGCTGAGATACAGAAGACAGGCAGTGAGATCAGACCCTGCAAATACCTCCAGTCAGGAACTGTTCCCCACTAAACTCCAGAAATCATTTAGTGTCTCCTTTTCTTGTTATTTCTTGGGTGAGTTCTGTAGCTTTTGCTGACTGAGGGGAAATGAGGGCTTCAATTTCGTTTTGTTAGGTGAGCCTATAGACAGTACTAGCATTCAGTTAAAATACTCTAAGCCAGTACAATGGCTGGGTCTAATGCTAGTAGAGATCCTGTGAATTGGAAGTAAGGTCACTATTTCTGCTTGCAGACTCAGTGTCTTGTCATTCTTCCCATCTCTTCTTGATGATGACTGGAGTCATCAACACTAGAAAATGAAATCTCTAATTGTTTATATATAGAAGCTAAGATCACAAATCTAATGCTTTTAATTTCTACTGAAACTGGAAAGCTGCCTATTATGAGTACTAGAAGACTTCTTATGCTGTGGCATTATTCATTATACTTAAAATATTTATACAACATTGCTCTTGATATTTTAATGAACTTCTCAGGAAGTCTTGTGAATCAGTACAAAACAATTGCTCTGATAGCTCTAAAATATAGGGTATTCTTTGTTTCCTTTTAAAATCCTGTTTAGATCTAGTTTAATACAGAGCTTATGTTCTCAGAATTTACTGTTAGACACTACAAACTTCAGTGTACCCTGAAAAAAGGTGGTTCTGATAACTAAAAATACTGCTTTTAAACATGGTGGCATGCCGCAGTGTGTACAGTTCTGGTGGATGAAGGCAGACAATCTTATAGAAATTCTGAGTCCCTCTGTAGCACTGCCATTGTAAGGCCTGACTTTTTTCAAGACTGTTTAAATAAAATATTATGCTTGTGAGACTTGGGGGGGAAAAAGAGCTTTTACACTCCTAACAACTAGTTGCCTGTTATGCTTCTAGAGATTGAATGGTATTTCAGATTAGGGTGTGCAGATATATGTGAAACACACTAAGTCTCTTGCTGTGTACTCCCAAAAACCAAATATTTAAATGGAAAAGTAGTTATAACTTCTGGAGTTTAAAAGAGCAATGGTCTTAAATGGCAGAGTTGGTGTCACCTGCAGTGTAAAAAAGAAAAAAGAATCCCTGCATGCCGTGCCAGCAGGTGATCATGATAGTTCAGTTCCTTTTGCTGTTTTGTTTTCCATCTGTAAGCCCAGTGCTTTAGGTAGATTGCCTGTGGGTCTTCATCTTTGGGGGTGTGTACGTGGTTTTGTGTCTGTGGGCTTTTTAATTCTCTAGACAATACAGTCAAAGCCTTTATGCTCACTGTTAATACTGAGCACATAATACAGACAGTGATTAAGTATTTAAATTCCCCTAAACAGGAAGGGTTATGGTGGGAGAAGTCATTCTTACTTGCTCTGGTGGCAGCCAGTTGGATTCTATTCCCACCCCATGAGGAGCATTGCAACACAAGGAGCTGCTATCCTCTCCCTTTCCAGCCTGCCCCCCCCCCCCCCCCCCTTCCAGTGCCTTTTAGTTATTAGTCTGAGGGTCTTAAATCTTTCTTTCAGGTCTGTCAGAAATCAGAGCATGTGGCCTCTGCCCCACTTGGTGAACTGCTAATGAGTTCCAGGTGGTTGTCCATAGCTGGTCTAACTTCAGCCTTCTCTGATCCCTGAACAGAGCAGACCCCAGGGCACAGCCTTTGCTCATGACCTGCAGCTGGCTCTCTTGAGCTGCATATTTCTATCTGTATGTAAGAGAGCAGGCTAGGATATATTACTATCTTGTCTCTGCATTTTTGTGTTTCTACTTCTGTAAATGCTCAAGGGAGAGACAGCTGTATGGTTTTTAGACTAACGGGTACTTAGTGCTGCTGAGAGTCCAGTTTTCTGATTGAAATGTAGATATAAGGAAGAATACGCTTGTCTATGTGAATATTTTTAAACAAGTGTTGTGACTTGTAATGGATTGGTAATGTAGATAACTGAGTTAGTGCTCCCATGTAGTACTAACTTGTTGAATGTAGAGAAACTAGAATATGATGTAGTTCTCTGTTAGTAAATGACTGGACTAGAAATTGCACTCTTGTGTTGAGACTTGTCCAGCTCAGAGGAAGGTTTCCTTTGCTTCTTGCCCCTGCCACCCTTACCTTGGCTTTAGGGCATGGAGCGGGAGTTGTTTAGTGATCTGGCTTCCCTGTTAGCCAAATCATAGATCAGAAAGCAAATACAAATGTAAGTAGTATATAGGTGCAAGCAGAATAGTAGCAGAGATTAGTAGCTCAATGCTTTTTAAGTACATATATCCTGTTTACTGAAGCCTAGCACAGCTTCTGGCATTATCAGAACAATCAGTGTGCTGGTATTAGAAATATTTTGCATTCCTTGGGGTAGAAAAGTAAGATAAAGTCCTTTAAAGTGGCTAGGGGGTGAGTTGTGGGGTACCCATTCATCTCAGCTACTGAAAATAAATAGTGTATTGATTTTTCTCTTGTGCATACCTCACCTCTAGGTGTTAAAAGCCTAAACACTTTCTTATTTTTTGTAATCTCTTCTTTCTCTTAGTAGTGTTCTGTATTCCCAGAACCTCCTGTCTAAGAGGGGTTGCGTCTTTCTCTTGACTGCTTGTGGGGGAAAAAAAAAATTTCAGTGCATCTACTTTTCTGCAAAGAACAGTGTCTCTTACAGTTGTTCCCAAACTCCCCCCAGCAGCAGGAGGCTGGCCTGTTTGTTTCTTTAAATCTCTTGCATACTTCCCTGCCCCAGACTGTACATTGCCAAATGAGCAGCAAAACAAACACGGTTGTCCTGGCCAAAAATAAAAGCAAAAATGTGTGTGCAAAAGTGGGATAACTTAAATTCTCCCTTGCCCTCAGTAGTAATTACCAGTGGTATAGGTTCAGCTCAGAATGATGGCATTGTTCTGTCTGTGGGGTTATTTAACAGCATCATCTCTCTAATAAAAATGTGCTATGAGAATTACCTTTTTTCTTAAATAATCAGCCGTTAGCTGAATAACTGATCTGTTTTGAGGCTGTCATTTGCTAT
Source organism: Phalacrocorax aristotelis (assembly GCF_949628215.1). NCBI lineage: Eukaryota > Metazoa > Chordata > Aves > Suliformes > Phalacrocoracidae > Phalacrocorax > Phalacrocorax aristotelis. The sequence goes on from NC_134311.1 coordinate 62,712,463, forward strand.
GTTTATGGAGATTGTTTCTCCAGTACAGCCAGAGTTCCTGTTTGATACTATCCAACTTCACTGCAAATTGTAGATTTCTTTACAAAAGCCAAAGCTGACTTTCTGTCAGCGCATAAAGTGCAGGCTTCATTGATACTGTTTTTTCAGGATAAGTGTAGAGAAACATAAAAATATTTCTCAGTCTTATGTTAGTCTAGTACAGTAGCACTTAATGTGTGAGTTCAGTACGGCATGAGGAAAAAACTTTGGTTAATAATCAAGCTAAAATATTCTCATTTGCCATAGTCTCCCTCAAGGGTAACTACTTTTCTCCCAGTTTCTAGATAATTTGTTTAAATGAAGAGAACTTCCTGACTGAGGACCAGGTAGGAGTCTTTTGTGTCTTGGAGAACTTGAAACACCAGTTCAGCACAAGTTTTTAAGATGGCACAGAGTTTCAAGTGAGGATTTGGTTGCTCCTACAGATAAGGAGGCCAATTGGGTTAATTAAAGGACATTTACAAAAATACAGTGCATTCCTTTGAACTACTTGAAACTGTGGGGAGAAAGCACCACTGGCCAGAAAAAAATTTCATAAGGTGTTTAAGCTAATGTAAGACTGTGGCCAGCCTGTCCTTGTTCTCTCTTCTTCCACACCCTTGGCTACCAATTCCTATTCTGTCCTTTACACCAGCTCTAAGAGATTTGTACTTGGCCAGGTGAGTAAGTGCTCCTGAAAAACCCGTGTTGTGGGCATGGGCTTTTTTCTTTTCATGAACAGGTTGGTGTGAAAAGCTAGTGCTGTGGCAAGGAAGGGGATAGCAGTGGATGGCCAGAGGTGGGAGGAGGGTAAGACAGTCTAAGTCATCTTGAATTGCTCTTGAAAGTGTATTCAGGTTTTTTGAGCACCACACCTGGTTCTGAACTAGATGGCACAGTATAACTGAAATGGTTAGAAACTTTAAGAGACTCTTCCCTTTCAGATCAGAGAACTGAATCAAGATCAGAAACTTAAACAGTCTTAAAATGGAAGACCTGCCTAACACTTAATTAGGTAAATGTTCCTAAACTTTAAGTAGAACACAGTATTTTCAGACCCTGAAGCTACCTCCTGTTGAACAATATTCTCTGCTGGTCTCAAAAATTTATGGCAACTGCTATCTATAAAAGAGGGTAATTCAGCTATAAATGCTTTTTTCCCCCCATGTTTAGGGAAAAATATCCCATGCAGCTTGCTGGCAAAGCCAAATGGACACCTGAGTATCAGGGTCCAACTCCTTATGCCTGTAAACTTAAGTGCCTCACTGTAAAGTTACAGGTGTGATAAATGCCACAAGTAGTGCAGTGTTATACACATTGTAAAAAGATCATAGTTCGGTATCCAGCACTTCAATTTGTAGGATAAATTGTGTAACTTAAATGTTTCTTTTGTTTTTATCTTAAAAATTATTGAAAATGTAAAAATCAACACTTTTTCATTAAATGGTGTCCTGGTTTAGGCCCAGTCAACAACCAAGCCTCATGCAGCCACTCGCTCTCTCCCCCCCGCCCTGGTGGGATGGGGGAGAGAATCAAAAGGCTTCTGTGAGAAGTCTCATGGGCTGAGATAAAGACAGTTTAATAGGTGAAGTAGAAGCTGTGTGCAGGTGAAGCAAAACAAGGAATATATACACTGTTTCCCATCAGCAGGCAGGTGCTCAGCCATCTTTAGGAAAGCACGGCATAATGGTTACTTGGGAAGACAAATGCCATTACTCTGAACATCCTCCCCCTTCCTTCTTCTCCCAACTTTATACACAGAGCGTGATGTCATATGGTATGGGATATCCCTCTGGTTGGTTGGGGTAAGCTGTCCCAGCTGTGTCCCCTCCCAGCTTCTTGTGTACCTGTCAGAGCATGGGGAGCTGAAGAAGTCCTTGACCAGTGTAAGTGCTACTTACCAAAAACTAAAGCATCCCTGTATTATCAACACTGTTTACAGCACAAATCCAAAACATAGCCCCATACTAAGAAAGACCACATATGAAGAAAATTAACTCTATCCCAGCTGGAATGAGGACAAATGGTTTGGTGGTGTTTTTGGTGTGGTTTGTTATTGTTGTGTCCTGGCCCTCCCCACCCCCCCCCCAATACTTGGAAGACTTAACCTCCCCTTTCCTTTGGGTATTGTTTTTTCTTGGTATTTCCTTTCTGTGGGTGGAGAACCATTCTCACAGTGGCTTCCTCCATAGTCTCCCAGCCTGGACTTTCCTTCCTTCCTTATAGGCTTTTGTGTCACACCATGTTGCCCAGCTGGATGTGATTAAATAGGAGTTCCCTGAAGGCTATTGATAGGTTTTCAATGGAAACTATGCTATAACTAGCTTGAACCTACAAAATAGAGTTGGAAACTCCTTGTGAACTCAGCATAGTCCCATGTAACTATTTCAGCTAGCTTAGCTTCACTCTGCACAAATGTGTGTTGCCCTGTTCTTATAGTTCTAGCCAAAAACTGAAGGCTGTTTCTTCTCTGCAACTGTTGCTCAGTAACTGAAGTATCAGTCTTGCCTCTCTCCCTCTCCATCTGTGTGCTTTTATTATTGTCCATGTGTGTGAAGCTTTTTCACCTTTCCTTCATAGGTAAAGGCTCAAGCACTTTGCAGTCTCTTTTCCTACTCAGCTTCGTTAGCCAGAGTCTGTCTGTGTGAGCATTACAGAGCGCCTCCTGCTTTTTTACAAAGTCTTGGATGCACCAGTTCCAGAGCATTGGAGTGATTAGGTCATTTTCCCTGTATAATTAATTAAAGGGCAGAGAAACCAGATCAGAGGACTGCCATCTGTTTCTTGCTACTACATAGCAAAAGAGCCCAGAACCTGTGATCACTAGTCCTTGACAAGACCAACTAGACAAATTTTAACAGATAATAGAGAAACTCCAGTTCTGAGTCTGAAGCATGGGGAACTTCAAGGAGCAGTGTTTTGTACAGCTGAAGGTCATGCTTTGGAGGATATGAAAAACTGAGCCATTATGATCCCTTAATGTATAAAGTTACCTAGATCAGAAGAGCACCCTCAGAGGTTAATGATAGTACTGGCTAGGTAAAAAAGAGGAGGAGGTACATAGTGAAGAGGACAAGGCATGGAAGTTGATCCACAGATTGCCTTTTAGCCATGTAATCTCTCACTAGGTCCTGGTAACCCTTTCCTCCAGTTTGTAGAAGCTAATGAAACTGAACATATGTGCATTCCTCAGAAGTTCAGTGTAGTCAGCCTGCTTAAATGTCATGGAGATGCTTGGCACCTGTGATGGCAATACTGACCTGTTATGTATATTAGTGGTGTGTTTTTTTTTTTTCCTCTCATAGTGAAAACTTCAGGAATGTTTGCTTACATGTACAAGTTGTTGCCTTCTCTCCCTGTAAAATGAGTAATAGTAAAAATGCTGCTACTTTGGGGTACATTAACCTTCAACTAAAGACCATTTCACAAAGTCTTCTGCTGTACTGCTGGAAAGCAGTGCATCATTTAGATTGCAGTAGGAATTCGAACGGTAATGTAAAAAAAGGAAATGGTCAGTTAGTGTAAGATGCATAACCAACTTCAAATTTCTCACATTCTTTTACTATGGACTATACAAATGAATTGTGCAGTCGCTTTGGTGAACTGTCTTCATCTGACCCCTTTATTGGCTGCTTCTCTTCTTTCCTCCCTTCCCAGAATCTCATAGTTGAAAGTAAAAACCTGTTTCTTAATTTCAACTCTAGATTACCCACTTTTAAGGTACTTTGACTACATTATGCACTACTTAATCTGACTTAACTAAAAGGTGCATCCTTTTCTTTCAATGAAACAGATGTAGAAAGGAATAAAAATGTACGAAGGGATGTTTAGATGGATAGGCACCAGCAACTGCTGGTGATGTAAAAGTTCTCACAAACTAGTTTTCATAAACAAATTTCATATGAGAGTATTTAATGGGAAGAAAAGAAAGCTTAAATTAAATCTTGAGTTCAAACTGATTGTTTTGCTAGCAAACTTGGAATACTTTTTCATGTACACTCGTGTAATCTCTGTCTTCCTGTTCCTAAAGAAATATTCCTTGGGGAAAAAAAAAAAACATGACCCATGACTGTAAACCTGTGTAGTTTGGTGGCAAGAAATTTAAATTTGGAATTTTTGAGTTAAGAACTCTGTGTTTGCAAGTGGATTCCTGGAATGAACTAGAACACTTAGAGAACATATTTCAGCAGCTGGTAAAAATGAAATAGCTATAGCCAAAATCTTGCTGTAAAAACTGAGCAATACTGGGTAAAAATGGTTGAGTTGGAAGGAAACAAAAATTCCTGGTGTTGAGTTGTAGCAGCTTTTCTTGGAAAACAGAGGTATTTATGTTGAAGTAGTCAACTTCGGCAAAACACAAGCTGCTGCTTAAATTAACCATGAGGATGTGATATTTCCGCACGTGCAAATCTGGTGACCTGTTCAAGAAGATATAATTGTATCAAACAGGTAATAGCTTTGCCACTCCATCATCTTCATGCTGGGTATGCAATAGCAGAGATAAAGACAGGAAACAGGCTCTGACTTACGTTAGTGGAATCTTGAGCGGAGCTGAAAATTGGCTTCAGACATGTGAACATACAGCAGCGTCCTTTGATCTGAGTGAACTTTGAGTTCTTCAGTGTGGCCCTCTTTGTGTTTGAAGGGCTGAAGTTGTGTTTTGGCTGCTTCTGCCATCTGCATTCTGTCAAGCTCTAGCTCTTTTCTTGATCGTTAAAGCAGAGGAGGAGAGACACCTTTGAGACAGTTGATCTGAAGGTATATCATCCTACTTCATGAAAAACTTTGTGCTTAAACTTGAACAAGTGTAGTGCCTTTTGCATTTTTGTTCAGATTTACTATACAAGATGGTAAGCATCTGCTGAAGTGCTTTGCTGCATCAGCATGCCCAGTTGTTAAGGCTAAGTGTGGACAGTCCATGGTATTTCAGATTTTTTGTGGAAAAAATCCCCCTCGGCTCCATAGGAGGCTTTAAATTCCTGCCAAGATGCTGTCTGTGGCCATACTAATTTTCTTAGAAGACGAGTTGGGAGCTGTGGTATTACCAAGCATGTAGACAGTTTCATTATGCACTTCACGAGCTTTTGCACTGTGACTTTGCAGCCCAAAGAAGCAGCCAGGATTTATCACTCTGTTCCTACTGTTTCACTCTTGGTGTCTTTTGTCCTAACGAAGTATATAGGACTAAGCTTATTTAAAACTCCTTTAAGTGACTTCTGGTGACTTAACAGGTATCACTGAAAATCAAAGCAATCTCTCATGGCATGAACTTCTTCAGAATGTCTTTTGTTCCCAGTACAGCAGTTTGTTTATATCACAAGTAGTCTTTTCTGCTTCAATAACTGCCCTTACCGTCTAATTCACATATAGAGTGTCTATATGCATTATTGCATATTATATGGATGTTGGGGAACAATAAAAAGTTTAGTTTGCCCTTTTTTACCTTGTTTTAAACCAAAGTATTTTCTTTTTGTTGTTGTTTTTGGATTTTGCAATTCTTATAGTATTGCCTAATTTATCCACTGTTGATGTATTACTTGCTCAGGGGACCAAAGGACAAGGTGGGGGATATATGGGATGGGACGAGACAAGGAGAGAGTAAAATGACAAACTTGAGTATCATGAGGTCATTGCTCCTGCAAATATCTATTCCCTAGCTGATACTTCTTGTCAGAAATAAGTTACAGACCTGAAAGTAATTGTCAGAGTCTTGATGGCTTCTTTGGCATTACTGCCAGCACGGTGGAATTGAACTTGTAAGAGAGGGAACAGGTAATATGTCACACAGTGTAAGTTCAGAGAGCTATCATTTGTACCTGAGCCTCAGTTTCCATGTTAATAACTTCATTGTTTTCATGCAGAAATCTTCAAAAGTGTACAAAAGCGGTGTAAATGCAACTCCTCAAGTGTAAATCTCATTACCCTGAGATGCAGTCCATTCAGAGTGTCTGTATTTTCCCTTGGTGTCTCTGCAGTTCTCTTGTTCCCTTTACCTGCATGAAAACTACTTGCATGAAATCTTTAACTCCCTAACTATGACAAAATCTGTATGCATTTTTGTCTTGTTCCCTGTAAACACTGACCAGATTATAGTGTGTAGAACAAGGCTGGTAATTCAAATACAAGCCAGTGTTGTGGGCTAGTGACGAAGGCGGGAGTACAAAAGGCAGCCTGCCCTCAATAACTATTAAGTCATGTGAGTAGCAGATGCTTCTCTTAAGCATAATCTTGGTTCAGTGTGTGGCAACCCACCTTACTGATGAAAGGACTTTGAACTCTACTTAACTTCTGTATCTGGTGGGCAACCCCAGAGTCCTCCTGAAGTAGACTTCTAGAAGAGATAAATTTCTATAAACAGGATTTGGTGAGTGTGTGCATTGCATGATACTTGGGAAATTTGTGTTTTGCATGTTTAGTAGCTTCCTCCATGCATATTTAAAAATGATTTTTTTTGATTTAACCACATGTATTTCTTGTTTTGTTTTTTTTTTGTTTTCCTTCCCCCAACAGCTGGCTTACCCCTTGGTGTTCTAAACTTGGCCAAAATAAAACCGTATCAGAGAGGCTTTTTCTGTAATGATGACAGCATCAAGTATCCGTTCCATGACAGTACCATCACATCCACTGTCCTCTACACAGTGGGGTTCACCCTGCCCATTTTCTCTGTAAGTAGCTAATATATAGGGAGCTTTGGTGACGGGAGTAAAATGTATGCCTTCCAAGAGTTCAGCACTGTGACTGTGAGTTAAAGGCAGTCCACACAGGCAAAATCCCATATATGTACAGTCATATGCATGTGAAAGGTGTTGTTGCTACTTTCTGTTTGCACAGAAAATCTGGAGCTGATGTTTAACTAGTATCACTAATCTCCTTTGTTTTAAGAGCAGAAAAAAATGAAGATGAGGATTTAAGCTGTATTAGTTAGTCTAGGTTTTTATCACTGGGGAGAAAAATATTACAGGCTTCCGAAACGCTGTGGAATAAATACATCTCTTGTTCAGAATGGGTTAGTCTGATAACTTAAATACTTTTTCTGTGAAAGCTTGCACTGTAATGGAGTGCACAAACCTATAACTAGTGACTGTTGCTTCCATATACTTTCTACAGTAAAAAGTGTAATTTGGACTCAGTGGGTTTTCTTAGTTTTTAGTAAAAATGTGACGAACTCTTTAAACTCTTAAGAATGGAATACAGAGTTGCTTGTAGAAAAGAGGCTCTGTTTTCAAGATCACATGATTTTTACAAAGAACAATTTAACTCTTCATTAGGTTTTTTTAAAAATGTTTAAAGCCTGCTTGTATCCAGGTTTTTAGTAAGGTTTGAACTGGTTTAGAGAACCAAAATTTAATTATTCAGAATAGTCGTGAATCTGAAACGATGACATCTTGCTTCTGCTTCTAGTGGTTGACCAAACCACTGACCAAATTAGAGATGGTCATAATCTCTGGGCTTCTGATAAATGTATATGCTAAATTAATCAGTAAGAAGTATATATTAAACTGGTTTAAGGATGGAAGCCATTGCCTAAAACAAGTAGAGATCTGCAGAACCTCTACATACATTACTCTAGTCTTCCCTTAAATGCCTATTTTATTTTTAAAGCTTGAATTTGTCTTGTGCAGTAAATAGAAGATAGACAACAACAGTTGTTATCGTTAGTATAGTTTCATTTTTGAGGTAAATAGTCTGAAGTTTGTAATTTTGACATGTACTGGCATATATCTTCAGCACAACTTCAGGAAAACTTCTTTTGTAGTGCGGTTCATGTGTAACTTAATTGATCTGTGCAAAGGTGAGCTAGCAGTTGCAGTTCTGTGCAGTTTTGGACTTCTAAAGAGGCATTTCAGTTGCAGTTAGATAATCTGTTGCATGTCTTGATTTTTTTCTTCCATTTTTAGATTTGAAGAAGCTGTTCCTGTAATAGAAAGTCAATTGAGAATGCATTTTTTTTAGGCTCTAAAGCAGTGGAGAAAGATCTGAGAGCTAATTTATTTAAAAGTATAAACATCTAAGAATAGTATGGACAGCTACTGTAACTTTAACTGTCAAGGTATCTAAAATTATAACTTAGAATTAGACTTGTCACTGATTCCAGCCTATTCTGATATTTTTCTTCTATGATACTTTTGTAGGATTCACACAGTGAATTTTTATTGCCTGTCTGTGTGAAGGGGATTTGAGTATATAACTGGAACAATGACTTCTGGCTGCCATGCTGAGAGGTTTAAAAAAAAATTCTAAAGCAGTTGTAGTTCTGCAGCAGCAATACAGGCTATCTAGATCAGTTTTCTTCAGTTTGAATGCTTTGTGGAACTTAAAGTAACACAGGTTTTCTGCAGTCTAGTGAGAAAGTAATGACTCTAGCGTGTATATTACTGGCCTTCTTAGTCTCAAATTTAGATTTAGGGAGTTCTTTAGCCTCCTGCAAAGGTGAAAAATAATTCATGGCTACTGAAAACTTACAGCTAGGGTGAGCTTCTAGAGCTAGGGAGTATGATATCTGGGTTGTTAGAACTTACGGAGTTGAAAGTGGGTTCCAGTTGAATGCTTTGTAGCTTGAAGCTTGCCTTTAGTCAAAATGGATGGGGAATATTGATCAGTCTGGGAATAGGAGAATCTGACATTCGGCCTGGTTTTTGTTTTGGGCTGACTCAATGGAGGCTTGAGACTTTTTGCAAGGCAGCTTAAGTTTTTTAGAAGTAGTATGCTCCAGAGTCAATATCCTTAGCAGGGGCACAACTGGCTCATGAATGAAAGCTTATGGGGGATAATCAGAATTACTGCCCAATCTAGTCAAAAATGTTATCCTGACATGAGCCTTTTCTGAAGGGAAAAGGCTTCTCAATGAAGGAATTGATGGTAAAAATTGGGTCTAATGCTATGCAAATAAGAGCTGATAAATTGTACTTCTGTGCAAATTTTTCTTCCCTAATCAAGGTCTCCCTCAAACAGGATACTTGTTCCTAAGCAGGATTTACACTTCAGCTTTGTCACATCACAAAATAGAAGGAAGAACTTGTGGCAGGAAGCTAAGGGAAGCAAACCCAATCATATCTGCAATGTGGAGAAAAAATAATGGTTAGTTGAGTAATAGAGTGGTTATAGACCTTCCTCATAGCATTCAACAATGTACAGGTATTGCTGATCAAGTTATTTAGTTCTTAGTCCCTAAAGCCTCAGGAAATCTAAGCAGAAATGCTTGAAATTTTACTACGTATCTGCCCCTTGCTGCACTAACAGCTTGCTTGTCTTCAGAGTGCAGTAAGAAATGGCCTGAACATCTTTCTGTATAATAATAAAAGGTCTTGTCTGGTTCAGTTGTTGGGGAAAGCCCATAGTGGAATGTAAAACAACTTGAAGAAAAAAAAAAACAAACAAAAAACAACAACAAAATCTGCAGTAATAGCTAGCTTATTGTTAAGAAGTCTTTGTGCATAAAAGAAACTAGGTTGCCTGAACATTGATTTGTCTTCAGAACATTTTATGAAGATTTAAAGATGTGTTAGAAACTCTCAGGGGTCTTCTTCAAAAAAATTTAAAAATGCTTTTAGAATTCACAATTCCAGTTATAGCTCTGAGCTCTTTGTTTCCGTTGCCACCTTTTATCAGGAAATAAAATATCTGGGAAAGAAACTCACATTTATTCTCTTCCAAGTACCACTTCATTCTCAATTTTCCAAATTGATTTTGGTGTCTGTCTGGATGGGGAGTACAATTTTTGTATTAGAATTTTTGGAGACTTAGGGTCAAACAAACCGTGGTAGTGCGCTGGAAAAATTAATCTCTTTAGGTGTCTAGGCCAGTATTAATCTCTAATGATGTACTTGGTCTGCATTTTTGGTCTTTAGCTATTTGCATGAGATCAGCTCTTCCAAGTATAAACAAAAAATTAATGTCAGTGTCTCTCTTGCAGCGAGGTCCAACCATGCCTATTTTTGTGAGTTCTATTCAGTTGGTCTTTCCTGGTGACTTCACCTCCAAACCTATTTTCTCTTCCTCCAGTCATCTTGCTTCTTACAACTGCTGCCTTCAGTGACTCATACAGCTTCTCTTAGATCTAAGGGTAGGCACAATTAGGGAAAGAAGCACAGAGCAAAGGAGGCCTCTCTGAAGCATCTTTCTCAACAAAGGAGCAGAAGAACAGAGCAACTCAAGAGTTCTTGAGTTTCATCTGCTCCCTGTGCTAGGTTCTGAGCAGGGTTTCTGTAGTTCTTTGCCAAAGCTTTGCATGGCTGCTCTGTTCAGGAGCTGAAGGGATGCAACCCACTGGTGAGTGGTTGGGTGATACGAAGGCCTGATTCGTGAGAGGGCAAGAGTTCAGTTCTAACTCAGCCAAAGTAGGGCACTGAGTTTCTGTGAAACAAAGTAGTTCATCATAACTGTTGCTACTGAAACAGGTAATGCAAATGCTGATGTTCCTGACAGGGAAAGTGTTCAGTAGTAAACAGTTTTGAATAAGTCACTTGACTGGGATGAGCTCTGCTACTTGGGACTTCTTTGAGGGAAAGGAATATTATGGGCCTATAGGACTTAACTTCTCTATTTTGAACACATCCAAAAGATATTCAGGTGGTCAGGTCATGTTGTCTTCTTCAGAAAAAAACCAGAACATTCTTAGTTTGGTTTGGCAAAGGCTGATGTCTCCAGTATCATGATGCCTTCCGAAAAGGGACCTACATAGCTTTGCTTCTGTGCCAGCTTTAACCTGAAAGGCATTAGGCATAATGTGTTCAGAAATATCTCCTTCTACCATGTGTATCGATGTTCTGACTGTAACTTTTCCTTCCTACAGATTGGCACAATCATACTCTGGAGGCAATCTAGTGATTCCTTTTCTGGCAAAAGAAACTAATCTTTTATGCTGTTTGTAAAAGGGATAAATTTGCAGGGAAACTTTTATTGAAAGCACCTATTTGATAACATAAGCACTTGTGTGCCACTTAGTGGGCTAACTTGTATGTTTCTGACAGACAAATGTAGCTACTGCTGTTGCAGAGACTGATAAAACAAGGGACTGTAATGAAACCTATTGAAGACTTAATCGGTAGATGTGCACTTTGTTTCTTGCAGCAGCGTCAAAGCTTTATGACCTACTGTTTATAGCTTTGCAACTAATTGAAAGCGAACTTGCTCTTTGACCCTAGAGTGGACTTTTTGCATCGTTTAACTTAACTTTCAGGTTATGTATTAATAATTTTACTGTGCTCTGAACAAGACTTTTATCTGGTGAACTTTTTGAAAAGGAGAGTGTTCTATCTTCATGGTTTTTTGGTATGGCACTAGAAACCTTTTTGGGTAATGCTGTTGAACTTCATAATCTGGCATGAGTTCTACTTGATATTAGCTGTTCATCTTGTACTACTACAGATAAGTATAATCTCTGAACCCAGTTCTGAGGAATAAACTGCTCATATGTGTTTGTTCAAACTCTTTTTAAAGCCAACATAATTACAACCCATGTTTATACTCTGAAGGGTTCATGTACAGGGTGATGCACTTCGGTTGAATTGATGAGTAATTCCTGGGTGGGATCATCCACTGTGGTGGACAGAGGCTGAGAAATGGTAGTTGCTGCATCCAGCTTTGGCCCCCACTTCTGCCCCATCTGTGGGAAGGGCGTTCTGGTGGGCTCGGTTTCAAATCGGGTGAGGAAAGATCTGAGGAGCACAACTTCCAGTTTGGTACTTGTACAAATCACTCCTACCAGATGCAATTAACTTTAAATAAATTGCAGCAACTTGCTTGTTAAGTCTGTGGACTGGATATTGTACTTTTCTCAATCCTTCAGGTACATTTGTTAAATACAGTGATGAAGAATGCTCTCAGTGTATGAAACTGTAAAACAGTTGGCAGTCTGACAGTGGAAGAAGATCCAGACAAGGGATTTCAAAATGCTCAGTGAAGCTTGGTCATAACTATGAGAAATCCCAGCAGTCACAGTGGTTTGGAGTTGTCTTTGAAGGTATTATTTAGCAAAGTATACAAAAGAGTAAAATGGGATAGGGAGAAATGTAGGGAGAGGGAGTTACAATTTAAAATATTTTAAGTATTGTCATTTAAGCAAAAAAAGTCTGTGACATAGATCTTTTTTCCCTTGTTTCAAATCTCATACCTAGTCACTAATAATTGCTATTGTCATCTAGTATTTTGACCAAAGACTCAAGATGGTAGTGAAAAAGGGAAAGGACTGCACCAGCGAAAGGGAAAGTAAGTGAAAGAGAGGGAGAGCTTCTTTTTGTGCTGCTTCTTCTGTTTCCCTTCCTCTGGCCCACCCCTTGTATCTCCTTCTGTTCTGCCTTAAGCAGCAAAATGCTCATGCAGAAAGATGGTTTTTACCCATCGTCTCTTGGTGAACTGTGGAGTGATGGTATAAGCATGTGTCTTTCTAGTGCCCTCCTGAACTCTAAAGTGTTTTTTGTGAAATGGAAAGTACTATTGTTCTGGTACTGAGGAGAAGCCGAAGTCTTAACCTAATCTGCAAAGACCTGTATGATACCGTAACAAACACCCACAGAATGTGAGCAGGTATACAGAGTAATACGCAAAAGTTTTCACGAAGCTTTCACAAGCTTTCCAGGCAGGATTTCTAGTATTGTATGAATAAATACTATGGAAGTTTTTGCTGATGCAATTAGTAGTGAAACCTCTGCAGCCTATTCAGGGGTAATGTTGTCTTGTGCTTTCTGTCTTAATTTCTGGTGTAAGGAGACTTAAACCTCAAAATACTACTTATGCTTTTTTTCCTTAAGTCTAGGTATCACTTCTGGTTTAAAGCTACACTAATGAAGTTGGCGTTAGATAATAGCATGGAAGCGGTGGTGGCTTTTCTTGAAATGCCGGGAGAAAAGACAAAATCTTTTAAATTTGTGTTGTTTCTAAACCCTGGAGAAAACTATTGCTACCCACTACTTAAGCTCTGAAGTTTTATGCTTTTGTAGGAAACATAGCCACCGTTTCCTGGTGTCAGTCACATCTATTCTCTTCCTAATCCCTTTAATACACCAGGAAGATGGAGTACTCAGGCTAAAGGCAGCATTTTTTAAAAAAAATTCTCATTATTTAGATCTGTATAGTCAAGTGACTACTTCACCATAGTAAGCAACTAAATAGCCATGGGATTAGATAAAGAACCCTTAAATGTATAAATAATTCACTGAAATGTGAGAAGTGGTCAGTAGGAGTAAGTGCTCCCTGACTTTCACAAGGGAGGAAGGTACCAAGTAGAGCTCTCTAGGAGTCTGCCCTGTTCAGTATAGGAGGAGAGTGTGTGCAGTGAGGCAGCAAAGTGGGGTACTCAGAGCAGCAAATGCAAAAGGTGGCAATAATATGGCTGGTGAAATACATCATGGATAAATGTCAAGTGATGCATTCCTGAGGAGACTGGACAGGACAACTTGAAGGAGGTGTATAATGTGATGTTCTTTCTCTTCACGATGGGGGTAATGAACAGCTTCTAGTTCTGTGGAGAGATCAACTCCATGCCCTGTAACAGTGAAGAAACCTGATTAAGATTAGAAACTTGGAAATAAATAGACCTGTGTTATACAGGATGTTTATGGAAAAATCCCCAACCTAATTGGTCAGAAGTGACTACAGCTTGTGAGGAAATCTAATCCATTTTACCATAGGAGTCGGACTACTGAACAAATGTACTATAATTGTTTAAAATATTTAGTCTTAGCAGTTGAGCTGCTTGTGTTTCTAGCTCTTTGTATTCTGACTGAAGGGCTGTTCCAGAGGCCTGTATCTCCCTCACTATTAGTATCTTTATTGCCAACTGTATTTGAGGCTCCTTAATTCTTGGTTGTTGCTGGATCAGTATTGCTCTTTTTTCTGATATCTATTGCCTATGGAATTAGCTGATTTACAGCCTTTAAGTAGTGCTGAACTGTGCAAAACCCAGCTTCTCTATTTTTTGACATGAGGAATGTACCTTAGCAGTCCTTCTCTGTCTGTATTTTAAATAGGTGAATTAAAACCAAACCTGTTTGTAAATTCTGATTGAATCCTGTTTCAGAAGAAATTCTTGTCAGATGGCTAAAAGTGTTAATGCCTTTGGAAAGACTTGTCTAATGGTCACACTGTTGTATTGATATACAACCACCATAGGAAGCAGACATTATTTTCCCCTCATGTTTTGACCTGACAAGCTCCCAGCTCATCAGAGTTGTTTAAACTCCAAGTGCATGACTCTGAACTCATTACTGCACAAATCTCCATCTGTTCTCTTGCTTCAGTCTTTAAGAGTTGTTCTGCAGGCAGAACTGGCTAACCTTGATCTTCCACTGCATCAAGGAATTGCCAGCTCTGTCAGCAGTATGTCTACTAGTTATTCATTAATGATGCTGGCATATGCACTGCATAACACTAGCTTATTGGCTTTATCCTTGAAATTACCCTACTGGTAAGCTCTTCCCAACCTTATAATTCCTCTTAACATACCTGTTATCTTCCCTTTAGGCAGTTTCTTCACTTTGTTACATGCTTCATTTTCCGAGTCAATTGTATCAGGGATGCTTTTTGGTATTGTCATTTGGGAAGTATTCAGTAGAGAGCCTTTGACCTGTTGCCGTCTCCACTCCTTACTTAAGAGGAGTACTTAAACTCCCCAACTTCTTCCACTCTCATGTAGAACTAAGCCCAACTAATTTTTACTGATTGTCCTTTTAAATGTACCAAACTCTGCCCTTAGAAATTTATACCTGTTTAGGGGGAAAATAGAGGTTTGTAGAAAAAGCAGGGCCTTTCTTTTAACTTACTGCGGCAACACAGGACTATGGTAGATGAGCAGGATTTCTTTTCACAATGATCTGCTGTTGAATCTTTGCTACTTTTCCTTGAGAAGCTACTTTAGTCTTTTACATGGATAAATCTTCTGGCAAGGAAGTATACCGCCTCCTATACTACTATTAAAATTTGTCCTTCAATTATATCTGGGAAGTTAGAGCTTGGCACTAATGACAGTTGTACTATTATGAAGACAAATATCATTTGGTATCTTCAGTCATATCCAGTGTTCCTGTGCCAGGAGGTTTCACACTTAAGAAATTGCTGCTGTGATGCAAAAACTTATTCCTGTCTTCTGAAATTATGATAACTCTCAGGGTGAAGAAGTAACATGTCCATCACAACTGTAGGGAAACCCTACTGTTCTGTTTGCTATAGTAAGAGGCTTTGCCTCTTCCATCACTTAAGCCAGTTCTTCTGCTTGTTTATCCTGCTTGTACTAAAGAAAAGGCCAAACTATATTTATCCCTGTCTCTGTGGTGTCTTCAAGAGAGAGAGACAGCTGCACTGCACAAAGTAGTTAAGCTATATATTTGAAATAACTTTGATCTGATTTTAGAAATTATTTTTTAAAAAAAACCACAACCTTAAAATCCCACAAAACCAGACTTAGCAGATTCATTTAAAACAGAACAAAACCCCTAAGTATTGTGAGTTTTTCTTAATGGCTTCACTTGCCAGAAACAGTGGGAGTTGCCATACTTCTGATTTGATTTCAACTTTTCTTCGCCTTCCCACCAGCTAATAGTGAAGCCAATCCATGTGTGTTTAAAAGAAGTAAATTAAACCTGTTGTATGGCATGTGTTCTGAGGGAATAGGTATTGACATTAAGAGTACTTTGACCAAAAAGATACCAAAAGCCAGTGCTGGCATGGTTTGTCAGGCTAATAACTGCCTTGAATTGAGCAAAAGGTAGATTACAAACATTGTAGTTCTGTGACTTTAGTTTCTAGTTTAACAGTGTTAAGTAAATCTGATCAATCTTACTCTAATACAGTTTTTAGAAATTAAAACTTATCTCAAGCCTTCATGGAGCATGTCTCCTTTCAGCACTGAAATGTGCTGAGAAATGCAATAAGACAAACAACTGGTGGAAATACTTTTAAAATCTGTTATACAGTTGGGGGAACTGAAGAAACACTTAATGAAGTTCACTATATAAGCTTTTTTAGCAGTATAGTGTTTCAATACATAGTTTTTCCAATTGTTACTTCAAACCAGGTAGATACCTAGAACTTTAAGACTCATGTTGTCTTACCTAAGTTTTCTTTCGTAATTAACAAGGTGGTATTGGTTTCAAATAGAGTAAAAGAGGTGGAATGAAATTATGAAAGAGAGGGCATTTCAATAACTTAATTTTAGCTGGTTCTTATTTGCTTAAAAAGCAAAAACAATCTTTGAGTTGCTTGGTATCTTGTTTGCATGATCTTGATATAGGAAAGTGCTACAAGCAATTACAGACTAATTGCATCACAATCTCAATATTGCTGGAGAGTGAGCACACATTTCAAGTAGCTTCTCTTTGCATGGAAAAACACACATCGTCACTGCCTGAGGGACTTAATCTCCATGATCCACATACAATTTTATTTCTCACCTTGAGAAGCTGAACCATTCATGTGTGGGTAGGAGGAAATGGCGAGTAAGCCACCATGACACTATTATTCATAGAACAGGTCTTTAAAAAGGAGGATGCCAAGCTAGTCACGTGATGTGGTCGCAGGTATTTGTGGCAGTCTGCTGAAGCTGTGGTAAGGTTTTTTTACGTTGAACTTAATTTTGTGAGCAACTGTCTTACCATGATGGTTAGAACTACCTACTCTAAGAACTAAACCTGTAAATAATCAAGAGACTCTTATTTGTATATGAATCTTGGTGTTTGTGTGGGTGCAGGGCAAACGATGAAGTCTTCATTCCATAACAGATGATATATTGTGAGATGCTGTCACAATACTAACACAAGGGGAGGGCAGAAACAAGGTCTGGCCTGCAGCGGTTTTTTAAGCCCTGCTATTTGTACTATTAGGAGAAAGGGAGAGGGATTTCTTTTTCCTGATTGGAAAGGCTATGTTTTTGCACTGTACTTCAGAGTCTAGCTCTGTGCTGGCTGGTGTCTGAATGGTTCAGTGTTTTGGTGACGCTCTGGCTTGGCTCTTAGCCTTTCCTGCTATCCTTCTGCTTTGTTGGTGTGCTTGGACAGCTTCCAGAGCTAGGTCAGTTGTAGTCCTGCTGGTGTGAAACTGGAAACAATCCCTCTTCACAATGACAGTGTTCTGCCACTTTCAGAGGGGAGGTTTTGCATGCTATAGATTTTTGTTTTGTGCGTAACAGCACAGAAGATACTTCAATCTTTGCTGTGGGCTTAGCTGGAATACATGGGCACTACGATAAGCCTGTAACTGCTTGGTCATGGAACAAAGCTGTGTCATTCATCAGAGGTCACTTCAAGGAAATTTGCACTTATGAGCCATTATTACAAACTAATTGTTCTTCTGTGTCTGTTTCAAACTGAAGCATTCTTTTAAGCAGTCACTTTATAATGTGAGGAACAAAACTGATAGCACAACATTGGCGAAACTACAGTATGTCTCATGTGTGATGGTCCCATGTTCACTTTTGTTTGTACGCATTTATTTGGGGGTAGCTGTGTATATGGAAAGGAAGAGGTAGGCTATGCCTGGACACAGAGGTCCTGAGAAGAGAACTGAGACTACAGCAACATCTTTGGCAGAAAGGAAAGAAGGCTGTTTTTCATCCTTTTGATGCCTTACTGGTAGATTAGGATTGTCTTCCTGCAGATAGATGATTTTTGTTGTCTAACTCTAAATTGGTATGTATTTTATGTGCGATACTGCTGAATTTTGAGCACAAAATCAAGGGCTTGTAAGCACTTCAATGCCACTGGGCTGTACATCCCTAAGTTAAAGAAGATTTATTGTTTCGTTGAACATTCTTGGTAGTTGCCCACTTCTTTTTTTCTGTACAGCCATTTCTTTCTGAGAATATTCATCCCTATACCCAAACAGATTGTGTAGACGCTGTATGTTTCAAGGATGGAGAATCAGGGTATAAAAATATGATTCAATTAGTTTGCAGTGATTTCTATCCTATTTTAAGTTTGTGGATTTTTTTTTTTTTAAGCTTTGCTGTTCAAATGACTAGTTTTGGTGAGTGTTGCAGGTCTCCTGAGGTGCAACAGCACGAAGCATTTTGGGCCATAATCTTGTGTTATGTTGAGTTTAGGATGAGCCAAAGGCTTCCTCTTTTGTGGACGAGAGGGGAATAAAACCTCCATGCCCTGAGGCTGCAGGGCTCGTGCAGTGACCACGTTGTATCCAGTGTGTGTAGGAGTGAGGGGATTGCATGCATGTGTAACTTTTCCTTTTTTCCATATCTCTTCCTGAAATCTCCTTCTGCACTTGCATCCTCTGAGGAGCACCCCTTTTCTGCTTTCATGAAATGAACTTATGTTCTTCTGACTTGTAAAGCTGTCCAGAGAAGTTACAAAGGGGCAACTATTGCTCACTGGAATATAAAGGAATAGCTGATCATTGTGGCAGTAGCAGCAGATTGAGTAACTCAGTGGCTGTCACTGAACTGTTCACTCAGTCATGGTTTCTGCATCCGTCCATACCTGATGTGCCACAAATGCAAAGGTGAGAGGAATCCTGTCCTGCTCTCCTTCATTTAACAGTCCTTCCTGGTGGCTGCAAAGACAAGGCAGTAGTCATTGGCCAAAGCAAGTGCATAACCTTCTAACTTGCTGCATGCTTGTTCCTCTTTATGCACTTCTCTTTGGAAATGCGGGGGTATAATCATCGCCAGAGTTTGTTGCTTTTGTAATGTATTTTTTATTCCTTTTTGCTAGCTGGCTTGCCTTTTGCAATTCTCAATTCAAGACGTATCCCCTTCCAGAGAGGAGTTTTCTGTAGTGATGAATCCATCCGGTATCCATACAAAGAGGACACCATTTCTTATAAGTTGTTAGCAGGAATAATTATTCCTTTCAGTATAATTGTTGTAAGTTAAACTTTTCTTCATTGCGTTTGATTTCGATGGGGGTGGGGAGGAGGGAGGAGGGGCAATCTGTTAATACAGACTTCTAAAACTATTCTATATGGTTTCTCAACTTTAAAATGTTCTTAGAACAAATGCTAAAGCATTAGAAATGGTGTTCTGACAAGAATAACAAAAAAGTTTTCTTTAATTGAGGTCAAACAACTAGAATTATAGAACAGAAAAAGAATACTTTAGAACTATGGTGGCTTAGTTCTATAGTCTTGAGAGATAAAAACTACATCCCTTACCATATCAGTTAAGAATAGCACTAATGTATTTAAAATGACTGTCTCAAGCTTTTCTATTTTGGGAGCTGCTACTTTCAGAATCCGAGTTTGCATGACCTATTAAGTAAGAATTTTCATCTGCCACACTGTTATTGGCAATACTTCTGAGCGTGGACCTCATCAGTTAACCATTACACGTCCTAAGTCTCATGGGACTGCACTTTAGTTCCAGCAAGGGTCCTTCAAGATCTCTGTCCAGATGTGCTAAAAAGCTTCCGACTCTTCTCATGGCTCTGTTGGGTGACATCCAAGCTCATCAGAGCTATACTTTCAGCACAGTTAAAACTTTTTTATGCAAAGTAAGATTTTTAGGTATATAAATACTACCAAGAACATTTTAGGAATCAAAGCTGGAAAAGGAGCAGCTAAATGTAAACTTCAGTATTGGCTAGCTGTTTCTCTGGGCTAATGGGTTAAAACCAGGAGGGATATTATGGCAATCTAACTCTTTCTTGCATAAGGACTGCATGGATTTTTATCTGAGTTCCAACATGAAGGTCAATTTGTAGCTTATGTCTGCTTTTGGGTGGATTTTTTTTTTTCATAACTGTAGAAATGTGGGTCCGGGAATCAAAACTGACTTACCTAGTCTTCCTTTCCTTGCAAAAACTGCTTGAAAAACTTACAGAAATACTGCTGGAGCAGATAAAACTTTTTTGGTTTTGTCTGCTCTATCAGCTGACAAGTGATTTATGCTAAAAGATCCTGCCTTTTAAGATAGGACTATTTTTTTCACCATTACTACTGTTGGTAGTTATTACCTAAGAGAAGCAGTACTTGGTTGCAAGTAGACCATGTAGCCTGTTGCCTCATTTCTAGCAGCAGTTAAAACAGATGGGTGATGAAGGACAGAACAACAGAGCAGGCAAAGATTGATGTTTTGTCCTCAGTACTTTGCTGCCAGCCATTTGCAGCTCAGGGACTTCCCAATCAGAAGAGGCTTCAGTGAATATAGTAATTTTTAATGGCTGTATTTTCTTTTGAATTTATCCAATCTCCATGTGAGTCTGTATGAACACTGAGCTAACAAAGTCACCCTTGTAACATCAGGGACCATCTTGTAGTTGTGAAATCAGGCTTTTCTGTCAATATTGCTTTAAAGTCAGATGGTAAAAGCAAATATTGGTGTTCTTTAACTAGTGCTCAGTCAGATTGTTGAAGATGAATAATCTTTGCCTGCATCCAGTGAAGTAGCTGCATTAACATCACCTAACTTTGTCACCTCAACTGAGATAAGTGACCTTGTAGGTTTTACAGCTGTGATATTTCTGTTCAACTACCTTCATTAAGAGGTTACTCTCTGGGATAGGTAGATTCTGTATAAGAGCTTACCAACATCTACTTTACTGAAAACTTCTCAACTTTAGTCCACGTTCTGGTGTTTCTCAGCTGCAGTCCATGTTTCAGTATGGTGCAGAGTGTAAAACTTCAGTGTCATGCATCTGATGGGATTGTCTATTTGCCTTAATGTGCAAAGCTGGTGACAGCTACTTTGTCTGTCCAGGTGTCAGTGTGTATGATAACAGCTTCATTCACCAAAGCTCCGCTTTGCTGTGATCTGGACGTGTCACTCTCAAGTGACAGACGGAGCCACCATTTAATCTCTACAGGGTTCTTAAAGATCACTTTACATATATACATGCAGTCCCCCATCCATCTGATCATCCCCGAGTCCAGCCTTTCTGTACAAGATGGGGCCATCTGGTTCAATGTCCAACCTGTCTGGGGTGAAGTTTTATACCTGGTTTTGGAAAAACTTTATTTCTGCAAAAGATAAAGTTGCAGGAAAACAATCTGATTTCCTGTCAACACCTGATGCATATGCCTTTGACATGCAAGGTGAGAAATCATTGGAAAGACCTCTGTAGTGCCTGTCTTTCCCTACCTTCGTTAGTTTTCTTTTCTCCCCTAAAGAATGAATTTTCCTGAGGAATAGGAAACTTCTTTGTCTAAATAACTGTCCTTTTATGTCTAGAAATGAAGTCTAGACCCTTCAGAATTGTCTCTGGCTTCACATAAAACCTAACAACTTTATGATGAAATAGAAAAATTTGGCTTAGCAGAAGTTTAGCTGAAGAAGACTCAGTGCAGAATAAATGTAATGCTGGAGAAAATGTTTCTAATTAAGGCCATGCAAAGTAATATGGATAAATGTTACTCTGAGTAGGCTTTGTTTTAATAAATGTTCAGAAAATCAGCAATATTAAGTTCAACATGAAGCAGGGTAACATAAAAGATTTCGTTTTCTTCTACGTAAAAGTGTTAAAGCTTGGGCGTGGTTACTGCTGACTCTTGGAAAATTTAAATATGCAGCTTAATGATTGTAAAAAAATTTCTGAAACTACATGTCTGAGTATTAACAATAGACTAATACCTTTTTAAGTGATTATATTTCTTTAACTCTTGTCCCTATTTCTCTTTCAGATTGTCCTAGGAGAGACTCTGTCTGTCTTTTATAATCATTTGCACTCAAATTCATTTGTCAGAAATAACTACATAGCCACTATTTACAAAGCCATTGGGACCTTCATTTTTGGAGCAGCTGCTAGTCAGTCGTTGACAGACATTGCCAAGTACTCCATAGGTAGACTGCGTCCTCACTTCCTCGCTGTATGCCAGCCTGACTGGGCACGAATCAACTGCAGTCTAGGTTACATTGAGAACTTCGCTTGTCAAGGAGACAAAGCAAGAATCAATGAGGGAAGGTGAGTCTGACTAACCTTGTATACTTGGTTGTAAGGCCTGTGTCTTAACTTGCGACGTTGAGTTTGGTATTGCTACTGCATTTTTTGTGCTTCTCCTAGAATAAATTTCTTGCAATATATCTTAAACTTTGAGCCCTGTCTAGACACTGGGATTTTTTTCTAATTGGTGGAAACTTGTTTTTTTATGTACAGAAAAATGCATAAATTATTGTGTATTCATTTCTGCTTTTTTACAAAATGTGTGACGTTCAGTTTTGATTGGCTTTTATTTGTTTCTAAAATGTCTGTGCATCCCAATGAAGAGAAGAATTTGAAAACTGCCTTCAGAATTGGATGTGGAATAGCAAGGGAAACTATTCAGATTTAGCATGAAAGCAAATAAAAACTAGATGTATCCATACAAAAATGTGGATGACTGTTAAAAGAATCACTGTACTCAGTTTTCTCATTATTAGGAGGCATTTCATTACCATAAATACTTACCCGTTGCAGCAAGAAAACAGAAAATAAAATGAAGCATCTGACATGTTGGAGTTTTGTCAGTGTGTTATAAGTAACAGTGTTTGAATGCTACTGGAAACGTTCAAGTGTGTTCAGAATAACTTTTGGTATTAGAGTTGCTTGAGCTCCCTGGAAGCTTAGCTTTAGAGAAACTCTTTGCCATTCTTCTTTCAGAAGACCTATATACCCTCTTAGTTAGAACTTTGTGTGTGGTTTTTTAAGTACGTGCCTGTATGTTTTGTTTACTGTCCTCTGTGCTCATTTGCTTTTCTAGCATGTGTTCCCTATGGATCTTCCAGTAGCAGGCATGGTATTCCTCAGGAGCCAGAGGAAAATGTTGTGTATTCATTTGGTGGGGGACTAGGTCCAGCTCCAAGTCATGGACATCAGCTGTTCAAAGGTGCCAGGAGAAGTTTGTATTTTGAATGGCTGTTGGTAGTAGAGGAGCAAGTGCATGATGATAGAGAGGCAGTATAGCAGATAATCCTAAAATGAGCAGTGTTCATGCAGGTAATAAATAAATGAGTTAGAGTTTGTTCTTTGAGAGATTAGAGGACTGTGCTTCATGTACAGCTTTTTAAATATTGCTAATGCCCATAATTGTACTCAGAAGACTTCTATTAACGTTAAGCTAGTCTAGACACTGATTATTGGATGGACTTCCCTTGCCTGTGAGTAGCTCTGAAAAGTCGGAATATCCACTAGAAAGGTATAACTTTTGTCTCTCTTCCAGGAAATACATGATGTACTTCTGAAGTCTTGTAATGGTCACTTTCTATATGACTATCACCTTAAATTTGGAAAAAGGCAGCATAAACAAAGGAAGATTTTCATGAAATGTAGAAAACAATTTCTAAACAGCATGTCTGTCAAATTTTTAAATGTTACTGACTTTTCAAAGATCAGACTTGTAGAACAATCTTAGTTGCAGTAAAGGAGATGCTACCTCCCCTAAGAAACCAAATTGTCTTGGTATCTTGTTGGCTTTGCAAATTCTAGCGTGGTGAGTTAGCAGAAGTAATTGCCAGAAACTAACTCTTTAGAGTTTAAAAGAAGATAAAAAGGTAACTTACAACACAAGAGGGGGGGAAATACAGATTTTTTTTTTTTTGTGTATTATATTGCGGCAGGGGTAAAATGTTTTGACTTTTTGCTTCAGCTCACTAGACATGTTATTTTTATTATTCTCCTACTATGTGAAAAGATACTTGTCTAGGTTTCAAATGGAATGAGTCTTTAAACAAAATTGCACATCCATACGTGCTTTGTGAAAAAATTGCGTGGCTTTCAAAATTCAACTTGGGCGTAGCTCTGAGTCTTCAGTTGAACTCCTGACTTCTAAAAATGCTTCTCAAATATAAAGAGGAAAAAGGAGAAAATCTGAGTGGGTTGTAATGACTAAAATGGCCCTGAAATAAAAATTTCTGGGTTTGGGGATGCTGAAAAACATAGTTAGCTTATCCTCAAACAAGGAAACAGATTTTTGTTGTAGGAGGATGTCGGAGAACAATGACTTAAGTTGTGTTCTTCCCTGCGCAACTAGTGCTTTGAAATCTCAGACTTCCATATTGGAAGCAAGATTTGTCTGTCATATCTTAACTGATGAGCTGAGAGGTTTGTATTTCCAGCTACTGTTTTGTTCCCTTTTCAGTTGTCCCTATTGCTCCCTAGAAAATTATGTAAGAGGGCTCTCCTTTTTGGTCAAACTTGACTTGAAGTGATGACTTCAGTATGAGCTCACCTCTGGTGCTTCTGCTCTCAGCTGAGACTTTTCCATACCTAGGAAGCTGTAAATAAAAACTAGATAAGTGAGTGGTCAAAGAAAGGCCAATTAAAGTGGGACATTAACCTGAACAAGTGCATGTCATGGATGCAATGACCCAGTAAATCATTCTGTGTTTCTTATGGAAATTGGGCCCTGCATCTGTAACGGTGGTTTCAATGATCTTATGTCATATGCCTGCACACCTTACAGTTATTAAGCCTCTAAGAGGAGGGAGTTTGATTGCAGTGAGTTTTGCAGCAAGTTGGAGGAGGTCAGTAGACTCTCAGACTGTAACCCACAGGTGAATTTCTGATCAGTGGGCAAAATTATTAGTGGCAAACTTATTACCATCTACCCTAATTTGCATAAAATAAATATGCAGGTCGAAATACCAAGAAAGAATGAAGACAGGACAATTGTAGTGTTGCATACAAAATAACATGTTCTGAATTTAACCTGACATTCCTGTGTAGTAGTAGAATTTGAGGCTGGTTTTGAACATTTTGAGATATTCATGCTCAGTTACACAATCAAAAAGACAGCTCTAATCCTTGCTTGCTGTTTCTGAATTCATGGCAGGAGAACAATGCTTCCAGTGTAAAAATCAATTGTGTGCTTCCACTATGCATATTGTATTCTTCTGTTCCCTTCTTTCCTCCCTTCTCATTATCCCTTCTAAAAAATTTTATACTTATTAAAAGTATAAATAGTTCTGGTATGTAGCATCCCTGAGTAGATCAGAGCTCTTGGTCTGAAATAGAGTAAGTAGGTGGGTGTTGAAGAGGTTGGTGTAAGATGGAAGTCTCTAAAGGATACAGAAGGTAGGTAATGAACAATTTGTTCCTATTTCCTCCTAATAGTAAAAATGGAAGGTGATACCTTTGAAATAGTTTCTTACTCCCCCCCCAAAGTTAAGAAGATGAAGTAAGCTGTGAAACTCTTTGCAGTCCTGGGATATGTAAATTTATAAGTGGGTTCAAAAAACCATTTGAACAAACTTCTAGAAGAATAAAACCAAGAAAACAACCTATGTTTCTGGAAACCTGCAAGTTATGTATGGTGGCTGACAGTGGTTTGGGCAAGCATCATTGCTTATTTTGTTCCAGTACTGTTTTATGCAAATTTGATGCTAGCATCTCTTTGCATATGTCTCATATTGTAACATGAGAAAAAGATAATCGTTAGTCTTTATTGTTCATCAGTAACAGTAGTATTAAAATACATTCTAAAATACATATATGCTTTAACATGAATATAAACCAATGGACTTATGCTTGGTTGTCTAAATTAGTAAAGTGCCTTGTGGATTTTAGTTGGTTTCAGTACAGTTTTGCTTTCTACTCTGAGTGTGATAAGCTAATTGTTGCTGACTGAAGTATCTTGTTTGCTCTTATTATGCTGAAAACAGTCCTCTTCAGTTTTAAGTAGCTTAGCTTCTCCTTGACAACTTTTATAGTGTGTTTGCACTTTCAGTACTGCTGGTGGTTAAACTAAGTTGAGGATCACAATCGCAGCCGTGTACTTAGTAAATCTCCTTCATATTTGTTGAAAGAGGTATGTAAGAGTTGGCATATATTACTTGAAGGTGCTTGCAGATGTCTAAAATATGTATGGACATCACTAGTTATATTTAAAATTGCTAGTTAAATTAAGTATTAGCAGTAGAAACTGTACTTTCTTCAGTGTCTCTTTGTAAGACAAATATTTCTTCAGGTAGTCTTTTAGCATTTAAGCTAGACAGAAGCTTGGTATGAGATATTCGTGGCAGTTTTCTGAGGGTGAATGACTTACACAGAACTGCATTCTCAAGTTTTCATGAAGGTGTTGCTAGGTTTGATGCCAGCTAGTTGTGTATAGAGCTTTGTGGTGTTCAATTTAAATAAATATTAAGAGTAGTAATTTAGTAAAGGTGCTTGACCTGTGAAAGTGATTTTTCTTTTAAGTATCAAATAGCAAAGTTCTCCTTAAAGCACATAACACAGTTGAGTAAGGTACATATTTTTAAAATGTAGTTGCACTGGGCAGAAGTCTACAGAGCTTCATATAATATAGTTTCTTTACTGGGAGACAGTATTTTCATGTTTAGAAAAGTAAGTTTGATATACAAGAACAAGTTTTAGTGTCTCTGAATGAAGAGAGATCAAAGCCAAGGGGTTCTCTTGTCACTGGTGGTAGCAATTAGCATGTCACTGCTAGTATACCAGTGTATACTTTAATGCTACTCGATTGCCTTTAAGATACTTTTGTTAGCACCTATAAAGTTAATGACTTGCCAAATGTCTCCTTCCATTTTCAAATCAGCCAAGCAGGGCTCAGTAAAAATGTAGGTGTGCTAGGCTAATAACCCTGATTGAGTGGGGACGTAAGTGAGAAGTCTCTACGAATCTCTGATCTCTTTTGGCTTTTGCAGCTCCCATTTTTGCTCAATTCTTCTTTCTCTTTTGGCTTGCTACTGCTTGCCTTTGTCTGGCTTTGAGTTGGTTGGCAAGATACCCAAATTCCTCAAAGAGGAGTAGGCAGAGAGGACATGAAAGGGCAGTTGATGACTTCTCCATTCCTTATTCGTAGCTAAGGCATGCTCCCTGAACTTGTCCACTCTAGCCAGTCCATGGTAGATTGTTCATGCATCCTGTTTGTTAGCTTCCCTGCATCAGAAAGAGTTAATAGAAACCACAGATGTTCAGCAGCAGGACCTGTGAATTAATATTGTACTGTTCTTCTGGTGAGTGTACCTGGCTGTAGTTGCTGGTTGTCTGTCTGAAATGAGTTTGTAAACAGTGAAGCTTGAATGTCTAGTGGAGTAACAAAGCAGAACATGAAGAGCTTCTGTATTACTCTGGTGTATGAATTTTGGGATAAGTCTTCAACACTCTCAAAAAAGCCTTTGTTTAGGCCTCTGGTAAGGGAAAAAAGGCAACTTTATGAGTTATTTGTTTAGTTATGCTTAAATGTATTGTACTTCAGACCTTGCAGATGGTGGTGGGGTGCCTTCTAACTGTATTGTTAGACTGTGCTAATATGTTGTGTGGCGATGTTAACTGGTTGCTCCCAACTCATTTTGGCAGTCAGGAGTTGCTAATTCTACCTTGGTCGCCTTTGTGCAGAAAAGAATTGGCAACCCCTAGGTAGCAGGATCTGGAATCCAGGAGATGCACTTGAGCAGGCCAGCCTGAACCTGGAAAAGTTCAGCCTTAATTGTGTCTGTAAACTTTGAGTGTCATCTTAAGCAAAGAGTGGGCAGTTCTTACGGCTTGTAAAATCCAGTCTCAAAGATAGTAAATGTGGCTTAAATAAAGGTTCTGGTAATTTTTTTTTTAGGATGATGGGAACTTAGTAGTGGCGGTAGGCTTTTCTCTCCAGTTTTATAAAATTCTTTCTACAAGCAAGTAAAAACCAGAAAGCCAACAAAAAATCCTAAGCCACCCCCACCCCAAAATGCCCAAACCAACAATAAAGAACCCCCACAAACCATGCTTCTGGTATTGAAGAGTTGTGTGTAATTGAAAGAACCTTTGAACAAGAGCCTTTTTTTGATTCTCAAACAATGTAGTAGGTGCTATATACAGCTTATAGTATTTTTAGAACTTAATTTAGGATTGTGCTGTCACTTTTGTATATATATCATTTTATAAACTTGGCAGCACAAACAGCACATTAAAGCCTTGTGTAAAGGTCAGGTACATTGAATCTGATTCTATTTAAACTTATATTTTATCCACAAAATGTTAAGAATAAATTTTGTAGCATGAAGTATGCAGTTTTATTACTCAGTGTCTGCTGAATAATTTCACAGGGACAACTACACACTAGGGTGGAAATAAATTGGTTCTAGTTACTGCTGGTATAAATGATGCCTCCCTACAACTTCAAAACTTTAAAGCGTACGTCCTTAAATTCTTCTGGTTTTAGAATCACTTCCTGCAGTAATAATGTAGGAAAAAAGTAGGTTTGTAATATCAGTACTCAAAGAATGTGAAACACTGCTGCTGCTAATGCTGTGTTGAGCTTAAAACCTTTGAAGTATGTGTTTGGTGTACTTGATTTGCTTGTGCCATACTGGTAACAAAAGTCTCTGAAACGGAAACTAATTGGGACCAATCAATTTAGTGGATAAAACTTTAAGAACCAATTCAGATACCTGGCAATTAGGTTATGAAGTTGTTGTTCAGAGTTTTGGATTAACATAAATCTGAAATACTGTATTTCAGGATGATTGTTACCTGCAGATGATAGTGAAAACTCTTTAAAAAAAAAAAGCTTCTAAAATGTCACCAGAAAAATTATTAAAACATTTAATAAAGTAGATATGCTGGCTTCTCTTAAAAGCTAATCTCTTCTACCCTTTTGAGTATACCTTAGAGATATCTTATAAAATCCTGGATCTTTGCCTTCTGAAATTTTCATTGAACCTTTTCTTACTGCTGACTTGATTTTCCTTCTCCCCCATATTATTGTCCACATGATCTTGAAGATGGTGGAGACCTTGTTACAATGTCTAGCAATGTCTTCACACTGTCCTTTGTGTCCCTCACTAGCTCTAGGCTTGGCTTTCTTAATTCTTTCTCTATATACTTGGATGATGCTTCAGTACTTGTCCTTGGTAGGCAGCTTGTTTGTTTCTACCTCTCATGATTTTTTGTATCTAAACTCAGATGTTGCTCAGTGAATCAAGATGGCCTCTTGTTATTCCTGCTTGTTTTCTTCCACAAGGTGATGGAATGTCTTCGCTCTGAGGAGGTTGACCCTGAAATACTACCGTCTCATGGTTACTGCAACGAAGGCTGTTGCTGACAAGTCTGACTAGTTCATCTTTGTTCCTGAGTAGCAGGTTAGCAAAGAGCACTTCTCTTGTTAGGCCTGTCCAACACCAGTGTCAAAAAAGAAGGCTGTTGAATGGCTTGCACCCTGCCATTATTGCCCTTCCAGCAGATTTTGAGGCAGCTGAATTTCCCTCGGAGAAGCACTTCTGGATATGAGATGCCTGAGCTGCTCTGCCTCCAGACTCTAGAAATTATAATCTGTACTTCAGTGTAAGAGATGCCCCGTCTAAGTAGTGGATTCTATCTTGGAGTTGTCCCCCCTTCCCTTTTGTGTACAACACTTACTAAGCCTGAAAGGAAGACTTAGCAATTCTTTCTATTCTTCAGCCTTGGGCAAGACTTGAACACTGGCCTCCAAACACCTAAGTGAGCTTCCTCCTTGCTGAGCCTCTTTTAATGACTCTGCATTTCCTTTTTATGCATCTCCAGCTGTACCTTATGGTGAGTTAAAAGGAAAAAGGTCAACACAGGGTTTAACTTCTTGAACACTTCAATTCACTACCTTGGAGCTTATTTATTGACCTCTCATTTAAGGTGGAGAGTTGGAGGTCTTCCTGTCTCTTAAAACATCTACTGTTGAGGTATTGTTGGTTTGTTTCTGTTCTTTTATTCAGACATAGATATGAGGGCTTTTTGTCTTGTTCATATAAGATCTGTTCCGAACTGAACTTCGTAAGTGCCAGATGTGTCCCTTTGATGGAATTTTATTGTCCTTTTGGACTGCCACTGAAAAATCTGGATTGGATTTCAAATCTGGGTAATTGCTGGGTCCAGGTTTTTTTGTGTTTTGTTTTTTTTAAATTCATCATGAATGCAGTTCAAAACTTTGACATTTTTGAAACTGAAATATTGCCACTCGTTCCATAACAAAGTGGTTTTGGTGTTGTACAGGGAGACAGTTCAGGTTTCTACTTCTGAAAGTGGAGGGGGCAGTATTTTATTAGATAAAAAAATGCATATAGCTAACATTTCACCCCCACTTTTTTCATGTTCTTTAAAAGGGAGAAAGCAGACATACTATAGGCATGCAGCAATGCTCTAATTTTCAGGTAAAATGTGCAGGCTTTTTCATTCCAGGGATGTGAAGTGCTTAAGTATCATGCTGCTGCTATGAAACACAGAACAGTTGCAGATGGGAAGGCGTAAGCATAACATGTTCTTCCTTGATTAACACACTGCAAAGTCGGGAGTAGAAAGTAGGGGTTCAGATTTTTTCCCGAGAAGGATGTGAGAATAGAAGTCTTAACTGTCTTCTAACAGATAAGCCTGTTGAGCAAACAATTTTAGCCATGGTAGCACGAGTCTAACCAATTAAGAGTGTGTGTGCATTATGCATGTGCATACATACCATGTCTTGCATAACCTGTGTTTCTGAGCAGATAGAAGGTGGTGCAGGTGATCTGCAAATGACTACTGACAGTGGATGTACTTCAAGTGGTTGCCTTAATTATCTTCTATAGTATATATTAAAAGGAATTTACTGTTAAAACTTTCTGTAGCTGAAGCTTGAGTCACGTAAATCAGTTCTGGTGACATGTTTTAATTTTTCAGATCTTTAAAATCAAATCAGAACAAAATAATTTTTTTATTGATCCCTAAATCCATGTTCTCCCTTAACATGACAGTTGAATATAAAGGAGGAGGAACAAAGCAGTGGTATGAGTATTCAGAAGATGATCTGGATGCCAGCATGTTAATTTAGGCTGCTAATGCCTTCTTCTTGAACTCGTGCTAAATTTGGTTGCAGTGTGCTGTACAGTTTCCTGATTTATCGTATTTCTTTAACACTGGTTAGACTAATTCCTATCAGCACACATTCTTGTACAGTGTGAAGTAGTGTTTTTTTTTTTCATGTGTAGTAATCCTGGGTGTGTGCTAAAGGGCTCTTAACCTATTTGTTCAGGCTTTCTGAGTGACTACAAATTTTTCTTGGATGTAGTATTTATTGCATTTTTAGCTGAGCAGTTCAGGTTTGTCACAATAATGCAGTAACTGACTTCTAAATATTTTTGTTAGATATAACTTTTTAGCTTTTTTACTGAATATGGATGTTGGGGTGGGACCTGAAAGTTCAGAGTTCTGGGTTTAGAGGAACACTGAGAACCTGGTGACTAGGGAGTTCCAAGATGCTGTCCTTCCTGTTCTATTCATCAGCTTGTTAAGCACATATGCAAAAGTGAAACCTTGGAACATGAAGTTGTAAAATTAAGCCACATCATACAAGTCCAGATGCTTCAGAGGCACTCTGCAGTCTGAACTCTGTTACGCTCCAACACAGACTTGTCAACTAGCAGGATGTGTACACGTGTGTGAAATACTTCCTGTGAAGTTGAGTTTAACTTTGGATAGTTAAAGGTCTCTAATATCAGTGTCACGTTGTGTTCTGCTTGTGGTAACAGTAACACAGCTGTCAAGTTTAATAATTATAATTTTATTACTAATGTACAGATTAATATCACAGTTCTGATGTCTAAAGGAAAAAACTGTTCCCTACTTCAGCTGACACATTGCTCCAATGCTGACTGCATTCAAAACAAGCTCTGTGTAGTCTGCCATTGCAAACTCAAATGTAATCTTTAAAGAAGTCTTTAGGAAATTAGAGCTGACTGTTTTGACCTTGATAATTTATTTTGACACAGTGGCCAAGGTGGTGCCCTTTACTAATCATCTGCTAGGAATTTTATTTCAGCTTTGTTTAGAGCTCTTTCATAGGTTGTGCTCATGCATGATGGTGAGTGCAGTTTATATCACTCAGAGTAGTTCCCAGTAGCTAGGCACCCATGACAGAGAGCTGGTATGGGGCTAACTTGCATGATTTGGTTCAGCCAAACTTTTGAAACTCTTATGTCGTCTGTTCTATGTATACATTCAAAACTGTAACTGTGTTTAAAAAAACCCCAAACAATAACAAAAACATCCCAACTTCTTCATACATAACTTGAATTTTATTGAATACTTATCCTGTTTCACTGCATAGTCTTTGCAATTCATTTGCTCTGGCATTTTTAAACCTAAGCCAAGAGACTAACCCATCATTATTAAACAATTGTCTCAGTCTCCCCTCCTCCTTCCCCCTCTCCCCACCACCCCACCTGTGTCTCAGTACTGGAAATATTCCTATGATAAACCATTATTTTGTGTTAAAATAACTTGGCTTGTATGAAATGTTCCGATATTTTGTTTTGAAACTTCTTAAAGCTTTGTCAAAAATCAAGCTTAATGATTCAAGCATAACTAAATGGAGTACTTCTCTAATCTGGGAGTTTCTAACAGCATCATGAATCAGAAATGTCTCTAAAGCTGCTACAGACTAAGTAACTACGTGTTTGCTAGGAGCATACCGGTATGTTGTGTATAGCATTCTGAAGATTTCTGTTGTGGAGCTTTTAACCTGTGAAGTGCTCTACAGTACTGAAACTTATGTGTTCAGGAGATTTCATCACAGGCAAAGATATAGTTCTCATTTCTGAAAAGATATATGCAAAAAAAAAAAACAAACCTCAGGGAGCTTCAATACCAAAGCAGTGGAAATAGATGAATGGAAGGTAGCTTATGTGTACTGTTATTGAGATGGTGCAACTTTTTCCTTAAGCACTGCTTCTGACCCTTCTGTCGTTATTGTTTTTCAAGGTGTAACATGGCTGATTTGGGAACACTTCCAGTCCTAATGAAACTATTCACCACTTCTGAGAATTGAAGCTGAGTCAGGGAAACTACACTTGATTTTTACATGGAAGGAAAAAGCTGAAATATGGTAGCAGAATAAGAGTCTTTAAATATTTAAAACTTTAGAAGTATCTGGGCTACAGTGGGTGATGAAATGGGACTGTACTTGATCTAGAAGCATAAAGAACTGCCTTTTGTAATCAAAGTTAGTTGGCAGTAGAGAGAATCAGATCTGAAAGGTGAACATGCTGTAACCAATTGAGATGCAGTTCTGCAATCTGGATCATGTTTCTGATCTTACATCTCCTTTGCACTAATGTGAATTGTCCCTCTTGGTGGTAATAGATAGCATTCATTTTCATAACTGAAAATAAAACACTTCACCCTTTAATGGTTTTCAGAAAAAGCTGTGTTTGCAGTCTGTCTGCTATTTCAGTAGCTTATTATGCTGAAGTTAATTATGATTCCAAATTTGTAACTGAAAATTATTTGGAAGCTAGCAATCAAGCAGGTAGATGCCTATACTCATTCTTGGCAGAATTTCACTGATTTGCAAAGCTTATGTCCAGGGCGATAGAAGGGAAAAGTCTCTTAATATAAAGCATTGAACATGAGTATAACTGTGTGTGTATTGCTTGAACAGTATTGAAGGAACTGGAATCCCCCTTAATGCTGTTGGTTCTCCTGCTGCCTCCCTTCCCTCTTTCCCCTTTGAAGATTACAAAAATCTGTGGAGGGAAGGGGTTCTGCACACTTGCCAAGTGCTTCATACCCAAAGTGGTTTCTTAAAGAGGGAATAACAATCAAATCCCTGATTTAAAAGGGATTATCTTTTTTTTGTTCTCATTCCCTTCATGTAAAATGATAGCAACACTCCTGTGAGTCAGAACAGTATTATGCGGGTAACTTGTGCAGACGTGGTTAATGGAAAGAAGTCTGTAATCTGATGCATGTGAGAGCAAACTATTAGTCTTTAGAAATGTTGGTTTGAGTGCCTCTTGCTGCTATTTTCATTTTTACTGTTTTCTGAGAGGGAAATACTAGAAAAGATAAGTAAACGAAGTCCAGATTTTTTTTTTTTCCCCCTCTTGGAACGGGCTAACTTAGAAATGTAGTGGAAAGTTAAACTTTCCTTTTGGGTGTTGAGTTCAATTGAATGACAAAGTCAAAACTGAAAAAAGAGAACTTGCTCTGTGGTGCTTTTTCAACGTGCATGTGTAATGCCAGTTGGCTGGACTTTGTAATATCAAGAGCTCAGAACAGACATGTTTGTTTGCGATAGTAGGG
Organism: Phalacrocorax aristotelis; assembly: GCF_949628215.1. Taxonomy (NCBI): domain Eukaryota; kingdom Metazoa; phylum Chordata; class Aves; order Suliformes; family Phalacrocoracidae; genus Phalacrocorax; species Phalacrocorax aristotelis. The sequence goes on from NC_134311.1 coordinate 62,746,359, forward strand.
TAAGCAAGGATAAGTTAGAAATTAGCAAAAGACTGCCTATTTCTTCCTACAACCTGCGAAATCTGTTTTTCGTCAGTAAATAATATCCTATGTCAGTAGGATAAGCAAGAAACTTTCATTTGTGTAACATGAGTGTATGGTAAAATAGCCTGTAAAAGCAAAAATGTGTAATTAATTGTCTGCAAAAAAACCTGGGTGTAGTTTCATGTGTATTAAGCGTCAGCATTGGCAAAGCTTTCTTCCTATCTGCCACTGCTTAAAGTAGAGCTGAGTGGATCTACCCCTCACCCCAAATATGATTAGGGAATTGTGCAAAACACTAATTATTTAGTCTCATGTTGCAACACCTTCAAAAGGTTGTACTTGTGCAAGTCTAGCGCTTGAGAAAAGAGCAAGTGCTGTGAAAATGTTGATTGCTGAATACAGAGACATTGGACTTTTAAAGAATATGGTGCTCCAGCTTAAGCATAGGACTAACAGTTATTAAACCATGTCCTCTAGGAATATTTCCCTGACAAGCACGTGGAGCGCTCTGGCTTGCTCGACACAGCTGTGCTGAGCTGCTGCTCTGTCTGGCAATTACTCCCTTCCAGATCAATGGAATGGGTAATACAAATGTCAGAGGAAGCTATGAGTCAGATGTGGAGAATCCAGAGAACTTGAGGATAGGAAGGACTTGCTGGCTAATCCAATGGGTGGTTTTATTTGCTTTGATGTGGGAGTGTGCATATTGTTTTGCTGGACCTCTTGTTTTTCTCTAAGGGAGCATTCTATAATTCAGTACTTATATTGGGAAGACAGCCTTATCATTCAGCCTCTGTGAGGTTTATTGTGGCACCACAAGAATACCCTTTCTTCTGATGTATCCCTTTCTACTATGATTTCTAACACTTCAGTGTCTTACCATTTAACGCTCCACTGTGCCATATGTATTTAGCTATTTCCTAGTCTTGTGTTTCACTAAGGCTATTCATTTCACTGTCAGAGTCCTGCACTTTGCTTAACGTTTCTGCGAATTCGGGTGTCCTTACAAACACGTGTTATGGGGACACGACATCAAGCTTGTTTACTAAGCTCCAGTGTTCAGTGATTCCCTTATGAAATAATGCACTTCACAAAATATTGCAGAGCAGAACTTACTACAAAAAGCATGCTCTTCCTTGCAAGCGACAGTGTAAGACAAATGATCCTTTCATTTGCTGTGGGTTATGTTCCATTTTTCTAGTAATTGAAGAAATGGTACCTTCTACCAGGTGGGCTCTGCTCCCTAGGCTAAATTTCCTTCGTGCATGGAAAGGAATAGAACAGAATGAAATGGTCGTTGGTGTCAAGTCCTGCAAGGAAATCTTAGACTTTGTTGTCTGGGATTTGTTTGTACTTTGATTATTTTCCAGGTAATCTTTAAAAATGCAGACTTAAAATAACAAACTGTTGTGACTAATCATAACCACTCTTATGGCAACCTTTTAAAGAAAGTATAGCATCTTTACTTTTGTTGTTGTGAAATGTGAAATTTGTGGCAAAACTAAGTTTTAAGAAAGGTAGACAGCCCTTATATTACCTTAAGACCTTTCTGAGATGTCCAGCAGTACTGTATACATTAGAAACTGAGAATATACCTTAGACCTCAGTTGAGACCAGAAACTGGTTTTATGTTACTGCTTAAGGTGGTGTTCTAATTTGGTAGTAGAATATTGCCCAAGTGGAAATAATTAAAGCTTATGTTTTTTCCTGTTAAATTTAAGCCTTGCTTGTCACATCAGAAGTGACCTGTGAGGTATATTGATGGAGTAAAGTGCATGGATTTCTGCAAAGCTGTTGTTTTGATGACACTTTGCCATTTTGGAAAGAATCAAAACAAGACTTCGCACTTACCAACTCAATTTCATGACAGTACAGTTTCACTGGGTACTGTTCTAATATTCATTTGAAAAAGATGTCCTGAAATCTGATGTGCAAATTCCTACTGGGATAATTTAGCCATTCCTTCATTAGCAAAAGGTGAGGGTTTTGAGGGTTGTCTGTACCATTTTATTTGTAAATGTATTTTCTTCAAATATTTTTGTCTTCTTGTGACTAGTAAATACTGTTTGGTTTTTTTTATTTAAAAATATATTTATTTTTTGACATGCTGGCTTATGGCAAGCCAGCACTTGCAGTATGACCACGAATAAGCTTGGGCTGTGCAGCCGCTTGGCTGGTTTGATAGACAGGATGTTCTCCTGGCTTTGGGAAGACATTGTTTTCATGCTGAGGAATCACTGGGAAACTGACAATGGAAAACTTAGTGTTTGAAAGGGTTTTAAGGTGGTTTTTTGTTGTTTCTAAAAATATGTCTTTTTTTTAAAGAAGTCTAGAGACAACAGTATTGCCAAAGAAATTTCAGTGGGATTGCACAATGTACAAGTTGGATCAGTACTTTGTCCCAGTTGTATTTTTGGCAATACCTTCACGTGCTAAGCACAACATTTTTAATAATGTACAGCATACTTATCTACTCCTGATCTGAATGCATTCAAATTTTGTAATCTTCAACTTGGAACAAAACATTAATAATGTTGCGTTGGGCTAATACATTCCTAAAAACAAGAACGTCAGTAGTCAATAAGACCTTTAAAATGGTATAGGAATTCCAAAATAAATGTAAAGAATTGTACTTATTCCTTGTCTCACTTAATAGTCTTCTGAGTTTTAGCTGGCAACAGGTTGCCTTCAGGAATTGTAGGAAATGTCATTTTACGGACAACAGGAATAGCCTCAAAGTCCGTGGATAAAATATTGGCATAGGAACCAGGAATTCCTTACTCTCTATTCTCTGTCCTGTAGAACAGCATGGTTTGCTTTTGTGGCTCAGTTGACATGTTTGTCTGAAAGACACAGAGCTTTTCAAAATGCGTATTCTGTTGGCTTTCATAGTGGACTCTTGTCCCAGGGTTTTGACTAGTGAAAAGTGAGAGTACTAAAGTGGAGGAGGAATGTCTAGCTGAAATGTAATCTTAATGTTTTTGCATTTTAAACATCTGAAGATAACACATTGTCAATATATTATTTTTCTATTTAAGAAATGAATTGAAAAATATCTGTGGAGGTATGTCAAAATTCATCTTAATCTTTTCAAGATTGCTTATTTAGTATCTCTGAAACCAAAAGCTACTGGCAGTGCTTTGAATAAAACATAAACCAAGAACTCTAAAATCTACCAAGGAAACTTATGTGGGTTTTTTTCCTGATGTCTGATGATGCAGTTTTTTAATGTTTCACATGCAGATTAATGCAGGAAGTTTTGCAGTTTCACTTGTGCACAAGACTGTTTTATTGCCTTCCTTGTGGTATTTGAGTGGTGAATGTGTAACCCAATTACCTTATAGCACATCAGAGCCACCTTCATTACTCTCATTACAAAGAGTAGAAATGTTTCCCTATACCAGGAATTTCCCTGGCCTCAGACACTGCCTGGTTGAGGCACCAAAACAGGGAGCTGCTGGATATGGTGGAGGGCAGTCTGAGGAGCTATGAAACTTTTTATTAAGTTGGCCTTGTTTGTGGATGCCAAGCTCTTAAGTGAGGAGTGCTGTGCTAAGTTGTGCAGAAGCCTGGCCGAGACCTGGCTGATAGCCTGTGAAGCAGCACCGTTGCAAGGCTTTGTGCATAAAATAGAAAAAACAGTTTAAGTACAGTTTCTTTAATCTCTCCACTTAAGAGTGCCCTGGACTGTCTCCATCAACTGCTGAGTCCCTTCAGTCTGGACCGGCTATAAGCCTTTACAAGTTGAAGGCAATGTTGACACTCATTAAAGGAGATGGCCAAGTATGAAGCTATCTCTGCAAACACTAGATGAGGTGTCATCTTTTGCAGATGGCTGGCTAACGAACTGCCTTCCTGCCTTTCCCCCTACCTTTCATTGATAGATGATTGTGGTTGTTGTGGATCAGTACATTTAACAAATGTACATGTGGTATAAACATCTAGATATGAGTTGTTAACTACTAGTTCTTGACTGTGATCAAATGCATCTGTAATTGGTTTGGGGTGGTTAATGTGTCGTTTGTTCTCATACACCTACTGTGACTATCAGGTAAATAACATTTAAGTTTATATTTACATTCAGGTATTGATCAGGAAGATGAAAAAATTATGCTGCTTAAAGGGCACCTGACTTCTAGCTTTGAGGATGTGTTCACACTTCAGTCAAGGGGTAGTAGTTACTACCTGATATGGAGATCAACTTAGTGCTGGAATAGGATAGCTGCTGAGTAGTGAAGTCTGTGCTGTTTGTCAAAAGCTGTTACCAGAAGTGAGTGATAGCTGTTATGCCTGGATAGTCTCCTTGAAAAAAAAGTATGGAGATTCTTGCATTTTATGAGTTCACTTGTGTAATATTAATCTCCCTGTAGACTGAGAGTTGAAAAAGAAAAATAATGAGATGTCTGCTCTCTTCTCTTCCAGACTATCATTTTACTCTGGCCATTCGTCGTTCTCTATGTACTGCATGCTCTTCCTAGCAGTAAGTATGCGAACAAAGAGTCTGTTAGTTACTAGCACAAAACTGAAGTAGTTACTTGGCGGCTTTGCGCAAGAGACACTGCTTTTGAAGGACACTTGTCTGAGATAATTGAAGATTTCTCAGTAGGAGTTTGAAGGGTTATGCCACTGATACTGGGACAAGAAATAGAATTATGTTGAGTATGCCTAAAAACACTTAGTATGGTAGTTGGCTTGTCTAAAATGAACCTGGTGACAGTGGGTTTGGAAAATATGCTGCTACTTATATTTAGTTATACTGAAAGTATTGCAGGCGCATTAAAAATATAATAAGATATGTCTGACTTAATGAAACATGCAAAGCCTATTTTAAAAAACAAAAACCCTAAACTTAGACCCTGATCACATGTGGGTGGGCCCATAAGCTCAAAACAGCAGGTGAACTTGAATTTTCAAATTTCTTGTAGTCTTCTCTTACCTTTTAGGGGCAGGAAAGGAGAATGAGGGAAATGAGGGGACAAATCTGTCTGTGGAAGAAATCACTAATGATAAGATCAATTAACTAATGCTTCAACTGGAACCTAATATATTTCAATTCAAATTGTTACAAGGCAGCTGGGCAAATTATCTTCACTCCTAGGATAAGTTTTGTAACATTGGTTTGTTTATTCTCCCCCTGCTAATGTGTAATACAGAAGGTATTAAACTACTTTATGCAATTTTGTTGTTAATGTAGTTGTAAGATTAAGCTCTTGTTCTGGGTATAAATTGCTAACATAACACACATATGTCGGGATCTTCACAGAGCTCAGATTCAATTTGCCTTCTCATCCTGATTGCATTTTTCTTTTTTCCCACCATCTTTTGGCAATAGTATAACATCCATATAGAGTGGACAAATTATTCAAAATAAACTGAAAACTCCACAACCTCATACAGAAAGGGGTGGCTCTTCAATATGAAATAAGTCTTCTAAACTTTATTTTCAAATCAAGCTTTTTCAGCAAGTCAGTGATCAGTTTGGATCTTTCACTGCATTTTGTTTATGGCTAAACCCATTTAGTTCCTATCCCCTCTTACCTGTCTTTATCTAATGTAAATACAAAGAGTTCATAAAAGTATTATGTCCTGAGTTTGACTAGAATGTAGTGCAACTTCCTGTCTGTCAGCTGGTTTGGCTTTTTTGTTTTGAGAAAAAAGTGTCTTTACTTGCTTGTTATGACTGACAGTCTCCAAAATGATATAGGTTCACTTGTAATATGATTCCAAAACCACTATTTCTGTGGTACAGTGGAGCAATTACTGCTATATAGCAAACTAATTGGCATTTGCTCTATTAGGTTCAGCCCATACCCTTCTGATCCAACTTCTCTGTGCACGCATGATTTTGTTGAGCAACATGAGAATGTGATACTGCCACCTCTCAGAAGCAGAAACTTAGAGACAAGAAAAACCTTGCTAAGTGTGTGGCAATGAGTGTGGCTTATAACTCATACTGATTGCATTGCAGTCATTTGGCAGGGATCTGAATCTGTCTGAACTTCTAACTCTGTCATGTGCATGTGTAAGAAAAGCCCTGCTTGCTGCAGCCTGGGGAAATGGTGGTGGTGAGGAGGACTTCCCAGCTGGTACAGGCTGAGAGAAAGGAGGTGCTATTTTCAAACCTTGAATCTCTTAATTAAAACCTGTGTGCCCCAGCTGACCCCTCTCCCCCCGCTTGCTGTAATACTGAGGCTGTCTTTAGCTGAATACAGTGTAATAGAAGATGTGCTGAACAGATTGGACTTGAGGCCTTGTTTGTTTAACCTACTAGGATTTGAAAAAATGCAGCCTTTGGCAGGAAGGTCAAGCATTCTATATTTTGAAGATGCTAACTTCATGTGGGTTGAATAATGCCTTCTGTAGTTGCCTATAGTTTTTCTGAATCCATGCAAAGGAGCTTGTGTGGAAAGCTCCTGAACGGGAAACTATGAACCTTAACTGTCTTGGGGTTTTGTGCGTGTGAACTTCACTCTTAGCAACTTTCTGCATGCCACCTTGAAATGCTGTAGATCTAGAGCTTGTAGTCCTGGTTCAGCAATGAAACAAAACTTACTGTGGCACAGCATGCTGCTACAGAAACTGTCCTTGTGTTCTCTCAGTTCTGTAGTAACTGCAAGACAACATGGCTTTACCTGTCTCCCTTAGACTAGAAGGGTATGAATGTCTTTAATAAATCTCATGTTAAGAGAGTTAAACAGTAAGTGTTATATTGGAGATGAGGTTTTTATTCAGTAAACTTGTTGATGAGTAGCCAGAACACTGGCTGGAGGAGAAGGCATTCTTCATCTATTCCTGCACCCCAGTTTTTTGTCTTGTCTCTGGCTGAGCTATTGCCTAGCCAAATAAGAGGCTTTGTGGAGAGGAAAGACTTCGACTTTCTTCTGTCCTGTAATAAGATTATTCATCCAGAAACTGTTCAGAGGCCTTCATAGGCACATGAGAAGGAGGTTAATTCTTGTGTGGGATGTTTTTACCTTGATAATTAACACTGTATTTCTGCATACCAACCTTTGCATTGGATGTGGTCTTTTTATTAAAAAACAACAAAAGTAAAAAGTACAGATGTCTTGAAGCAGACAGCTACTGCACGAAAAGGAGGAAAACTGCTTTCTAACCCTCCTCCTTGCCCACGTGGCAAGGCTGAATGCTACCACTGGCTGTAAACCAAACCTGTGGCACTTGATAACCTGTTCATTAACCAAACTCTGAAGCTGGCTTCAGCTGCTCTTTGCACACTTGCTCCAGCCACAGACTGAGTCATGAGCAGACTGAATCGTTAACATGTGGCATTACTCATAGGCGGTATTAATCATAACCAGACACTAGCATCCTGGTTCTGGAGAGACTGGAAGAGTCTGCCTTGTGTACATACTGCAGAAAGCATACTCATAAGTGTTACTGCTAAACATTTGTACTGTGTCAGGTTATGCATTTCAAAAATGAGGAAACCTTTTGGGGGAATCAAGGGGAAAGTGGTCTCTGCCACAGACAGCACAAACACTGCAACTGTGAAATGAGATATTCTTGAAGTGTGTGGCTTAAATAAAGCCACCTTGCAAAATACTAGGCAAAGTAGTAAAATACTTCTGCAGCTTCAGTTACTTCAAGTAGAATTGTTGAATTATAAACAAGTTGTAGCTGCTTTTTGCTCTTCTGTGAAGTTGCACATGATGAATTAAAATCAAGCGTGAGGTGATTCATCATTGAAAATGTTTTATGTGCTTTAAACCTTTGGTGACATGAGAAATTCCACAAGTCTCAGTGGGAACTGTGGTATCTGAGTTCTGACTGCATGGCGTCATTGGTACTGGGGGAAGAAACTGCAATTTTGAACATAATCACAGAATCACAGGTTGGAAGGGACCTCAGGGATCATCTAGCCCAACCTTTCTAGGAAGAGCACAGTCTAGACAAGATGGCCCAGCACCCTGTCCAGACGAATCTTAAAGGTGTCCAACGTGGCCGAGTCAACCACTTCCCTGGGGAGATTATTCCAATGGTTGACTGTCCTCACTGTGAAACATTTTCCTCTGGTGTCCAGTCGGAATCTCCCCGAGAGCAACTTGTGTCCATTCCCCCTTGTCCTCTCCATGCTGCTTGTCCTACCTCATAGTGAGGGCCGTACAAAGAAACACCTGACAGCGCAGGCTTAGTGCTCAATGTGAAGGAAGTAGTTGACAAAAACCGTTAAGCTGTAGGTGTTGATAGGTGGATGGTTTTTTAGAAGTTTGTCTCTTAGGGGTGTTATGACTTTAATGTCTCATATTTTGGGGGCTTCACTACCCAGGAAGTGGGGATTTTGTCTACGTGGTCTGTTATTGTATTGCTTCAGGAGCATATAGAAGAAAATGTGGATTTGGTTCGGAAGGAAGGATAGAAGCTGAAAAGCTTAAAATTCCAAATTGAAACTATGTAACTTGAATTTAAATAGAGCTAAAGAAATATGAAAGAGTCATGCCACATGAACTGTTCAAAATGAATAGTCTAAGCAAGCACATATCTGGGAATTTGAAGTATTTCTCCTTAGTTTGCATTTTGGTTTGTGGGACAACATTGGAGAGCAGAACTTAACTTTTAACTTCAGGAATGGAAATACTTACTTGGGATGTAATTTGGGCTCATGTCTTTCTGGGAGGACACAAATAACCATTGTTCCCCGCATTTACAGTTACTTAATATTGTCTGTCTTAGGTTCCTTGCAGGAGCTGGGTTCACCTTCCATGCATGTGGCAGTGAAGCTTTTAAAGGTTATCTAAATAAAAGTAATATGTCTGTGATGCCATATGAATGTACATACTTCCGTAACTGATAGCAGCTTCGTTAAACTAGTCCCTGCTTAAAGCCTTTTATGGCAAACTATAATGAATCTACACCTTGTTTCCATGTTTGAATTGTCAGTGTGCTCACGTGCAAAAACTCCACTTGAGCTAGTCTCGTGTAGCTTGCTCTGTATGACAGCCTGGAATTAAAACAGAAGCAAGGGCAGTGCCTCCTGCAAATCACTGTGGTACCTGTCATTGAGAAAGGACGTTTGGTCATCTGCAGAGTGAGGAGGAGAATGCATTAATTCTATTTTAGAACTTGTTAGGTGTTTATGAAAGAAAGATAATACGATAGAAATGTGAGTTTTGAATAACTTCAAGGAATGTTAAATAGTTCATATAACCTACTTATTTAAATAAGGAGTAGTGTGTATCACTCATCATTCTTACAGCATAGAGATTACTGCTGCATTTTTAACTGGATGTTATGTTGCCATGTGCCTGTAAAAAAGCTGTGTGTCTAGCTGGCCCACTCTAAGGCCTGGATTTTCAGTCTACTTCCACGTTAGGCTTACAGTTTCTTCTAGTTTAACTCCTTGGTATATAGAATGAGTGAAACCACAAAAAAAAAAAAATCTGCTTGCAGACTGTCAGGCCAGGGAGTTGTGGTTGAGAGTGTATTTTGAGATTCATTTGGCAGAGCTAGGTGGGTCAGTTTGGGTCCAGACAGAGCCGCTACCTCTGGGATGCTTTTGCCAGCAATGGCTTCATGTGGAAACCAGAGGGAGTCTGAGCCGCAACAGTATGTGGGAACCCAGTGACCTAATAACAGATGCTGGATCCCAAATAGTCTCCATCATCCCTTCCCCCTGTTGCTCTTTTCCTTTCACAGTTAAAACAGCTGGCACAATCTCTCCTCTATCAACAAAACCATTTTATCTTGGATTGAAGAATGGGAGGGTGAAGGTAGTCGAACACCTCTTCTAGCAATTTCTATGCAACCAAACTAGCACCCTTCCCCTTGAGGGGGAGATGCTGCAGTTAATCATAAGTTTTTGCTTCAATTTTTTTAAACTTATGTCTGAAAGATATTGTAAATTAAAATGCTAAATGGATGCTGACTTCAGTATCAAGAATGACCCCGCTGCAAGTGCTGCAGTTGGCAGAAATGAATGCGGCCTTGAGGATCAGATTGCTGTAATGGAGTCGGTCTTGGCTGTAGCTCGCTCGGGCACTGCCCTGCCTTCACCTAATCTGGTATGAAGAACAGCAGTGTGGAAACTTAGCCAAGCCGCTCTGCTATTCTGGGGACGGCAACATGTTTGTGTTGCTTAGACCTGGGATGAAAGGGGATGATGAATCTTTGCCGATTATAACTTGAGCGGCTCTCAAGCTCTCCCACAGCTCATTGGGAAAGAACATCTTGTGTGTCCTTTATAAGGACAGAGGGAATTACAGATGAGAATGGGAGGGTGACTGGTATTTCAGTGACTTGGGCCTTCCTTTGCAGAGAGATCATAGGCTAAACACAAGTGAAAGCAGGGTTTAGGCTGCTTTTTGTACTTGTGCTTCTAAATGTGCCAGTCAAGCTTTGCTCTTGAAATCTCGTACTTTAATTGCTTATATTGGGATGGGAGGTTGATCGAAACAGTACCCAAATATGAGCCTGGGAGCCTTTAACACAGTATTCGAGGTATGTCTGTTCGTATGGCAGTATTTCTTTACTTTCCTAAATGCTACCGGCTAGAGCTGCAGAACAGTCCTTGATGTGTTCATGCCCACATGAAAGTGGACTATGTAGGCTTCAAAAACTAATGAAAAGACATGTTACTGAAAATGTCTTGTTTGGCTGTAGCTGGGGGTAGTACCAAGCATCTTACTTGAAGCAGAGATGAAAAAATGAAGGGTAACTGGTCATGCTGTGAGGCTCAAGTATGGAGACGCTTGTGCTTTTACTCAGTATGTGATCCTAATGCTCTCTTAATAATGGTATTTAGACTTTTTAATAGTAAGCAAACAAAGCAACTTCTCCAGTTTGCTTGGGAGCATTGGCTGTCAGTAGTGATGAGATTGTGAACTGGCTCCTGTAGGACCGAGCTGAAAGTGATACCTTGCTGCACTTGTGTTCCTCTAGTGAAGGTTTCTAACTTGGCAGACACAACAGAAACATGCTTGTTCCGAGTAGAAGGAACACATCTAGCTTTTTTCTCATCAGAAGGGAGCCAAGTGTTAGCGTTTGCAATGGAATAAAATGTTATTGTTTATCCTGCTTTATGGTAAAATGATGTCAATAAACAATTATTTCTGCAATGTTCAGCCAAGTTGAGGCTGGAGAATTAAAAACCCAAAAAACATTACTTGTCCATTGGGAAGTGCCTGTACAGAATAGATTGGTTGTATTTTTGATATTGAATTGAGAGTTAGGCTACTATTAGTAACAGACAGGATTTTTTTTCCCATTGCATAGGAGGCAGCTCTTGCACACCAATTGCCTTTTTTCAGCAGCATGCAGCTATCTTAAAGTAGCCAGGCTAGTATATATTCTGCCTTTTCTCCCTAGCCTGGTTGTTTTTTTCCCTTAATTCAGCTGTCCAGTGGATCAGTTCCCTCTACCAGCTCACCATAGGGCTGTTTAGACATGAGAGCTGGAACAGGGGAGTCAGCAGGAATACATGGTTAGAGTTAAAGGGGTAGACTCATTCCTCTGAACAGCAGTCCAGAGATGCTTCCACCTTGAAGTAACGTACATTCTTTTCCTTCACTGGAAGGGGAGAAATTAATTCTGAAATGTTGCTACTTTTTCCTTTGTTTTCTGCCCAATCAAAATAAAACTAAAGAATTGATAATATTGCAGATATACCAGGGATCATAAATATAAACGATCATAGGAAAAGGAGATCTCCTTAAAAAGGCAAAATAACCTCAAAGTTAAAGTTGCTTTTTTCTTCCTTTTTTTTTAAGAACCCCAGCTCATGAGTAGTGCATTCTGCTACATCTCTGTAGTGCTTTTATAATACAGTTTTCTGTTTGGATATGAGCCTGTGTTTAAAATTACATGGCATAGGCATTATCCATATTAACATCAAGCTTCACATGAAACAAACTGCATATTGATTTTCGTTTGCAGGCAGTGTTTGTTGGCTGATGCCTAAAGCTTTGTGTTTGTTCATAGATACAGTGCTCACAGGTATAAAACAAGCCGTTGCACTTGCACCTAATATTTGCATAAACACAAGATTGTATATGGCAGGTTATTTCTCAGCACATTTGACGGCTCTTGGCGGTTCTTTTGTGCTCAGAACTCAAATTTTTAAACTGTTGCCTGTATTTCTTACACTTGCTTAAATTCCAGTGTTTGTACTAGCTGAAATATGATTAATAGCTTTTATAGAAACTAGCTTTTATACAAAGGAATCTCTAAAGTTTCCTGTAACATGCAGAAAGGGAAGAGCTACTTTGCAAACCTTCATAGAAGTAGAAAGCTTGGAAGATCTCCAAAGGGGGCTTTTCCCTCTGTTGCCTAGTCTGAGCAGTGGAGGTGTGTCTTGGTCTGTACTGATGGATTGTTGAGCAGGACTAGAACAGGGAGATGGCAGATCATCTGTGTAAATACTAGTTTTCAGTTGCTTTATAGCATTATGCAAGAATCCAGCGTGAATGTCTCAGCTCTTCCGTTCTCTTGGAAGATCCTGTTTGAATAACAAGGATATGCGGGTGCTAGTACTATTGTTACTGGAGTGCCCTCTCCTCACCAAAAAGCAATGATGCTTATTTACTGATGGAGTTGGAGGGTGGATAGTTACTTTGGTGCTCCGTGCACCTACTCAGCTTCCCAATGGAAGACTTCCCAGTCTTAGGAGCTGAGGGGGAGGAGGGCGAGGGGTAGAGGAACTGTCTTGTAAAGATGTCCTTGGGATATCATTAGAAGTGGAATTTGCCTGTGCTACAAATCTCAGCCTTTATTCCTAATCCCATGTCTCCTAGAGAATTTTGCCCCATCTTTTATCATATTAGTTACTCTGAGGCTGTTTTTTCTGAAGACTTTCAAATACTGGAGGTCCTGTACTTTCCCTTCTTCCTTCCGCCCCTGCCGCATTAACAAAACCACCAACACATAGTACCTCTATATCCCCTCCCTCCACGCTAGAAATCCCAAAGCCAACAATATGCGTGTGTACACACACTCGAGGTGGCTCACGCATTACTGTTTGCAGAGCTGCTTGGTTTGGGAAGAACCCTTATGGTGGATTTCCACAGCACTGGTTACTGCCTGTGGCTCTTGGGACTTTTTGCATTAGCAGACTTGCTTCAAAGTATGAGCTTTTCTGCAGTGACCAGTCATGGATCCAAACACTAACTGCACTAGGATTTGTGCCTGCTAAGAGCCAAACAGTACTGCCGTAGGGCTTTTTCTTAACGCTCAGGCAGATTTCATGAAATCAAAGTTAGACACAATGGTAAATGCTAAGCTAAGTAAAATAAATGCTATTAGTTGCGCTCTCCCAAAACTTGTATCAGCTACTATGGTCTCTCAAAGCAGGTCTTATTTAAAAAGAAAATTTACTTTCTGCACCTTTGTTTTCCCTCCAGACTCTGACTATTTGTACTCAGACAAATTGAGAAGCATTCTCATTTCTCTGTGTCACAGGGGAGTTTTCTCTGTAGGAAAACCATTTTCTCTCTCTGTTTTGCTACCAAGTTCATGATGCTATGAGTATATTAAGATTGATGAGACAAAGATAAGAAGGAAAATAGGTACATTTCCAAAGGGAAAGTGTGTTTCTGTTCATTAGGGCAGAACAGGACACCTGTAGGAAATGGGATTACTAGGGCCTTTTGATACCAGGGAAACATCAAGTCCTACTGAAGACAATCCATTTTCAAGAAGTGAACAGAACAAACCAATTGGTGCAAGTAAAACTCTTCCTGTGTGTGGGAAAAAACCACCAAACTTTCTTCCTTTTGACTTCCATTGCCGAAGGAGGACTGAAAGTGCAGGAGAATTTCCCATACCTTAATAGGCAAAACAGTTTGCAGCACAGAATTTTTGTCTAATAGGATTTTGGGAAAAAGCTGAGAAGGTATTGAATGACAAATGACCAAGGAGTTCTAAGTATTGAAACTAAATATCTGAAATATGACCTCAGTTAGTGGAGTGAGCAGGTTTTGGTAGATTTAAAAGAATTTTGTGCCCTTAAGTTGGGGATGTGAGGTGTTAGCTGTTAGGAAATAAAAGTCACTGGACTTTAAAATTAGGTAGTCAGGCATGTGTATATGTATTTTAATACTGCTCTGGTGGAAGAGCAAATACTTGAAAGGTATGCTAGAAACATTAAGGCTAGCAAATAATTCTCCAGTTGCAGAGGCTCTTCCGTTCATGTCTGTGGCTTCTTGCAAGAAGCCACAAAGTGGCTGTGAGTTTCTCTTCATTCCTATGTTTATTTTTAGAAATGAAGTACTAGATCATAGATTAAGAAGCTTGTGTTCAGGATGTGTGTGGTGTAGAGAACATACTTCCATTATAGAGTAAGCATTAGCTAGTAGGGGAAAAAAGTTGGAGATTATTTAATCCCCTTACAAGAAAGTTTCTATGAAATCTATTTGTGCACTTGAAAAAAAAGGAATAAAACAAACATGAGAAACAGCAGGATGGAGGAGTGAAGAGAAATAGATGATAGCTGAATGACGTTACCAAATGATGAGAGACATACTGAGGAACAGGATGGCAGTGAATCACGGTCACATCGCTGTCACTGGCAGGACTGCGTTGCTACCAGAGCATCTCTGGATGCTCCTCCTGTGTTCATAAGCTCACAAATGTGTTTCTCAGCAAGAAGTGAAATGCTGGTAAGGAGCGTTACAGTAGTATTAACCAGATGTTAATCTAAAGTTCCTAAACCTTAATCTAAAGAACCTAAAGTTCCTGCTGCTTCTGTAGATTACAAGCATTACTTTTAAAGTTTGTTTTTCTAGCAAAGAGACTTCGGTGGAGAGCCAGGCAGGGATTTGCTTCTGTTTCCCTTCTTTAAGGCTGTGCTGTAAATGACTTCAAAGAGGAGCAGAAGAACCTGGGGCATGGTGTGCGTACCGGGAGGGGTTCTGTAAACAGGCTGAAGTCATTGCCCTCTCTTAGTCAACAGGGTCAAAATGGTAGTAAGTGTTAATGCAGTGTAACACCAGGACATCTCTGTATTGTGCATATACTGCTTAAGGACATGCTACATAAAGGACTCTTGGGCATAGTTCTGGCACCAATCTTGGTTCTGTACTTAATGGAATTATAAGGCAAAAGCTCCTTCCTCTCTTTGGCTGCTTTATTTTCCTACGTGGTCCTGCTGGCCTGTTTCAGCCCAGACATCTTGCTGTTGTCTTTCTAAGAGTGAGTCCTGGTAGTAGGAAAGATTGTTGTGGGGGAGCACAACTGCCTAAGCCTATTAAAAGCAGTGTCAGTTTGAAGTTACCCACTTAAAAATAACACGGAATTTGCCATTGCTGCAGCCATTAATAAGCAATTACTTTCAGCTGAACAAAAAAAACCCCAAAACTAAACCCAGAAAAAAACCAATTGTAACCAGAACAGCAGCTGCTGTTTCTCAAATTAAACACAGCAGTGATCAGTCATATTGACGCTTATTTGTGGTATGAGTTCTCACCTTTCTCACATCTTGTTTTAGAACAATATAAATCCATCTGCTGGTGCAAGAAGGGCACTGGGCATTTCCTGTACAGCTACTAGAGCTGGTGGTGTGCAGAAGCACCTAGAACTGATGAAGCCTGCAGCCAGCTGCATGTGTTCTGCAGGTGATAAAGCAGCTCCACACTTTCTCTGTGGCTGGAGATTATGCCCTTAATAAGGAAATTAAGTCTTCACGTAGATGTTAAATCCAAGTTTCTTGTCTGATGCTTTGTGAAGCATAAAGAAAATCTGAATACATGCTGCATAAGGGAGGTTCAAAGACTACTTCATTTGGTCATTTGGTTTTGTGGGCTGCCATCTTTCCAAGATTGCTTTTTATGTGGCTTGCCTCATTTTCTTACTTTGTTCATAAGTAAACCGGGTTTCCCACCTATCTGCAGCTGCAGAACCCTTTTTCTTTCTAATACGACTACACACCTTTGACAAGTACCAGCAATGCTTACATGGAAAAACTTCATTACAGGTATTTTTAGCTGTCTTAAGCAGAGTTTAGGGGAATGGAGAAGGAAGAAAGGAGAGTTCATATCAAATCATTAGCCAGCTCTTTTTAGGCTACCTGCCTGTGCTCCATTTCGCACCTGGGTAGTGTTCTGGTCTACTGTTTGTAAAAACAGAAGTAGTATTCATGTAAGAGCATTAAATACCTTTTGTTAAAAGAACTGTATGACAGCCAATTTTTGAAGTGGCGAAACAATATTTTCCCTAGTGGTGAAATTAAGGTCCCCAGAAATGTGCAGTGCCCACCACTTGAGGGGGAAAAGTTATTTTCCATTTCAGGTTTAGCTATGGCTTCTTCAAAGTCTGATCTCACCCTGACTTTGCTATTACAGAAAACCAGTTATGGCTAGGGTTGATCTTTTTGATGCTCCATTTGTATCTGAAAAAGTCAGCATGCCAAAATTATGATGTATGTTACTCAGAAACCCACCAAATATTCCCCGAGTGTTTAACTTCGGAACGTAGCACCTTTGCATGCACAGTGCATGCTCTGTGCCTGTATTTACATTGTAAGTGTAATGCTGCTAAAAGGTAGCCATGGCTTTTGAAGTTGGCAATGGAGGGATTTACCAGAAGTTTAGTGTGCTGTCTTCCTGCCTGAAGCCTGTGTTTTAGTTCGCTTCTACAATTTCACAAGACTGTTATTAAGATTTTGTACTCAACCTGAAGTTCCTAGATGGTACTGAAAAGATATACTTGAAATGTTAAATATAACTTCCAATTGCATTGTTCTTCTCTGTAACTATGGTAACTATGATGCCTTTTTTTGGTGACAGGATCAAGTTCCAGAATAAATTAAATTGTTTACAGGGTGGATTTGGAGAAGGTCCTCTTACAGCTGAAATAAGAAGTCTGTCCTAGACAGACTAGAGGAGACAAAAGCAGGGTCTTAGATTAGATGGGGAAGTAATAAGAGTTAAATACTGTACATTTGAGATAGCACAGCAAAAGCACATATATACACAACATAAATAGAGCTGAGGGGAGAGCAAAAGCCTGGGAATTGCACATAACCACTTGCTTACCAGAGTGGTAACATGGTTAATATGCAGCTAAAAAGGACTAGCAGCAGATGGAGCTCTGTGAAGTACACCAGTGATGACTGAGGGGTGCAATCCTAGATGTTATCAATCATTATGCCAAAAGTTGATAATACCGAAGGTCACTGGAACTGAGAATGAAGTTAAAAACGTGTCAGCTCTATGTATAGTAAATGTAAACTTCAGTAAAGATTTTAATGGTCTCCCTGCGCAGAGCAAGATGGGGCTCCCTATATTTAGAGGACTGTAAATTTGGACGGTTGCGAAATTTTTTTATATATAGGACTTAACTGTAATGCAGAAGTAAAATGCTAGATTCATTCTAACCATTAAGTGTCTCTGGTATTAGCAGTAACTTTACCCTGAAAATAGTCATTTGTCACACGTGGTACCAATAAAGCAAGTATCTCTATAATGGTGTTATGTAGTTTTATATATAAAAACACAAAGACCAGCACTAACTATTGAACTCTGCCGTAGCACACTTGTGAGAGTACAGCACCCAAAGCAGTTGTGGACATTATCATGTCTCTGAACGTAAATTTCAACTCAACTCTTTGACCAGACCCAACGCAATTTTACATGATCACTGCTTCTTTACTTACTGCATTTTATAATGGTTTTTCTCTTCCTATTAGCTTTACCTTCAGGCCAGAATGAAAGGAGACTGGGCAAGACTTGTACGACCTACTCTACAATTTGGTCTTATTGCTGCATCCATCTATGTGGGTCTCTCACGCGTTTCTGATTACAAGCATCATTGGAGTGATGTTTTAACAGGACTCATTCAGGGAGCAGTGGTAGCTGTGCTCATTGTAAGTAATTCCTGTGGGGGGCTGTGTAATGCTGCTTTTATAAACAGCACTTTAGAACTGCATGCTGTGTCCAGAGGAAAGCAGACTCTTCCTAATGCTTTGAAAGTTGCTGGAGAGGGGAAACAGTGCCTTGAACTGGGTGAGCAATATGGGGAGTGAGGCAGACACTGGGCCAGTGATGAGATGAGCCGCTGATTCAGCTGTTAGATGATGACACTGTCCCTGTCCTAGAGCTTTTTAAATAACCGTGATGGAAAGAGTGATCTGCAAAACTATGTGGGCCTCTATATAGCCATACTTTTTGCTTCTAGCCAAATCCTAAATCTCAAGTACAGTGGCAGAGGAGAATGGTGTAAACAGGGAAAAAAAAAAAAGGCTGTTAAGGATAAGGACAGCATGGAAGTCTCTGTCTGCCAGCTCATACAGCCTGGTTTCTTCAGTCTGATGGGAAACTAAAACCCTTCACTTGTATGCATTTTAAAATGGTGTTCACAACAACCAGCATGTGAAGCTTAGCTGTAGCTGTACTGATGAGTGAAAAGCTATCCCCAGGAAGAGAGTATCGCCTAAACTTGGAGCTGTAGGCCTGGTTGACTTAGTGGCACCAGTTGTGCTGGCTGTCATCAGAGTGCCAAGGTTGATCAGCCGTGAGAAGGGGCAGATCAGAGGGACTTCCGGTTCAGAGACATGAGCTAACTGAGGTCACACTGAAGAATGCAGTACCAAGAACTGTGGCTCACCTGGAAGAACCACCTCCAAGTTTTTGGACTTTCTCAGCTGAAAGTCAGAAGCATTTGGTTCATTTCAAGACAAAGCTTTGTTTACTTGGTGCAGTCAGTCATCAAAGCAAGGCTTGCAGCAGCTCTGGGAAACCCTGACCTACTGCATTAGCTGTTACTAAATGGCTGCATGTTGACTAAAACATAATCCTGCCCCTCATTTTCATACAACCTTGTTTTCTAAGAAAAGGAGCGCAGGGAATGAGAAACATCAGGGATTGAAGAGCTGAGGGCAATTTTATGAGGAAAACAAGTTTAGTGAACTTGTTTAGTGTTGGATGATTGAGAGGGTATCTTATTATTCTTGTATCACCAAGCATCACTTAGAATAAATAAGTAATACAATGAACAGAGTTGAAAGGTGAGGAAATTATTTTTTAAAGTACCCCCCTCCCCCCCCCCCAAAAAAAAAACAAAAAACAAAAACAAACCTCATCTGAAAGAATTGAAGAGTTCACCACCAGAAACAGAAAGCTGAGGTAAGAGCATGCTGGGGCAGCAACTGCAAATGGAGCACAAAAGTGAGTTGAGTGAATTCAGCACTAAGTGGGAGATGAAACTCATCTGGTATGCAGCTGAAGCATCATGCTGGGTCACCAGCCAGCCTTCAGTGTGGAAGTGAGTTTCTTCTGCTTCCCAGTGTTCTGCAGTTCTTAGTTTTGTAGTGGGAGGGGAAGAGGTGATGTGGGAAGGGATTGTGAGATCCTTGCTCCTTCATTTAAAGTTTTTGAAACTATGGCTATTGTAATGAAGCAGTACCTGATAAAGCAGTGAGAGCAGCCTTGAATTTGGCTTAGCCACTGATGGCTTAAGTGGTCAATGGGACGGGGGTAATAGCTGGAGAAAAAGTTATTGAAAGAACAGATGCCAGAATTCTATGAGATTTTGTAACTCTTTTCTAATGGTTTAATCTGATCATGGAATCTACCTTCTGCAAAAGCACTTACCCATTGTTTCAAAGACTTACACAAGTGCAGGAGCTTAACACTATTCTGTTCACTTAGGTTGTGTACGTGTCTGACTTCTTCAAAGTGAGAGGATGTACATTTCAGCCAAAAGAAGATTCCCACACAACCCTACATGAGACTCCAACAAATGGAAATCACTTTGGCAGCAATCATCAACCATGAAGAATGACCCACCTCGCCTGTCTTGCTCTCTGAAAACAATTTCACCAGGCTAACTATGTAATATAAGTCAATGCCTTTAAAGGACTGCTGCTGCTCTTGGATGCTCACTTCACCTGTACACAGTAACATCTGCCAGTTATTGTATATCTAAACTTTAAATTTCTCTTGGTTCAAATTCTTGCTTAAAAGAAAGAAGCTATTCAAATTGTAAATTTTTATTAAAAATGTTGTAACAGTTATACATACACTGTTGTTTGTACATGCCTTGTTGAAACAACTGTGGTTTAAATACACACCATTAAAATGAAATAGTCACTTAATATGAACTTGTTCCATAACGTGACTCTGGTACTGTTTTTAGATGATAGCTTCTGTTATAGGTAAAGGCTTGCAGCAAACACAATATCCCTCTTGATTTTCGTAATCCCTATTAGAAAGGAAAACTATATTACTATTCAGCAGTTACAACTAACAAACACAATCACTATTTTCAGTACAAGAAGTCACTGTACATCTGTTTTCAGTCGCAAACTTGGTTAAATGGTCAGTATGCATCAAAACACTACCTCTTTAAGTCAAACTTTGTGACAGAGATGTTATCTGGAAAGACAGCAATGATGCTGTTTACCATGAAGTCAGTACCAGAAGATTCTATTACCAAATCACTCACCCACACCCTACTAGCCCTTTCATGTTCTCTAGAATTACTTATACTGAAGTACATACCCTCTGCAAACTTATTTTCCAGCTCCGTGTTTCCAATGGCTTTTGCAGCCTGGCACATTTGCCGCAGCAACTCCTCTAGCCTTCTCATGCAACGAATTATGCTACCTGTATAAAAAGAGGGAAAACTTTGTATCCACTGTCACTGATCTATTCAGTTGCTTGAGCCCACTTTGGACCAAAGCAAATAGTTTCTCCTTCAACCTTGTTCAATTTATCTGGAAGCCAAGGGTAAGAACAGCCATATGTCTTAAGGCAGTGGGACAGAAAGTGCTTTACCTTACTACTCCTGTGCCA
Organism: Phalacrocorax aristotelis; assembly: GCF_949628215.1. NCBI lineage: Eukaryota > Metazoa > Chordata > Aves > Suliformes > Phalacrocoracidae > Phalacrocorax > Phalacrocorax aristotelis. Next base: position 62,767,124 of record NC_134311.1, read on the forward strand.
CTTCAGAGTCTATAGACCACTCTATAACTCAACTGCATGCTTGCAGTAATGCATACAAGCTCAGCCTGCAACCACATACCACTGTAGTTGTTGAATATTTTCACTGAACTTAAATATTTACTGAGAATGAGCTCAACCTAAGTCATCAAAATAAGTACGTTTCACAAAACAGCCCTAATCCTTATGCCCTTCTACCAATATGCAAACAGTATTGTCTCACAGCTACAGTCAAAACTATTGTAGGCAAAATAACTCTCATAGGGTAAATAAATATGGGATGGAGGAATTGAGAGCAGCCCTGCTGAGGACCTGGTGCTGATGGATGAAAATCTGGAGATGAGCCAGCAATGTGCAGTCACAGCCCAGAAAGCCAACCGTATCCTGGGCTGCATCAAAAGCAGCATGGCCAGAAGGTCGAGGGAGGTGATTCTGCCCTGCTGCTCCTCTCTGGTGAGAACCCACCTGCAGCGCTGTGTCCAGCTCTGGGGCCCTCAGCACAGGAAGGACAGGGGCCTGTTGGAGCGGGTCCAGAGGAGGGTGCATAAATGATCAGGGGGATGGAGCACCTCTGCTGTGAGGACAGGCTGAGAGAGTTGGGGTTGGTCAGCCTGGGGAAGAGAAGGCTGCAGGGAGACCTTATTGCTGCCTTTCACTACTTAAAGGGAAGTACTGAAAAGATAATAAAAAGACAGCAAAGATAGATAGGTACAAACTTTTAATAGGGCCTGTTGCCACAGGACAAGGAGTAAATGGGCTTTAAACTGGAAGAGGATAGAAATGTGGAAGGAATAAATGTGTTACAGTGAGGATGGAGAAACCCTGGCTCAGGCTGCCTAGAGAGGTGGTATCTGCCCCATCCCTGGAAACATTCAAGGTCAGGCTGGATGGGGCTCTGAGCAACCTGATCTAGTTGAAGATGTCCCTGCTCATGGCAGGGGTGTTGGACGAGACGGCCTTTCTGTGGTTCAATGAAATACTAGCTCTAGACAAGGCATAATATCTGGAGAAAAACTATCCATATGAAAAGAACTTTCTACAAAGCTGTCGGGAAAGTGAGAAGAAACTCATTATTGCTAATTCCACATTGCCCAAAAGGCAAAGAGAAAAATACACCTCCTTTCAGAGCTTTAATAAGCCATCATGATGTACCTTAAGTTAACAACCTCAATAAAAATTGAGACAAGAAGCACTAATACCTAAAATGAAAATGTCTACTTAAGATCAAAATAAGGATGCCGTGGTTTTTGGTTTGTGATTCATTATGTGGTTTTTGTTTAGGGTTTGGGTTTTTTTTTTTGTATTCTGTTTTTTATTTCTCTGACATCACTATAGCGACTTGGCTAGCCAGGGCAAGCTCCCCTGGGATTTAGCAACACCACACTGCATTTAAGGTAAGCAGTGGACATCTGAAGTGCTTTCCTTCTTTTCGGACAAAGTACAGAAACCCAGCCTATTACAAGTTAAGGAAAAAATCATGCATCAACCCCTGCCACAAGAGCTGAACTTCTCAAAATAGGCCCATAACATCCAGTTTTGAGGGAGCTAGCATCATTGGCTGGCTAGGATAGCCCAGATATGATAAATGGAAAACATTACTGCCCTGTGTATTCTGAACAGTCAAGTGCCAACATAAAAACAGAAGCCAGCTCCTGCTTCTTCTTGTGTGTTCACCATCCTCAGCGTGCCTCTAGAGCAGATGTGAGGCTCAGGCATTCAATGCAATAGGAGGAATCTGCTGAACCCAGAATCAAAGACTGCCAGGATTCCTGTTGCTCGCAGGCAATCTGCTTTAGAAAGTTCCTGGGTCTATGCACTGGATTACAGAAGTGCATGAATTCCTTTGTTTTAAAGGCTCCCATTTGCAACAGTGTATGTACAAACAAGAAAACAGCATTTGAGAGAGCAAGACAATGGTGACAGTAACGACTTCACAGAAGGATTTTCAAATATCGGTCATTACACATAGACTGGTGCACCCATCCTACTGTGCTTCTCAACTTTCAACACAGCTGGTAAAAGATGAAATGAGGTTTGTCATTATCGTTTAACCTTCAGGTGGATGGTTTGTCTTTTTACAAAGTATCTGGGCTTTAAGTCATTCTACTTTTAAAATAATGAAAACTAAGTATCCCTCCTCAAGGGGCAATTTCTAGTACTCCAATTTTAGGAACCAAATTAGCCCAGGTGACAGGTTACATCTAGGCTTTTCAAATATCTGCACTGCACTGCTGTGATGAGCCATCCAAAGCACAGACTTGGTTACCACCTCTTGCTTCTGTCATCATTAAGACAGCAGGAGGAACATTCAATTTGCTGAGTAAACAAAACACTTAACTGTAATGAGGACAAGTGCAAGAGCTGTACTTCTTAATGGCAAGCACTTGGAACATATTTTTTTCCTTCAACGAGCAAAGACAGTGTTACCTCTTGCTGCAATACTTAGGATTTATGAGTTTTAGAGAAAGTTTTTAAAATGTAGAGATATCCCTTTTAGTCTTCCATAGATTCTAAATTATCAACAGCAAAACTATAAATTAACATATATAGTAAACAATTTTTCCACTTAGTTTCAGCCGTGCAGATATGTGAATACATGTGACTTACTTAATTTTGTGATCTATTATAAGGTTATTCAGAATTGTCATTCCATGATACGGAATTACTATCTCACACCTCCAAAGAAGAACTGATTAACATACCTTCAAAGACATCAGTCATTTTGCAGATGTGAGCAAAGTTAGCTCCATTTGCCCATGTATGCACAACATCCATTAGGTTGGGTCTGAAAGAATTTAAGTAATTTTCTTCATCAATTTCCAGTTTTGCTTCTGCTGACACCTTGGCAATCCTTTTTGCACACTCCTTTAAAATAAAATATTTTAGATTTATAATATACTTAAACAGGTTAAGTGTTTAACCAATAGAAAGGCTTGCATATTATTAGGTACTGCATACAGGATTAAGTTTGCTTTTTAGTGTGAAATTATCCAGAATCAGAAAGTAAACCACTGTTTGCATTAAGTCTGCCTGCACTAACAACTTGCAGTGTAGTAAGCAAGCTTATAGAAGTTTTTAAAGGCAAGTTCTAAATTAGCAAAAAGATTTCTTGCAAACAAGATAACCCATTATAACACACTGCAAAACCACATGCAATGCCAGACAAATTCACTGATGATCCAAAATCAAGTCTTCACCGTGTGCTGCTTATACTTTACGCACACACTTCACTCAAGTTAACATTAACCCTGAGCTCGAACAGATTTCCAGTGAGCACATTACCTGCATTTGCCGAAGTGGTCCTGCCAACTGCTCTGTCAATTTTGGCATTTCACTGGACTGAAAAAGAAGACATTAAATCACCTCATGCGCTCCCACACATTTGCTCTACACCACATTAAATGCAAAAACAGAAGTTCAATGTGAAGCTAGTGCCACCCTGAGTTATTCCAATGACTTCTCAAACCTGGTATCAAACACTGAAATTTACTGAATTCCCCAAGCACTTGTTTCTCGAACTAAACCAGAAAATGAAATCTTTCTGTACAGTATGCCAACAGTATAAAAAAAGCCCACTTGCTTTCTGAATACTTCCAAAATTCCCTCTATTAGTGTTCCCTAGTTTTGAACTCCCAAAATACTGATCATTTACTACTTTAACTGTTACAATATTTTCTTTAAGAATCTAAAAAGCTAATGCTTTTTAATAACTTAAACATCAGTGGTTATGCATGAAAATATGGGTTTTCAAATACAGCAACGTTTCTGTCCTACCTGTTTAGACCAGAGTACTATTGTTGAGTGAACTACAATATTCTAACTAAAAATGGCTTAGCTGGGCATCCCTTCTGCTAACGAAAGTCATTCATGAGCATCTGCTGCTAATGTGCTTTTCACAGTTAGAATCAACCTGAAGTAATATCTGCAGTAATATTTCATAATGTCTGCAGTAATATTTCATATGGAAGTTTATTTTTACTGTATTTTCCTGATGATACTAAACTTCTATAAAGCTTTTAGGTGGGAAAAAAATGGCACCTGGTATTAAATGCCAATGGTTTTGCTTTTAATAACATATGGTCTGTTTTTAACAGCTCTTCGGTATTAATTCCATGTGTTACTGGCATTTCCATCAACAGGTCAAGGGTACTGTCTAAATAACGTAACATTGGCTTGCCTCAGAATTAAAGATACCCTTGAGTGTAGGATCAGATGTTGTTAAACCTCTTTCATAAAATAAACATTCCGCATTTTAAATTTTAAGGATGTGTGTGTATACATACATACACACACGTATGCTGAGAATCTATTAATATTGCTTCACTGCATGAGGAGGAAACAGTTGTAGATTCATCACAACTGCAATTTTACACAACTTTCGGCGTGTTACTCATGAGGAAAGATACTTTAGCACTGAAGCTGCAATGCTTTTGTTAAGTTCAATGGGAGTTCATGTCAAACACCTCAGGAAAGGATTAAAATGTGCAATGGCTTGTACTGTTATGACCAATTTCTGGAGCTGAATTATAAACAATACTGTTGGTAGACAGGAATGTCTAGAATTCACGAATTGAAGAAGTAACTCACATTCTCTTGAAATACAAAACAGCTTAGCAGTGCAGTTGCCTGTTCTGCAGATAATTCATTGAAGAGGCCATTGAACATCATTTCTGTCAGCAGCAGTTCATCAGCACTAAACGCGAAAGAGAAGGAAGCTTAGGGAAAAGACTTACTGAAATGTGATTTTAAAATTAAGTACTATTAATCTGCTTTGTGAAGCAACTGGATATAGGTAAGAAACAATAGCTTCTTAATTTTCTCATGGGAACACCAAATACTAATATATTAGCTTTCTGAGGGGGGTGCTAATTAGTAAGTGAGTCAGTCAGTATTTTAAAGAAGCTGAAAGCTCTTACTGAACTACAAAAACCTCTCCTGATAGTTCATAGAAGTTAGAATAAACAGTTGCTTTTCTCTTCTCAGTTTTTATCAGACAAGACATCAAGAGAGTGAAAAGAACCAGACAGTTGGACAACTTATGAAAGGGACTAAAATTGGTACTGCTGCTGCTCAAAGAAAATTCAACTGGATATTTCCAACACTGAAAAGAGGAACAAACTTGCTTCAATTTACTTGTACAATAAAGACTTAATCATAAATTGTAATTTATGTGTACACGACATGGATACAAAATCCAAACATACTACTTCAATAAACCATCAAAATGTTGATAAGACTACACCGTTATTCTTGGAGTTTATCAGACAAATGCATGGGATGGCAAAAAAAAAAAAAAAAAGTAGTTTGTTTTGGGGTTTTTTTAACAAAGAAAAGTTTAACTTTCAGCAAACAGTTCCTGGAAGTCAGCAGGTTGATAAAATTCTCATTAAGCTTCCCAATTTGCTACCAAATTTTCCAGGGGGGAAAAAAGGTTATTAGATATTGAACAAATATAGGTAGCATCTTTCAAACTATCTGTAAGGCAAGGGGTACAGTATCACTGTAACTTTTAAAAATACACAATTCTGCCAAAATCTGAGTTACACTCTGAAGTATTAAAATCTGATTCATCAGTTTCTGTGGAATCTTTACGATATGTTTCTATATATACATATCTGCTAAATGTATTACAGTAAAATTCACCACTTCCATAGATTTGTTCCAACAGCCCTAGGGGAAGCAATTAAGCTGTATTCCAAACTTGTCAGCCACTTGGTAATTGCTGACAATCACCGTTACCCTTGTTTGTGAATGACTCTGTACTAATTGTCCTGGGAAGTGGAACCATAGAAGCTGAGACCATCCTCTCATGTAATGTACAATATTAAATGAAAACACACACTATTGCCTCAGCTGTGTAGGAAAATCGCCATTGTTTTGGCATTTTCCATGTCCACACTTTAGTTTTAAAATCTACTGTATTATTTTGTCCTTTAAGTTGCTATCTTTACTGCTTCAATCAGTATATTCCCTTTATGACACAGATCACATAGTTTCTGAAGAATCTATCTTCTAATGGCCTCAGAACTTTATAAACATGACATATTAATTTCAGTGAGGACAGTAAAGTGTGTATTCATGAAAATAATCATTTTGCACAGAAGCCAGTTACCTGCTGATTTCACAAGCGACCCGTCCTTTCATCTCAATAACATCTGAAGATGTGGCAAACCCCAGCCTTCTCAAAACACGCTTGCGGCATTTGAGTTCATCCATTTGTAAGACAGTTCTGGCTTTTTTCAGTTCTCGTTTTGCTGCTTTAATATCCATAGCAATCTGGTAGGGTCAGGAGAGAAATCACATGTTGTTGCTGGTTTAATAGATGCAACTGTTTTAAAGACATTGTTTAATTTACATAAAGGCCTCAGAATGATGGTATATGGACATACTAGTTGACACTTACTCATCTAACTCTACTAAGAGGAAGGTTTAAAACAAATTTAAAAAACAAAACAAAACACCCCAAACAAAAACAGAAACAAAAACCCACAGCTCCACCTACCCATAAAAGACTGGCAAGTTTGGGAAGTTAAGCTATTTACCCAGCACGTGAAAAAATCCCAACCAGAAGACACCAAGAAACAACAGAAGAAATCTTTGGTTGAGGAATGAGCACTTGTCTCCTGAGACCTGTACTATGTCTCAGCTAATGAAGTATTCAATCAAATGTAACCCAAAGGCATTATTTCCTGCTATTAGAGCTTCTCCAGTGTCTCATAGTTTATCTCAGTCACAGGCAACACCAACAGCAGGGTGCACAGTGCAGACACCCTTGCAGAAGTCTGCTTCATCCATCAGGTCTTACCACATACAACTTTGTGCTGACCATACCAGGACTACCTCACTTCTGTGAAGAGACTCCTGGAGATCCTGTTTTCTCGAGCATGAAAACACGAGAGCTGTTTTTGCGCACAACCAGTTTCAGTCTAGCAGGGTATGTCTCTATACAAAATAGATAAGCGTATTGCTTCCAGGCTGAGAGTCAGCTCAGGAAGCAGCAGCACAATTTGTATGATACACTCCCCAAGCTAATAAGGCCCATCAATTCAACTTAGCTCTGCGTGAGCATATTGAAAATTACCAGTTGCAGTTATCTGTGAAGACTTTACCTACATGCTATTGTGCTATGCCTCTCCAGTGAAAAAGACTCTAGTGGTACCTCTGTAACCTTCTAATCCCTGGTGACTTTTTCTGGTTTTCTTTTCAGATGTACTTCCCATCTGTATCAATAGAGGGCATACCACTGACTCAGCCAGTCTGTTAGTGAGATTCAATAATTTTACTGTATTTAAAATTGATTATTTGGGTTTATTAATTTAAAAAGGATTATTTAGGCTTTGCAAATAAAAAGAAAAGTAATTAAGAAGGGAACTATTACTGTCTCTCTCTTCAGCTAAATATAGATCATAGAATTAGAATAGAATTATTAAGGTTGGAAAAGATCTCTAGGACCAAGTCCAACTGTCATCCCAACACCACCATGCCTCCTAAACCACACCCTGGAGTGCCACGTCTACATGTTTTTTGAACACCTCCAGGGATGGTGACTCCACCACCTCTCTGGACAGCCTATTCCAATGCCTGACCACTCTTTCAGTCAAGGAATTTTTCCTATTATCCAATCTAAACCTCCCCGATGCGATCCAAGGCCATTTCCACTTGTCCTATCACTAGTTACTTGGGAGAAGAGACCAAAACCCATCTCACCACAACCTCCTTTCAGGTAGTTGTACAGAGCGATAAGGTCTCCCCTCAGCCCCCTTTTCTCCACACTAAACAACCACAGTTCCCTCAGCCTCTCCTCACAAGACTTGTTCTCCAGACCCTTCACCATCTTCGTTGCCCTTCTATGGACACACAAGTTATAGTGTTTGGTTTTGTATTTTTACCTGTGCTTTTTTTTCACAAAGTTTGTATACAGTTTCCAAGTTGGGATCATTGTGAAGAGGATGTGAATACATCCTGTGCTCAAATGCCTCTACTTTTTGGATTACTTTTTTTAGTCCTTGATCTTTGATGCCCATGTCATCAATAGGATCTAGTAGTGGTACTCCATCGGGAAATCGCTTCTGTACTTCCTAAAAGGAATTTAGTAAGATTAGTAACAGTATCAGCTGGCACAACTATAGGGACACAGCAGGCAGTACTGTAAGTTTGTTATGTGATGTTTCAGCAGTTTTCAAAACTAGTTTAAAATTACTGTTGATGAGGAAAACAACTGACATACATCATGGCTTCCAACCCCTTTTAACAATAAGGCTGAAGATGTGATAAAAGCTTTAGATTAATTTCTTTAGAACAAGTTATCTTGCGTTCAAGACACTAACCAGCAGAGAGCTTACACAGCCTAATGGAACTTACTTGTATAGATTTTAACACACTTTGCCTGTTGTCAATAGGCCTCAGGTCTTTTGGTATGTAAAGTCGGACACTGCTGATAGCTGAGAGAAGATGTACCAAAACCGGAACAACCTATCAAAAAGAGTGCATTTACTGATAAATTGTAAAAAATATATTATTACTGTTCCATTGCAAAACTTCACAAAGGAAAAGGAAAACTGAGTACACAGAGACACAGCAGTGAGTAAATGAACATCAGGAAGCAAGATGATGTGAATAATGAGATTAAGTATCAATAAAGAAGAAAATAAGTTTGTCCAAATGGGAAAATTCTGTATTCGGTTAAATCTGGAGAGAGGCTACAAGTAGAAAAAAAAAATTGAGTTTTTCTATTACCTTGCCTCTTGTCTACTGGAATAACTCTTATGATCCAAACCAAATTATTGTTATATACCTAACTAGGAATGCTAACAATAGAGAACTTCAAAGCCAAAGCAGCAAATACATATCTGTAAGTATCAAAACCATGAAGACACCATGAAGAATCAATACCATATCTCAGGCTTTAAATGGACTTTGTGAAAAACCCATCCAGACAAATTAAACAACTGTCCCTGATCTGAAAATTGTAATTGTTTGTCTTGACATAGGGTTTCAAACAAAAAAATTTAAATTGCGCAAATGCTTTTACTAGAGATTTAAATTTTAATTTTAGAATGAGAAAGCCTTGGAGACCTGAAGGGGTCTGAAAAGCTAATTCTGTTCCCAGAGATAGAAGATACTGCTAAGAAAAGTATCTGCCCAACAGCACTGCTAAAATTTATTAGTCAATAATTATCAAAATTCTAATTTCTCAAATCTAGTAGAACAAATGCACATTACCCACAAAATCCTGCACAAGTATCCAAGAAAAACAGTTTACAGACACTTATTCATCTGCAGATTTAATCACATAGGTAGGTCATTTTTATAACTTTGTTTATATTTCTGCTATTGCCTTACATCTACTGATTTGAAATATAAAACACAACAGTAACTAAGTCTCAAAGCACTTTTTATACGGTAACAAATTCACTCAAGTATTTTGTTCACACTTGAAAGTTTCCTCTTCAGTGAAATCAGCAACTGTTTAAGAAAGCAGAGTGAGGTGTACAGCTCCTGTCTCTTCCTTAATGCATCAATCCCTCTTTTACCACAGTTTGCAAATGCTTTGGAAATAGAATCTTTTGAGAACATTTATAAGAAACTATTGAGAATAAATGTGTAACAAACCTGCATCTCCCCTTTCTCATCAGGTCTGGCAGGCTTTGCAGCCTCAGTAGCAGAGTTTTTCAAACTCTCTTTGCTGCAGTGCAGTAGTACTTCAACTACATATAATGGGTCCAATTCACCAGAATTTGGCTGTTGAGAGCACAGAAGAAAACAGGTTTGTAACTGTTACTTTAAAATACCAGCAACAATGGAAGGAAAAAGTATGATTTTATTCAACTTTAAAGGTATGATACGCTTGACAGAGTATCAGCTCAGTGAGGCAGTATATTCTAAAAACTACTGAATCAGTATTAATTGAAAGATCTCTCACATGGAAAAACACACTTGAAAATTACCCCTTCCCCATCTTCCCTTGCCTGTGTAGCCTAAAGCCTACTTGCAGCTTTAGGTTCTTCTGCCTTTTCTTCTAGATGTAGGTCTTTCAAAGTAAGCCAACATCTTTTGTAACAGTAATTAAAAATATTTGCATCATGCTAGCCGTACTGAACTTTGCCTAAAAAGAAACAAAATTTGGGGCATCCCTTTCATTTGCAGGTTTGCAAGCTCAAGTTTTTCCCCCGACAATAAAGACCACAGAAAAATCCTGCAAGCATAACAGCTTGTATCTGCAGCAAATATGAAGCTGTACCTTGTAGGCCACATCTTCATACACCCCAAACTGCACACCTAACATCTGATGCTCCTTTAAAGAACACAAGCGTGCAGTTTTGTGGTGGTTAAAGACTACTGTTCGCAAAGGCATAATCTTTATTATAGACTCCTTTAAAAAAACCTGACATTCGTTATTTGACTGGATCAGTACATACTAGGGTTGCTCAAATACACTCCTACAATAAGCAGATATTTTTATGACTTTGAATAGAACTAAGTTATAGGCCTAACACTGATGGCAGACATCACCTTTTAAAATACTATGTACAAGCTTCTCTGCTTCCAAATACAAGACAGACAGAAAAACAGGACAGTCTTTTCAAAATCCCATGCTAACTCAGTTCAGTTTTATTGGGCAATATTTTTAATTACAAATCTACAACTTACTATTTTCTTTTGCTGTATGCAAAGCAGGGTGGAGCCAGATAGCACTTCTAAGAGATGCTCATAAGTACTATAAGAAACTGCCATAATAAACTAAATGCAAAAATCATGTTCTACAGCATACGTAATTTTTCAAGAAATGCAGTCACTTGCTGGGAAAAATAACTGCTACTCTGAATTCTATCCTACATTTGCAGAAAGCACTCACAGCAATGTACAAGACCCATACCACTGCTGTTCTCTGAATTAGAATTTTAAAATAATATCCACATATACCAAATCAGTATCCAGCCAAAGCTGTGAAAAGCATAATGCTGACTTGAACAAAGAAGACTAAACTCCTAGTTTCTGCACGTATATGTTGCAGAAAACACTAGAATTGGAGAGATCTAGAAAATGATGAGAGGGCAAAAATATCTTTATCAGTAACTGTATTGTAAACTTATTACTAAAGCAGAAGTATAAATGTCATTAACATTTGCTGTTAATATCACTCTCTATAAGTTTACATATACCAATGGATTGTAGCCAATTCTGACCAGACGTGACAATCTATAACTGCTTTTTGAATGTGTACCGTTCCCTTCAGTGGGTATCCTACAACATTTTAAGTACTAAACTGTTGAACTGGAACAGCTGTGTTTTTATATACACGAGTAGAAGGAGACTAGAATATCCTGTAAAAATCTGTTAGTCACAGACACGTCTGTCATATCAAGTTTTTTAGATTTGCCCTGAAACATCTATTACTTCATGTGCCTGGAAACAAAACAAGATAAGACAGATGATCATATCTGTAAGTCAACAAATATGACACAGATAAATTCAGATTCCCAGATTCTCCTTCAGACTCACTGAAAATTCAAAGACCATGACACAGCACTAAAACCAATGTTTATACAGTAAACATTATCAACAAACACAAATAGGTAAGTATGTAAAATTAAATTTTATATACAAGGTTTATAATCATCTAAACAAGGAAGACCAAATTGCAGCATCTCAAGTTTTAATATCAATAACTGTTAACAGACAAAAATTTGATGTCTAGAATCAGGGATCAGATGACAATATGGACTATGGACAGCACAACAATAAAAATCATATACTACTAGCACAATCTAGTGGAAATAAAATGTATTACTCAAAAATATTTGGGTCTTTTTAGGAATTCCAAAGGAAATAGCTACTTTGCTGCCTACTATACTGTACAACATATAGAAAGCACCACTGCTTCAAATAAATTCTTCTGTCTACTGTAATTCAGGATAAAGTGCTATCTGCATTCAGAATTTTGTGGAACACTGCATCCTGAAACTACGCTGGAAAAATATCTAAATATAATTAACAATTAACATAACTGGCAATGACTCATGCTTTTGCTTTCACGCTGCAATGAACAAAGAGAATTACTCAGTGAAATACAGACATACTAAAACTCTAAACGTTAATCTTAATTACATATATTCCTTATCAGAAAAAGGACCTTATTAGAAACTATGATACACTGAAGAAAAATTTACAACTGAAGAAAAACTAGTAATACAGACTGAATTCAAGATCATTCCTAAAAGCAAATCCAAAGAACTGTCACAGCTTAGAGGTGGCTGAAGGTTTAAAGAAAAGGCAAAATAGTGATATATTTCAATAGTCACTAAGTATACAATAAACAGTAATGGGAAAGTGCATCTGTACCCAGGACAAAAATGTATTGAACAGACACAATAAAATGGGTAAATAACAGCTTCTTTAAGTCATTTGTTTTGCCTCTGCTCATAGAAACTAGTCTTTCTGTGCCAATTTTACAAGCTACATAGCTTTAAGTCTGTTCCGTAATTTTCAGCACCTATTGTCATTCTTTCCACAGAATTCAGAAGGGAAAATTCAACCCAGCTGCTGAAGTGACTTAATGAAAAATAGTGCTGCTGGAGCCAGAGCCATCCCTTGCAGAACAGACTACAATTTGAAAGCTAACATTCAAACCTAAAGGCTTTATGAAGAAGTGAGACAGGCCAGATAGGGGAGGCAAATACATATGTGGATAAAATATGACACAGATAGAAGAAATGCCTCCAGTGACACAGAAGCTGGCAATTTTACATAGAAGGCTGGGGTGAGAGAGAGATCTGCTTTACTGCTCATGCGGCTCTATGAAAAAAGCAGTCTAGAAGCAAAAGTTTAAGCAATAGCAGTAACAGTCCAATTTTCCAACTTGAAAAAGAAAGAAATGTGACTTTGAAAAGGAAGATGGAAAACCAAAACAAAATATCTTTTAATAAGTTCTGTATGCACACATTTTTCTCATTTCCTCTTTAATGAATATATATTAGAGAAGCACCAAAAGGTGCCACAATGTACAGGCACCACCAGAACTTGACAAACACAACTTCTCATTTAGACCCACTAATTAATGTCAATGCTCTCCTGCCAAAATTAAAGCAAAAATGCTACCACAGAAAAATACTTTAAACTTAGGTTTTAATTTAGCCAGCAGAGTAGCCTGTCAAAACATTTCTGAAAGGGAGACCAAACATAATCTCTGGGGTTATGTGGAGACCAACTATAAAAATGGAGTTTTGGAAGGAAAAACAAATCTGACTTCTATTACATCACTGCCCTCTGTATTTTCTTCCACATTTCCCCGAATCCATTTCTATTGTTTTGCTCTCTTTGTATTTTATCTCCCCAAGCCTCAACTCTACAGCAACGTCAGAGGAAAAGCAATTCCACATCTCATGCACTAGCTTAGGACTCAAGACACAATTCCCTCGTTTAAGATAACCTTCTACATAGAGCCAGATGTCAGTCTCCCTACATTCTCAACACTAACTTACAGCTCCTATAGATTTTCTGAGAGTAGATACCATAGTATCTTCCCCATCAACGGCTTAGTGTAGCACTGTTGGGGATGTCTCAGAAACAAACTATATAGTTTGAAATGTTTGTAGTGTCAAGTGCACCTTTGAACTACTTGTCCCAGAAACAAGCAAGCATTTCCTCCATAAATATGCCAAAAGGCAAAAAGGAACACAGGGCTTAGAGTTTGTCCCATCTTCCATACTGTTTTTCTTTATACTTGCACTTCAGGAAGGCCTGAGTTTTTGTAAATTTGGGCTGAAATTTTTTTTTTGCCTTTGAAAACTATAAATAAAATAAGAGTTTCATCTTATTTTCAAAAAAGCAGTAAGGTATATGTTTTTCTAATGGAGAGACTATATTTTACCTTAACATTCGATTTCTTAGAGAAATTAACAACCACTCCCCATCCAAAGTCATCACCTTCATTCTTCACCTGAAAATATTACAAGATGTTATAACATAACCCATGTATAATCACATCCTAGCAAGCTATCTTTTTGTATTTCTGATATTTACAACAGCAGTCATGGAGTATTATTCATGATGAAAACAGTATTTATTATAATTCATTGTTGAACATTTAACAAAGAAACATAACAAAAGTCAAAATGGTTGCTCAGTGTGATGCATGGAATTTTTCAAGACAGTAAACTGGCAGACACAGATTAGCTCTGCAAATTTCATGGATAGGTAGAGATTTGTAATACAACCAAAACAAAATAAAAATCAAATTACCTTTACCAGTCTTCCTGGCTGTAGAAAGGGCAAGCAATACTTTGGTTTGTGAACATATTCTTCAATCTCTTTACCGAGTTTTGCAAGCTGCTGTCTGATCTTGTAGTATATGACCACATTTTCTTCATTGGGAATTGCTATTTTGTTGTACTGTCCTTCCAAATTATTCACTCCTATAATAAAAAGTAAAATCTCATGGAAATCAATAACTTTTTTAGAAAGCGGTGTTTCACCTTCAGATCTACTCAACTTGTATTTTGTCATTTTTGGCATTTGTTTCCTATTTGCAATAATCCATTCTCTGCAAAGCCCAAAAGCTGTAAATGTGGCCATTAAATTTTATTTATATAAAATTAAATATTAAAAATTATTTAAAAAAAAAAAAACATGTTGAGAAAACAGAGAAGACTAGATCCCCAATTGTCCAGGAAACACTGATTGCACAGAAGTCCCACAAAAACTTGCAATGATTTGTGCGAGGGTATTCACTGCCTACCAGTGCTCTTCTACCTCCTCCTATGAAAACAAGACTGTTCAAAGAATATTCTAATAGGATGTCTTCCAATAAGAGGGAAATTGTTAGAAGATATTATTCCTAACCTGTTTTAGGCTCTGATTTTATCAGTTGGAGATAATTTTTCTCTTCCTCCAACATTTTTACATCTTATTTAGGCAAATAAGTCTTTATTATAAGCAACACGCTTCATTCTCTCACACTGGTAATACCACTAGTAAACATAAATAAAAGACACATTAAAACGTCTCTTTTTCCTCTCTACCAATTCACCCTCTTGCATGCCATTTGAATGCATATGGGTGACTCAGAAATCCCACTTCACTGGGACTTCAGAGACAGCTCAGGGAAGTGCTCCCTATCTTTAGGTGCTGACTTTTTAAAAGAAAAAAGCTAGCAATCCATACTCCTGGCATTATTTCCTCCTTGATCTAAACAACCATTTATCTCCACTGTGTTTTTAATTGCAGCTGAAGTGATTACAAAACTCTAATGCCCAGTATGGTGTCTAAAAAAAGTCCAAGAACTATGAAAAATGTTCTCCAGCTCCACTTCTCTATTTAAACAGCAATGCTGGAATGCCAGAATGAAGATCTAGGCCAGGTAGAACAGGGAGGTTCTCAGGAAATACATATTTGACTATTACTGTCTTAAATACTGCGTCTGCAAACTAACAGAAACTCGGCAAAGGGAACCGAAACCCCCCCTGCACGTTTATCAAAGCCACATGCACATGCGCACACACGCGTACACACAAAATCTCTCCTAATATTAAATTAACAACGAACAGATGAACTGCTCATTCATCAGTGGCAAAGAAAGCAGTTACCTCTCATGTTCTTAAGACTCTTCTGGTTTTGAAAGAGGCCTCACTCTCAAACACTGGCTGAGATCTTTGGAAACTGACTTTGGCTCATGAAAACACACTATTTAAAGATCATGGCTCAAAATGTAGTTACTCAGTGGAGTGCAAATAATGTCTCAGCCCTCTCCGAATTTCTCTTTGTATTTTAATTGAACATTTTTTCCTATACTACTCTGAATGAAGTTCTTTTCAAAGATTGTAACGAGATATTAAAATTGTTTCCTTTAGCTGTTCTACATACCAAAAAGGAATAACACTTTGCTTCTCTGCACCTCTAACAAGCCCTCTCCGAATTTTTAAATTGATTTTCCCTCTTCCTGTTCTACAGTTTAGCAATGTGACAACCATAGTTGCTTGACTCTGAGAGGAAAGCTGTCTTCACAGATTGACAGTGCATATCAACATAGGTCCTAAGAACAGGAGGAAATTACTCTTCCTGAAACTATAACATAGCAACAAATGGTGCAGTGGCAACTGTTGGCAGGGAAGAACTGCACAGGTATAAACTCTTATAAGCATAATGAAGTGTAACTACCCAATCTCATGGTGCAGCATTTTGCATACTAACTCTTGTGATACAACATACAGCAATACTTACTTTCTACGATTTCTGGAATAGTTCTGTAATGTTGGAACTGATAGAAGGATTTTTCTAACATGTATTCAGGGTTAATTTCCTCTACTCGAAGCAAGTTCAATACCATGTTGTACGTCAGGTGGAATGCGCTGTTTAAAGGATCAGCGGAACCCTGAAAAAAATCCAGGAACACTGTCCAGTTATAAAAATATTAATTGCAGCGTGTAAGAACATATCAAACAAATCATGATGCAGTGTTTTATATGAGGAGCTGCTTGGATGGGTTGTACAACTTGTCTTGAATTTACATTACATGTCTCATCAAACCCTAAGCAATTTTGTGGTGAATATGTAGCAGTATCTAGATGTCTTATCATATCTATTATTATACTACAATATTATAAATTAGTTCTGAATGAAATTATAAGTTCAGATTAAAAACTTAGACGTTGCTTATAGTCTATTACTTGGATTCCATCATTTTAACTTTAAAATAATAGTTATTAACTATTTAAAGCGATCCATTATTTTAACACTCTGGAAAAACTTATTTGCACACCTTTTTCTCGTAAGACTTACTGATCACATTGGTGTCTTGGGAAGTCTGTTCAAAAATAGGTAGTCTACTACTACTTTAACTTAAGTAATGTCTCATTATAAAATTACTTTGCTGGTTGCCTGTTAGAGGTTGTGGACTCTCCACTTGTGGAGATACACAAAAGCCATCTGGAGACAGTCCTGGGCAGCCTGCTCTATATGATCATGCTGGAGGAGGGGGCTTGGACAAGACAATGTCCAGAGGTCCCTTACAACCTCAACCATTCTGGGATTCTGTAAAGTTCGATTTTTTCACAAGGTGGTGTTTAAAGGTATTTTGAATAACCTAAGAAGAAAGGATACTGGGAAAGTATTGTGGGGAAATATCACATCACTACCTTCTTTCCCCATCTTACTAAGAACACCTACTACTGTCCTCCGTCAGAAAAGGGTACTGGACTAGGTAGATGCACCTTTGGCCTGATCCACCATGGCTGTTATTGTGGTTTTACTCAACAGGAAGACAACACTGTCATAAGAAGAAAAAAACATTTAATTGATACACATCAGAACCACCAGCTATTCAGAGAATACACAGAACAGCTAAACAGTGCCCAAGGAACATCTAGAACGCCTTGACACTACAACCGCTATGAGAAAAGGGCAAATGTGAGAAACTCTCTCTAACTTAAGTGTCAGCCAGAACTCCATCCTGATAAACCAAGTATGAAGTTGCTGCAACCATATGACAGAGGCTCAAAACTTCTGAGGTATGAAGTTGCCCAACTGCAGCGCACAAACTTTCATCTAAAGTAGCACTGCTATCAAAGGAACAGGTGGCTGAAAGTTATTCAGAAAGGATCCAAGGGAAACCCAGCAGTTATGAAGCAGAAAAATGGCAATTTCTGCACAACACAAGGAGTGGAAAACAGAAGCAGAAGACAGCTGTATAGAATACAGCAGAACAGCAGCATAAATAGACTTTTATAAAACCAAGTTAGATCTCACAAGTCTTTCAGAGCTCTTTGAAGGTGTTAACAAGTACGTGGATCAGCATACCTCGATTCCTGAAAAGCTTATGACAACACACTCCCTACCCCCACATAACTAATGTAATTACGTCTTTAAGGGATTTAAAAAAACCCACAAACTTTTGGAATTACTAAACAGAGAAATGATGTAATTTGGTATTTTTTCAAAACAAAATTGCCCAGTAGAGACTCAAAGAGGTCTGGTCTTATAGGGAATCTGGAAAAGGCATAGATAGAAAAATAGCAAGGTCTGCTAAAAAAACTACTAGATCACTGAAGACACCAGCAATCCAGACTTGCATGATGAGTAAAAAATGGCAAGTGACATTTAATCTGAAAGTATAAGAAGATGAAGTGCAACAGTTTGCAATGATTTAGTATTTACTGCTCATTAAAGAGTGACCTATACAAGAAATAAGAGATTCACTAAACAAGTGTTGTCATTTCACCATGGCCTATGAATAAATTCAGTTATGATTAAACATTTTAGATTAGTAACAACTAAAACAGATAAAAGGAAAATGACAATGTTTCAAGACATATTTTTATGCCACTCTGTGGCTGCTGAAAGTTCAACACATCCTATCAGCCATTAGAGAAGCTCAGAGAGGGCTGACACTGCAGTTCCTTTTAAGCTTAAAATTTACTTTACCTATAACCAGTTATACTGTATTCTTTTGCAACTCATTTCTTTGTCTTTTGCTATACAGTAAGGTATATAGCAGAGATATTCCCTCATCATATATAACAAAAAGAGCATAGGCTACTAAAAAACCTGATGATTAGTTTATACATGCAAACGCTGAAATTCACGTCGAGTGCTTTCCCATATATCAAGCTAAATCTAACAGATTTTAAATTACATCACCACAACACCCACATTTTTCTTTCGATTTTAAAGGTACAATCAGGAATTCTGATACTACATCCATTGATGCACTGATGTCAGATTTAATAGAAGACAGTTTGAATCTAAGACTCCATCACATGTAGGAGATATAAGAATACTGTAATCCTATTTGCTTTATGTGAGATATAGAGCCCTGTGAGATTACCTTACAAATGCCAGAATCCTGCTCACCACATGATTATTTAATCTCAGAAAAAAACCCAGCTGTTACAGAGAAGCCTTCAGCGTATTGTTACACTCAGAAAGTAACAACATGAGTACATGTAAAACAAGTTTAAGATAAATCATATAGCCTAATGTTGTTTTCCAGGGCCAGAGACTCATTCACTCACTCTAGCTTACATCCGTGAGAAGACGACAAATACACACATAGGTTTTCACCTCAAGTGATGCACCACAGAAGATAAATACCTCTTAAATTGTCATGAAATGAGTATTTAAAATAACACTGTCAGTTCTGAAATTACCACAAATGGGTTTCTACAAACAGAAATGTGTCAATAAGTACAACATGATCAGGTGAGCTGCAGCGTGTGGAGGAAAGCTCAGGTTTCTACCAATGTGTCTGGTCTGATACACGAAACAAGGATAAGAGAATTTCTGTTGCTGATGCAACATATAACACAGTTTTCCTGGGACCTGATAAAAATGTTATGTATCCAAGCTCTTGTCTAGGTTTCTAAATATATCAGTTATTCTAGGAAAGAGAAATAAATTACCATTCCCCAAAAAGCTTGCTTCTCTACAAAAGAGAATGCCATTTAAAGATGGCATTTACTAAAGAATGGCACAGCAATTACACCAGTGTCAGCTAACAGTAGGTCAGATTCTTTTCTACAGCAAAGTCCACTGCTGTAGCCAGGCATCAACTAAAGCAGCTGGAACACACCCACCAGCTGGCCAGCAGAGGTCTGGCAAAATGCTGTGGCTGCTCTGATCACACTATGAATCCCTCTTTCCATCCCTTACAATGTTACATAGCTTTATGGCATAACTTTGCTGTGTGCTTGAGTGACTATCAACTATTTGAAGGAATAAAATCGTGTCACACTCTCACTTAAATGCTATCATAAAGTTATAATGAACTTTTGCAGCTATAATATATGCACAGAACATGCCAAGAAAGACCAAACAACTCCTGCAGATTCACATTAAAGGCTTTTTTAAAACCAGCACAGCAATTGTGAATGAGTGATTTAAAAACAAACTAAAAAACCCAGCTATTTAAAAGATTATACGAAGCAGACATTTGAAAGGCAGCATTTGAGCCCGTTGCTAATGTGGCAGTTTTCACTTTAAACATATGATCAGTGTTTTACATTTTGAAAATAAGATCATTCTATTAAGACAAAGCAGTTAAAATATAAATCCTGTTTTGGCAAAAGTTGTGAATTGTTGCCGTTCCTTCACCTCATAAACACACCCTTCTCCAAGTTTCAGAAATTCCTGTTTTCTCAGTGTCATTGTGTAAGCAACACTACATTTGAAATAAAAAGTTCTGAGCAGCTCATTTTTTCTGAAAACTGGAACTGTTACTTCTCCAAATTAAACATAACTGTAGTAGCTTTACTGTATTACACCTTCAGGACAGACAGTGAATTCTGCAGCATGTGTTAGCCTCCACTGACTACCCCAGGCTATCAGCAGACTCGCATCTCAGGCAGCAATCACCTGGATGCCTTTGCGTCATTTACCTAGAAGTAACACATGGATTTTGCAGCTGCATTAGGAAACCTTATAGCAAAATACAGTTTCTTTTCTATACAAAGTACACACAAAACATGAGTAGACAATCAGCCTCTTCCATCAAATGACAAAGATTGGCATGATTAACTGAGAGACAATAAGAAGTTACCTAAAGACACCTGTCAGATACACATGATGGAGGGAAAGGACAAACAGGAGGAAAGGGAAGATGGAATATATCACTAATAGGAAAATGGAAAAGGTGGACCTTCCTTTCCTAACTTGCTCTTGAAGAGCCTACACAGTATAAAGTGCTCAACTATACTGGATTTAGCTTGCTGCTAAGACATAATGAGGCAGATCAGTTTAACTTACGTTTTCTCCATGACGGTTTGCTCCTCTTGCAATCCCTTTCTCTGCTCAAGCCCTGGGCCTCCAGCTCCCAGACTGATTACTTTTCTTTCTTACTTTCTTAAAAATATTATGAAGCATGTGTCTGGCATTTAGCTTTCCCTCTACCATAGATCCTCCTGACACAATTCATCAACCTTCTCTTTGACGTAGGGTACACAACCATCTGCCCTAAGTTCTCTCAGTTTGTCTCCAGAGAAAAACCTCCATATTAGCGAAAGGAAGAACCAGCAAGCACTCATGCAGAAGATGGTGCAAAAGCCTAACGGATAAGAGCTACAACAAAAGCTGATGAGAAACACTGCCTTGAACAGGTGTCAAGAAGTCACTTTCAAACACACGCTGTGTCCATGACTTTATTGCTGCCAGAGGACTACCACCCCAGTTCCTGGCCTCCTTTCTGCAAGAAATCCTCCTCCTCACCCCTTCAAAGAGGGCAGCCACACCATCCCAAATCTTCAGACAGTAGCAACAGTTTTATTTCTGAATATTATTTTTAAAACATAATGATTTTGCAAGCTTTTTATCCCTCTGGATGAGAACTGCCCAAATACATGAGAACAGCTTGGATATATCAACAAAGCTACTTTGTGCACTTACAACCACTTCGCTTGTGAAATTTTAAGCCAACTCACCAGTAGCACTCTCTCAAGTTTTCCTAGATTTGGGTTGCAAAAGAATGATTGGTTTAAGCTGATAATGTTAAAAATCGGAACATGATCATAAACAATTCACTACAGGAATAATTTAGTCAAGAACTATCTGAAAATTATAGCCGCTAACCACTGTGCCCAGTTTAACTGCCAACAATTTCAGAACAGTCTCTTCTTAACACAATCAAATCATCCAACAGGGCATGCAGCATTTACTAGTCCTACCATTTCTTGCCCACATAAACTAGAAAGATATGAAGATTGGGGAGGAGAAAGATTAGTGTCTGGAATAGATATTCACAGGATTTTTGGAAGCCTTGCCTACCAGAGATGCAAGAGCACTCATTGCTGCATTACGGCACATAGTGTTAGGCAAGACATACATTTGGTAAGGGTTAGTCTCTCTGTTCTTTCTTATAGTGGGATAAAAATATTTACACCTTCAAAACTGTTTCCATGCAGAGAGAGGAACAAATTTTGCACGTAACTTTCTTGCTCTCCAGCCTCTCATGGAAAACGTGTACCAACCTTTCACTGGGAACATAAAGTGGCAAAGACTGTCTGAAACTAACACACAGGGACATTACAAGGTAACAAAGATGAAAGAGGCAACTTGCAAAGCAACAATAAAGTATCTTTCATAACGACACAAACCAGATACAGTACAAGACATTTTACTCCATTTGGTCCACTGACAGTTTCATTTGCTTATCAGTGTTTCCAGAAATAAGCTGAATGAACCAGTTTCCAAAAAAAAGAAACAAAGAACCACTTTACAAAAAGAGCAAAGAACACATTGATGATATTTAAAAGGTCTCTCACTCTTTTCCTCATAAGGGGGAAATAAGTATAATTAGCTGTCTGTGACAGTTGCCATTAAAAACTTCTACGAAAAACCTTATGAAATGAAAATGCAAATGACTGCTTGATAGATCTGTAAGATGCAGAAATATCTTTAGTGAAATATTAATTAAGAGCACATATTTTTCACATATCAATTATACAGCTACCACATGAATAATCAGATCTCTCTCCGAAATATCAAAAAAAAGACTGCATAGTAATATTGATAACAGGATTATCCTGAGCTACATTTACCATGACTGCAAAACCGATAAAACCCCTCTGGAGGGTTATTTTTAACAGACAATGGTAAGCAGCTATTTTAAGCTCAAATTTATTACCAATCTGGCTCACTACTTTGTCCCCAAAACAGTTTCACTGACACAAACACAAGCCACTGTGGGTGGCAAGACAGCTTTAGCAGGCTTTGCTGATGAAAATACCTCAAGTTTGGGTTCCACAAATATTCCAGTTGTAATGAGAGACTTAAAAGGGAAAGAAAAATGTATCTCCATTTTTCTTGCATGCAACTGCCACCATCTGAAGTTAGTTCTGGAGCCTGAACTCTTCAGCCATCTACCCTCTCTAACACAGTAGCACCTACAACCATAACTATCCTTAGTCTTACTTCAGGCTGGTAACTCCAAGTTCTTTCTGAACACAGAAAAACATACAGAAAACCCTACACACTTGTATCAAGGCATCCCAATTTAACAAAGCAATATTTAAACTCTCAAATGTTTAAAACTACAAATATTTATACAACACAAGTATCATACTTTAACTTAAAAATTTTAAAATTGGCCGTTCCCAAACCAGGATCATAGCATTGGTACATGAACTGCTCTGCTCAGAACACAAATGGATGGTGGGGGGAAAGATAATTTAACATGCATTCAACACCATACTGCACAATAATTCTTTTGAATTTGAGCTGGCCTGATAACTCTATAGCTGTAATTGTAGAATACACCTGACAGCATAATTTTGCTGTCTCTAAGTTGGATGAACTCAGAGAAAGTTGAAATGGAAAAACCCAAATGCTATCTGTGTCTGCACTCAGAAGCTAGCTGAGATCCTCAACACTCATTCGTTTCAAATTTGCTACTACAGGTATTAAGTCAGTGATGTGACAATTTACAATTTCAGTAAATATGCAGTATGTTTTAACTTAAAGGAAATGTGTGCCCTAGCAAAGACCACATACTTCTACAAAAACTTAATATAAAATAAATTTTAGAAAGGAACTTTGTCTTCTGTTCATCTCACACTGACTTTTTTTAAGAAGGCAGAGATTAAAAAAAAAATCTAGTTTAACCAGTCAAAATGCATTTACATTTGTAGTGATGAGTTTACCAAAGTAAAAGAAAAATTCCCGAAAATTTGTCAGCTGGGGGCGGGGCGGGTAACTGTTTTCCACAGACTGACCTAATAAAACTACAAGTAACTTGTGGTATGAACAAGCAGCAACGACAATTAATAAACAATACCAGTTAGCTTACTCCTATTGGCTCAAGAAAACCCTGACGTGAAGGTCTAACGTGAAGTGAAGTGACGTGAAGTGACTAACCATTTTACATGCCATCTGATGCAGCCCATCTTCCCACATTTTGGTTGCAAACATCAGGAAGAACTACTTGCTGTTCTCTTCTATCTGCTGGCTTGCATAATTACCTTCAGGACTGTGACCCTGTTCAAAATGGCGTTTGAATATCTGTCTTAAAACAGCTGAATTCTCTCCATGATTTCATGCCAAAATCTTGTTGACTTTAAGCAGATTTTAAATTAAGGTTAAGTATGTAAGTACTTAACTAAGAAGTTAAGTACCTTCCTGAACTGAAGCCTGGAAAATTTCTGAAGTTCAAGCCTCATAAGAACAAGAAAAGTTTGGCAGTTTACAGTAAAAATAAAAATTTCACATTAAAATTATTTTTATCTAAATGTTGATAAAATGTTTGTTTCACTGAGATTCTCATCTATGTCACAACTTTAGGTTAGAAAGAACTTTACGCTCTCCTCAAACTACTAGTGAGAATCTATTTCTTTAGATTTTGCAACAGCTTTTCCAAGAAGTATTAGTTCCAACCTCCAGCTGAAGTCTATTTCTCTCCCAAACTATGCTTTGGTAAATTTCTCAAATCCTGACGCATTTATTTTTTTTTTTCCATACAAAGAAGCTTGAAGTCAAACCAGAGTGCAGGAGTATAATTAAGCTGATACGTTAAGCTGATGTTTTCAGTGGGACTGAATGCTGACGGGAGACAGTCACACTAGAAGGCTTCACCTGTTGTCTTGTGCATAGTCCCGAAAAAGATTAAAATGGAAAGCTGTTACTTACTACCTATTCACTAGTTATGGGAAATGAACTGAAATACCAATTTCTTTTCTAGAAACATCTTTAAAGCATTTGGGGGAAAGTGGAAAATCTGTACACAGCAGTTTTAAAAGGGGTGGACAACCATCAGTACTAAAGACTCTGCAGAGTCTTCATCATAAAAAATAAGTAATAAGCCATGTCATTCCATACCACTTTCAATTCAAGCAACCACAGTTTGTGCAAGAAAACATCATTTGTAGACATTGTATCAGGATACCCTCTTGCCAAAGCTTGCGCTGCAATTCTGCGAATCACTGCGCTAAACAACTGCTATGCTCTAGCCTGGATCTAACTGTACCTTGATACAGCTTCCTGACAGGGATGGGCAGCAGCTCCCTGTTCTTGCCTTCTGTGGCAGCCCTGCATAGCTATCAAACTCTGCTTCTTTACTTCAGACAGCACTAAGCATTTCATTTACAAAAGCGACCTCTGTTGATGCTCTACTCCCATGCTTCCTGCCTGATCATACAGTAAAAATTCAGTAGTTTGTAAGAGCAAAATTATAACTCCATGTAACAGAATACTTTGTACCACCTGAAAAAAAAAATTCCCATTCACCGGAAAGGTTTTCTACACATTAGTCAAAGAAGACCATCTGAACAGAAAACCACTAATAATTTCAAGAATATTATGTTAATGTATATCAGTATTTTAAAGAGTAAGAAAGACTAACAACAGTTTTGGACTGTCCTAAATTTACCTAACAATAAAAATAAAAAAGCACCCAAAATCCCAACCACTCAAACAGCAGAGTCACTACTTTTGCAGTAGGTAATGTTTGAAGTTTTATTATTTTTCAACCCAATTCAAGAGCATACACACCTATATTTTTTTTTTAAACACAGAAAGACCTATACAGGAGCAGACCCATGGCCTGTCAGTCAATACCAGACAAGCCAAAAGAAGGAACAAGCATCCTCACAGTTAAAGATTAAGTGAACTACTTCTGCATAAAACAGTATTTCTTTCCTACACAACCACCACTGTTTTTCTGTTATGCTGATTTGTCACAGTTTTTTATAGTATTACATTACTATGGCATTTCTCATGATCCAGGCAAGAGTTTTAGTTGCTTGTTGCACTTTCTATGTTAGAAATCCAAACAAAATTATTCTGGTGCCCAAGGCTTATCATTAATTCCTTTTGCACACAGGTAGCTATGCTTATGCAAAAGCACTAACTTCCAGCAATTTTATCAGATAGCTCCTGTTCCAGACTTCCTCTTCTAGCAATTGAACCTTCTTAGCACCTCCTCACCATTTCCAATTTTACATTTATGGCTGATCATCAATGATTTATTTTTGTAAATGTTGCTTTTCATGCTAAACACATTTTTAAAAATTCGTGAGTCTGAAAGGAACAGCCATGTGATACATAGCAGATGATTAAACCACAATACATCTAATGATGCTGCCTCAATTATAAGGGAACCATGAGTTGCCCTTTCAAAATTAAGAAACTTTCCAACAGCTGCACAGCAGTCACATCAGAGAGCTGTGCAAGCAAGCAGGAAGTTTAAGAGAAAAGTATTAAACCATCTGAATTGCTATCCTGTTCATTTGCCTAGTACAATAAAACAACCTGAGAGTCAAAATAAAATACAAAAAGACCAGACGATTTCTAATAGCAACACACAGGCCAAATAAGCACAGTACTGCCAACTCTATAAATAAAGGACCTGCCAAGGACCCAGATGTAGCCAGTGGAATATCTCCTACAGCTTGGCATCAGGGCACTTTATGTTCCACACGCAAATGACAAGGAAAGCATAATACTGTATATTTTATCTGGCTAATGAATGTTTTCTTTCAGTTTTTCAGTCCATCTAACCTCTCCTGTGAAGAAATAAGTGGATGCAAAGAATTGGTACACTGAAATTCAAGGCTCAAAGATCTACCTACATTAGTACATTTTCTTTCATGATACCATCATTCATTTCTGTAACATAATTAACTTAAGATTTTTACCTTTTAGAGACAGAACAGATTACCACTGTTCAGTTACTCAATTGCCTCTGTAGGAATACATGCTTGTAACATGGCCAAATTCCAAACAGGGAGATGCTGCTCTGGTTTCAAAGGCCATCTAGCGTCAGGGACAAGCTTTCTACTTCCTACCTAAACTAACACAATATAGCTGAAGATTTTAATTAAGGAAAAGAAAAAAATTTCCAATAAAATATTTTAGTATTATGCAAATGTAGAACTATAATTTACCATCTTCAGAAAGCTATCCAAGAGTATTGTAAACATTTAGCTTTACGGATTTGTGCAAGTCACCAGTTTATTAAATACACAGTGGACAAATAAACACTAAAGACAAATGAAAACCCTAGTTACACTGCTGAAAGAAAACATATGTTACTGAGTTTAAGAAATATTTACAAATATCCCTAATAAGAGCTGCATCTAAGCTTTGAACTTCGAATTTAAGTTTTTAAGTAGTGTGTATCACGTTGCAATGAACAGTGCTGCAGCCAAACAGCACAGCTGCAGCAATACTGCTGGTACTGAAATACACTCAAAGCTCTCCCTTCACGATTGCAGTGTTAGGCAGCTGATAACATTATTCCTAGATGTTTTGCTCTAGTATTCAAGAAATGTTTTGGATCAGACCTGTATTAGAGTTGAGTAGCTATGATTAAAATGTCTTATGTAAATGTCCTATCATTCTCAATATGGCTAATTTATTTCTTCTGAAGTTTTTCCGCATGAATTTTTAGCTTATTCTGGAGCAAAGCCACACTACTTGATGTGGCAGCAAAATACTACTGCAAAACATGATTGTGATCTTATTACAGACAAACACTGTCAGTCACTAAGTACAACCTAATTCAGACACGCTTAACGATGCATACAAAATATGAATAATGAAGAAATGTTAGTCTGTATACATTCTTGGCCTGTTTTATCATGAAATTTTCTCTGTGTTTTGTATTTAAAAAGGAAAATAAGTATTTTTATGTTGTACTGTTCATCTCAAAAGATAACTTTTACTGCCTTTTCAGCAATTGGCTGAATAGTTAAAGAAGCTACAGAAGCATCAATACCTTCATTATAGCTCCTTCTGATCTTCTTCAAAGAAATCTCAAATCCAGTATTTGCTCACAAGTGAAGTACATCTTTTTACATCAGCAGATAAGAACCAAGACATAATACAGAAAGCAAAAAAAGTTGCAGTTATTTTCCCTTTTGTTTCCTTATAGTTCAAAAGGAAAAAAAACCAAAGGGCTTATAGTTTCAATAAAGAAATATTCTTTACTATTTTGTTGTCTAGATTTTAAGGAAATAGAGATAGTATTAAAAAAATAAGTGACCTAGTATTTCCCTTTGTTCATCTTAATTCCTGCAGATTGAGTTCTATAGTTCTCAAACTACGGAACTTAACAAGCTTAAAAAACCCCACCTTCTGAATGGAAGATTAATTGAAATATCAATTTTTCTGAAACTATTTACAATTATTTCATACAAGTAAGTTTCTAGGGATATTCTTTACAAACTACAGATTACAAGTACACAAAATGATGCTATTTATAAGTACCGTTTTTTTCTTATTTTGTATCTCCCGCTGTTTAATTTTTCAGCTGTGGAAGCACGAAGTTATAAAGCCTTTAGTTAAGTATGCCACAAAATAATATCTATTTTTTCAAATAGTCTTAAAAACTCACAGAAATCCAGTTAAAATACTTAGTCTTCATACATCTCAGAGATGTATACATGCATTAAGTATGCATATAAACAAACAAATGTATGTCCACTCCACTGAGAAAACATAAATCAAATCAAGACTAAGAAATAAATTTGAAACCTAATGCTACCATACGTGAATAGGTTCCAATATTTTTGAAATCTCTTATTTTACTATTTTCTGGTTAGTTAGCCATAATGTAGCATTCATGAAAATTCTGACTTTAAGGAGGTAAACACTACCTACGTATAGCAGTGATCTAATTTACACATTTATTATGAATTAGCATGTCGCACTGACAGAGCAAGACACAGAACAAAGAATCCAGGTCTGCATAACTAAGAGCAGCTGTGTACAAATTTTTCCCCTTGTTCTTCATTTGTCTGAACAAAAAAGAGAAATATTGACATCTGATTTTTTTTGGCAACAAATGCATGCTTTTTATTAACATACCTTGATGCTGATTTAAGGTGATTCCCACAATTTATACAAACTCTAATAATGATGTGCCTTTTCAACACAAAATGACCTGCTACAAGCTCCTGAATAGCCTGCAGAGTAACTCCCCAAGTTTTCAATTTTAACATGTGTTCACAATTAACGTAAGCAGCCTAAGACCGGCAACACACACAACAGAGTATTATGCTTGAATATTATGGTTATTTTTGCCATGGAATTTAAATAGAAGCGTAATGAGTGCAACGTTTCACATTCAAGATATAAAGCAAGAGGATGTTACAGTAATAACCTGTACCAACTTCCATTACTGTTTGGGGAAGCCCTATCTCTAGTTATCTAATGCCCTTCTCAACCACGAGTGTGTTTTCTTCAACCTCTTGATTTCCAAATCTCAACGTTTCCTACAAGCACTATCAATTTCTCCAGTTACTTTTAGCTCACTGACAGCCATCTCACTCTTCTTATTTATCATATGCACCTCATTTTTGGCATGACTTTGTCCAGTTTGTCTACTACACTGAAAAGTACGTTATCAGTCTTATTTCACCACAGAACCAATCCTTCAATAATTCTTGGGAAAGCTCAGCAAACCTTTTCTAGCTCAGCAATATCCTTGAACCAACTGTGGTCAGCAAGAAACAAACAGAATACTGCAGTAGCAGCAGCATTGCTAGAAAATGGGATGTAATTCTAACTCTCCTGCCTGAGATCCCATTTATACTGAGAAGGATGATACTGGTCTTCTGATTTTGTTTTGCAATAGAAACTCCCACTTCAATGACAATTCAGTGAAAGCCCATACTCCTAGGAGTTGCCATCTCCTACCTGCATGATCTACACACTTTTTATTCTAGGTGTATAATTTTACGTGTTACATTGTTCAAATGAGAATAACCTCAGTGGGAAGGATTGGAAAAAAAAAAGTTACTTTCTCTCCTACCTTCAAAAGCTGTTTGCCAATTGTTGGACTCATTTTTTCATCCACCATAAGAATTACTATTCCTCTGTCATCCATACCTCGGCGTCCTGCACGACCTGACATTTGAATGTATTCACCTGAGGATATCTAGAATAAAATAAAGAAAAAAATTAACAAACATTAGAAAAATAGCAAGAACATATAAAGTACTGTTTACAATTACTTAGTAAATGACCATGACACAAAAATTAGCAAAGGAGTTATCTAAGACATGAACTTTTCACAGATTGAATTAATCACTCATAATTGATCACTAAGCCACTAAGATATAAAAACATGACTATGAATAATGTATGTCAGCAGTGTAAATTACCTAATGCTCCCATAGCTATAGTGATTTCCACAACACTCGGCATCATTTTAATAAGCACAAAAAACATTTTACTAATGTCCTATGTGATGGAAGGTTGCTGGGCATGGTGGAGATTATTAAAATATAAAACATCTTCAATATACCGGTAATACATCTTCACCATTGTCAAATAATGTATCACTTCTTTCAAATGATTCAAACGTAACATTAAAATACTGATACCTAGCAAGAGCAGTATTTCTATACCTACTAACCATGAAACTGAAGATGTTCTAAAGAACTGAGACATGGACAAGAGCCAGCTATAACTGGTTCCATACGTCTCAGTAAGTTACAAAACTGGCTTTTTTTGTCATCTGGGGAACTTGCATTCTCAAGAACTTCCTGAGTCTCACTTGAAGTCAGATCTCAAAAACTACTTAAGGAAACTGTGCTGAATAATTTTAAAAGCAGGAGTTCCACACGTCTGGCACCTCAAAGGTGGCTAATTCTCACAAGCATCTTAAGAACATTCAATCACACCGAATAGATTGTGAAACCGAACAGCCCAAATGAAGACTGAAGAGATGTTCACTCCATGCCAAGTCACATGTCCTGTTTACTGCCATTTTCCCACCTCTGAAAGATGAACCATGACACATACTTATTAAGTTTTGCTGTGACACATAAAGTTTTGCTGTGATGACTTGTATGTGCTTATTACTACTTACATGTGAATCACATATCTGGTTTTAATGTTGAAAACTTCTAAATTATTTGTTTTCCAGCTGTTTAAGAATCTGTCTCTCCCTCCACACATTTCTGTCTTTCTGTGGGCTACCTGAAATACTCTGCTATAACAGAACAATCAATACTCTCCTTAAGTAAATTATCTCTTTTCCTGGGACTGTCAAAACCTAAATTTGGTGATCGTTATGATACAATATCAAGCCCACTTATTCTCTACTTTCCTGTGACACTGAAGAAAATACATGGGTCCCACAGTTTTGGACAAGTTGTGCAGATGTCTTAGGTTAACAGTGAACATTGGCTTAGACTATGTTCAGTGCCCTTTTGCTGTATCTCATGCATAATCTGAGGAACCTTCTTTCAGGAATTTGTATATTAATTATAAATGGATTAGTGAACAAAGAAAGATTTTTGAAAGAAAAGGTATTTTCTACTACATTGTAGTGGATATATCAAGATTAAATTTAATCCTAATAAGGTTTAAATATGCAATTCAGTTACTCTACAGAACCTGTTTTTCACTTACCCATCGGAAATCTTTCCCATCAAATTTGCTGGCGCTTGTAAATAGCACAGTCCTGGCTGGCATATTAATTCCCATAGCAAAAGTCTCGGTTGCAAATAAAGCCTAAACAAACAGACTGAAGTTAAGAAAGCAAAACCAAAGGCTCTTAAGCAAAAGTGCAAATAGTCAACAGATTGCTGTGCAAAACCTGTCCAGATTTTGTTACTTATGTACGGTCACCATATGAACATAGATGCATTCAATATTTAAAAACTAGACCAAAAACATTCTTTCCCTCTTTCCTTATTTCCTCTGGGAAAACATGAAAACTAGTTAGATGGCACCATGTGGAAGACTCCAAAACAAACCACAGAGGGGTGCAAATTATATTAATAGAAAATAATAGTTAATTTCATATTCAAAGTTCGCAAGAAGAAAACAGCAGTTAGCTACCAAAAACCCCACAAAACTTTCATCTAAGGTTAGATATTTCTGAATATATGTCCCTTAGGGCAACCACCAAATAGCTTGGTAAATGTCTACAGTCATTTATAGGAGCAAAATATATCGTAGAACAGTTCAAGAAAATGTTACAGTTAAACATTGTAAGTTTAAATACTCCAGAATAAAATCTACACCACTTAAAACCAGAGCTGTAATTGTGCACTAACATAAGACATCTAAGGCAAACTATTAAAGACTACAAATTTTTCCTTATAGAGAGAGAAAAAAAAACCCAGCTTCAAGAATTGTTCTTTCAGAAAAAGATGGAGGCATTTATGCAAATGATTGCAGCTCCCTTCCCTTGATAAATGCAAATAATTATACCAATTAACCTGTGTCACTGGAACAACTACAGGCTTCCAGAGGTGCTGTGTGCATTTGTAGAACCCAGTGTGAAAATCCACAGAACACAGCCTTTCCCTTCCCACGTGTGTAGCTCTTTTAAAAACTGCTTAGTTACTGGACCACATGATGTTAAAAAACGGTTTTGGTGAGTACCGAGCCTTACATTTCCTGCACAGGATCACATTCAAAACACAATGCACTTTTCAGTTTGGCATGTGCAATGAGTCATTCACCTTTTGCAGTGAACGAGCAGACCTCTGCTACGGTATTAGTGTACATCCTGAGCTAAGACATACTTTTCGGTTTTTCAGGATTACTGACTGTATATTCACAACAGATAAAAACCTAAATATGGACATGAAATATATACCTTTATTAGGCCCTCAGAGAAAAGAATTTCTATGGTTTCTTTTAAGATAGGAAGCAGACCACCATGATGGATACCAATTCCTCGCTTCAGAAGAGGAAGTACATGCTCAACCTGGGAAGAAACGTATAAAGACCAGTAAACAAATTTTAATATTCATTACTAAAAAATAAAACCTATATGGAAAGCTTCAAGACTACCCTTAGTTTTCACATAATTCCCTATTTCCTCATTTTAAGTAAAACAAATACCCCTTCAATATTATTTTCCAGGAAGAGCTAGGAATGATATGAAGGATAAAGCCAGAGGCCAACTTTTGCAGTAGACTAGTCTTAAACTGGGTTAAGCCAACTGTGAAGCTATGCCCTAATTTACACATGCAGTTAGCATTTACATTTGCCTCTGTAATAAAAGATGCCTCATTTAAAATCAGTTTTGGAAATAGTGATGCTGGCGTGCATGAGATTATTTTGTTTCAATTTTAGTTGCAGTGATTTAACGTCTTTATACATGCTGTAGAACAGTGAGGTCAGCACCTATGAAAGCCATACAAGGCAATTCAGGCTCTAAATGACTGAATCAATCTCTTAAATTCTAAAACTATTACACTTCAAACAAATACCAACATAACCTTAGCTTTGTCTCCATTTTTTTCTTTGAAAACAAAGATTACCATTAACAATCCGTTAACACTCAGTTACCACCCCAAACCTCATTCTGAGAATACACTTTTGAGATATCACTGATCAGAGACGAAACCAGATTACTTGGATGTGATATCGCTGTTGTAAGTTTACTAAAACAAACAGCGCATAAAACCCAGTTTACTAAAAAAACCCACCTAATATATTGGATCCCCCCCATTTTTCTCAAGTTCACAAACAAAACACGTATATGTAATCTGAAGCAAGTAGGCATGGCCAAATATTCGGTAGCTGTTTTTTTCCAAGGAAAAATTGCCATGCTCACAATAAACATGACTTCATTAAGAAACAACAGACACAATAAATAAAGGAAAGAAGGGGTAGAAAGAAATTATAGTTTTAGTATTTGTTAACAAAGTACTGAATCCTATATGACTCTGTCCATTTAGAAGCTTGTATTTTTCCACTGTAAAGACAGTCACTACGCTTAGTCATTATACAATAAATTAGAATGCAAATGCATCAATTCAACTTTTTGAATGGCTCAGCAGTCGATACCTGAAAAAGTGAATACTGGACGCCCATTTGAACTGTTTCCAGACAGTTTCAACCCAGATATATCTCTTTATAAGTCCTTGTGTTTACTTAAAAACATAATTAGAAAAAAAAAACACAAAGGGTAGGAACTCCATGGTTAGTTTTGGCATATGTCATTTACTGGAATCACAACTGGAAGGAATCCTAATCACTGAGTCCTATTTCACAATGCCAAGGAGCAATGAAAAAGGTACTAAAACTCAGGAAGATGAATGAGAGTATCTACTTTATATTTCTGTACCTACTACAAAAGACCCATAGCCTCAAAAGTTGCAGAAAACATGGCAGCAGCAGCTACCCTGTTCAATTACCACTCACCTGAGGAAGCTTTTTGTCTTCATCTGACAGACAATCAATTGCATTATTGAACACTTCTTCAACCATTTTTTTTTCTTCATCTAAGAAGGCAATTTGTAAGTTATTACAAAATCTAGATGGGTAATACCACATGTAAATAACGTTTTACCACACTCTAATATTTATAAAAGTTTACCATAAAAACAGCATGGAAGACTGAAGTCTACACATAACCGCCCACATAGGGTCAGATGATCAAGATCTGAATGTGAGCCTGAGGGAGCCTAACAGTAACCAGTACTAGATGCTCAGGAAAAAGGAAAATAGAACAAACCTGGCAGAATAATCCAAACTTCAGCTATTTCCAAGCTCAGGATTTCTCAGTTTCATGTACTTTCTATTTCATAAACCTCCCCCTGTGTCTCTTCCACCTTCTAGCCCATCTCCATGGACATAGAGGCTCTTCCTCGTCCCTGTTAATTCTCTTTCTTCCCTTTCTTCTTATATAGTGCAAGTATCAAGAATATATATTCAGAGTTATGACTGAAGAAAACATAAAATTACATCTCTGCAGTTCTGCATACCTTCACATTTTCTGACAGAAACAGCTGCATTATTTTGCAACACTGAACCAGAATGTGCAAAGACTGGTGCAAGTAAGGAAGCAAGAACCCTGAACAGTTCATAAACATTAAACGCTATGTTGATTTCCAACAAATTCCTTATTTTTGTTACAACTCTCAACATTTACGAGAAGTGATGAACTTAAATTTATTTCCAAGCTTAGTCTTAATCCAAAATAAGAGTGTCTTCTTTGTTTATCTTCTGGGTTTTCCTTTCAGGAGAAGGGGGAGGAATGAAAGAAAGAAAACTGGATTGAACAGTTAAGAAAGAACAGTCTAGTGGTTTGCTATACAGTTGTTTTGACTTTGACAGAATACTCATTTTTCTGATGGACATAGCATGAAAATTTTGGGGAATACATTTGTTAATATCATTAGAAATGGGATTTTCTAGGAACTCTTGCGCTATTATTACAGTGAACACGATTTTGGAGACAGAAATAGAGTTTAAAATAGAGGAACAATTCCACATTGTGAAAACCAAGTACTCTTTATGCACGAACAATTTCCTACTGAAAACAGCCAGACATACTGGCATAATAAACAAAAAGCATTATGTATTTTTCATTCATTTGTACACAGAAAGTCCCAAAGGAAACAGAAATACCTAACCAGAGTAACATTTCACATCAAACTACAATTGTGAATAAAACTATGTTTTATTTATGCGTACCTGTATTGAAATCTAACTTTGCCATCTGAAGAGCATAGGCTTCACAGTCTTTCTTACTGAAGCTGAAAATAATCACAGGTTGGAAATTCCTTTCCATGATCATCTTCACAATCTTAAAAACATTTGAAGGACCTGCAGAGAGATTACATGAATTTAAATGTAATTTTAGCATTAAAGTATCTGATGGAATAATTGAGACACAAGCACAACTTGCATAAACTTTCTTGTATTATACAAAAGGTTACTTTAGAATGGGATTCAGACTCACCTTTCGTTCCTCCTTTCCTGCCCTTCTGGTCCCCTTTTGCTAAGTCTCCCGCATCTCGAAGCACCTGCATTGCTGTATTAAAATTATCTTCTCTGAAATCTCCCTAGATACAAAACACAATCTTTCTAAGCAATTACTTCTTAAATAGCCCACTTAAAAATACTTAGTGCTCTGCATCCCCAGCCCCATTACCCCATATTTACAGGCAGAAGGACAAAAACAATGCATAAGCTAGCAAGTTAGTTTACTAGGTCAGTGGAACAGCTTAGAATTACACACTGGTGTCTCCAGCGTTATTACTCATTGTTCTGTCAACCACACCATCAACCATGCTTGACCTGCTGAATGACACAACACCAAAGGTGACTTTTAGTAATGTCTACATGAAACTACACTGCCCAAAGATGACCTAACTTCAAGTGCACTACTGTTCATGGCATTAGCTACTGCTGTGCAAGCCAACGATGAATTTTAAACAAGTCATTACTTCAAAATCACCTAAAGACACAAAAATATTTTGCCCTCAACAGAAGTAAAATTTAAATGCTTCTACATTTTCTTTTGAGAAGCAGTACCAAAAACATCAGCTACTTTGCAGATTTACAGAAAACAGCACGCACTTTAGAAAACAAAGCATAGATGAGTGCACTTAGGACATCTCAGCAAAGTATTACTCAGCTGACTATATGGCATTAGATAATAAAACCAATCTCTTCTATAAGATTCCAAAAATTTAACAACAATTCAGAGGTAACTGTTAACCATTTACACTTCATTGTAAAGATCTTTCAAATGAACTGAATATTCCTTACATTTTCATCAACAACCAAGTGGAGTCCATCTCCTCCTGCTGGGAATATATAATGCTGCAGTGGAGTGGGTCGGTAGTCAGTGTAAATCACATGGCAAGGCTATAAAGAAAGAACAGCACACACAAAATATTTAATGTTTCTAATCGCATTGCAAAAACACTTACTTGATGGAAAATCCAATACATTACTATTATATTTTTCTAAAAGCCAGGAAGTAAGACTCACAGAAACTAAGATAACAAATTTGCTTTCCTGAATATAGGCATTTTGTACGAATGACATTGCTTAAGAAAATTAAAGTTTGCAAATACTTTAGAAGAACACAAGTTGGCTATAAAAATTCTTTCTCACAACACAAAAATTAAGGACATGTAATATTCTCCTTTTGTATTTATTACACAGACTCAAAATCCTAACACCTTTTAAAACCAAAGAAAAACTGTTAATTTCTATCTTGTAAAAATATCTGCAGTATTTCTTATACCACCTAAAAAAGGCACACAGTAGACATTTAAAAACGTTTAAGGTTTTAATGCATGGAGAAAGCTTGTTTAGAAAAAAAATAAACAAAATACTTCCTTCAAAACATTAAACATTACAGAAATCTGCTTTTAAAAAAAAATAAAAATCACAGTCTAGTGTTCTGTGAAACAAAGTCAAGGTTTTGTGGCAAGCTTAAAGAGTCCCCTATTACATTACACTCCTTTCATCACAAACAACATAAGAATCAAGCTTTGGGTATTTTTAAAATTGGACCAACCTCTCATGGATATTAACTTCCCTAATTCTAATTGCCATATTACTAGCTGCAATAGCATCTCTTAAAAAAATAGAACAAAATAAACCTAATGGTTAAACACAGAATTGATTTCTTCCACTCCTCTTTTCGTTGTTTGCAAGTATATATAGTATTTCCTATGGAAGTATGATTTACTTTTGATTTCCACATAGCCTTTTCAGAGAGCTCTTCAAACAGATTCTCCAAATAACTTCTTGTCTATCAGCACTCTGAAAATCGTAGTTTGTTGAATGTTTCATAATTCAGAATGTTTGCTGAAATCAACCTGGCATCTAAATAGGTGTGGAAAATAAACTTCAAAGAAACCGCTTTAATCACAGAATCACAGCAGGGGTTGGAACAGACCTCTGGAGATCATCCTGTCCAACCGCCCTGCTTGAGGAGGGACACTAGAGCAGGGGGCACAGGAATTCATCCAGGTGGGTTTTGAATGTCTCCAGGGAAGGAGACTCCACAACCGCCCTGGGCAGCCTGTTCCACTGCTCTGGCACCCTCACAGCGAAGAAGTTTTTTCTCATATTTAAGTGGAACTTCCTGTGTTTCAACTTGTGCCCACTGCCCATCGGACATTATTGAAAAGAGTCTGGCCCCATCATCCTGACACCCACCCTTTAGATATTTATAGCTATTGATGAGATCCCGCCTCCATCTTCTCTTCTGCAGGCTGAACAAACCCATGTCTCTCAGCCTTTCCTCATGAGGGAGATGCTCCAGTCCCCTGATCATCTTCGTAGCTCTCTGCTGGACTTGCTCCAGCAGTTCCCTGTCCTTCTTAAACTGGAGGCCCCAAAACTGGACACAGCATTCCGAATGCAGTCTCACTAGGGCAGAGTAGAGGGGGAGGATAACTCCCTCAACCTGCTGGCCACACCCCTTTTATTGCACCCCAGGTTACTCTTGGCCTTCTTGGCCACAAGGGCACATTGCTATGTAAAACCAACAGCCAGGATAGATGCAAAGGCTAGGAGTACAACCAGAGAAGTCAAGAGTGAATGATACCATCATTTATCAGCAATACGACGACTAAAAAGACACTCAAAGGTTCAGTTCTCATCAGCCAAAGAGACAGTATTATGCCCCAAGACAACAGGGATGCACGTATGGCACATCAAAAACATTACCTGTTTGTGAAGATGGCAGATCCATTCAGCAAACTGACGGGCATTTGGAATAGTTGCAGAAAGGAACACATAATGAACATTGTCAGGGAGCAAAATAATCGTTTCTTCCCAAACCACACCACGTTCTGAAAATGGAAAAGTCACATGGGAGATTTATGTGATTAAAGCCTGTTCTTCATCTCTGAAGCCAAAGAACAGCATGCTTACAGACAAAATAAAACAAAAAAACCCTCCCCAACACAAATGGGGTATATCAGATACCCTCAAAGTGGCTTTTGCCTTGGCAAAGAAAATGTGAACTGTGACACACAGTACCTGACTTATATCCATTCAGTAGAAAACAAATTCTGAATGATTTAGGCACAAAGATGACTGATTTTAAGAGAGAATAAAGATTTCATTCTTCAAAAGAAAAAAAATTGTCTTGGGAGAAAAAAAAGATTTCTTTAAAAGAAAAATTGTACATATATGATACCTGAATCCCTCATGTAGTGGATTTCATCGAAAATAACCCATGCAACTTCTCGCATAACCTCAGAACCTCTGTAGAGCATACTTCTCAAAATCTAGAAAAGAAAAACCACATTGAGATGCATCACATGAAATAACAAGTCAGATGTTACAGAGATGTCAGTAAGAAACTGGCAGAATTTTTGGTTCCCATTTACATGGCAATATGAAATCTTATTTTGCACAAAACTTAAAAAGCATTTTAAGATTGGCTCTGAGACACTCTTCAAGTTGATTCCAATCTAATAAATCTCATGATACGAGATGAACTGGTTTCCTTGCAAGAACAGTGAAGGAACATGAAAGAAAAAATGTTATTTTGCTCCCGGCCTCTATATGGCAGCGTATCTGCTACAGGTCTACACATCTACTTCTGCCAAGCCTTCTTCTTCCCTCATCCTAACAGATAACCTCTCTGTAATTAAGAGGAAACCTTTTGTCAGAAATCAGTCATGCTGTCTCTCCACCCCGAACTTTCCCTAGCAGAGTTTTCTCTGTAAGGCTCCTTACTCCTTTGAGGTGAAGACGGAAAGGAAAATTCCAACTTATTGCTGGACAGATGTCTACGAGGAGAAATGCAACAAAACTCTGCCAACAGTACTTTGTTACCAAAGATGAAAAGCTGTATGTTCCTGGAGTACTAGCATCTAGTGTGAACCACTCAGCTACCACTCAGTGATTGTCCTCTCCCCCATTTTGTTTCCCTAGACCAAAGTCCTGGCCCTACAGGATTCAGTATGTCAGGCTGACTTTCAGTACTTCACATGTATCCAAAAAAATCGCAGTGTCTTGAGCATTCAGAAAATTAAGTTCTGACCTTCTCCATGCGAGAATGAAAGTGCCTGAATGGTAGTCCAAAAGCATGAATTTACAGAGATTTAGCTAACTTTTTCAATAACCAAATGTTAAAACATTAAAGTGAGACATAATGAACTTTATAACATTTTCTACACAAATTGGGCTTATTACAAAAACTTTAATCTTTTAATACCAGACCTTCTCAGTCAGAAAAGGGTAGAAGAAAACACAGGCAGACCAAGAATTAATGTCTGATCTTACCTCGGTTGTCATTACCAGACAAGAAGCTGTAGGATTAATGGTGACATCCCCAGTCATCAAACCAACATCCTGAAATTCTTCATACATCTCACGGTACTTCTGATTACTCAAAGCTTTAATTGGACTCGTAAATATCACACGCTGTTTCTCCCTCAAAGCCAGGGCAATTGCATACCTGCATTCAAACATTGTACATGTTAAAGTTGTCAGGAAAACATTCAGAGCATGTTACTTTCCTCTAATCTTCTGCTAAATAAAATAAATAAAATAAAATGCAATTTAAAAAAAGTAAAATATACAATTCAGAACACCAGTATAATGATATGAAACATTTCATACCTACATTATTAAGTTCAGTGCAATCTTAACTCAACTACGCATGCCTCTTTGGAGAGCAACAAATCACTGATGATATGTTAACTGATTTTAGGGACATCAGAGCACATCTAGTTTAATCTAAAAATCTAATTGTCACTGTTTCATGACAAACATTTATTATCTACAGGTACATCCCACTTCTCAACTCAGGTCAGCAAAGCCACTCCACTGTCAGACCAAATACTGACAAAACACCTACGCTATCTTGTAAACACTTCTTGCCCAATAAACACCAAGTTTCAAATTAAATCAAACCAGTGCTTCTGACAAAGCAAAGAAAACACACAAGAAACTCTTCACTAGTTATAGCCAGGAGCTAGAAAACAAAAGGTTTTTTCCCAAATTCATGCAAATCTGTATTAACGAAACTCTCCTTTCAATCTATATAATAATACCTCAACAAA
This sequence comes from Phalacrocorax aristotelis, assembly GCF_949628215.1. Lineage (NCBI taxonomy): Eukaryota > Metazoa > Chordata > Aves > Suliformes > Phalacrocoracidae > Phalacrocorax > Phalacrocorax aristotelis. The sequence continues at coordinate 62,807,839 of NC_134311.1, forward strand.
ACCAGATTGCCTAAAAATAAAAGGTAAGCTTAATCATGAATTAAGCCTTTTGCTACCCGCTAAACAAAATGAAAGTAGTAATTTTTATGTTCAAGAGTAGTGAATTCAGTTCTAACACTGATGGTCCAAACTTCGCATCAAGAAACTGAGACACAACAGCTAATGATGGTTCAACAAAATGGCACGACAAACATTGCACCATTCTCTTATTAGCACCTGTCAGAAAATTACTTACTCAGCACAAACAGTTTTACCAGCTGATGTATGAGCTGACACTAACACAGACTGGTTATTATCTACACAAAGAATAGCTTCTCTCTGGAAGGCATCAAGAATAAATGGATATTCCTAAAAAGAAAGCAAGCAAAAACATTACATTTTTTTAACACAGACTGCTACTTACATCTACTAAATTTTGTGACTGATCTTGTATGCAAATTACAGGCAGAAATTAAATCCTGTAGATATTTCTAACTTCAACTGATCTTAATCCAGAATTTTGCAGTGATTTTGTATTTAAATCATTTTATCTAATACCACACCTAGGATCTTTACTTATGTCCCATTGCCATACCAAATTAGTATCTTGCCCTGATGACTGTATTTTCTTTGATTTATTAATTTAGGAAGAGAAACTACAGTGTAAAACTGAAACCACTACCTGATGCTGTAGAACAGAGTTTAAATAACAGCAGCTTACCCACACCACTCAACCACATCATTTTACCTGACGAAATTTACAATATAGACACACCAATCTTACTTTCAACAGACCATCTTTCAAGCCTTACTGACAAAGTACGTAATTTTTCCCTCTACCCTCAGCTACTGTCTAAAGCACATGCAAAAAGAAAAACAAATGCAATCTATCACATACTTTTGCAGCTTTTCCAGTTCTTGGCTTCAGACCTGTGAAGACTTCATCTGCTGGAAGTGCAACCTATGAAATAAATTTTAAATAAAAACACTTGCAGAATTCTTGGTGTTCACTCTAGTGACATGGCAAGCTATGAAGGGCTGGGGCAGAAGATGTAAAGTGCATGAAAACTAATTCGAATTTATATTATCCTGTTTCTCTGAGCTCATATGCCAAGGCTACTCCGTCACTTCTCTGATACTCTCCTACAGTCTTGTGTGACGTATTTCTGCTCCACCTACCTTGGAACATTAGCTCTTCAGGCCAGCACACCATCACGGCTTCTGGCTGATGGACATTAGAAGCAATTACTCAGCTCACACTGGTAACACTCCCTTTCAAAGGACAATATATTTATACAGGTAAAATTCCTGTTCCTGGCCAATATCTAATAATTAGTCATTCATCCTAAATATTTAAGCTCTCTTCAGTTACTAAGTGATGGCAAACCTCTGCCAGACATCTCAAGATAAAAAAGACTGTAGAGATGCACGGGCTTCAGAGCCTCTATCAATTGTATATGGAGTTCCTTCAATACAAAGGTCTCATCATACAGTGTCATTGAATGTGACCCTAATTAGCTTCACCTAGTGCTAGAAGACTGCACAGAAAAGAAAATGAGCATACAAGTACAAGGAAGTTAAAATTTCCAGATTTAATTCGCATAGAAACTCTGACTGTCATCTTTGGATGAAGCAGGATTTTAAAAAAATAAAATAGCACTAATACTTCCGATTTTTTCATATTTTAAATTGTATTTATGTTTATTAACACAATTTGAAAACTGTTTTTATTATTTTGCTTTTACATAAAAATACTTCTTTCCCCTTTTGCCAAAATTTAAGTTTCAACAGTCATCAGCATTACAAGAAAGCCTTTCATTCTTGAACTAGAATAGCAAAATATTTCAATGCACTGCTATGCACTATGAACACAGACGTATTTTAACAACCAGGTTTTCATCCTCAACAGCATTCAGAATGGGCTTGGTACCTTTCAAATGTGAAAACCTATCAACATCACCATTGAGTCTTTCACAATCACTCATTTTATTGCAAGTATCATTCAAACTGCTTCTGTTAAGATATCTTATTAATTTTTCTAGTGCATTTTGTGCATGCTTAGTGCCAGATACAGGCCTCAAACTCTTTACAAGCCTGTACTACCTTAAATATAAAATGAAATAATATATCTGCCTCAGAGTAGGAAGGCTCTACAGAGGGATCTGGACAGGCTGAATTGATGAGCCAAGGACAGTTGAATGAGGTTCAACAAGGCCAAGTGCCAGGTCTTGCACTTGGGCCACAACAACCCCATACAACACTACAGGCTTGCGGAAGAGTGGCTGGAGAGCTGCCTGGCTGAAAACAACCTGGGGGTGCTGGCTGACAGCTGGCTGAACGTTAGCCGGCAGCGCGCCCAGGTGGTCAAGAAGGCCAACAGCATCCTGTCTTCTATCAGGAATAGTGTGGCCAGCAGGAGTAGGGCAGTGATTGTGCCCCTGTACTAGGCACTGGTGTGTTCAGTTTTGGGCCCCTCACTACAAGAACATTGAGGTGCTGGAGCATGTCCAGAGAAGGGCAATAAAGCTGGTCAAGGGTCTGGAGATCAGGTCTTATGAGGAGCAACTGAGGAAACTGGGGTTGTTTAGTCTTGAGAAAAGGAGGCTGAGGGGAGACCTTATCGTGCTCTACACTAGCTGAAAGGAGGCTGTAGCGAGGTGGGTGTTGGGCTCTTCTCCCAAGTAACAAGCAATAGGACAAGAAATAGCCTCAAGTTGTGCCAGGGAAGGTTTAGATTAGGTATTAGGAAAAATTTCTTCACCAAAAGGGTTGTCAAGCATTGGACCTGGAGGTATTTAAAAGACGTGTAGATGTGGTACTTAGGGACATAGTTTAGCAGTGGACTTGGCAGTGATAAGTTTATGGTTGGACTTGATGATTTTAAAGGTCTTTTGCAACCTAAATGAATCTATGGTTGTATGGTATAATAAGTACAAGTGAAATAAACAGTATTATTATTATACAGGCAGTAATAGATATAATTCTACAAAACAAGCCTATACTTTTCATGTGTATTTTCACTGCACTCACCTCATGCGTACAGCCTTCAACAGTTTCCACAGCTTGCACCTTTACTTGAGGCATCAGGTCTGCCAGACTAAAAATATATGAGTTAGGACAGCCAAAAAGGTATTTTTAAATCCTGTTTTCTTTATAAACGGGAAAATGTTGAATTTCACCTCTACTTTAATTGCGATATTAGAAAAAAGATGCACAAAACTCTTGAAATAGACAGTTGGCGGAGACTATTACCAGGACTGAGAATACCTGTAAGTGTTAAAATTTTGCTAGTATATAAATCTACTTTAAATACTGCTTTGGGATTTGTAACACCTTAAAAACTTGCACCACAAAACAGCACTTGGATCACATTTTTTCACATGAAGTTTTCTGATTAGATGGGGACTTTTTTTCAATATACAACAAAGCAAAATTCTAGACCTGTTTTCCTGCTACTAGTCATGACACTGAATAACAGGAGCCTGAAGCATCCCAAGCAGCTGCCTGAAGATGAGACCCATCTTTTCTTTACCATTCCCTTGTCTCAGGGCTGCAAGAAGGGGTTAGCGTCTCACTGCATAAAATTTTTTCTGACAGTTTTAACATACTTAGTAAGCTACTGTGGGCAAGTATGCGTTCTGCTCAAACCATTAACGCAGAAACTGACTTAAAATGTTGATTCTGGTTCTATTTTGGTTCTGTACAAGTACCCTTTGTTTACAGTGTTCTTAGAAGTCTTCTCATAAGTATTCTCGTAACTTTCTTGCAGAAAACCTTACCTTGAACTTAAGAGAAATTACCACGTAAAACCAAATAACAATCCAGACCAGAAATCTGTCTGACAGAATTCAACAATACATCACTCAGAGAACACTGTAAGAGCACACCGATATTTAATACCAGCTTCAGAAGAACGTATGGCCTCCTCTAATTGGCGCAACACAGCTAAGTTTTGAAATACCTGGAATACTTTACAAATAAGATAGTCTTAGAACTTGCTACATGTGATTAGATAGAAGGGAGTCTGGAGGTACCATATCTTTGAATAGAATAAATAAGGGAAATGTACTAGAATTAGGTAATTTAGTAAGAATTATGTAACCAAGCCAAAACTGAACTGAGCATGCCCAGAGACTGAGTTCAACCAGCAGACACAGTGAGGAAGACTATCCATGACCACCAGAGGACCTCAGAAGACCGCCAATGAACATGGATGCACATGTGTTAAGGACATTTGCATATAGCAATGAGTTGCAAGAATAATTTGAATACAGTAATTATTTCCTAGAAGTTTAATTAATATGTATATTTTGATTGCATATAACCCCTGTACTAGAGCACCTCGAGGCACACACTAGGTGGAGCAACCCCCCCCGGTGTGCCCGGTGCCACAATAAAGAATGCCTGCATCCTAAAACTACAAATTTAGTTCTACAGGATTCTTATATTTGCCGACTTACGACATCACAGCAAGCACATAATTTTAATTTCTGTAGTAGGGTTTTCTACACCTTGGGCTAGGAGGTACACACCTGTATTTGGCAGCTCTGGATGAATTTTTATTCCATGAACCTGCCTAATAATTTTCTGAACCGATAGAAACTTCCAAGCATCTCTTAAGATACACTAAGCTGAAAAAGTGCCTGCACTGTCCATTCAATCTGTTTCAAAATCCTTCAAAATACCTATCATGAAGTTCTGGAAAGAAAAGAAGGAGGCACACGCAGATCCTAAAGAATAGAAATGGCATTCTGGCTTCTATTCTGCTACCTTATCTCCCCAGATATTGATATGTCCGAATATACCCCTCTCTCTGTGTCAAATGCCTCCCATTTGTGCTCAAATTTAAAAGCATGTCCGTACTTAAGATTGCAAGTATTTGCTGCAGTTATGATCTTATGCCTCAAAAGCCTCGTTTCTGTCTCCTTGGTCAAATTCTTCTTACTGTATCCCAACCCAATTCTGTGTTTCAGTGGTGTGGTAGTCAGCAAGCCTGCCTCCTCCCAATCACCTCAGTGCTTATCTCTGACTAGACCCCTGAAAACAACATGATGGCTTTGACCACAAGCCACCGATCCATATGCAGCAGTCACAAACACACGAACATTTCATATTGCGGTTGCCTCTCTGCAACATTACTTTAAACGTACCAGTGCTCATCACTGCTGAAGCTGTACTACCAGCATGCCCTCACTTAAACAGATAATGGAAAATCAACTTCATACGCAAATTCACCTTTATACGGAAACACTGTAAAGCTACTTACACCCACTACTCACAACTGGCATATAGCTAAACCAGTGCATCCTGCCACGACCTCCTTACACACTAAGGGTACTTACTTAGCATCTTCTGATACAACATCTTCCAATTTTGGCTTCTTTCCCAAAAGTGCGTCTTCATTCCTATCAGCCTCAACTTCCCTTTTGGGCTTCCCTGTTGGAGCCACTGAAGATTTTTCCTCCGATCGTCTTCTGCAACGTAAATACACAACAAATTAGAAGTTTACCTCTTTGATGAATGCATTTTCAGAAAAGAAATCAGGTGCCCTAGGGACACCACCGATCACGTTGCACTCAGGCCGCCACCTGGGGAACCCCGCCCACGAAAACCCCCACGGGTTTTCACACCGCTTCCCGAACGAGGGTGCCCCCGGCCCCCCAGACGCCCGCTGCGCTGGGGCCGGCCACTGCCTCGAGGCCAGGGTTCCCGGGAAGCCCCATCCCTTCAGGTCACACCGATTGCGGAACCTGACGGGGTTCCGTAGGTCAAACAGGCCGGCACACGGCGGGCCCGGTAGTGCGGCCCAAGCCGCCGCCGCCAGAGCAGCCGCGGTTCCGCTCCGCGCTCTCACCCCGGCCTCCTGCCGCCCTCCGCCGGGCCCGCTTTGCTCTTCTTGGCGCCGGAGGCGGCGGCGGCGGAGTCCTCATCAAACACGCTGAAGAGCTCGTCCCCGAAGGCGTCCGCCATCTTCTCCACCGCTCCCACAATGCCCCGCGCCGCACCACCTCCCCTCACCCCCCGGTCCCACACCGGCGCCGCACCCAGAGAAGAAACAGAGACCCCCGGGCGCTGGCAGCCCCGCGCGCGGCCCCAGCCCGATCCCTGGTCCCGTACCGATCCCACTGCCCCCAGGCAGACCCTTCCAACAACCCCCCGCAGCCGGCGGACCCTTCCCCCGGAACCTGATCCCCGCAAGGCCCAGAAGGCCTGGCGGCGGCGAGGCGCCTTCCTCTGAGGGCTGACCAATGGGAGGTGGAAGACGGTGTCAAGCGGGAGGCACCGGCCAATGCGAAGGGCGGGCACTGGAGCGCGGTGCCCGGATGTAGGGGGCGGTGGCGGGCGGGTTCCGGTGCAAGCAGGGGGAGCCATGGGCGGCCGTAACAAGAAGGCGCGGGCGGGCGGCGCGGCCTATGCCGCTGCCTCCGCCGCTACCGTTGCCGCTAGGGCTCGAGCTGCCGCCGAGGCCGGCGCTGCTGCCGCCGCGGCCACTGAGGCGGGCAGCAGAGCGGTGCCGCGGCCGCTGCCAGCCCACAAGGAGCCGCGTGTCAAGCAAGGTACCGAGCCCCGCGGCGTGAGGCGGCCCCGGCGCGGCCGTGCCCGGAGGAGGACAGCAGGGTCCGGGCGGCGGAGGGCTACCTCGGCACGGCCTGCCCCTGCGTGGGGGCTTGGCCTGCTACAAGGCCTGGCCTTACTGAACGTGGGGAGAGGCACCCGAGATCCCTCCGACGTGGCGCTGGCCAGGCCTGGCTTTAGCCCGTCTCGCCTCCTGGGGTGTCCCCGAGCGGATGAGCCTTGTTGGTATCAGTGCGTTTAGTTACGAAAAGCCTGTCATTAGGTTATTGGCAGTTCCTGCAGAACAAGTGTTGGTGTGGCACCTTCCCAGTCATGAGCTGCTTTTGTATAGGGTCGTTCCATACGTGCTTAAAAACACCATAATGTGGATTTGGGATTTTTTTGTGCGTGTGTGTCATGAACAAAGTCCAGAGCATTTCTGGGGCTGGAGGCACTTCAGCAGTGTTGGATGAGCCGAGGCATGACTGTTCTGGGTGCAGCCCCAAAAACCAGTCTTATGCAGCACTTTGTGATGTCTGTTTTCAATAAAACAGCTTTGCCAGTAGTAGCTCAGATACCTTATAACATCAGTAACAGCTTCTGTTGCACGCTATGAGCAAATCATGCAATGGACAGGCCATTCAAGATTCCAAGTTGGTAACACAAAGTCTCGCAATCCATTAACTTAAACTTCCTAAACCTATTCACATACTCTGCTTTTAAAAATTTGGGCTCTTCTAAACATACATCTTGTGTCTCCTACTCTTCCAACACCATGGTGCTGAGTCCTCTTCAGAAACTACCCTGCTTCTCTCCCAGATTGTCTACTGTGGTGAGAAATAAGTGAGTGGAAGTGAAAAGTTAGTGTAGCTTAAATACTGAGTAGTTACACGGTCTGCCAGTAAGTGCCAGCCATTAGCTCATGAGCAGTAACTGCTCTTTGTAGCTCCTGACCAGAGGTGACTGCTTTTTTTCCGAAATGCGGTTAGCTATACCCAGTCTTGATTTTAAAATGGGTTCTCCTAGAGCCCCTCTGCAGGCAGCACAGCACAGCTGAGCTCCTCAGCCTGCCTGCAGGCAGGCTGAGGAGCTAAGAGGAAGCAGTGCTGCCTGGAGCACAGTACTGCTTCCCCTGGGGCTGCACGCAGTCTGGAGGGCTGGCGAAAGCTGTGGGAGTGCTCGGTTTCCTTCTGCCTGTGCAGTATCAGAAACAGTATGTGTTCTGAAAATGATAGAATCCAATATCAAGCTGCATGTTCTGAGAAGCTAAACCATTCTAATAATAATAAATAGCTTTGTGAATTAATATTTTTCTAACAGCCACTAAATGAAAAGTATTTTAAAATGACCACAACAGATCAGACCAAAGGCCTCTGTAACCCAGTGCCCTCTCCTAGACTGGAGCAAAAAAATGGGTACCTAGGTAAGAATAGGTTGGACATGCAGTGATACTTCCATAGGGTACTCTTTCATCCTCCACCAGTTGTGGCTTAGGGTCTTCCTGACCCAGGTCCAATGGTTTTTCAATGCCCTCCCAAATTGATTTGTTTACTACAAAGCTATCCTGTCTGCCCTTGGACTTAGGTAAATGTCCAATATCCACACCTTTAGTGGAGTTCTGTTACATAGCTGTGCACTTCGTAACGAAAAACCTCAACAGTCTTACTTGTTTTGAACGTGCCATGAGCTTCCCTATTTGACACTCCTTGTTCCAGTGTTGAGAGAGAGTGAGCAATGGATCCCGCTTCTCACTGTGCCACTTGGGATTTTATATTTTCTCTTCTGAGAGTGATACCCTTCTTCACTATTTCTTGTTCAAGGGCCTTTCTGTACTGTTGATTATTGTTGTTATGTACCTGCATGTTTCTGGCAAATTAGTGTAATATTTGGTTGTGCTAACTGGCTTTATGTTGGGTCTGCTTCAGCTAGTGTAAACAATGTTTTCTGTGTTCTGCTTATGTGATTGATGATTGTTTGCAATTTGCAGGTCCAAAAACTTACAGTTTTAGTTCAACAACAGATTCCGGCGCTGCTGCAAATCTAGATAAATCTGTTCTTAAGGTGAGTATATTCTTTAGGTAGAACAGCTCTAGTTTTCATACTACTGTCTTAGCTGAGTAAATATTTCTCCAGCTCTTCTTCTGTATTATGTTATATAGGTAAACAACATTCATGTATTAGACATGGACTGTCTTGGCCTTGATCTCCTTGGGATTTTGAGTGTGCTTTAAGAAATAGGGGTAAAGTAACAGGGCAAAAGAATGTCTATGTTTTTGCATGCAGGACTATCAAGAGTTATGTCTGGGCTTCTGCTGTGCATATAGATTCTTCTTCCTGTCAGAGGAAGAATACAGATGTTATACAACAACCTCAGTAGCAACCAAAGCTTGGTAATTATTTTTTAAGCCAGATAGGAAGGAGAGTGTCACAGATTGTATCTTGATGATCAAATTATTTTATACCTGTTCTTGTAAGCAGAGGAGAGAGGCCTTGTTCTTTCTGTTAGAGGGGTTTTTTATTTACAGTATTTCCCTTGACATACTGAATTTCCTTGAAGATGTAAATGGGCCTTCTCTGTAATAAGGAATGAACTCTTCTATTTCAAGTAAAAGTGTGCAGCTTGCAAAGGTAAAAAGAAAAAAGTGTCCCTTTCATAAGAAATGTTTACTGCACTTAGAAAAACTGGAAAAGTGGGGATTTGAATGGCAGGGAAATTTCTGCATTCTTATTCCTTAGCCATGAAAAACATAGATGTGTCACAAAAATTTGTGATGTTTTGCTCATTTTCTCTGTGCAGGTAATGATAAATGGTAATTTGGAAAAAAGAATCATTGGTGTAATCAATGACCATAAAAACCAATATGATGACAAAGGAATGATTTCCAAAAGACTTACTGCTAAGAAACTGCAGGTAGAGTTTAACGTGTTGTTCTCTGACCACTGTTTATTTAGATTAAACAGTTTCTTTTTTGTCATTCATGTCACGTGTACCACTACACTTCTGCATGTAGTACAAGCCAGTGTAGCATGCTTTCCAGTAGTTACATTAGTCAGGGGAACTGACAAGTAGGAGAGACATGTCTTTATGCATTTGATAACTAAAATTGGAGTCTTCAGACAGGATAGAAGAATAGAACTTAATCTGAGTGTTTTATGTTTTCTACATTTTTTGTTCCATTTAGTTGGAAAATTGTAAGTTTACCTTTCTAACTAGAAAATATGTTCTGTACAGGGACTGGAATGTGGATTTATTTATACATACACATATTTACAAAAAAAATTATTATAACCTCTGTATGCAAACCAGGATTTTCTACTTAGCCTACTGATATAATAATTTATGCTGTTTACCTCTATTTAATGCCAGTTATCTGATGTGTGGGAAATTGGAGTTTACAAGCCTGTATTAGATTGCTAGATTAAATCCTAGTACTAACTTTTTTATTTATAGGATGTATACATGGCTTTACAAAGATTCTCTTTTAAGACTGAGCACATTGAGGAAGCAATGAAAAATACACTTTTGTATGGTGGTGATCTTCACTCTGCACTTGATTGGCTTTGTTTAAACCTCCCTGACAGTGAGTATGGTGACAGAGAATTGACTACAGTTTTTAATGGAAGAGTAACAGGATCTGCTCTGGCATGGGAATGCTTCATAGTAGTAATTAAATATTGTTTCACTAAGACCCATGGTCATTACAGTGTTCCTTTCCTAGGTGGTGCTGCTGACTAGTATTGCGATATTTTTTTTCATGTATAAAGTCTTATAGACCTCCTATTCGTACTCCTAGAGTTTTTTAGAAGGCCAGCAGGCAAATGCTGGCTTACCTAAATGCTAAAACCTAATTTTATTTCAGGCACACTGGTTTGTTTTATGTTCTTCTAGTTGGCTCCCAACACACTTTAAAAGATTTTCAGTAACTATTATTGACGTATTCTGTGACATGGGTTTTTTATTTTGAAGATGCCTTGCCTGAAGGCTTTAGCCAGCAGTTTGAAGAACAGCAACAGAAACCTAGAGCAAAATTTTGTTCTCCTGTGTCTCAGCATGAACCTCCACTTTGCCCAGTAGATAACAAAAAGAAAGAAAATGTCCCTGGAACTAAGGTAAACTGAGAACTCAATTTGTATTTACTGGGGGGAAGAGAGGACAAAGTTTTCTAAAATACAGAATTTGCATTGACTTCCAACACTGATGTGAAAAACTTCAGAAAACACAGTATGCTTAATAATTATCACCCACATTATTTTAACTTCAGTGGAATGATCATTTGAAGGTAACGGGTTTTTTTTCATGTCAAATCTAGAAGGCTCTCTGTAGTTCATTTTTGTGGTAAAGCATAGCTTAATTTTCTCTTGGAATGGGTTCATTCTGTCTGTTTACAGGTGGCACTCTTTATGTATTTGAGTACTCTGTTTAAATTTGCGTGTGTACTTGCAGTGTTTTGATTTCTGTGGTTATTGAATCTTAAACCTAGAAATCTAAAAAATGTCTTACAAAAGTGAGGGTTTTTTTTCTTACAGCAGTTATAATTGTTCAAGTGTTAAGATCTATGAAAGTATATCATAAGGTGTTCACCCTGGTTGAAGAGCTTTGCTCCATGGGTTTTTGTGTTACTTATGTTGTTTAACTTAGTTTATATATAAAATCCTAGGCAATAGTTCCTAAATACTGACAGAGAAAAGCACTGTTGTTTTCACTTATTGTTATAATTATCATTTTCGTTGGTCTTCCTAGGAGACAAATGTGGGGAAAGAGAAAGAAGTGAGTATGAAGGAATGGATTTTGCGATACGCTGAGCAACAGAGTGATGAAGAGAAGAATGAGTCTGTGAAAGAGACAGATGAAGAAAAGTTTGACCCAGTAAGATAGAATAAAACTTAATGGAAGTCTTTCAGAAACTATGTCTGGCACATCTGCAAGTGGTGGATCTATTAATTAAAAAGTGGGGGTTGAGTACTTTTTAATGTTATCTATTTTTACACTTGCAGGCTACTGAAGGGAAAATATGTTGAAACTTCTCCTATCTTATTTGTTTTACCTTTCCTTTTTGTTTTTTTTCTGCCAGGCTCAAAATACTAAATGCATTGTGCTGCAAAGGAAAAATTCGTGAAACACCTCTCAGTGAGATTAGGAAAGTGACTATCAAATTCTGAGAGGTTCTGACTGTTAGTTACATAAAAACTAATTGTTTCTCCATGGTGTAAGCTTGGTGTAAAAGACAAAAGCCCCCACTTTCTTATTATTAAATTTATTAAAAGTGACAAGCTTACAATATTATACTTGTAATTAATAATTCTGTTTGAAATAGAATGAGAGGTATGTACATCTGGCTGCCAAGCTTTCAGAAGCAAAAGAACAAGCAAGCATCTCCAAGCAAGACAAAGACAAACAAGGTCAGAAGATAGCACAGGAGAAAATAAGAAGAATTCAGCAAGGTAGAGCTATGCAAGTTACCAGTGTTTTATTTTGCAGCCTGCATATTTGTTAGGCAATTAAGTCTCTAAGATTGAATTAATTTCATCATCTTTTAAGCCCCTGTGTGAATTGCAGGCTTTCCTGAATCTATCCTTTCCAGGTAGGTCAAATTCTAAAAAGTTAGTTACCTTACTTCTGGTTTTGGGTGCTTAGTATGAATTAATATCATTTATCTTTTCTTTTTAAAGAATAAATGCTCAGTAATTGGCGGGTGTAAGTTTTATTCTCTCTCTGACAGAAATGGCAATACTTGAAGAACATCCGGTATTTAATCTGGCTATAAAGATTTCAAACCAACAACTAAATGAAAAGAAAAAAACTCCTTCACCTCAGCCTCAGGAAACCACTTTGAATTTGAACTTGCTTGAAAAACCTGATGGTGCTGCAAAGGAAGACAAAGGTGTGTTGGAAATGGTTCATTACAAGCTTGAAGTGTACCACAAACTTCCAGTATTAGTTCTTGGTTTTCTAGGTTGTATTGCATTGCAGTGCTTAGTCACTGAGCTGTGCTTGTTGGAGAGGCAGGTGGACTGCTCACTGCCCAAGCTGACTTTAAAGGATCTGTATTTGTTTTAGAAGGTGATGCTGAAAGTTATTTTTGCCATATTCTCAAGTCTTAAAGTTGGGTTTTTTTTTAATTATGGGGCTAGTTACTGTTTCCGTTGGCACCTTCTCATCTTTTTAAACTATTTTCATTGGAAATCTTCAAACTGTTACATTGCTTTCTAATAACTAAACTTCAGTGAAATTTCTTAAAATATTGGGTGATCAAAGATGGCAAACAAAAATATTGTAATAAATTTCCTGCTAGATACTTTTGTGGGCAGAGGAGGAATTTCTGTCATGTATCAGTACCGTTATTTCTGCAAAACCTTTCAGAAAATACTGCTCTCTAGTAAAAATACATTTGAAGAAAAGGCAAAAACATTCTTGGCTATGAAAGGAATGTAAAATAAATTTTACGAGACTTGAAATGTGTCTTTCTGCTCTTCTAGTGAAAAAGAAAGAACCGCTAGATATAAGAAATTTTGATTATAGTGCTCGAAGCTGGACTGGTAAATCTCCAAAACAATTTTTGATTGACTGGTGCAGGAAGAATTTTCCCAAGAGCCCAAATCCTGCTTTTGACAAGATTCCAGTTGGAAAATACTGGAAATGTAGGTATGTATTTTCTATAAACTTTAAATTTTCCTTTCGGTTAATTTAAAAATAAAATAAAAAAATAAAAAATAAGATAAAATTTGTATCAAAGCTACAAGAAGTTTGTATAGAAAGGAATGCAGTGTCAGCTGATTTTTAAATTTATTTTAGAAAGCGAGTCAATAATATAGTGGTATAAAGTAGAATATTATCCCATACAAATAAAGTAGACATGGCATTATAGATGAGTAATGCTTCTTCAAGGAACCAAGTAAAAGAACCTCTCTTCTTGCTCAAGTTAAAAGCTACTAATATACTGTCCCCCTAAGAATATGAGAAATCTGACTGCTGGTCTGACTGGCATATATCTGCTACAGATGTTTGCAACTCAGTAGATCATTAACTGTAATCTCAATCTCTGCTTAGTAGTTACAAGCACACAAACAAATATTTAGCCCTTCTTCGAAAGCAGCTAACCTTAGTGGTGATCTGTATGTGTATAAATATTTCTACTTTGGAGAAAGTGAAGACATTTGTTCAGAGGAAAAAAAAATCACAAATTCACTGCTGGAACCTGCTGCTGAAAATTTTCTTCTATTTATTCAAACTTTATTGGCTGTTTCTGTTTACAGAATGTTATTGAGTAACATGAAGTTTATTTTGCTTAGTTTCTCTGTTTGAATTTCACTCTTATATTTTAAACAAAAACGTTAACAGGTGTGCTGTTTATATGGGTGACAAAAATTAAGAGAAATGCCTGTATGAATTTGTCTTTAAGGGTCAGGATTACCAAATCGTCAGATGATGTAATGGCAATGTGTCCTACAATTGTAACGGAAGATAGTATGCAAGCACAACATCTAGCTGCTACTTTGGCACTCTATCATTTAACCAAAGGACAAGTAAGATTTTCATGAACATTACTGTTCTGAGCCTGGAATCTGCCTTTGCGCTTTTTTGCTGTAATACCTGTAGCTAAATTCTAAAAGCAATTTAATGAAGTCTTTCCCTTTAAATTCTCTGATTGTACTATATTTGAGTTTGTCTACAATCATGCATATGTGTTGCAGCGTCCAGGGAGGAAATTTTTTTATACTAACACTGTTCTTCCAGTATTGTGAAGAATGCAAGCCAATTGAAAATAAAAACTGGATTCTTGACATTAATATTACTTTTTTCATAGTTTCTGTATATATTTCATTTTTGTCATATCTTTTCCACTCAAGTTCATTTACATGTAAAATGTTAGTGATGCTACCAGTAAGTACTACATGAAGTAATTTTTTTCTGCTTTTTCCACTTGAAGTCAGTTCACCAGTTACTGCCTCCTACCTACCGAGATGTCTGGCTAGAATGGAGGGATACTGAAAAGAAAAAGGAAGAAGAAAACAAGATAGAAACCAACAAACCTCGTGATAACTTTATTGCTAGATTATTAAACAAACTCAAACAACAGCAACAGCTACAATCTGAAAACCAACCAATAGTATCTGAGGGTCCTGAAGATTCCTGGGAAAACTTAGTTTCTGATGAGGACTTCAGCAGTCTCTCCCTTGAGACCTCAGACACAGATAATTTAGAACCTTCAAGGATTTTGTTCAAAAAGCTGCAAAGTTCTTCCAGATACCAGAGACTTCTGGAAGAGAGACAGAAGCTACCAGTGTTTAAGCATAGGTGCTCGATTGTAGAAACTCTTAAAAAACATCGAGTAGTAGTTGTGGCTGGTGAAACAGGCAGTGGGAAGAGTACCCAGGTGCCCCATTTCTTGTTAGAAGACCTGTTGCTAGATGAGGGATCAAAAAAATGTAACATTGTTTGCACACAACCCCGAAGAATCTCAGCAGTGAGTCTGGCAACCAGGGTTTGTGAAGAGCTAGGCTGTGAATCAGGACCAGGAGGAAAAGTAAGATATGTCTGAATTCCTTTTTCTAGTCATGATTAAATACAGGGGGCTGGATTGTTGGTACAAAGTGAAAACATTATTTCTTACACAACTGAATAATTAGATGTTATTTTCTCTTGAAAAGGGCTTCTTGCTATGTCAGCTCTTTCTTTCCAAATTGTCACCTGTGAACCTCTGGTACCCGTGTATGATTTCTAAAATCTTTACAGAGTGATTATGAGCAAGAGTGTTTCTCAATGGAGATGGTCAAACATTGGAGCAGATTGCCCAGAGGCAGACATCTGTTGTTAGGGATAGAGAAAACTCGCCTGGATAAGGTTCTGAGAAGTCCAGTCCGGCCTTGAGAAAGGCACTGTTTTGACAGGAGCTCTTTTGAGGAGGGTGCTGTTTTGACAGAGGAGCCGTTTTGAGAAAGGCAGTGTTTTGAGAAAGACGCTGTTTTGGGGATGGTGCCGTTTCAAGAAAGGCCCTGTTGTTTTGAAAAAGGCTCTTCTAAGATAAGCTGTTTTCTTATTTGAAGAAAACCAAGGTCCTTTATGTTTTGTGGTAGTCCATTTGTGCAAAAATATTTTTGTTTTGTGATTGGCAAGAACCCTGAGAAGGACACAGTTATCAGCTCTTTGATACTCCGGAGAAACTTCATTGTAGATTTCAGTGTATTTTTGCTTTCTTAGTGGGGAAGAGTGTTTATGAAAAAATAGTATGGTAGTCATTCACCATACTATTTAATTAGCAACTTGTGCAGTGGCTGAATCCAACAGTGCTCAAATTTAACTTAATTTTTAATATCTCTAGCTTGTATACTATTTCAAGTTATTACTATATTTTAAATATCTTTTTTTTAAAGAATTCCCTGTGCGGATATCAAATTCGTATGGAATCAAGAACAGGAGAAGCCACCAGATTACTGTACTGTACAACAGGTGTCCTGCTTCGGAAACTTCAAGAGGATGGTCTTCTTTCAAGTATATCTCATGTTATTGTAGATGAGGTTATCAGCTCTTACTGTTCTGGAGAAACTATAGTTACTCTGGGTCTTGTACTAAAGCCTTACTATAGATATGTTTCTTTCGTTGTAGGTACATGAAAGAAGTGTCCAGTCTGATTTCTTGCTAGTTATTCTGAAGGAGATCTTGCATAAGCGTTCAGATCTGCATCTGATTTTAATGAGTGCTACTGTAGACAGTGAGAAGTTTTCTAGCTATTTCTCACACTGTCCCATTTTAAGGATCTCAGGGAGGAGTTACCCTGTTAAGGTAGGTAGATGGTTCTTTGATTATGCAAGACACTTTGTATGCACATATACAGTCTTTGCCTGGTTAGTGTCTGTAGGAAATACACCTATATCACTTTTTTCTTCCCCAAAATACATATCTTAAACATGTGTTTCGAGGACTTGTAACCCTTTTTCTTTTTGAAAATATAAAATAGCTTCCAGTGCTTTTTGAAGTACCAGGTTGTACTGTTTTTTTCTGATGGATTTATTATTGATCATAATCAGTCCATCAGTGACACTTTGATTTTTCTCTCTTCAACTTAGGTGAAAGGGAAAGCATTAAAGAATTCCTCCCAGCCCCTATGCAGCTTTGTCATTACACTCTTATGTGTGTTCCTCATGCACATTATATAGGCTGTGGTAAAGGTAATGGTAGTGATCATGTGGAGAGGCCATTAACAAACTCGTAGCAGCTCTAAGTTTAGGCTTTAAAAAATCATAAGATTAAATTGAAGTTTGCAAGATCTATTACAACACTAAGAGAAGGGCACGCCCTATTCAGCTTTGTATGTAAGCTTTAAAAAAAAAGAAAAAGGTGATGATTAGTTTTTGACATGTCTTGTATTTCTTTTGTGAATTTTCACTAAAGATTTTCCATGTTGAAGATGTAATTGAAGCAACTGGCTATGTTCTGGAGAAAGACTCAGAATATTGTCAGAAGTTCTTGGAGGAAGAGGAAGAAATAACAATAAATGTTACTAGCAAAGGAGGAGGCACTACAAAGTATCAGGTAAAATAGGCATTTCTAGTTTTAGCGTGGAAAATTTTATTATTTTTTATTATTTTATCATTTTAGATCCTGTTATTAAACGTGATTGGATTGTATAATATCAAATGTTCTTTCAGTCGGCAAGAGACAGACACAATAACACTCCTACAGTGGAAATCAAATGTTTATTAATGCTGCACCCGTATCTTTGTCTCTCCACCCTTATCTTTGTCCCTTTTACAGCTGCCTTGATTTTGCTGTATTTGACATTGAGTTCTCCTGCACAGATTCCCAGCTCTAGATCTATAAGCAGCAGCAGGGAAAAGCATTTAAGTTTTTTCTCCTAAGAATTCTCCTAAGTAGTGAATCTTAAGAACAGAAGAGGCAAGGCCATATCCTTTTTAGCTGAAAAACTCCTCTAAGATCCTCCAACTTGACACGCTAAATGAGATTATTTACATGAGATTATTCTGTAGAGCTTTTTGGTTTAACAGGCTGTGGTTAGTTAATCCTGTAGGTGCTCTGCAGTGACAGCTCTATGTGCTTTTGGATCAAAATTCTTGAAGGGAAGAGTATATGAATGCCATGTGACTTTAGGCAACTTAGGCTGTTCATCTAGACTGTATATATTTTGGGTAGACACCTGTCTGCTCTGATTTGCTCTCTCAAAATCTCTGCAGGACCATTTAGCTTGGTGTGGTCAAACACTGATGCATATGTTGAAAAATAAGCTGTCGTGTGCTGTGTTGTTGTTTTTCTGTTTTTTCCTTAGAGTGGTAGTTACCTCATACATCACAACAGCAGCCTTTAGTTGAAGCCCAGGTGCTCTCCTGAGTGCCTCTCCATCTTGGTGGTTTACTTCCGTTGAGCTTTCAGACAGAAGGATATGTGGTGGCAAGCTTCTTTAAGTGCATTGATTAACTATGAAATAATCTATAATAGTGCCACTTAACACAGAAGCCTTATGCTAAGTACGTATCTGTAAGATGTTTATAAACACTTTAAATGTCAATAGGTTCTGCTAACTCTCCCATCTTCCCCCTTTCTTCCTGCTCCAGTATACTGCAGGAGTTGCCACCTAAATCACTGTTAACTTTCATTGCAGCCATTAGTTGAGAAGGGTGAGGTGAGGGAGAGGAGAAAGGGGAGACTTGTTTCTTATACCCTAAAATAGGAATTTTGAAAGAAGAATAGCCACCCTGTTATCCCATTTTGAACTGATACCAACTGGATATCAGATATGGACCTAGGAACTCTTTTCATTTGTGAAATAGACTGTATAGTACTGCTTCCAGAGGCTTAATTTTTAACTTTTTTTTTTTAAATCTAGGATGTCGTTTAACAGTAGTAGATAGCTATAAACAGGTTATGTAAGTGGCTGTGACATGATCTGACTCACACTGATTTTGGTTGGAAGTTAGTAAATTAAATTTGTCTTATCTCAATCTCTGTTTTAAGAAACCTAATTACATGAATAACAAATTCACCTGCTCCTCTCCTACCTTTTTCTAAAACACTGAGAATACGTTTTTTTCCTGCTTTTCTTTTTCAGGAGTATGTCCCAATCCAGTCTGGATCTGGTATCGATTTGGCTCCTTACTATGCAAAGTATAGCAGTCGTACACAGGAGACTATCTTCTATATGAATCCTTACAAGATCAACCTTGAACTTATTTTGGAGTTGCTTGCATACTTAGGTATGGTCTACTTCTTAAGAAGTTCATATGCTTGGGGTTGTCCTTTGGACTTATTTTCCAGTGCTTTCTACTGATAATAAAATACTTCATTCTTATGTGAAACATCCTAAAAAGTGTTTACCACGGGGCCCAGAATTAGTTCTTGTTCTAAAGTGAAACTGTTTGCAAATGCATGTTTGTTTTAACTATGTGCCTGTACTGTAACTTTCCAGATAGGAGTCCCCAGTTCAAGAACATTGAGGGTGCTGTGCTGATCTTTTTACCAGGCCTTGCCCATATCCAACAGCTGTATGATCTCATTTCAACTGACAGAAGATTTAACTTTCGTGACAGGTAATGCAGGTATTTTCTGTAAAGTTAATAGTTTAACTTAATATGTTTTGGGGTTTTAAAGTCTGCCTTCAAGGTCTCCTTGAAAAGGGAAACTGAGTTGTACCTCTGAGCTCTTTGTGTTACAAATGTACTTATCTAAAAATGATACAAGCAAAAATGACAGGTGCTTCAGAATGGCACAGAGTCATAACTTTTCTTTTTGACTACTTCTTTTCCACTTCTTAGGGTGTGGAAGCTGCCACATCTGGGATACAGCTTTTTGTGGCTTACTGTTTATATGGAAGTGACTACTTCTTGAGACGAGAACCAGAGACAGTAATCTACCAAGAGATATGGCATAGGGTGGTAGTGACAGATAGTTTTGAAATTTATTTTATGGATAACTAAAAGTTGTAATGTGATGGCATAAAAAGAACATGTGCAGTCAAATTCTAAAGATTCATAGATGGAGTGAGGTGTCAAGGTCTTGAAGAGCAGGAAAGTACTAATCTCTGTGCCTGTCTCATCTCTGAGGGCCTTTATTACTCAGACTGAAAGTTGCATGTGTTTATAGTTCTGTGCAAAGTTTTGGTAATGGTCCTTGTCTTAGAAGCACAATGTAAAGAGCTCAGGTTTGTGGGCACCTAGTTCCCTTTTTTGCTAGACCACTAACCAGGAGTTCTGCAGTAGTAGTAGTTTCCTGCATTATTACCAAATAGGAGAACAGCCCTATGAACTCATAGTGTTATCCTTTCTTGATATTGTAATAAAACACTGAAGCAGACTTTCATACCTAATCATACAAAGTTTTACTCTTAAGTGTCTACTGTAGTTGCTTTCTCCAAACTGTTGTCATCATTCTGGTCTCATTTTTTTACTGTATCTTAATTTGATAAGTGTATATTGATTGGTGTAATTTCTTATTCTAGGCACAGGTTGATAGCTTTGCATTCTGTTCTTTCAACTCAAGATCAAGCAGCTGCATTTACAATACCTCCTCTTGGTATTAGAAAGGTATGATATACTTAGGCAAAGCTCACCACTGAAAGGAGAAACTTTCTGTGGGTGCAACTCTGAATTGTTCTAAAATCAGATCATATGGAATTACACAGCAACCAGTTGTTCTTGGAATGGTCTTGCTGCAGAGAAACAGTTCTAATTCATTACTGTGTAACAGATAGAAGCTAGCATGCTGTGAAAACCTTGACAGTAATCAGACAATTTTTTAAAGCTGCTATTTTTCTAAGAGCTTCTTTGATTGTTGCTTTCCTGTATTTTAATTACTGTTAACCAGTAACTATAGCTTTTATCTAGGAAAATAGTATTTCTCTTACTGCCAAACTATTAATTAAAAGTGACCGATTTTGGCAGGTACTTGCTAGTAACTTCAACAGATTATAAAACAAAAAGGGAATGCAAAACTCCCACTTGTCTTTCGATTCCTCGGTAGTTGGGGAAGACTAAACCATTTTCCAAGTCATGTAGGTTTTAATACTTTGTCAGATTATGTAATGAAACTCTTCTGGGTAAAAAACTTTAACCAAACTTATTCTATAATACTGATTAAAAGGATGAAAACTGTTAGACAGACATTCCATAAGACTTTTATTTACTTTATGTTACTACTTTTCAGATTGTTTTGGCAACCAATATAGCAGAGACGGGTATTACAATACCAGATGTTGTCTTTGTAATTGATACTGGGAGAACAAAAGAAAATAGGTGAGAGCTTGATTTTCGTCTGTCATACTGTGATTACTGTAAATATTTGGAGGCTAGTACTGCAAGAATTTTTTAGTATCCTTATTAAACTACAGTTCTGGACAAAAAATGTGCTGAGCTCATTGAACAGCTTACGGTTTAGGTACAAGTTTGGCATGAATCTTTAGATTTTCAGATGGTGTGAAGAACAATGAGGGGAGTTGTTTGTAGATATGGAGAATCATGATTAAGTATTGGTTTAAAAAAAGGAGATCCTTTTTATATTATCTCAGTTTTTGGAAGTTATTTTTTGCCCATTTTAAATATGTAAAGCCCTACAGAATGTGTTAGAACAATTCTGAATTGCCAAGGAGATGAAATAATACCGTAGCTCTTTTATTTTCCAATGTTTACATTTTCCTTAGTGAGTTGTATCCAGGGTGCTATGATGTACAGTTTCTCCCAGGTATGCTTAGTATTCAAAATTAAATACAATATTTTCAGATAAATACTGTTCAGGTATGTTATCAATATGCTGGTATTTAAGTTAAGTATACATCAAAACTTTAATTCTGAAATCTGAATGGGCACTTGCTTTACAATTTTTAAGGTATCACGAAAGTAGTCAGATGAGTTCCCTGGAGGAGACCTTTGTTAGTAAAGCTAGTGCTCTGCAGCGACAAGGAAGAGCTGGGCGTGTTAGGGATGGATTCTGCTTCCGAATGTACACAAGAGACAGGTATTGTAACTTAGCAAGATTTTGTAGATCACATAAATATCTTTATCTTTTTTTTCCTGTGCAAAATGAAGAAGTCTTGTTGAAATTCACTTTAATTACTACAAACTGGAAAGATTAAACTGTAAAAAACAATATGAATATCATATGAATGAAGTGTTACAATAGTCTTTGCGTTTCACAATTTTTAAAAAAGTTAATTTTATTCTTAGTAACTCCATAATGGAAGTGTTTTGAAAAAAAAGTCAAAGGAAAAGCACAGCACCAAGGAATTGTAGAAGATCAGGTTTTAACATCATATAGCGCCTGGCATCAGATATACTCAAACCTTACTTCCTGATGTTTGAATTCATCAGACAAATCTGTGGGTTTCTGAAGTGGTATCTGTATGGATAACAGGAGGGGAAAATATCAAATTGTACAGCACTGCAGAATTAGTTTCTGTTACTGCAGTGCAATAGCCTTTTTCCTGCTTGTCTGAAAGTCTGAAGCAACTTTCAGCTGAGAAACAGTTAAGGTAAAATTATTTTGAAATAACCAACAAAATATGCATTTTAGCCACATGAAAGACTTCTAGTTTGAGAGCTATGCATTTGAAGAATTTATTTTGAAAATCGGGGTCTTAGTGCCTTTCCCTGCGTTTCTGTAAAACTCTTGCTTTCCAAGCTACCATGCACATCTTAATTCAAAGGGTTTACCTGTTTAATGCACAGTTTACCTGTGCATTAAAACATGTGCCACTGCAACCCCCTGCCCCTCAAAAGAACATCTGCAAAGAATGAGCATGTGAAACCTGAGTTTATAAATTGGATTCAAAGATTAACTTGAATATCTGTAATTCTGTGTTTTTACGATGTTGTAGGTTTGAAAGTTTCATGGAATATTCTGTTCCAGAAATATTGCGTGTGCCTTTGGAGGAATTATGCCTTCATATTATGGTATGGCTTTGGTTTTAGAATTACTGATCATCTTAGCTAAAAATATTACATGTACCTTTGGAGGAATTACACCTTCATAGTTTCGTTTGGTTTTGGAATTACTCACCTTGTTAGCTAAAAGGGTTTGCTAAGACAGCCCTTATCCAGTGTAGTTAGTGGGGCTTCTCCCACCAGGGCCCAATACCTCTGTTTTGGAAAATCCAGAGCATGCTGCTGAGTGAGAATAGCATACTACAGTATTCCAGTTTACCTCAGAATGACAATTCAAACTTAGTTACATAGCATTCTGTCGTGGTTTAGCGGCAGCTCAGCCCCACACAGCCGCTCGCTCACTCCCCCACCGGCAGATGGGGGAGAGAATCAGAAGGGTAACGCTCGTGGGTTAGGATAAGAACAGTTTAATAATTAAAATTAAAAGAAACAACAGTAGAAATGCAATGTAAAGGAGAACAATGAGAGGCGCAAAGCCCCGGGGGAGGGGGGAAGGGAGGGGAGAGGGGGAACGAACCGCCGAAACAAACCGCACGCGCCGCAGCCGCTCACCGAGCGCCGACGCGACGGCGCGCTGCTCCCGCGCTGCCACTGCCCCCCCTCAATATACTGGTCACGGTGTCACGTGGTACGGAATGAATCTGCCATTGGCCAGTCGGGGTCAGCCGCCCCCACCACGGCCCTGCCCCTCCCAGCCCCCCCCCGCCACGCGGCAGAGCGCGGGAAGCTGGAAAGGCAGCCGACCCCCACAGTGAGGAGAATTAACCCCTTCTCAGCCAAAACCAGCACACATTCAAACTGATCTCTGCATAAGGAAGGAATTCCATTCCTTCTATTCCCATCCTGAATGAGTAAGATATACCCAGGAAAACTAGCAACCTTACAAGTTAGTGCCAGGTTGAGCTGCATCTCGTTCAGGTTTGAGAGTCTCCAGCTCATCTGTGACCACTGGCGGCACGCTTCTCTGATGAGTGGTTGTGCCAAATGAAGTCCTTCAAAACAATGAAGTTTTGTTAACCTAATGTGGGATGCACCTGTGTTTTGGGAACCAAAAGGCTCGTTTAGAGGGGAGGGAATATGGACTTCTGATTGCAAGAACAGCTTTCCAGTTTCCTTTGTAGCTACTATATGAGTTTGTTATATATTTCAATATAAAAATCTGTTATGCCCATTTACTCCACAGAAATGCAATCTTGGCTCTCCTGAAGATTTCCTTTCCAGAGCATTAGACCCACCACAGCAGCAAGTAATTGGTAATGCAATGAACCTCTTGAGGAAGATTGGGGCTTGTCTGTTAAATGAACCCAAGCTGACTCCATTGGGCCAGCACCTTGCAGCCCTTCCTGTCAATGTAAAGATTGGCAAAATGCTTATATTTGGTGCTATATTTGGCTGCTTGGATCCTGTGGTGAGTAAAAACCAACCAACCAAAATATATATCTAAATTTTTTTAAAAAGTTACAAAAATAGTTAACTCTCTACAATTAATCTGATTTCTTGCAACATGGTATTTTGAAATGATGATGCAAGAAGTGAAAATGTTTATTTTATGGTGAGGACAGCTGGACATCATGGAGAGGAACAATCTAAGTGTTCCTTACAGTTGGGCTTGATGATCTTAAAGGTCTTTTCCAACCTAAATGATTCTATAATTCTAGACGCCTAGGTACTATTCACAAGGGGATAGTCAGACTTGGTTGCCAGTTCTGTCTGTTATGATCCCAGGGAGTATGACACTTACAGAAAAGGCCCTCTTACGTGTGGGTTAGACCGATCTGGATTACCCCACAGTTTGTGGGCCAAGAACATGCTAATGTAAAGCTGTTGCAAATTAAATGATGTGGTAACTTATTGTATGAATACTGTGGCATAGTTTACACTTTCACCTAATCCATTTAATTTACTGTGAATTAGGAGGAAGCAAAGGTATGTTAGTTGCTGAAAACTGAAAGTTAAAATTCTTTATTCTCTCAGTACCTCCTGCTAATGTGCTTTAACCTAACTGAGTTGTTTAATACGAGCTTTACTGTATTATATCGGGTATTGTTCTGTCATTTGACAACATATTTAATGTCAGTTTTGAGATTTAATAATTTTTGTCATTGTATATAAGGCACTTTGTAAACTATGTCTTTAATGTAAATTATGAATTCTATATAGGAAGTTCTTATGGTGATAAGTTTTCCTTGAGACTTAGTAGAAGATGAAATATCATTAAATGTTACTGTAAAACAAAATTTAAAGCTATTTGTATGATAAACCTGTAAGCTTATAATAAAGTACTCTTAGATTACGTGTACCTTATTAATTGCAGGCAACTCTGGCTGCTGTTATGACAGAAAAATCCCCATTTACTACACCAATTGGTCGAAAAGATGAAGCAGATCTTGCAAAATCATCTCTAGCAATGGCAGTTTCAGACCATATAACAATCTACAACGCTTATCTTGGGTAAATTATAATTCTCCTGTCCTTATAGCTAGGTGCAGATGATGCTTAAGTAATGTAGTTCTGTAAAGAATCCTTAATAAGTATCTCCTCTTGAATTGCTTGCGCCTGGAGTTTTTCTCTTCAGAATAACAGTAGATTGCCAAATACTGTAACACAAAAGCATAGCTTGCTTAGTGCCTTAGCCTTTGACTATGCTTGTACACATACAGAGGTATACTGTGGCTGTTTATCCTAGTGTTTAAGGGATTTTGTTTGCTGTTTGTGGTATGCTGACCTGGCTATTTTGTATTTGAGAAAGTACAAATTTCTATATTATAAAATGACATACATATTTTTTTTCTTTTTAGGATATTATCACTAAGTCTCAAAAACCACACCTGAATTTGTTTCAACTGTCAAGACAGACAGAAGTGTGTAATTTTTGAGAGCAAATTACCTTTTATTTTTGTTAGTGTCTGTCACATTTGTGTTACAGACATGTTCTCTGGAGTGCTTAGACCAGCAGCATTCATCTTCCATAATGCCACTTATGTCTAGATTTGAGTGGAGAATGCTGACCAAAACACAGTACTGCCATTTAACTTACTACCACTTTCATATTATTATACTCTTGTTGGGATTCTTTTTGCTGTAATAAGACGGGATTTTTTTCCTTAGGTGGAGAAGGGCTCGACAAGAAGGGGGGTATCGTGCTGAAATGACTTATTGCAGAAGGAATTTCCTTAACAGGACTTCACTGTTAACTCTGGAGGTAAACAAAAAATTATGCTCTGCACTCAAAAGTTATTTGTTAAAATTTCCCTACAGAAATGTTATGCTGTTTTAAAGAGGTGATATATTGCAGTTACTATTTAGAAAAGACAAAAACAAGTGGAATGCTTAGTGGCTGATGAAATGCACACCCTCAGTCAAAGTAGCTGTGTCTGCATTTGAGTTTCGATCTGCACACTTTGGTATACATCTTTGCAGTCACTGCCATTGGAGAAGCTAATCTTTACTTCCACCAGAGAATCAAAACTTATGAATTAAAATACTTTTAGACTGTCTTATTTTTGATATCAAAGAACAGGTCTGTTAACAGATATTTTGAAAGATGATCCACAAACTTATGTAAATGACCTTTTATTTTTGGTAAGAAGATGTTTTAATTGGTCTTTCCTACTCAGGTTTAGGTGACTGAGCTCTCTTAAGCAGAAGTGGATCTTTGACACAAATAGATGTTTTTTTATTTTAACTATAGGTGAGAGATTTAGTATTTGCAGTATATATAGTACCATATATCTAATCCTACACACCAGATAAGGGTTTTCTCATAGAAACACAGAATTCCGAAGTGGTTGCAGAAAATACAAATGTTTTTTCTAGTTCCCCCTGGAGATCATGAGTATTTGGGATGGAGTGTCATTACCTGCTGATGGTGTGGAGTATGTACCTTTTCAAATTCAGAGTTTTACTTATACCCTACTAATTTCAGGATGTGAAGCAAGAACTCATAAGGGTGGTCAGAGCAGCAGGGTTCACAGCACCTACAACGCAATATGGAAGGGATGGAAATGGAGCTGCAGAGTCCCTTTCTCTCCATGAAATAGCTCTTCTTAAAGCTGTGTTGACTGCAGGGCTGTATGACAACGTAGGAAAAATAATATATACAAAGTCTGTGGATATTACAGAGAAGCTGGCTTGCATGGTAGAAACTCCTCAGGGTAAAGCACAAGTGCATCCCTCCTCTGTAAATCGAGACTTACAGACATATGGATGGCTCCTTTACCAGGAGAAGGTAAGTGAAAATAGTGAATGTAGCTGATAGTTTGTGTAAAGCTGAAGTTACACCTCTGATATTAAATAACATGCACGAGTGTAAAGTATGTCTTGTTCATCTTTAGAGTCTTTGGTATCTAATGATCCTGAAGTCCATAAAAATGAGTCAGCTGAGTGCTGAAGAAGGAGAAGTTAAGGCTGAACATCATGAACAAATCTGTTCATGGTGAAACTGGTAGCTGTAGATGAAAGTGCCTTTCTGTGTGACATTAATATTAGTAGTATCATTGCCTTTTTTAATACAGTGCTGTTGATTTTAATGTGATCGCTTTAAAAGGTAATATGTAGTAGTAACAGTTCAAAGTGTGCTTTTTCTTTTTTACTGTTCGAAGCGGACTCTACAGTTTCGAAACTTGGTACAGGCCTTGCATATCCCCAGTAAGAACTTAAAATGAAGTAGCCAGTTCTGTAATTGACTGCTGAACTTCTGAAGTGAATTGCATTTTTTTTCCTGTCACTTAAGTTTTCCTCTTCACAACTGAAAAATTTGTCAGCTATTTGCTAAATTCAAGTGTTTATATTTAATTACACTTCTGGTACAACAGGAATTGTTGACAGCAGTTGCTTAATGGCCAACTTTAGAGACACAGGAAGTTACATTAGACTTCTTAATGCATATGGAGTGAGAGTAGGTTTTTTGGAGAGCTGAAACTGTTTGCTGCCCCCAAGAACCTTAGTTTAAAGGCAACACAGCAGCTAAGGTAGGCAAGTTAGTCCATGAACAGTGGAACAAACAAAGCCTGCACTTCTGTGTGAAGACGTACTCTTTCTGTTTACCTTCCTCCCACTACAACTCCTTGCCCCATCCCATTCTGTCTTTATCTGTGAGAGGCTCCAAGGCCAGAAGTAGCATATGCTGAGCCCCATAGTTTACGCTGTGTATGTGTCTATAGATGTGCCCACATTTATGCATGTATGCACATGCATATGTGGATATAGATAGACTGACAAACCAGCTGCTAAGAATGTAACAGGAGAATTTTACCTGCCTTGTACTTCAGTAAGTTTATTAATTTTGACATCTCTTTTCTGAACAGCACTAGGTTAGCATTATCCTTCTGTTTTAATTTTAACAAATAACTCCTGTCTTTAGCTAATTTCCTCGTAGTGTATAAGCCTGTCGCTTACTTAGAGGTGATGTATTTTATGTGGTCTAGGGCAGACAAATTGCTGTTGGTTGTTCTGTGTACAATGACTTGTGCTGATTGGATCTTAAAAGGAAAACAATGGGGTTTTGCTTTTAAAAGTAGCAATCAAATTTGGTGTAATAGATTTTATGATGTGGATTGGGGATTTTTGTTGTTGGTTTTAATGCTTGTGTTTGTTTATATGCAGGTGAGGTACACTAAGGTGTATTTGAGAGAGACTACTTTAATATCCCCTTTTCCCATTTTGCTTTTTGGTGGGGATATAGAAGTCCAGCATCGGGAGCGTCTCCTGACAGTTGATGGCTGGATCCATTTTCAGGTGTGTTGGAGTGATGAAGGCAAGATGGAAGAAGGAAGGAGAGAATTAAAGGAAATTATGGGAAAGTTTATATACACGTAATGGCACCCTAGCAATCACACTCAGAAGAATAGGCATGTAGTATGCAGCTTGTAACAAATCAGTTCCCTCTCTCTTCATGAAAAAGGTTGTTCTTTCAGAAAAGGTATTGGAAATGATACAATGATACAGACTAAACCTTGGTTTATAAAGCTGGTACTGAAAGCAATTCTATATTACCCTTTCCTACAATCTTATAAGTATGTATTTCTCTTTAAAATACTATTTATTTTGTTTTATAGCCCAACAGAATTATTTGGGAAAGAAAAAAGTCCAAATGGAAAATACCTGTTTGCTTGGGTTTGAGGTGTTTGGCGTTTTTTCTTTCCATGTAAAAAAGTTTTATTTGGTGTTGCAGTTTAACCCCAGTCAGCAACCAAGCACCACGCAGCCACTTGCTCATTCCCCTGCCCCAGTGGGATGGGGGAGAGAATTGGAAGGCTTTTATGAGAAAACTTGTCAGTTGAGATGAAGACAGGTAAATACATAAAGCCGTGCACACAAGCAAAGCAAAACAAAGAATTCCTTCACTGCTTCCCATGGGCAGGCAGGTGTTCAGCCATCTCCAGGAAAGCAGGGCTCCATCCTGTGTAACAGTTACTTGGGAGGACAAATGCCATCACTCCAAAGGTCCCCCCTTTCCTTCTTCCCCCAGCCTTATATGCTGAGCATGATGCCATATCGTATGGAATGTCCCTTTGGCCAGCAGGGGTCAGCTGTCCCGGCTGTGTGTCCTCCCAGCTTCTTCTGCACCCCCAACCTGCTCACTAGTGGAGTAGGGTGAGGAGCAGAAAAGACCTTGAGTCTGTAAGCACTGCTCAGCCGTAACGAAAACATCCCTGTATTATCAGGAATGTTTTCATCACAAATCCCAAACATAGCCCACACTAGCTGCTGTAAAGATAATTCTGACCCAGCTGAAACCAGCACATATGGGAATGGGAAAACAGTGTATTTTCTTAGCCTATTTTTGCATGCAAAATTAAAAGTGACATGTCAAAATCCTCTGTAAATTCTGTTAAATGGCAAACATTAGCTTTTGCTAGCCTGCCAGCTACTTGGTTACAGTTTCCTGTGCTCCTGTCAGCCCTGTGTTACAGTCAAGGAAGACCGTAAGCTACAAAACATTTTCGTTTTCTACGCTCCACAGATGAAAGCAAGCAACCACCTAATTGAATTCACTGGTTTTCATGAATATGAAATTTTAAAAACCAGCTCCCTTGTGGGTTTGTTGGAGAATTTTTTGTGTTCCCTATGTGGCTACAGGTTGTGCAGTTACTGGGCCAATTACATGTTGTAGTGTATCTCAGAATTTCTGTTTTTCTACTGAGATGCTAAGCAGAATATGTTGCATTTTGTGCTTTTCCCATAATAGCTTCTCATTGTACCACAGGCAGTATATAAATGAAATGAAGATTGGAATAGGGAGGGAGGGTTAAAATGAAAGATTCCTGGAAAAAGCTTCAGCTTTATATATCCAAATTCCTAGCAAGATTTAGGAGAGGTTCGTGATTGCTTTCTCAGGAGGCCAGGCAGACCTCCTGAAAGGGAAATGTGTAGATATTTTTTTTCAGGTATAAAGTAATTTGTACTTTTGTACCTTGGAAAAAAGCAATTAGAGTAAGTAGGGTATTGGTAAATTAATAATTTCACCATATGCTGGTTGTTCATGATACCTGTGGGAACATATTCCAAGTTACCCTTCTGAGCTGCTGGTTTTTAGCCTGTGATGCTACAAACAATGGGTTCTTAAGGATAAGAGGGCACAACGTAAGTCATCAGTATGCTATCCATATGCTTAAAATTATTTATATGCATCATGTTTGCAGGAATCTTGTTATAAACTTCTGTTCATAGGTAAGGTAATCTTTTAGTCTATACTTTGGTATAAAATGTCTGAGTAATGCAAATGTTTGCCTTCTCTGTTCTTTATAGGCTCCTGTAAAGATAGCAGTAATTTTCAAACAGCTGAGAGTTCTCATTGAGTCTGTTTTAAAGAAGAAGCTAGAAAATCCTAAAATGTCACTTGAAGGTAACTTTGTTACTGTATTGCTGACATTACTATTTGTTAAGTGAACCTTGTGGCAAATCTGAGGAAGCATTAGTCCACTACATCCTCACCCCGTAGGGTTAGTGTGACTTGAGTGTCATTCCATTATCTTGTGAGACATCCAAAAAGTCATTACTAATCCTAAGTATATTATGTGACTCACCCCAGATGCATGAAGATCTACACAACTGCTGTTTTAAAGATATCTGTTATAACAACATTCAAGGTAGTGGTAGTAATGGTGAGGTATGCATCTCAAAACAGAAGTAAGATTGTTTGTGATGAACCTCAGGCATGGGTGAATTTTAAGTGTCATGCAAGTTGGCTCGCAGTTTAGGTTAATGATGGAGAATGGCATGTTGGCTGCCAAAGGAAGGGGTAGAGGAGCACATTTTAAACTTTAAACATTGGATATTCAGAAGAATATTGTATATCGGGAGGAAGAAGAGGAGTTTCCGTATACTAGTGTATTGTAGTTCACCTGTCACTTTCTCAGTGTCTTTTATGAAATACTGAAATGGCCAGTACCAGCTCATTTTATAAACTTTCTCATGATGTCCTGTGGACACACTGATTGCCATTTTACTTTGCAAATGGGAATCACTGGTCTTGCTTTAGACTCTGGCATAGCCTAAAACATTAAGACTTTAAGCTGCAGAGAGCTGGACTTGTCTTCTGATTTTCTTGGGGTTTGGGAATCAATTTTTAAGCTCACTCTTTTTCACTCACTGTGTTTGTTTTCTTTCCTAGATGACAAGATCTTACACATCATCAAAGAACTGATAAAAACAGAGAATGGTAACTGAAACCAGAATTCAGCAACAAGCCAGAGCTTCAGTGAATGTCAGGGGAAATATGCACTCCAACGTTAATTGAAAGTATTTAAATGCTTAATGTGGTTCATACTATCCATGATGTAGAAAGACTGCATGATTTTGCATAGAATTTACCTTTCTCTATATTATCATTTTTAAAGATGAATATGTTTTAATATGTTTAGCCTTTACAATACTTTTGGTGCCATTTGTCTGACTGTATGAATGATGGAAGGAGTTTCTTTTCAATATAAAAATGGCTGTGCCAGTTTCTCTTTTTTTTTGTTTAATGTTCTAATCATACCATCACTGGTGGTGCAGACTGTAGTAATGATTGAAGATTGGGTCCTGAATCTCAGTTGAGTAGAATTCAGTTAGATGTGTGCAAATAGAAGACGGACATTTCTTACCTGGGTTTCCTAAGTGGTAATTTTTTTTAATCTATGAATTTACAGTATTTAAGCAATACGTCTTGTAGATGTCTTCATTCTTCTGTATGGTTTACATTAAGAAGTTGCTTTATAAGGAGATAGTTTGGACTGCTGTGATCAGGTACTCAGCTAGACAAGTGTACTGACCAGCAGCCCCTGCCCACCCTCTGCCTTTCTCGCACTTGTCCCTCCCTATTCACCCTGATCCTTGTCTCTCCCTGCTACTGTAGTAAGTTTTGCTGTCACTTTCATATGTTGTGTTGCACTGTCTTGCAAGCCCCCTCAAGTGATCATCATGAGGGTCATGTTTTTGCCCTTTATTGGTCGAAGGGCAAGTTGACCCTCTTCAAGGCTATACCAGAGCAGTTCCTTCAATGGCTCATCAATCAGTGGCTGAAGCCTTCTGGTCTTCATTATTCTCTCTTACCTCCTCAATGTTTGTGTGTTGATGTGTTCCTTTTGCTTTTATACTGAATACTCCTTACATTCTACCTATCCACACCATACAATTACAAAGTGAAATTTTAGATCACCAACTCAGCTTTCAAGAATAAGGAATTTGGAGGGGCAGAGGCTGCCGTTAAACAATTACAGTCAAGTAGGAACTCTGTACTTTTTTTTCATCTGAAAAATACAGATTTCATACAGCACAGGTTAATAGTGTACTGAATAAAATGCATGAAAATGCAACATACATGGAGCTATCCAGTTAGATTATCATAGCTGAACTGGTACTGCTGCATTAAGAGAAACATAAGCTGAAAGTAAACCAGCTTGTGCATGTTACTTTACACTCAATTCTGGAAGAGGCAAGTTCTCCTAATAGTATTTTGCTAGGAACTCTGAGGGAAAAGTAATGACATCTATTATATTTTTATGAATTGTTATTAAACTAGTGGTAGTCCTGGTTTCCTAGAAGATCCAGGAGGTATTTTTGGGTTGGGTTTGGTTTGGTTTTAATTCCGAAGTATACAACACATACGCAAGGAAGCATTTTAACAGAGAAATTTTGATCTTAAGACCTCAGTGTTGCACTCTGTATTCCCAGACACGTTGTTCTTTTCTGTCAGAGACATAGAAATAAAAACTTGCAAACTACATCCCTTGAAGATATAAACATTTTTTAACAATTTCCTAGATTTTGTTCTGGTTAAGTATATCTACACCTAAAAAGCTCCTGTTTCTTTTGGATTTGAATTTTGCATATCAGTTGTTGGTTTAAATGGCTAAATCCTAATGACAGTGTTAATTGTCCCTGAGTTCTTCCCCCTTATTTAACTGTGATGGAATAGAGAGCTTTTGTTTCATTTATGTATGGTAATGTTGAAATTTAGAGGCATTCTTTGTGTTCCTCTAGCATGCCCTGCTTTTTAGTTTTTAAAGAAATAGCTTATTTCAGTTGTTTTTAAGGGGATATATTGTAATAACTAGGTAATTATACACTCTCCTGAGTGAATAAAGTTTTCTGCAAAACAAATGAAGCAGGTCATGCTTCATTACAAATAAGCACAGTTATTTTTAAGATAAAACAAATACTACAATGGCTTTCTGCTTCTGCAGCATACATGAGCAATTTCTGTGCCTGTGCTTTTCTGGGTGGATGCACTTTTTTCTTCCATTTATTTAATAAATACTTCTGCTAACACCTTTGTGTTACTTTTCTCAACACGTTTGTCAGCCACAAGACCGGTATTGATGGCTCTTTCTCACCATAGTCACAACAGGGCTCTTCAGGGTGTACTTCTTTTGAAAGGCAGCATGTCCCACTAGTCTCTATCCTCTCCTTGGAGAGGATTTCCTGATCCTGCCATTCAAACTGCAGAATTCCCACCGCCTCCTCTCTTGTGCTGCTGGGGTTGTAGACTGAAGCTCACGTTTCCTTTCCCATTGACATCTTCCCCATCGCTTGACCGAGGAGAGGTTTTTGTTTTCCTTCTGCAAGTCCTTCCTCATCTACAGCGGACTGGATCAATGAATTGTACAACCAAATCATATCCAATAAATTAGTCATGTCTGGCCTCAGCTCTGGTTCTGTAAACCAGGGGTCATAGTGCAGAAACATCTTGATTCCTCTCCATTTAGCTGCCTAAAACAGTGCTCCGTTACATAAACAGTCTATGGATGGAACTGGAACTGAGACCCAAACCATCCAGAGAGCTCCAGTGTTCCCAGTATCTCCACTGTTATATTTGTGCTCTATTTCCCAGTGACTTCAAATGAAAGTAATACTTATACAGAGGAATCTGTAGCAGTTAAAGTTCACTGGGTTCTGAGTTAAAATGCTAGGAGCTGGAAAGGCAGTTACTTTAGTAGTAGCAAAATGGAAGATGCAGCAACTTCAGCTGGCTCAGTTTGGGCTCTGCCACAACTGGTTTTCATAGAATCACAGGATGGTTTGTGTTGGAAGGTGCCTTTAAAGGTCATCTAGGCCACCCCCACTGTGGTGGGCAGGGACACCTTCCACTAGACCAGGTTGGTCAAAGCCCCATCCAGCCTGGCCTTGAATGCTTCCAGGGATGCGGCATCCACAGCTTCTCTGGAAACCTGTTCCAGTGCCTCACCACCCTCACAGTGAAGAGTTTCTTCCTTATGTCTAGGATCACAGAATCATAGGATGTCCTGAGCTGGACGGGACCCACAAGGATCATCAAGTCCAGCTCCTGTCCCTGCACAGGACAACCCCAAATTCACATTATGTCTCTGAAGGTGTTGTCCAAACGATTCTTGAGTATCATCAGGCTTGGTGCCGTGACTGCCTCCCTGGGGAGCGTGTTCCAGTGCTCCACCATCCTCTGGGTGAAGAACCTTTCCCTAATACCCAACCTAAACCTCCCCTGGCAGATCTTCCTGCCATCCCCTCGGGTCCCGTCATCGGTCCCCAGAGAGAAGAGATCAGCGCCTGCCCCTCCTCCTCCCCTTGTGAGGAAGCTGCAGACCGCGATGAGGTCTGGCCTCAGTCTCCTCCAGGTTGAACAAACCAAGTGACTTCAGCAGCTCCTTTGGACCTGCTCCAACAGGCCCATGTCTTTCCTATGCTGAGGGCCCCAGAGCTGGATGCAGCACTGCAGGTGGGGTCTCACCAGAGAGGAGCAGAGGGGCAGAATCACAACCCTCAGCCTGCTGGCCACCTATTTTTGATGCAGCCAGGATACGGTTGGCTTTCTGGGCTGCAAGAACACACTGCCAGCTCATCTCCAGCTTTCCATCCACCGGTACCCCCAGGTCTTTCTCTGCAGGGCTGCTCTCAATCCCTTAATTCCCCAGCCTATAGTGATAGTGGGGATTGCCCCGACCCATGTGCAGGACCTTGCACTTGGCCTTCTGGAACTACATGAGGGTCGCACAGGCCCACCTCTCCAGCTTGCCCAGGTCCCTCTGGATGCCATCCCTTCCCTCCAGCAAGTCAAACACACCACTCAGCCTAGTGTAATTTGCAAACTTGCGGAGGGTGGCCTCAATCCCACTGTCCGTGTCGCCGAAAAAGAGGCGAAACAGCACGAGTCCCAGCACCGATACGGCGCTTGTGCTCAGTTTGCTCTCCGTGCACTGCCGGAGGGAGGGACAGTTCTCGGCGCCGGTCTCTGAAGCCGCAGCCTCCCCGGCGAGCCACCGCGGCCGCCCTGCCCAGTGAGAAGGCCTTCCAGTCGCCTCTTTACCGCGGTGGAAAGTGCCGAGACAGCGCTGGGCTCCTTGCAAACTCGGTTCCAGTTTGGCCCGGCCGCGGACTTCGTTTTGGAGACGGCGCTGCGGGCGGGGCGGGGCGGCGATGGCACCGGGGCGGGGTGGCACCGGACCCACCCCGTCCCACAAAAATCCGCCGCCACGACCAG
The DNA here is from genome assembly GCF_949628215.1 of Phalacrocorax aristotelis. NCBI lineage: Eukaryota > Metazoa > Chordata > Aves > Suliformes > Phalacrocoracidae > Phalacrocorax > Phalacrocorax aristotelis. The sequence goes on from NC_134311.1 coordinate 62,843,198, forward strand.
GCGCGGAGTCGGTGCCGCCGCTCCGGCGAGGTGACGGCGACGAGAGGCGGCCCCGACACCGGCCCCGGCACCGGCCCCGGCCCCGGCCCCGGCACCGGCCCCGGCCCCGTCACCCCGCGGCGGCGGCAGAACCTCGACGGCTACCCCGGCTGCTGGTCGCAGCGCTCTGCATGGCGGCGGCGGCGCCCGACGGCACGGACAGCGATGGCGAGTCCGGAGGAGCTGCAAGTTTTCCGGGACTACGGGGAGAGCTGGTACCGCTTTCGGAAGGGGCTGGAGAGCCGTTTCCAGCCGCGGGAGCCGCTCGCCCAGCAGCCGCAGGTGGGAGCAGAGGGGGCGGCGGGATGGGCTGCGGGCGGGGGTACCCGGTCCGGGACCGCTTGACCACCCGCTCCCGGTGCTGCAGGTGACGGCGGAGGCACGCTGCAAGCTGGTCAGCTGGCTCATTCCCGTATACCGGCACTTCGGTATCTCATTCGAAGCGCTCTGTTTGGCCGTCAATATCATCGATCGCTTCCTTTCTACCACGCCGATCGCCGCCGACTGCTTTCAGCTGCTTGGAGTAACGGCGCTTCTCATAGCGTGCAAGCAGGTAGGGCAGCGCCCGGGTGCCTGCAGCCCCCCTCGGCCTCCGGAACGGCTCCGGCGCCGGCTCAGCCCCGGCCCCAGCCCCAGCCGGGTTCTGCGCCCCGTCCCCTTTCCCTGTTCCCCCGGCTGCGGCTTCCCCAGCTGCTGTGTCCCCCCTCGCAGGTGGAGGTGCATCCTCCCAGCATGAAAGAATTGCTGACCTTGTGCTGCAACGCGTTCAGTCGTCACCAGCTTCGCAACTTGGAATGCCTCGTTTTGCGCCGCCTGGGCTTCGAGCTCGCAGCGCCTACCGTCAGCTTCTTTCTAGAGCATTTCAGTCAGCTGCGGCTGGAGGCGCGAGGTGCCGATGCTGGAGAAGCTGCAGACGCCCGCAGCCTGGCTGGAGGCATGGCGGAGCTCAGCCTGGCCGACTACGCCTTCGTCAAGTATGCCCCGTCCTTGTTGGCCGCCGGCAGCCTAGGGCTGGCAGATTGCCTGCTGCGCCACCGCCGTCCCCTGGACCTGAGGATCAGTGGCTACCCGCAGTGGCTCCTGAGGCACTGTATGACTCACCTCCGTCTCCTGGTGTCTCTGAACGGGCAGTCGCTACACCTCCTTCTTCCCCCAGAGGTGATCCAGAAATGTCGGTGTTTGTGGAGCAGCCGCTAGGCAGAGGCAAGAAGACGCACGCGGGCGATCGGCCCCAGTCCTGGCAGCCGACCTGACCCCGCGGCGCTGATGCGGGGCCCCTTCATCGCACCGCCGGTCGGTTTCACGGGTTATGTTACCTTCTGCACACCGCTATATTGTACACTAGAGCTATATCTTTCAACTGTTTTTTTCCTGAAGTCTATTTAAATAATATAGAGAGTATAAACTAGTCTTCTGTTAATCCGATAACTGTCCGAAAAAAAACGACTGAAGGGCCGAGTGAACGTTGAATAAACACTTTTACACTTCTCACCTGTACTCGTTTGTTGGCTGGGGGTGTGCATACGCGGCCGGGGGAGGAAACGCGTTGGCACAGAATGAGTTCAGTCCAACACGAGAAAATCATGCCTGGCGGTGTGGTTCACCCTTTCAAACTGACACTCTTGGTCATGGCTCGGGGCGGGGAGAGAAGAAAATAGAGGCACTGACCCAAGTGCGGGAAAACAAAACGTTAAATGATAGAAGAGCTGGTTAATATTTTTCCCGCAGCTCTGTAATCCAGGTGCGTACTCCTAAACAAGTTGGCACTCAAGCAGGGAGAAGATTTAAAGGAAGAAACCAGCCATGATGTTGTAAAATACTTCATTTTCTCCATTTTATTCCCTTTGTACCTGTGCACAGAAGAGATGCTGAAGGAGCATATACGCGTCTAACCTTGCCCCGGGGTGTGGGGGGTGCTGGCCTTTTGGGGCAGCAGGCAACGGGTGCGCCGCACGCCGGTCTGCACTCCGATCCGAGCCTGGCTTCAGGTCTACAGGAAAATCGAGCAAAACGTATCCAAACTGCTGCGGCAGAAAACACCTGCGAGCCCATCACCAGAGGCTCGGGGTCGGGTTATCCTCCGGGGGCCCCCTCGGTGACTTCTGCTGGGCTCGGCGAAGCAGCGGTGCGGGCACCCTCTCCCGCTGCGGGGCTCGGTAAAGTCGAGATGCCGCGGGCTGGTTAGTTTTTTTTCCCTGCCCCCACTTTATGCTTCCAGCGCTGACGGCCCCAGCATATAATACTTGTCCCTGTAAAAGGTAGCCCAGTCACCGAGTTGACGCCCACACGCGGCCCGGCGGGGACCCGGGACGGGACAGGACGGGACGACGGACGGGGACAGCGAGGTGCTGGCGGAGGGGTGGGGGGGCGGCCGGGGCGGAGGGGACTTGGCAGCGCCTCTCCTCGGGTTTCGCTCCGGGGCAGCCCCATGGGCCCGCCCTGGCTCCGCGGGCGCGGGGAAGAGCTCCGCGGGCGCGGGAGGCGTCGGCGAGGCCCGGGAAGGCGGCGGGAGGTTTCCGCGCCCCGGTGGAGGGAAGGCGGGAGGGCAGCCCCCGGCCCCTGCCCGCGGGGCGGCGCCGAACGGGGCGCGGGACGGAGGGCGCCCGCCGATGCCGGTGTCGCAGCAGCAGCATGGAGCAGGGCGGCCGCCGCCGGGCCTTCGGCAGCATCTGCCCCAACAGGGTCCAGGGTCCGCCCGCCCGCCTCACCAAGAAGCCGGCCCGGCCAAGTCGGGAGGAGGCGGGGACCCCCCCGGCCACTGCCAGCCCCCATGCGCCCCCACCCCGCCCGCGCCGCTCCGCCGCCCCGCCGGCCCCTGCCGCCCCCGCCCTCGGTGAGTCTGTCCGCGGCGGAGAGCCCTGACCCCCCGGCAGTGTCCCCCTCCCCGTGCCTCCCTCCGCGCTCCCCACGGTGCCCCGGCCCTGCATCCCCTAGGCGTAACATCCCACCATACCCTCCACCGTGTCCCACCTGGCCACGTCCCCCTCTCCGTGGTCCTCGCTGTATTCCCCCCCGCCCGTCCCGGTGTCGTCGTACTCCCCCCCCCTCCCCGCTTCCCCGCTCTCCATCCCCCCGGCCGTGCCCCTCCAGGATGCCCCCGGCAGTGCTTCCTACCTCTCCGTGCCCCCCTGGCTATGCCCGTGTCTGCCCGGGCTCCTCACCGCTGCCTCTCGCTGTCCCCAGTGCTCACCACCATCGACTGGCAGGATTTGGCAGCCTGTGCCCCCACCCTTCCCATCACCCCAGCCGGCCCTGTGACCCTGCAGCAGGTAACCCCCTGGCTGGGGCCAGCTTGGCCGCCCCTGGCACAGGGCACCCACAGGAGTGGCCCCTCCAGCCGATGGGTGCTGGCAGCCCCCCAGCCTCGGGCTTCACACCTCTGTAATGGGCAGAGCGGAGGACAGCGTCTTGTCCCACGTGATAGACGGGTTAGTGGCAAGGGCAGGGGAGGGAACAGGCACCCGGGGGTGCCGGGGCTGTGGGAAGGTGCTGAGTACAGGCAGCACTCGGTGTCGGAGTGCTGTGGGCAGTCGCGAGCAGCACAGCCACGTCTGAGCCGTGCACCCTGCTCACTGGCACGTTTCCTTCACTCCTCTCAGGGTCCCTGCTTCCAAGATGTACCGGAGTTTGATTTCCAAGAGTTCAGAGATGCCGTCGATTATTTTATATCTGGCAAGTACATATTTTTCTTCACCTGAGCCAAACACACCTGCATATGTACACCAGCAGTCATGTTGTGTTCAGTCTCCTCTTTTTTTGCTTTCTTTTTGGGTTTTTTGGATGCCTTCTCACTGCATGCTCATCCTGCCCTGGGACAGTCTGTGAGGCAGTGCGTCTCTGCACACCCCTTTAAAAGGACCTGGGCTGGCACCGAGCTTTCCCCCGTGGGAGATAGAAATTAAATCCAAACAGGTTTGGGGAGCACAGCTACCGCAGTAGAATAAAAGCATGTCGGGAAATACCGGAGGGATTCTCAGAACCGGGGTGGTGTGCTGGGGTTGGTGGAAGAGAGGATGCGAAAACCTCCTCTGGCTTAACGCCTGTGGCTATTCCCTCCAGATGCATCCACCTCAGCGCCACCGCCGTTGGACTGCACCGACTTTGATTTCTCACTTGGCGAGGAGGTGGCCTTCGGCCCCCGCACCCCGCAGCTGGAGAGCAGCAGGCTTGTGCAGACGCCCCCGCAGCGCCTGCCCTCCCCCGAGCCCTGCTGGGGGCAGCTGGTGGACCAGTACCAGAAAGCGCTGGGAGATAGTCCTGAGGCAAACAGCCAGGTCGGGACCCCCAAGCCCTCCCTAAGGGCCTGCGCTGGGTTTCTCTCCCTCGCATCGCGCTGCGGTGGCGGCGTGCCCCTGGTGTGCAGCATCCCCCGGCCCCGGGGCAGTGGGGCTGTCCCTGCCGCCCTGTCCCGACTTGTCCTTTGCAGTTGCAGACGACCCTCACGCAGAGGCAGGTAAAGCTGTCGACGCCGCACGAGAGCACCGTGCAGCTGAAGGAGCTGGCGACCCAGGCCAGGCAGCTGGCCGCTGTCCTTGAGGTGAGCGCGGCCGCCTGGCCCGGCCCGGCCGGTCCCGGGGGGCGGCGGGGGTGCTGCGGGTCAGGGTGCGGGGTAAGGCGGGCCAGCACGGGGTGGGACAGGGCCGTGGGGGGTGACGAGGTGTGGGGCGGGATAGGGCAGGGTGGGGCTGGGCAGAGCGGTGGGGCTGGGCAGAGCGGGTGGGCTGGTGTGGCGTGCGGTAAAGCAGTGAGGGACGGAGTAGGGCAGTGGGGGACAGCGTGGCAGGGTAGGGCTGGTGCGGGGTGGGACAGGGTGGGGCAGGGCTGTGCGGAGCGGTGCGGGGCCGCGCGGTGCGGCGCAGCCGCTGAGGTCCCGCTCTCTCTCCCCGGCAGACGATGACGCTCCCGCAGTGCGCCGACGGGGCAGCCATTCCTCCTCCTCTTCATCCTTCACCACCTCGACCCGGTCCGGCCGGGACCTGGGGAGGGTGCGTGCAGTCGGAGCCGCGGGAGTCGGTGGCGGGCGTGGACGCCATGCTGCGGGAGGTGTCGGAGAAGTGCCACGCTGCCCTGCGGACTCTGAGGGGCAGCGGGGGGGGGACCCCTGGGGGGATCCCGGGAGGCAGCCCGGTGGGGAGCCCCACGGCCAAACGCCCGCGGCCGGCCCCACGCCTGCACGGCGCCTTCCATGGTCTGCGCACCGTGCGCGACGTCCCGCGACCGGGCGGCGGGAGGCTGGAGGCGGGCGGCAGCCTGCGGATGGCCCTGGGGGAGGAAGGCCGCATGCGAACCCTGTCCTTCCCCCAGGGCAACGCCTTCACCCTCCGCACCGCCGGCGGTGGGTACCGCTTCCGCTGGGTGCCGCGCTGAGACCTCACGCACGCCCGCGACCCCGGCCGCGCGTGTGCCGGGCGAGGCGGAGCGGGGCCTGCCGCAGCCTCAGGCTCCTCTTTTTTCTCTTTGAAAACGGGTATTTGGGCTTGTCCTCCGCGGCCGGAGGCTGAGGAGGGGGAGGCAGAAGAGCGGCGGGGCCGCGGCTGGCCGGCGGCTTCACCCGCAGCCTTCGGTCGGCAGCTCGCCCTCACTGTCTGCCGATGAGCGTACCGCGCGTAGCGGCTGAACGGAGATCTGCCGGGTTTTGCCCGTAGATTTTACCTAGCCGAGCGGAAGTCTGTAGCTGACCGGGTCGTGACTGCAGGCGGCCGGTATGAACGGGGACGGAGCGTCCCAAGTGGTTTGAACACGAGACACTTTCCCCACCACGGAATTTTACATCCGCGATGCTTACAAATTACACTTGGCGTCGTTCGTGTGTGCAACCGTAGGTGTATATTTGCACTCATTGTGGTGATTAAATAGTGCTTAAAATTGCCGTTTATTTGTACTGATTTAATCTAAACGCGGTGTTTTGCATCAGGCGTGCACATTTGCTTTCATTAGAGCAAAGATGACAGAAAGCTGAGCATCTACACCAAGTTTACTCTGCTTGGTGTGCTCAGGCAGCAAATTTTAGAATAAAACACGCTGCTGTTAACATTCAGTGATACTATCTCAAGTAAAGAGGAGCGTGAGTAACGTTTTGAATGGATACATTCCGCTTGCACCCACTGGTTTGAAAGCTGAACCGCTGGCAGCGTAAGTGAAACGGTACTTGAAGTTTATCTTGCTGTGGCGTATAATTGAATGAAGGCACTGTGCTCCAGACCAGGACGGAGATTTTCTCTCTGTGAAGTTACCAGTTTTTCTGCTTTTCAGTACTTAGATTTTCCAGCATTTTTGCATGGGTCCGTGAGCATTAACAGCTATCTGACTGCACCACACTTGTGTGGTGCTTAAGGTAACAGCACCACGTCGTCATCTCAGTATGACATGTAGTTATGTGGCTCCTAGGAGATCGCAAAGGCGGTCCTTCAGTATCTGCGGTCCTCAAGTGCCATCTGCGGTCCTTCGACATTGTGCCGCAGGCGAGGTGCTGAAGCCCTGTCTGGGATACCGAGGACTCAACTCTGCGACGACTCTAGAGGCGTTCATATTTCAGGACATGACAATTGCCACCTTGGCCAAAATGCTGCATGAAAGCTCTGGTTTGGCAGCAGACAGGAGATACAAAACCTGCCCGACTGCACTGAATTCAGTAGGGAATAAACTGGTAAAAAAAAAAAAAAAGCAGCTTGTTTAAGTATCTATGGCTCCTCCCCACATGTCTTACAAAGTTAAACACAACATATATCATGTGTACGACTTTCTAATTCTCATAAACGTATCAATTCTTCAGAAATAAAGTGACACATTTAAACTGTAGACTTCTCATAGGATGCGGCAATAAAACAATCACCCTGTTGGATTGTCACCAGTGTTGTTCTCACTGCTACTTCACACCTTTTCAGAACTACAAATACACGTTTATCCACTTTTACAGTTAACCTGCTATAGACTTTCGACTGATTACTTTTGCTCATAGTGTTTCTTTGTTAAAAGTATCCTTGATTAATTTTGAGTTGTGGTCTAAAAGTAATATGAAATGATCATACAAGTCTTTTTAAAAACTTGTTTAATTTTAGTGCCTGTTAACTGGAAAGGCTGAAGACTGGCTAATCAGACCAAGATGCTTCTCACTGAGTCTCAACAGGAGCATCACCAGACACACAGACACATAACTGGTAAAAGGAAAAGGTGTTTGGTATGCAACATGGCACATTCATAGTGCTACTCTATAAACATAGTTGCATAGTTACAGTGGTACACTATAGACATCTCCTTTACACTGTAAAGGTGTATTTTCTGTTCACACTTAGCCAAGCCATTCACTTCCATACTGGACCATCATAAAAAGTGGGCAAATCACTTGCACAGATTAAAGCAGCCCGATGACTGCTTTTGTCAACAGGAACTAAAAAGGGCTCCCAGAGCTTTTTGTCCTTCCGTCAGGCAGGGGTTGTTGGGATCCCAGGGGACACAAGCCTGGCCCCTTGGAAGCATGCTCATGCTTCATCGTTGTTCCATCAGACGCTGATGCATGGAGAGTCTGGAAGTCCACCACTAGGAAACCTCATGCTCAAACAGATCTGGCTTTATGTGTAGTGTCTGGGGCAGGATCTGCGCCACAGGGCAGAGCCCCTGGATGTGCAGGTCTGACAGGCTGAAGAACACGTTGGTCGGTGGTTTATGTTCACTGTGATTTTCTCTCCCTGGTGGTGCGTGGTCCATGCAATGGGTGAAGGGAGCTGGCCAAGCCCCCAGCAGAAATAAAATCAAGTAGATGCAATGACATTTCATGAGCCTTGCTCCTGCTCATAAGTAAGATTCCTCTGTCTTTCCCTGCCCTGCTGTTGCTGGGCCACGGGATGGATGGCTGTGGACTCGTGGTGGTGTAGAACTGCGGACAACTGTGACACTTTCAGGTGAAACAGAAAAATACCTTTTAACTTGGGGTGGGGGTGGGGTTGCCAGGGGAAGGGTTGAGTGATTATGTTTTGAATATAAGCACCTCAATTCCATGTAAGCCTTGTTCTGGGCACATGGGTTTCTCATTGGGTAAAATCTTTAGGTGTTAATCAAAAAATGACACCACCCCTCAAGGTATGGCTTGATTAGAAAGAAATACAAGAAAGCAGAGCTATCTTTTAGTAAATAGGTGCATATTAAGTCAGTAATTTAGGTCTTTTCAGGACGGCATGGGCAAAAGTGACCTGGATGGAGGTATTTAGAAATTGCATTGGGCTTTTGATGCAGAAAGCCTTTTTATCAGCCATATTGCCTGATTCCCTTGTCTAAAGGCAATACCCAAGGCTGAGTGTTGGCATGGCATTTTCCTGTGGGGATTGCCAAGGTTGTTCAATGAGTCATAAAAAGAAAATATTGCCTGTTCACGAATCTGAGCTACTGCCCATGTGCTTGTAATAGAAATGCTCTTGCTTTGGTTTTCATATCAACTTGTTCATTAACACAGGCACACATTTAGTGACATTCAGTTGGCCTGACTGCCATTTTTGAAGCAAATGGATTCCTACAGCTCCCATTCATATGAAGCTAAGACCCATGAGAAAGATGCAGCTGGTGCTCCTGTTGGTTTGCCACAGACCCTTTCGTGGCAGGTGGGCACCAAAGTGGCTTGGAAGAAGGTATTCATGTAGAGACTAGACCGTAATGTGGCTATGGCAGTCTAGCAGCAGTACTAAACTACTTCTATTGGTTTTGGCTCTTCTGATCAGTAATTACAGAGAAATGGAATTTCACTGACTTTTCTCCCCTTGTGTTCCTGAATATTTTCCTAGAGAAAATTACCCCTGTGTTTAACTTCAGGGAAAAGACAAGCATTTTGCAGTCTGTTTTATATAACAGCAGCAGCACTCTTCATCTTTTCTAAACATTGACTTACTTTTGGTCAGCAGCCATTATTTACACTTGCATTGCACAGTCTTAATGAACAACTAAAGCTAATGATGTCAAAAGAGGCTGAGTTTGCTTTGGCACAATTATTTCATAGGTGTAGCAGAAACAGTCTTAATGTCTGCCTTACACCTAGCACCTCTTCAAACTCTGATTGCAAGTGGCTGTTTATGTTCAATATTTATGTTATACTCTTCAAAAAAATACTATGAAAAAAACAAAATTAGTAAGTGTCTTCAAGGTTATTCACACATTGTGATCACTTTTGGTAAAATCTCCAGATTTCTTGCACAGGTAATGCAGTTACAATTAGAACTCACTTGTTAAAATAGGGTAGCTGGAAATTTTGAGGCTTATTCCCTTTTTCAGCCAGTAAATTGTTGTTGCAATGCCTGTGAGTGTATGTGCCAGACATCCTCCATGAAAGTCTCTCTGTCACAGGCTGACAGATGCCAAGCATACAGAAGATGGTTACATTTTGTGCTCTGATCTCTTCTATGGCAGAGGTCTCAGGTTTTCAGGCAGTGACTCCTGTATTGAATCTCATATTTCTATTCGCACAAAGATCACCTCAGCTGATGCTTTACAGTTTCAAACAGCTTTAGCCCAGGTACCAGGAATCCCCCTGAATCCCTCTGGGTGGACGGCTCTGGCTTTCTGAGGTGGGACACCGGTGGAACATTGTCTCAACAGAGAGTCTCCACACTCCGGAGGAATTGCTGGGAATTCTCAATTCCGGTTGACCACACTTGCATACATTTAATGCAAATAACAATTATAAGGCTCTCTTCTGTAACCTTGAAGAGTAGAAAGGTCCTCTCTTTTAAGCCTTTCTGTAGTGATGTGTACAGCTGGCTCGTGCCTTAAAACGCAGCCCTTTTTCAGCACTTTGCAATATGAATGATTAACAGTTTCTGCTTGGGGATTTGTGGTAACGGTTGAACTGTCCCAGACATCAGGTGAGCTCCCATCTATGATAGTACTGAGGCAGTATAGCCAGAGACCTGCTACAGACACTTTTCTCCTAATGGGATTATTATTCTTTTAAGTTGTGCTGCAATAGCACACAGAGGCCATGGCGCCCGGAATATGCACATAGTAAAAGATAGCTTGGAGACTCCTTGATTCCAAAAAGATAGATGTGATACAAAAGGGAGCATCCTATACCCTAGTTACAGTTGGGAAGCTGAGGCACAGAGGGTAACCTGATTTGGCATAGGCCACTGCATGTGTCTGTGACAAAATAAGAGGCAGGATCCTGATTTCCTGTGACCTGCTCAGGTTGCACTTCATAACCACGTATTGTCTCTTCTTTGTGCCCTGAACTCATCCTGCCTCTTGGAGGACTGCAACTAGCTGATATTGGAGTCAGGGGTATGGAGAGGCACGTGTGGGAGAGAAGTAAGAAAGGAAGCATGTTGCAAGCTAAACTGCAGGGTTTGTAGCAAATGTCTTTCTGCTGAAAAGGCTTTAGAAGTTGGTCAGGACCAGCACATTAAAAACATAATTCACATCACTGAACTCTTCCAGAAAAAGGCATTTTGTTCATGATTATGTTCAGTTGTCTAGTCAAAAATAAGTATTTATAGGGAGTCCTTTGCATTTTTGTTTTTAAATTTCTGTTGTGTTATACTCCAAATTGGTTAGCAGTGAGCTTTGGGTTCATAGCAGTGTGAATAATAAGCCGCATTATTAAAGGAATAATTTTCTGAATGAAAGATACCAAACACGTGACTTTACACTATCAGTAAAAAAATTCACAGTGTATTTTGTTTGCCAAACATCATAGAAATATTGTAAGAAAGCTTTTCCCTTTATTTCTAGGCTTTCAGTCCCTTTGAGCTAGTGATTAGGCTCAAACAGCCTACTCTGCCACCTCCTTGGTCATCTCATCGTGTTGTGTCCTTACACCAGGGCCCAGAACAGACCCAGAACTGGTGGGTTTAGACACTATAACCCCACATTCAGCTTCTGCCCCCTCCCTCCAAATCTTACAACCCTATCGTCGTGGTAGAGCCAAGAGTTGTGAAAAAAAGCCACCCCAAAACCCAAACAAAAAAAAAACAAAGGAGGGAAATGAAAAAATTAATGAGATATCTGCAAACTGTAAAGCTTTCTAGTGTTTTCAGTATGGATTATATAGTGTTAAAACTGAGGCAGTGTACAATTATAATGTAATTTTGAGCCCCTGAAGTTTAGTGCTCGGTTCGAAATTATTAAATACAATGACATTTCTAATTCTTCACAAAACACAGAAAAAAATCCTTTTAAATTTGAATAAAACTCAGAGCAGGTATAATCAAGATCTGTAGTGAAGTATTTGTTTTACACTAAATATTTGCCATGAGTAGAATTTCCTGTGAGCAATGGATTCAACATCCTCAAAATTAAATCCTTTTGCTTCTCATTTTAGGGTTTTGGGTTAAAGCCAAAATCAACACCTACAAGAAGAACTATGATCCTGCAGAAAGTATTTATAAATACTATGCTGTTACTTTTGTATGGACTCTTGATTTAGGAAGAAAAAAGTTGAGCATATGAATAAGTCGTCAAAAAAAAAAAAAGCTGGTTGAAACGTTTCTTTTTGTAAATGCCTAGAACTAGAAGGGTTATCACCATTTATATTTATTTGTTTAGCAGGTGCTCTGACACATCGCAGTCTCTGTATGCCTGATTACTTTTCACTGGAGGTTATTCAAACAATTCTACTTTGAGTCATAACTCCTCGGGGAATTTTTTTTTTTCCTTTGCAGATGCTCAGTTGTCTACTACTCTGGCAACAGATACAACATGAATTAGCAAATTTACTCTCTGTGATACATCTTCTTTTAGCTCAGGTGGAGTGGACATGGGAAACTGAAGTCACTTTCCACTACTGTCACAATACTTCGAGTGGTTGCAATAGATGACCGGGCTGTAGTTTCATGTGGTCAAAGATCTGTTAAGGTATACTAATAATCATTAAGTTTATTGTCCTGGTTTCAGCTCAGGTCAAAGGGACTGTGACTTCTAGATGTGTCCATGTGGGAGCAGGACATCCTGAAGCATCTGTGGCTGTGTATAAGCCCATGCCAGAGCAGGTATACCTCAAAGCATCTGTGGCCTTGGTTATGGCTGTGCCATAGCAGGTATACCTCTGAGGCAATTGTGGCCCAAGGTTAAATCCATCTTGGAGAAGGTACATCTCGAAGTGTCTGTGGCTGTAGATAAGTCCATGCTGCAGCAGGTACACCTTGAAGCATCAGTGGCTCTGTATGGGGTCATGCCAGAGCACCTCAAAGTGCGTGGCCATGGATAAGCCCACAATGGAGCAGGCTTACTTCTGGAGGGACTGCAGCCATGGGACAAAGCCATGTTGGAGCAGGCTTTGCAGGGACTGCAGCCATCGGCAAGGCCGTGTTGGAGCGGGTTTACTTCTGGAGGGACTGCAGCCATGGGCAAGGCCATGCTGGAGCAGGTATAGCTCTGAAAGCATTGAGGCCTATGCGGAAGGCCTCGCTGGAACAGGAGCACCTCAAAGTGATTGCGGCTCTGGATAAGTCTATGCTGCAGCAGGTGTGTCCCTGGAGAGACTGTGGCTCCTGGGTAAGGCTCCACTTGGAGCAGGTACAAGCCTAAAGGACTACAGTCTGTGGATAAGTCCAAGCCAGAGCAGGGGCAAGGGGAGGAGGTCATTACAATGTTAAATCTGATGGTCTGATCCAAATGGACCAGGGGTGGAGATTGTAATGGAAATACCTTTAAATTGTTGTAACCTGTGATTTGAGCTGCATGTTATAAGAATTACTACAGCAGGAACCACCCAAGCCAATGGAGGACAAGCCTTTCAAGAAGCAGTGCAAGTGCAGCAGTGACCCGAACTGAGCTGGCTTTGGTGCCCAGTGACTCCACGCAACACCCCACCTCTCCTGTCCTAAGTGACCATAACAAAAGATAGAGCCCAAAGCCATGGACTAAATTATATCTGTATATTTTATCAAAGGATGGAAGGAGGGGGTGTGTGTGGAGGTTAATGAAGTTGTACTGGATAGTGTGGAAACTGAGCATGATGTAAACGGTATGGAATAAGGGATGGATACTGTCCTGGTTTCAGCTGGGATAGAGTTAAATTTCTTCGTAGTAGCTAGTATGGGGCTGTGTTTTGGATTTTTGCTGGAAACAGCAGTGATAATGTGGAGATGTTTTAGTTGTTGCTAAGTATCACTTACACAGGTCAAGGACTTTTTCAGCTCCCTGTCCTCTGCCGAGTGGACAAGAAGCTGGGAGGGGAGACAGCCAGGACAGCTGACTCAAACTGGCCAAAGGGATATTCCATACCATATGACGTCATGCTCAGTATATAAAGCTGGGGAAGAAGGAAGGGGCGGACCTTTGGAGTGATGGCGTTTGTCTTCCCAAGTAACCGTTACACGTGATGGAGCCCTGCTTCCCTGGAGATGGCTGAACACCTGCCTGCCCATGGAAAGTAGTGAACAAATTCCTTGTTTTGCTTTGCTTGTGTGCACAGCTTTTGCTTTCCCTATTAAACTGTCTTTATCTCAACCCATGAGTTGCCTCACTTTTACTCTTCCAATTCTCTCCCTGTCCCACCAGGGGGGGAGTGAGCAAGTGGCTGCGTGGTGCTTGGTTGCTGAATGGGGCTAAACCACAACATTTATGTAAGGTGATTTTTTTTACTGTAGGAAAATATATTTAACATGTTAATTCTAAACCTCAGTACAAAAGCATTCTTTACAACTTATTCAACAGTATACAGCTGTTTAAATAAAGCAATAAAAAATTATGTTACAGCCCTAAACTCTTTCCATGTTAATGAAAGGTTTAGCCAGATTAACCTGTTTATTGTACCAAAGACACACCTCAGTGTATTGTTACTCTATTTTCAGTCAGTGTTTATAACACAGACCCTGAGAGCTTATGAATGCATTTGAACAAGTGTCCAACAAAGGACGGACACTCAATCAAATTTATGAAGTTCAAATTGCAGCTTCTGGCATGTGTGGAGTTATCAAATAGGTAAAGGTCACCTCACTTGTGTATGGTTTTCTTCCTGGATGAAATATAAGCACTTCCAAAATGCAAATAAAGACTGGACTCAACCACCGAATTGCTCTATTCTGTTTTGATTTGTACTACCAAAATTGTGCAAAATTAAAAACATGAAAACTTCAAAAGCATGGGCTTTGTCTCTGTCAGGGGATAAAAATGTTAGAAAAATGAGTCATTCACAGCCTCACCCATGTACAGGTGCTCCCTTCTGTACCTTAGACTGGGCTCCAGCCCTGGGATCAGCCAGATTACAAACTGCCCTTCAAGGTCCATGGGCATGTTGGCAAAACCTTAAAAACTGCCCCCACTGTACATATGGTATCTGGCCCTATATTTATGACTTTAGTCTTATTTACCACAAGTTGAAAATGATTCAGCTTGACCAGAAAACAACCATGCTCTGCTGACTTTGGCTCCAGCCTATTGAAGCATGTGGAGGAAGTGGTGGGTCCTTATTCACTGATACACGGTAGTTTATCTGCATGAATGTCTAATTTGCACCAGTAGAATATCAGGAATAGCTAAAGTGGACTCTGCTTTGGCCCCTCTGATGTCTCCTCTCTTTCGCTCTGTGGGATACCTATCTGGGGAAGACAGGCATCTGTGCAGGTGGTGGCACTTCAAAAACCCTTCATTGACAGTATTCAGCTGTATAAGGACTACAGCAACATTATCACTTTAGTCCAGATGAAGAATGTGTGTTTGAAGCACGTCTCATGCTTGATCCCATCTTCCCCACCTTGGTTTTGTATTGCACAGTAGTCTCGAAGCTTGTCAGCTGGATTACAGATGAAATGAAACCAAAGACGCCCACCAGGAGCTCATCTACTTTACCTCAACTGCTAATGGCCATTTAGTCCAGACGCCTGGACTAGAGCTGGTTCTCTGTTACTCTTGCCTTAAGCAAGTACAGTGTGGACCCTGGATCTTAGCATCAGCTGTTTCACTTACCAGGTCCACTCCTGCCACTCCTCACTCCTTACTTCTGCAGACACAGCTAAGGCCACTGTATGCAACCTGGAGCATGTCTTGTAGAAGACTGGGGAATCTCATATATTGTATGTAACCTCTACTGGTCATAGTAGTACAGTTGTGACAGCAAAACATGGTCATAGCACTGGTGATGTATCTCTGGAAATTCTCAAACAATATCAGAACATGTTTTACGAGTGAAAGTAACATAATACATGAGCGACAGAACTCACTGTAGTGTATGAAGCTGCAAAGAACTGGAAAATGGAGATGCACCTCAGCCAGTCTGAACATTTGTGCAGACCTTCCATCTCTTCTGGATACACACACACACGTAACCCAACAAGCAAGCGAACACATTGCTCTGACCAACTTTAATGAAATAAACAAAGGCCACCAAACAGATATTAGACCTGATTTTTGCCACTAACTAGGGGATCCATCTAGAAAGGAACTAGAAATGGGTTTTAGTCCTGAATTTTGTCTGCTTGTTGGCCTAAGTCCTCACCCATCTCTTATTAGAGAAGGAGCCTTTGTCATAAACATGTGAAACTCTATCAGCATCTACAGACTTGCCTATGTTGTTCTTCCAGAACAACGAGTAAGGTTTTCTGTTTCACAGAGATGCTGCTTCTTCCAAGCCTTAAGCAATGGAAAATATGGAAACAGTTAGTGAAACAAACAAATATTAGGGGTGTCAGATGCTTTTGAAAACTGCCCCATAGTCTAATCAAATCACTTAATTTAAACAAAACACAAAACAAATCACAAAGCAAATATACCTGTGTAACCAAGGGGGCATTTTACTAGCATCCAGTACAGTGCAAATTAGCAAGTAGGTCATAATTTCAAGATAATGAATGTTTGTCAATTATGTTTACATTTCAGTAAATGCACAAGGGCTAGATGTAGAAGTGATTTTGACAGCAAGGAAAAGTTCTTCAGTGAGAATCAAGAGTGACACAAACTAGGATGTGGAGAAAACTATTGAGGGATGTCCACTGGCTTTTAATGCTCATATTAAAGATTTTTCAATAAGAAAATATTAAAATTGTGGAACAAAAAATAAGTAGCAAAGAGAGATGACACACAAACAAGAAATATAATAGTAGTCAAGGTAAAAAACGTGAAGGCAGAAGTTAGAGGCAAATCAGAAGGCAATCAGTAGCACACGGTTATATTTCCACTATGGTAAATAGAGGCAGTATCTGCTCACAACTGCTTTCACTAATCCACTGGGAAAGAGACCTGATCGTAGCAATCCCTGCTCCAAAACACAACCACATACCTGACAACCAGTGTCCAAGTGTCAACGTTACACGGGGAGGTAAAAACCCAGTGGAGGTTGAGGCATTGCAATGTCTCTGTTTGGGATGCAGGACTCCTGGACCCACTTCTTTGTGGGGAAGTGCTTTAACCATGAGGTTAAATCCTGTCTAAGAGGTAGACAGTGGAAAGCTGAACCAACTTTGGCTTTGCTAAAACAGGTTATAGCAGGTCTTTCTCAGGTTTTGCAGGAAAGTGCTGGAAGAGACCCCAGGGAAGGGTCTTGATCCTTCATCTTGTGTATTTAGAGGTAGCTGTTTCAAGGTGGGTGCTGTGGTGCTGTGGCAGCCTCCCTGCGCTTAACGCACCATTCAGGCAACTTAGCATGGAGGTTTTCTTGGCTTTGTGTCTACTCCGAGATGCCCTTCTTTCTCCCTGCTCTGGCTCCGTGTTGGCAATCT
Source organism: Phalacrocorax aristotelis (assembly GCF_949628215.1). Taxonomy (NCBI): domain Eukaryota; kingdom Metazoa; phylum Chordata; class Aves; order Suliformes; family Phalacrocoracidae; genus Phalacrocorax; species Phalacrocorax aristotelis. The sequence continues at coordinate 62,859,871 of NC_134311.1, forward strand.
AAACGTGTACTCAGCAAGGGGCAGAAAGTCAAGCACTGGCCCCACCTGTGCTCCGCGCTGGCAAGAGTGGTCTGTAGCTGTTCAGCTGTATTGGTGTACTGTTCAACACTGGCAGGTCCTCCGAACAGCGTCCTGGGTCAGGTGGTGAAATGGGTGCTGCTCTAGGTGTGGGTAGAACTGCATGTGGCTGCCAGTGTATGGAGCTACCTCTTCTCTTCAGGCTCTAGATTCCTTTCTCAGAGTGGAAGGGTATTACCAAAACACTGCACTTGACCTATACAATTGTCTCTATTCCTGTTTTTTTGCCAAAGGCATGTATCCAGACCTGGCATCCAGTGCCAATGTGTGTGGTTGCATCCTTCCCTGACTTACAGGTGTCTAAGCCATTTACTGAGGCCTGTCCCAGCTCTCATGGACAACAGACAAGCTGCTGCTGGGGCATATATGGGAGTACTCTGGCCTGAGGTCTATAAACTCTAGTACATCCACTTAAACCTAGGTATGTAAATTGGCCTAGTGACTTTAGCAGGACCGCTTTACTTAGGCCGAGTCATACAATATACGTGATGGCTCTGCCGGTGTGGTTTTTGTGGTAAGGTGTGGATCTCACGGGATTTGAGGATATGTTAGTTAATTATTTGAATAGGAAGGTTTAAGAGAAGGGAGTTGTTTTTTTTTTTTAAGTGATGTTCTAGAGATCATGACTTTACTGTTTTGTATTTCAGTACTTTGTTGCTGTAAGAAGTAGCAATCATGAGGAATGCAATAAAAGGAATTATACCACTTAAAGAAAAATGCTCACCTTGCTCAAAATCAGCAGATTAGTTCTCTAGTTCAAGTGTTGGAACTTCTAACTTTAAATGAATCCTGAAAAGAGTTCATAGAACTATTTATTAATACTGACTGATGCTGAATGCCTGAAAAGTTTACGTGACTGCAAAGAGTTTTGTCTTGAAGGCAGTCTATATTGTTATGCTCTAATGGGCCTTTACTGTCTGTGCATCAGCAAAGAAGTGGTTTTCTAATTTCCTTACTGAGGTGGATGTTAGGTGGAAATGAACAGACAAAGGAGGTTTCCTGACACATTTCAGTTTGGCTTCCTACAGTTGTTTGCATCCTTGGGACATTTTGCATCTTTTTTTGTGGTGAGAGGTAAAGACTGCTGCAAAGTCACTATTTAACCTGTGACACACCACTGCTCATCTTTCTAAAAGCCTTGATTAAGTTCCTTTTTCTTTTAGGAAACTCCTACCTGTTGCTTCCTTCGCAGCTGGTTGGTTTTCTAGGGAAGGCTGCATAGCTGATAAAAGGTACGTACCCACCACCTCTGCAGAGTATTCTTCAGAAATCTAATTAGAGCTATCAAATATGCATTCACATTACCATAGCAAAGGGCAAAATGTACTCTAGGTTGTTCTGGGTTGTGCAGTGCAGAGTAAGTACACTTCAAGAAAATGAAGGGGAAAGGAAGAGATGAGGCTAAAAAGAACAGGTGAATCTCTTACTTGGGGTTCTTTGTGTGAAAGGTGTTACTAATAAAACAGCTACATATATATTTACTGATAAATATATATTGTTTGATCTCATAGTCTCCAACATAGCTCCATTTGTATGTATGTTCATATTGTGTTCCCCTCTTTTCTTTTGTTATCAAGTTTGTATCTCCTGGTGAAATTCAAAGTCTGCTTTGCCTCAGTAGGTCTTTGAGTGGGCTCAGGAATCCAGTGGTTCCAAGATCTTTGCAGGACTGGAGACTTACACTGCCTCTGAGAGGAGCTGGAATGGACTTGTATCTGCTCTGAGGGGAGAGAATTTCACATACAGTGGATGGACAGACATGACTTGACCTATACCTGTACCCTGAATAACAAAAAAGGGTTTTAGAAGTTTAAACAGGTGGAAGAGTTGAAATAGATGAACATCTACTATAGAGTTAGGTACAAACTGCGTATCTTCAACCATTAAGTTCTTAAAGTGATTAACTAAGAACACAGTCTTAGGATATGAATTAACCTATGTTATCTAGAAAATGCATAACTAAGCCACTGAGTTCAGGATGTCAACAGTGAGCGATGTTATCTGATTGTAACTACTGACCTGTTTTCAAAGAATGTAGTACCAAACTGAAAAAAAAAACCCACAAAGATACATTTTAATTGAAAACTTGGCTTATAGGTTCAACTATATTGAAAATATAGTCTGACCTGATTCCCTGAATATTAGTTTTTTGAAGTGAAACAAGAAACTTGTTTCCATGGGAAATAGAGATGCAACAGAATTTCAGGAACTCACATCTGATGGAGCTGAACCTGTCAGCAATTACTTGATTTGAAATGTATTTCCAAAGACAGATGACAACTGCTTTTTAAGGTGTACGTTTAATTGGTCTTATCCAGGAAAGAATGTTAGAAACCTTGCCCAGTCTCCGAGACCACCTGAGAGGAATAATCTACAACAGGTGCCTGAAGCCTTGGATATAGTTACAATTAATAATTATTCAAAGCCATACCTTTTTGCATAACTTAGTTTTACAATAACTTATAGAGGTTTGGTACTAGCAATGTAGTAATAAGTACCATGCTAACAAGAGAAGTTGCTAGAGAAGCTCTGGAAAGAACCACATCTGAGTGGCATTTTAGCAGTTTGTTAATCCAGACTCTCGGGATTCCAGGATGAAATATTATTTAGGCACACAGTTGGCAGCTGGCAACAAACCCAGAGGTTCTGTTGTTGCTTTGGAGTTTGGCCAAGGTAAACAAAATGTAGTTGTATGTTGTGTGCAGTCCCCAGAGCCAGCATGGGACTCCAGCATGTTGGAAGCCTTAATTGAGACAGTCTTTGTAGCAGTCGCATGCTGAAACGGATTCTTAATATGAGTACACACTGAAGAGAGAAACTAGCAGGACAGCTCTTGATCTGCCCACTGAACAGCAAAAATGGGCAATTACTATAGTTTACCGCTGAAGAAATGGATTGTGAGTTGTGTTGTTCTATGAAAGCTGAAGGTCACATTAAAACTGACAATGCTGGGAGTCAACAGTAACATGAAAAGTCATATAATTTATTGAAATGTAGCTATCCCCTGACACATTTGTTTTCTTGTGTTCTTTTTCCTTTTGTTTTAAAACCAATAAAAATCTTTCTCAAGCCAAAAACTGACAGCTGGCACAAATTCCTGCCTGAGTGAGAGATCTTGAGTCTACTTATGCATGCTTGCCAACCAGGCTCACCATTATTGCTAAATTTAATGTTGGAAATAAAAGAAATATAAGTACTGGGGAAGGTGTGGTACAAATGGACAAGAGCTAGAAAAATATAAATATGGTACTCCATCTTTCATGTGTCATTCTATCCAGATAATGCAGCCTACCTGTGGCAAGAGAATGCAGCAACATAAGGAACAGGTTCAGGGTCTTTTTGTTTTCCTCCTTGTTTGCGCAGGAGATGTAATTTTGCTTAATGTTTGAGGTGTTGAGGTTCATTTGAGGAGGAACAGTGGATAGTAATTTCAGAGTTCAAGCGCCACATGTTCACAACCACTTTTACTGTGCTGGCAAAGATAAATGAGATGGGAGATGTCTGATGAGCACACTACCGGACTGGGATGTTGAGTGCTTAGCTTAAGGTAAACCCCAGCAAAGAAGCAGGAACTTTATTTCCCTCTTCGTCCTTTGAAGGACATCTTAATAACCAGTGCTTTGTACAGCTAAAATGAAGCTGTGGGTTCACTGCCAGAATATTCCAGTTGCCTGGTGAACATACTAGAGTCTAAACAGCAGTTGCTCATTACAACATAAAATGATATGAAGAGAACAGCCACAGGAATGGAGCCCCTTCACTTTCCTGATTCCTTCCTTCCCCACCCTTTCTCTGCTTTCCATTGCAGTTAGAAACACTTGAGGGTCAAAGCTCCCTTTTATAAATGGGAACTACTATCTACTACTATTGTCGGTCACTTAGAAGGTTCCCATGGTTTGCCTGGTACCACCATGAGAACCATTTCTCTAACCCACTCAGAAGCATCTGAGTACTGATATGACAGAGCACGCAACAAGATTGGGATCTTTCTGGGATACTGGCTGAAAAGCTAGAGAAAACAGTGAAGAAATACAGGAAGAAAAATGCAGATGTTTCTGTACCTCAAGATCTCACCTAATGAAGCTGGGACATAATTTTCTCCCTGGCAGAAGGTTAGAGGCCTTGATTTCCAGAAACATCGCATCAGTTTGCAACTGCAAAATGGAAACAAATTTTCATCAAAATACGTTCCGCAAGTTTTCCCACCTATTTCAAATAGAAACTCAATCCTGTGGTACATCTCATTCAGATCCCTCACACTTCCAAATGTGTAATCTTCTTCTTAACATAATTTGTTACACCTTTCTTAGTTTGTCAAACTGCATATCACAGACAGCGACTACATTCTGTCTGGAAAACTAGTTAGTGCAGTAAGCCCTCCACGTTAGGGCCCTGTGCTCCTTAGCTAGAAAGATTTCTCTAACTAGGCCTTTGGTTTAAGCAAGGTAATCCAGAAACTTACATAAAGAGCAGTATTGCTATGTCTCCCTATCACTGAAATGGAGACAACCTGTGTTCTATTGCTTTTAAGACAATTTTCTATGACCTGCTCTTGTGATCTTTCTACTTGCCAAAATTTGGTGTCAGCTAGCACCATCTCTTGTCAGCGATCATTTGGCAAGGAGCACCACCATTATCACATCCTGAGATACCTGGACACTACAGGTATTAGTGGTGCTTGTTCAGCAGTCTGCATGCAATGAATCCAACTTTTCCTGAAATGTGTTATTTCAGGCAGCGCTTAATTCTCTGACAATATTGTGAGGCTTGCTACGGATGTCCAAATCTCACCTTCAGACAATAAACTCGTATTTTATCTCGATAAATTCCAAAGTCTGATGATGAAAACAAATTAGTATTAAAAGACCTTAAGGATAATGGATGAGAAAAAAAAAAAAAAAGAGAACCTGCATGCCAGCCTTCAAGGGTGTATCAACACCTTCTGCTGTCAGCGGGAACAAGCTACACGGTTTCTATATCTAGTTTGGGATTATTTTTACAAGCTACAAAAATTCACCAAAGTTTCTAGTACGTAAGTGAAATAATTGAACAACTGGCTGCATAGGTTCCATAATAAGGAGCCTAAAATGAGTCCATGGCGAGAAAGAAATGAAAACATCTAAGATGACCTTCTTATTTCACTTTGAAGACACATCACTGAGATGCTGGAAGCATTTCAGAAGCGATACGCTTAGCAGTGGATAGCTTTTCTAAAACAAAACTCCTTTGTTTAAAATTCCACAGCAGCGAAAACACCTCCGTGAGGGACAAACCGACGTGGGAGCGTTTTGCGCCCGGATCGTGCGAAGCCACCCTCACTCCCTCCCCCAGGCAGGTTCCGAGGCGGCGGCACCCCCGGGGGGCGGTGTAGCCTTGCAGAGATGACTCAACAACCCCGGCGGGGGCAGGCAGCGGCCACCCCGGCGGAAAGACTGGCGGTCTGACGGACCCCGGGGGCGAGGCAGGGCCATTCGGCACCGGCGGCCGCCGCAGCCCCGCTGTCCCCCGCCTTCCCGCGCTCCTTTGCCGCCCGCCGCCGCTCCTTGGCGCCGCCGCGCAGTCTGGGCGCGCTGCCTCCCTCCCGCCGGCGGGACGGGACGGGACGGGCTGTGCCAGGCCGGGCCGCACCGCCCCCTGCTGCTTCCCGCCGCGGCAGCGCGCCTGTGGGCTGCTTAAAGGGCGCCGGGGAGCGGTACGGCTCTCACTAGGCGACGACTCCGACGACTCCGGCGGCACCGGCAGCTCCGGCTCCCGTGCGGTCGGAACCGGCGCCCTCTGGGCTGCCTGCTCCGGGGGCTGCCGACGGCGCCTGCCCTACCCGTCCCGCTCACCGCCTCCGGGGGCCCGCGGGGACCCAGCCCGAGGCGTCGGCGGGTTCGGCAGCCCCGGCGGAGATGGAGAAGTTATTAAAAACCGTCCAGAGGATGAGTAGGCGGGATGCGGATTTGCTACGGGTAATGGTTCCCTCGGGGTATGTGGGGGGCTGCGCTGCCTGGGGAGGGGGCGGCCTGGCAGGCACCTCTCCGCCTGGTCTGCCTTCTCTTCGGGGCCGCGGGTCCCAGCGAAGCCTTGCCAGCAGCAGGGCAGGTTGGAGGGTGGTTTAGGATGAAGGAACTGTGAGCCACGAGTTTGTGAACTGTTGCGCCGCAGTGTTTCCGTCAAGGAGAACGTTATGTGAAGTCTTGGAAAAGACCTGAAGCGGAACAGAGAGCAAAGCCCACCTGAAGCGGAACAGAGAGCAAAGCCCACCGTAAGGGGCTCAGGTAAGGGCGGGCAGAGACGTGCACGCCTCTCTGTGTGCACTGCACTAAAGAGTTACTCTATGTTTCTAGGTGAGGGAGAGAAAGAAACTGTCCAAAATAAGTGATTGTGGAAAAAGAAGGTGGTTCCCTCCCCTTTTTTTCTTTTGTTTTCCTACTAATCCTTATCACACTTTCTTAACTGTAGCATCTGAAATGTCAGAAAAGCACAAGTTACAGTAAAATGACATCTGTTGAGGCAAGAGATCGAAACCACCTGTGGGCTTCTCTCCTTCGGTGCTAGAGGGGCTGCTTGCTGTTTAAAGCGAAAGTTACTTAGCCTGATTGAAGGGGTTGTATGGATTTACAGAGCTGTCTTTCTATTGTCACTGCAATCTGACTTGTCCACATTTAGAAGGTGGTAAAGATAAAAGGGACAACAAAGAACTTGCATATACAGTAGGAACCTAGGTGGAAAACCTATTAATCACCAGCAATATGTTTGACAGTAAGCAAGAGGCAAAATACAAGCAGCTTCTGCCTGAAGAAGTATCCATAGGTCTCAAAACCTGGTGAGACTGCAATATGCAGATGGGTGGAGTGGGAGGTGAAGGTGTAAAAGGAACTGGCCATACTGAAAATACTGAGGCAGGAGATGAGCAGTGTGCCCTTAACGTACAATGACGGTACAGAAACGTAGCCACCAGCTTGCTGGGAATGTCGCTCCAACATAAATTTTTTATATAAGTGGCCCCATGGGAAGAGCCATGTTGTTAAAAAGAGCAATGACCGGGCTCTAGGAGAAGAAAATCTGGTTGTGGGGTGAGGGAGAACTACTGGCCAAAACTCAACAGAATGTAACAGTGAGGCAGTGCAGTTAGCGGACTGTTTCTGATGTGTCAACAGCTGCTAGCTGCACGCGGTATTGTTTCATTCAAAAGCATCGTGGAAAACTCAAGAGGTGGCTTCCTCTTGCTGTGGAATAAGCAGAAGTCAATTAGCCAATGCTTTTCTGTGGCTGCTAACAGCAGTACTCAGGCAAGTAAGTGTTTTAGTGTTTTGTTTTGTGTTGATGTTTATTTGGAGTCATTTAAGACCAGTTTTTAAGAAACAAAAGGAAGGGCTTCACATTTGGTATTCATTGACGCTTATACAAAGTGTCTAACTTGGTGGCTGCTTTCTGGCATGGCTGCAAAGGATTTTCCATTAAAATGGATGTTGTAGGTAAAATTTTACCTCCATCCAGCCTAAATCCGTAAGCTTGCATCTTGGGATTTTTATGCATCCTCCCTTACACGGCTGTAAATGGAGGTACAGTGTGGCTCGTCACACAAAGTTAAGTTGCAATATGGAGCAACCAATTATAGTTCTAACTTCAAAATAACCTAAAACTGCCTAATCTGAGTTAGACTCTGGGCTCATCTAGATTAAGGGCCAGGTTCCAACTCTGACCATAAATGGATGCCCGAGGGAGAAAAGGACTGAAGTGAGTGTGTATGATACTAATTAACTTGTGGACATAACATACTGTACTGGTGCTCCTACAACTACAGCAAGAAACTGTTTGCAACACTATACAGTTCCTTTTGGACAGTCTGGGATCTGACTCTAGTCATACTCCACATAGGCTTTATTCTACTGCTTTAATTCAGGTCTTGCTGAATCAGAAACTTATCTGCACCATTTATTTCATGACAATATTTACTTCTTGATCTTGTATGTATACCTATATGAAACTTGAACCTCAAAACAGGTAATCAATGCTGAATTTAGGCAGAGAACAAGAGATGTTTCCAGGGATATTATTTCGTGATGCATCTCGCTCTGCACGGACTCTGTGTCTGGTAGGCAGTGTACTGCTACCTGACTGCTGTATTTGAATGTAGCAGTTAGTACTGCACTGCCACCTGCTGCAGGGCTGGCTCATCGCTGTTTAAACACGGTTCCTTTGGAAAGTGCTAGGGCTCTAATTTCCAGGAATGCAGATTGTGCATCTGTGTGTGACTTGGATGGCAGTGCATGCTAAATGATTGAAATCCTGACATCAGCTAACATGCAGTTGCTATCTTTTCCACACACCTTGATCATCAAAATGGAGAGCTACTACTTTTGTATAAGGAATATTTTGGGTCCACCTGATTATTGCTGGTTATGGCTGTCAGGCTAATTTTTGGTATTATAGTGGTATCTTGTATTTCTGCTATCCACCATTATCTAAAGAACTGTGATAATTCTTGCTTCATGTAGGCTCTGGTTTTCATCTGCTTTTAGATACCAAGGTAACAGGAAGTTTATAAATACTTGAAACAGGTAAATAATTCAAAGATTTCAAACAATTTTAAGGTCTGGAAGTTTTCTTAAAGCAAAAGAAGAAGTTAAAAAATCTACAAATTTTAAAGTTTGATTTTACATTTTTTGTAATGATATTTGCCAAATATCAAGAGTGGTGTGGTTTTGTGGTTTTTTTTGGTTTTTTTTTTTGGTTTTTTTTTTTTTTTTGGGGGGGGATGTGTGTGGTGTGTGTGTAAACTGAATAATCAGATGCTGGAAATTAACTGGCTAAATGCTATATCTAAAAAATGATTACCTGTCCATTCTATAAAAAAAAAAGAGAAGTCAACCTCAGAGTTTTTCTTCTCCCCTTGCTTCTCAGAATTACTTAATTTGTAAACAACTGCACATAGCCTCACCAACCAGGAGACATGATTTGAAAAGGACATAGTGTTATACTTTGGAGGAATAAAGGCTGGAAGCACATTGATCCTTTTGATTCATGTTACAGTGGAAGCTTCTATCAAACATAGCGCCACAGGCAACAGAGCGTTACCACTATCCTCATCGTGGAACTTCAGGCACTTAGAGAATGAAAAAGAAACTCTTTGTTATTACTTGCTTGATCTGGGTGCTGCTGTATGTGCCTTGCAAAGAGAGGGTCTCCTAGGAAGAGAAATGGCGCCAATGTTTGTGAAGACCTGCAGAATTAGGGTGATCCTAGTGTTGTTATGTGGTGATTAGGTAGTGTATTGTTAGTTAGCTGTTCTTATAGCAGCAACTGACTACACTACCGCATTAGCACATCACAGCTGGGACAAGATTATGAACACTGTTATTAGAAATAACTCATTGAATCCTTAGCTGGTATGGGATCCAGTGCCTGCCTAGTTCCTCTGACTGAAAGGAGCTGTGCTGGGTTATGCAAAGTGAGTGAATGTAGGGTATAAAATAAATGTAACTGTATTTGACACACTTAGACAGCTAATCCAACTGGTTTCTAAAGAATTTACGAAATTATATAAGTATTAAGAGTTTCAGGTTCGGGCCCTGTGTCAATATGTTTCTTTTACACCATTGAATGTTTACTGGAGCCTTGACGTGTGGGCTCAGCAAACAAGTATTTTCTCATAGTACTTGAATTAACAGGGACATGTCCAATCAGTGACTGAAGTGGATTTAGAATATTTGTCTTCCCAGGCAATTCTTTGGAAAGAGGAGCTGACAGTTAGATGGTATCTGGTAGAGATAATGAGGATGTGTCAGACTTAAGGAGTGAGGGAAGCATGAGACAGGAATGAGGGAAGTGTTAGTTTGAAAGATGCAGTAGGTTATGCTCAAATGGAGTTGAAGAAACTCTTAACACTCATGGCCTGAACTCTGTTAACTTTCTTAACAGAGCAGTTTTATCTTAAATTGATGGGATAATTTAAGATTCTAATAAATAGGTTTTAATTTGTTTATAGGATTTGTAGTTTAGTATTTTTTTAATATGCTATATCCTACATAAATTGTAACTGGATATTTATACAAACATGTATTCATATTACTTTGTTGGCTTTTGACTGTAGATAAATGTGTTCTTGTATAGCAGTGTTCTAACTTCCATTTATTTATTTGCCTTTCCAGCTCTGTAGATTTGGCAGTTAAAGATGCTTTCTGCAGAAGATGGTTGTAGTGGATTGTGACCATACAGTGAAATAAGAAATTCAATGACTGTTTTCCCAGGCAAAACCTTTTTCTAGGAATCTGAAGTAAAAGTAATTCAGGAAGCAGTGAGTTAAATAATTTTGTCCACTCATTTGCTAATATCCCACGCTATCTCTGAATACCAGGAAAGAGAGTTGAGCTTAATGCTGGCATTGAGTTATTTAAGATCACAGTGTATACTGTGAATATGAGCTTTAGTGAGTGAATCACAAGCAAGGTATGCACACTCTCTTCCTAATCCCTTCCAAACCAGAAAATGATACTGCACTGTTTATCTTTCATAGGGTATTTAAAAAACTTGAGTGAAATGTCTCATATGCTGAGTGATTCTCAGGTAATACAAGGACTAAAATAGATTTTTGTCAGGTGTTCCACTGACAGCATCCAACATTTCTTTATACTTATCCTTTTTTTACTCAGTAATATGAAAAGCAGGGAGCTATAGCAGTGCCCATGAATAGACATCATGTTTTAGTCACGTACAATGTCAAGAAGAGATATCATCCACCATTTATGGGAAAAACATTGTGTCCTGCCACTTAGTTCTGCGGAATCAAGACTGCCCCCAGTGAGGGGAGAGGATCCATAGCTCACTTCACTTCCTGCTCCATCAAAGCAGCAGGGACATAAGAGGACAAAAATCACCTGACATGTTCCGTCAAATGTTCCCAAGGCTGGATCCTTGGGTACATATATGAGGAGACTGGAGTAAAACTGGAACAGGCTGCCCAGAGAGGTGGTAGATGCCCCATTCCTAAAACATTCAAGGTCAGGCTGGATGGGGGTCTGAGCAACCTGATCTAGGTGATGATGTCCCTGGTCATGGCAGGGGTGTTGGACTAGATGACCCCTAAAGGTCCCTTCCAACCCAAACCCTTCTGTGATTCTATAACGCAAACCCTTCTGTGATTCTATAACGCAAACCCTTCTGTGATTCTATAACGCAAACCCTTCTGTGATTCTATAACGCAAACCCTTCTGTGATTCTATAACCAAAACACAGGACCTGAGCATAAGAAGAGGAACTGTCTTGACCAATTGGATGCGGAATCTTGCAGGCTAATGGCAAACAGCTCAGAGGCTGGTCTAAAACACCAGCAGTAGGCTCATTTGGACTAACTAGGTTGTTACATGGCCCTTAACTGATCTCTGAAAGTTAGAGTGGCTAAAATTGTCATGCATAAGTTTTGACTTCCCTTCCAAAATGATGGTTGTCATTACTGAGGGTAACTTTGTTTAATCCTCTACATCAGTACCTCAGTCTTTTAAAAATCTTTTAGTGCCCTTATCCTTCAGAGGTTTTCTGTGAACTTCTCAATTAATGTCATAAGTGAATGAAAAAATACTTTTTTTCTTTTCAATTGCTTTTGAATTTCTCACCTTTTTAATACAGTTAAGCAGTTATCTTTATTGGAAAATGTTTTGAAGTACTTCAGGTATTTTCAGTCACTGTTAGTCTTACAAGAGAACTGCTACCAGTCCTTTTTCATATTAAAAAAACCCTGCTGAGACACTGTTTTCCCTCATTTCTATTCTCTCAGCCCTCCTTTAAGACTTGGACAGCTGGAATGAGGTTCCTTATTCCAATTCATTGTCTGCCTTCATCCAACAGATAAATCAAACCACTTGGCAAGTTGAAATAGAACAGTGGAACAGAGCTGGTAATGGGTTTGCAGTTACATGCAGAATTTGGGAAATTGCAAGGTGAAAAGAGTGGGGCTTGAGGCATGAACCTTCATCCCCTTCTACCTCTAATTGAAGATTGTTTTATTCCAGAGATGTGACGTAACTGGCTGGGGAGCACTGTCTTGGACTGTCTCAGGAAGATGTCTGTTAAGAGTACCAGGCTGTTCATTCTTTGTTGCCCCTTGGATCCTGCTGGAAGCAACCATATGTATTCACACAAGCCCTGCCGTCATCCAGGTCAGGAGACTGGGAATCCAGCAAGAGATGAGCTCACAGCTGAGGCACTGTACTGCAGCGCAAATGTATGGAGAAGGCTAAAGAGGTTAAAGGTGTTGCTGTAAACATGAAATGTAAAATTAATAAAATACAAAGCAGGCAAAGAAACGTTTTTGCAATTTTTAAATTTTTCTTTTAATAATTTTATATGTACAATTTTTTACAACTAAGTGACAGCTTCACAATTCAGTAATCTTCCTCGAGAAGAAATTGCAAAGCTGGTATCTTCAGTTGCATTTGTCTCTAAAAGCCCTGTACAATGCCTCTGGGCCCCATGTCTTTCAGTCAGGGAAATTATGTATTAATGGACTATCAAAATCTATTTGTTACTAGCTGTTGAGTGGATTCACAGTATGAATGGCTTTTTCAGAGGTCTTCTCTTTTTTTCATTATAATCTGCCTGATTAATGATGCTACTTCTGGCTTGATGCTTTCTATGGGCTCTTCAGGTCTCCAGAATTTCACAACTTTACCCTCAGGGCTGACAAGGTACTTCCAGAAATTCCATCGAGGCTCTTTCTTTGAAGAGTCTGTAAGAACGGCGTCATACCATTTTAGTGACTTACACTTGTCATTGTTTCATTACCCTGCAGTGATTCTTCAGCTACTCATGCTGGATTTACTGGGTGGTATTAATGATCTGAAAAGTGGTACGTGAATTATGCTCTCCACTTCTTTTGAAACTGTTTAAGAGTTCCTACTTTGACTACCTCAGCTTCCTAGGGAGGAGGATATGAGGGCTGCATACTCATTTTGGGAATCCCTAGTTTTATGTTGGTTTAGGGGAAGTGAAATGGGAGCAGGAAGTCACACTGGTGATGTCTTAGTTCAGCTCCTTTCATCCCATGAGGCAAAAGCTTACCTGTATCTTTGCTATCATGAATACCTGGCAAGATAATTTCTGAGATTAAGGGTCAATCAGGAAACTGTGGCTCCTAGAGGAGGCAGAAGCAGTTTGTTGGCTCTGGCTTTGTCCTTGGAGAGTCTCACAAGTTTAGAGGGAAATTGCTTTTTGAGATAAGAACTAGAAGAAAACTCCAGGAGATTTTGACTGGGGAACAGTGCTGAACTCTCCACTGATTGTTGGAAGCAATGGGTTGTATTTTGCCACTGGACTACGTTTGTAATGTTGTGACTGTCAGGGGACACCATGGCAGGCAAATGGGTTTGGTAAAGCTCATCTCGTGGAGGCTCTGGCCCAGCTAGTAATTATACCTTTGCTGAGATGTTGTATCTAGGATCAGTCTTGAAGTCACATAACCCCATCTCTGAATATTCTTCCAGTGTTCATTAACGCATATGAATAACTCAAAATAATTCAAACACATAGGAAGCTGGAGATTATTTGAGGAAAGGTGAGGCCACAAACCTTGTGCTGGCCCAACAGAATGCCTTACTGCTGTGAAAGGAAGAAGTTGTATAAAGAAAGTCCTTGGAACCATCTTTGTGCTACCACTGTGTTCTTTTTGCACTAGACTATTTGACAGTGCTGTAAAAATTGTTGCTCACAGTCACAAGGGGGTGTCGCATAAACATGTTCAACCTTCTGATTGTCAAAACAGGTACATGAAGAAAATAGGTGCTTCTTTAATTGAAGATGCACAGTAATTTCATGTGAAGTAGAGGAATGTCAGCGAAGAAAAACCTTATTTCAAAATATTTAAGTACCGGAGGATCTTTCTCCTTGTGGGTGAACAGCATGTCAAATAAGAACCGAGTGAGTGAATATGGCTGTTCTGTTTCTGTATAGGTATTAATGTCTCATACTGGTGGCACTGGTATTTAGAATCTGGATTCATCCCACCCAGCTGTTACCTATGTGCTCTAGTCTCCTCTATAATGAACTGAGAGGCACCTCCAGAGTGCATTCAGTAATTCCACTGGACGCCAGGCAACTCAGAGCAGCAATGAGGCTGTACCTGAGGTCTTTGGTGACATGCCTAAGGGAAGGTAGTAAGAAACAGCTACAGTGACAATGATGACCACTTAATTTATTCCTAAATGTTCAAGTACGTAAGAGGTATCACAGAGGATATGGCAAGAAGCAACAGACTTAAGTGCTTTCTGACAAGAGTTGCTGTGAAGAACTGGCATAGGCTGGGAGGTTTTGGAATCTCTCATACTGCAATAGTCTGGAAAAACACGTGTGGTACTTATTTGGGTAAATGTGATCCTCTCTTGGGGCAGGGAGATTGGGCTTTCTCCTACCTTATTTTCTAGTAAAAATGATGTGATAGAAAAGGGTCATGTTCTAATTATCCTTCTTTTTGTATATCAGTGTGTAGTATGGCTCAAGGCCTGGCCAAAACTCAGGAAAATTCAGAGAGGTTTTTGAAGTTGGCTTTGGGTCTGTGGGCTCTTTGGTCAACTGAAGAGAGTTTCATTTTGCTTGTGAGTATGAGGCTCTAAGTCAGTAAATGCTTGCTGTAACAGGAGTATTTGCGTGAGTGGGTTTAGCAGGCTGTGCCCTGAAGTTCACAAGACAAATTAATGCAAATCAGTGATTATATATAAATACAGTATACATAATCCTGCTTTATAATACAGTTTACATAAAGGTGGGCATATGACTGCTAAAACAGGAATCTTCTCATCTGCATTTGTTTACATAAAATCTTCCAGTAGTTTTAAGACCTCCCATAGTTACATTTTTGTCAATGAGAAAAGTTGTTTTTCAATAAAAGTCATATAATTTGACATGGGATCTTGTAAGTGGGAGTCTTTGCATTCAAGTTTGTACATCCACAGAATGGATGTTTCTAGCTGGGCTGGTTGCAGTAGTCTGTTTTTATAATCAGTGGGAGGAAATGGATGCTTTCAGGATACAACTCTTCTGACCACGTTTTTGATATCCACATTGAAACGACATGAATTGTATGCCGAGTGCCTCTCCATAGACTATGAAGACTACAATGTTTCCCAACAAACTCAGACTGGAATTTAGGGAGAATACCATGGTTACAGGCAGCTCGATATATAAAAGAAAATAGTTACCTATTAGAAATTTAAAGGCGGGCTCTGCTTCTGATCCTAGGATCTTGATTTTGTGGAAAACGGGGAAGGTTACTCCATAGTTTCCTTTGGCAAAAGATTCTATTTCCTGGCTTGAACTAGGCTCTGATTCTCCGAACTGGTTGCAGGGAAAAGCCAGCACAGTGAAGTGGGAGGGACCAAACTCTCTGTGTAGTTCTTGCAGTGCGATGTAATTTTTGTCTGTGTGCTGGCAGTAACTGGCCACGTTTACAACCAAAGTTGCCTTCAGAGAAATAAAGTTATGATAGTAAGAAAAAAACCTAGAGATTGCATAGAGATTACAATTAAGTCTTAAAATGGCATCTCCCACTACTACAATCCCTCCTGCCTGAAGGCTAAATTTAATCTGTCTGATCATAATTTCATTAAACAGATAAGGATGATAGCAACTTAAAATATTTACTTTCAGACAACCTGTTTTAAAAATCCAATAAATGGATAAACTTAAACTTACAGCATTGTTTAAATATAAACATGTAAAAAAGCAGATATTTAGGGCAGGCGCTAAAATCATATTTACTAGATCAACTTCCAGAATTGAACACAACATGCTACCATTCTTAACTAAGAGTAAAATCCACAAATTGTATAATTGGGCTATATTAATTTATGATAAAGAATGTGAAAAACTATTTTTCATGATTTATTATATCTAATACTTAATTCCTGGCGCAGACCTAGATAAAAGTTCTCCAGCCTACTCTTTGAAGAACAGGAATTTAGTGCTCATCTCTGTCAAAAATTCCCATAACCAGACCTTTTTTTAACCTACAAATTGAGACCTGTTTTTCAGTAACGATTCAAGACAAAGATACAATGAAGTTGTAACTTACTTTCCCTCTGTACTTCTCCAAGGAAACAATCCTTCCTCGTGAATCCTTGACTTCAAAAGAATAAAAATCTTTGATTTTAGGTTTAAAAAATCTGAGTTGCAGCAGGCAGAGGATGGCAGTACACAAAACCATTGACAGAAAGACAACAAAGACCCTGGCCTTGGGCACTGAGTATTTCAGTGGGTAAGTAGTTGTGAGAGACTCCATTTTTGAAATCTTTGGAGAGGAGCCTGGACAGGCCTGGAATGTGGAGGAGGAGCTGAAATATGAGACTTGCAGCTTGTACTGGAAAGAACAAGCTGCTCATTTCATCCCTGTTGCAGAAGTGGCTGTTTCATTTCACAGTGCTTCTGTGGGGCTTCAGAGCTTTTAGGTAAAATACAGAAATCTCTCTGGCTGGGGCGAATAAAAGAAATGATGGATGAGAAGTGTGTACTCATCACCTAAGGATGCTGATTCCTCCGTTTATCTGATCTGTGTGGGATACTCCAGTGTTTGTACACTGTTTTGAGAGGGGCCTCTTTTCTGGGTCTGTACGGCAGCTCTGGCAACACCCCCTTGGCTCCTCAGGTGTCCCTGGCAGAGTTGTTCAGCAGTAGGCACCTATGCTATCAGACAGACTGGGAGAAGCAATTTGGGGCCAGGTGTTTGAGTAGAAGGAGGGCAATGTGATAGAAGCCACCCAGCTTACATCTCTGTCCTGCCTGTCACACCTGCTGTGGGTACACAAGCAGCTTTGTTTGCAAAACTGAGAGCAGATGAGGCAGATAAAAACCTCCTTGTTTATAGGCTGCTGTAAGGGCAGAAAATAAAATGTTTTTCTTTTGTAATGGGAGGGGTGGCTGATGATAGAAAGTAGGTTGCTATTTTTATTGCCTCTGGCTAACTAGCAACTAGCTGTGCTGATATGAGAAGATAGAAGGCCTGCACAAGAGGAGAATGAGTTAGCTGAAAATCTCAGGTCTAAGCCAGGCAGCTCCAGTGGTGTTTTGCTGAGGCAATTGTGAAAAACACTCTGAACGTTAGAGCCACAAAAGTCTGGTGTCTTTATCTTTCTTAGTTTTATTTTATATTTTAAAGATGTTTGCCTGTTGCCCTTGGTTTCTGAAGGTACATCAACATGTAGTTGTTACAACTCAGTTAAGGAAAACACCAAAGTTTTCTCTGTCTTTTTTCATGTCTTCTCTTGCTCAGTTCTTCCCTCTTTCTTTCTGTCCATCTGCTATTCATTCTCTCCCTCTCAGCTTTTGGGATTTTGTTTTGTCCTCCTCACATTTCTGTTCTTGGGCTTTTCTAAGTTATTACCTGACTTTCAGCCCGTGTTGCTCGTCAGTCTGCTGTTTTTTCCTTCCAGTCCAAATCACCATTGAAGAGTGATTTCTGTCACGGTTGTTTTTCTTATCACTCCAATTTCTTGCTGCACCTAGAGGCTACGTTTTAAAGGATGAAAACAGAATGGGACTGTCTGAAGCTGAAACCTGTGATCTAGGGGTCTATTGCTTTTCAGTGACTTCAATAACACCTCAACTATCCTTGATTTGCATAATATCATTGTAGTATATTCAACTGTTCTCTAATACCTAAGGTGTAGACCTAGTTCATTTTGTTTACAAGACTGTACAGAGTTCCACAAAGTTTATGTAACAGAGACATCCTTGGGAAATACTGTGAAATTTCAGAATTTGTATGGGTGTTTCCTGTGATCCGAGGACATGTGAGCCTTGAGCTCAGCCTGGTAGTGAGGCTTGTGGGCATGGTGTTTTGGTGGTGGGGACAGAAAAGGTGCAGACTTTTGTGCTGAAATGAACAAAGCTGTACTCAACAAGCAAACACAGGTGACTAATGCTCACCTTGTGCAAGCTTGTGTTTGGTTTCAGAAAATCCATGCAAAACCCTGGTGTCTAAGTTACGTCTCAACAGGTTGTAGTCTGCATCTAATTTTTTTTCAGAAATAAGAAAAAAATTACAAGACTTAATGTATTATAAGTATTTCCTGGAGTACCTAATAATGATCCAGAAGCCTATTATACTTGCTGTGCTTGCTTATTGTTGTTACTTTCACTGTTTTCCCTAAAACATTGTTTTAAAACTGTCTGAAAAAGAAAATACTGTGTTCTATATTATCAAAGCTTTTACATTTAAAATTTTGATACCTTCTTATCTTTTATGTTTCTTCTCACATAAATTGCTCTGTGGATGAATTTTAAAGTAAGAAATATAAATCTGTCATTTAACCTCTATTTGCTATATGTTAATGTATTAAAAACACAAACAAAATAAAAACACAAGCAAGCCAAAGAAGTGGTGAGATTTAGAAGTCAGAAGCGAGCGAAGTTCGTCTTTGGGTGAAGGTCAGAAAACCAGCCTGCTTCCAGACAGACAACATGTGGGTTTGCCCAAATGCCCACCTCTCAGGAAAGACCAGACCCAGGATCCTACGCTGAATGTCTGAAGATGCCGTGGGTCTTTCAAAGGCCAGTGCTGTAGCCTAATGCATGAATGACACAAATCTAGTTTTCTTCTCTGCCACAGGCTTTCTGTGTGACAGCTGATTCAGGGGTACTTATCTGACCAGAAACTTTTGTTTCTTTCTATTTTTTTACCCCTCACTCTTTCTCCATGCAGGTGACTGGCTGCTGGAGTAATCCTCAGCCCATCATCCCCATGGCCTGCTGCTCTGAGGTGGGCTGAGCCCACGTCACGTGGCAGAGGAAAACTTGAAACAGCATGAAGGGACAGAATGATATTAAGCCATGACTAATTGTGGTGTTTTGTCTCCTTTCACTTGTGCAGGCCCTAGGCGCAGAAAGGACCACATACTCCAGGTTCAAGAGCTCCATTAAGAGGAAGCTGGCGGCCAGGGCTCCTGCGGCGAGCAGCCCTGTTGTCACAAGATGGCAGCAGCTGCACGCGAGAGGCTGCGCAGAGGAGCCGAACAGGGCCCGTTGTGTGACCTGTATTTGTGCCTCCGCGGGGCCTCAGTTCATCAGCACACCTGGGAAGGCTCCGGGTCAGACAGGATGCAAAGGAACATTTTTGTATAGAGGATGGCCTCGTGCAGGGACTTTTGAAATAACCTGCAGCACGGAATTAGCGTAAGGTGTGCATTGGTATCCTGCCGTGTCCCAGCTGTCAGGGGCTTTGGGTGTGGTTTTGGGTGTGCAGCAGCAGCAGTCTGTGCAGAACTTCACGGGCAGAGCAAGTGCAGGGCCAGTATCCTCTCAGCATGAGTATGCTGCTGTCATGAGAGAAAAGCTGGGCCTGAGGTTCCTGTTACCAGTGCGCAGACAGCCTAGGACAGCAGGTCATATTGAGAGCTGACATCAAGGCGGGTGAAGGGAAAGAGACCAAACAAAGTCTCATCCCCAGCCAAGCAATGTCTGCTGCAAACCAGTCTTTTTTTCCTCTGTGATGGGGGCTGTATTGGTCTGGATTTAAGTTGCACTGGGCTGTAACAGTGGATAGGGTTTGTTGCTTCACCTTTGTATCTGGAATAGTTAACAATAACTGACAGCAGAGCAGGAGAATTTATACAGGCCTTTCCCCTTCCCTTCCTTCTGCTTCTCCTTTGCCTTACACATAGCTATCACAGATCCAGCCATAACTGCAGAACTTGGACCAGTCTGCATGCCTGGGTGTGGTATAGTGTACGCTCGCTGAAGGAGAAGCTTGCCCTGTGTCATTGTTTCTCCACCAATGCGTGAGGCGTCAGGTCTTGACAAAGGGACAGAGGCCAAGGGACACTCACACTCAACTTACCTCAGGGAGAGACTTATCTGAGGGCCATTCAGAACACATCAAACTTAGAGTACTCTGATTTGGTCTGGCGAAGAGCGACGCTAGGGGAGGCTGTTTGTCAACAACAGTGGGAGCTGAGGAAGTTTAAATGAGCCTTTGAACTCACTGACCCCTTCTTCCAGCAGTGCTAGGGGAAAGCGGGGAAGGGTTTACAAGTTGCATGTACAAGAAGAGCTTCCTGGAAGATCTAGGGAACTAAACAAGGCTCAATTCTTGATTAATAATTGAAATCTTTAGCGAGCAAATAAAAGCTGCTGTTTAGTGTTCAGGATGTGTTCCGACGATGCCATGGCTGTTGGTCGGAAAGTGCAATTCTATCTTCTGCTAAGCAGAATACAAGAACTGTTCAATAATACCTACCCAGCTCTAGATAACTTAGGTTCTAAAACAAGGTGAAGTCTTCCCTTCTTCAGTTACTAGAACAAGAAGTCCTGCATGGTCTGTACTAGCAATGGTGAAAGCCTGTATGGTTCTGGAAAATCAGATATTGATTTCCTCTGGGGTAGGATCCTGGGTAACCGGTCAATAAATCTAAGGCTGTATATGAGCTGCAGTTGTAAACAGGCACTCTTTAAAAATGGAATGATCAATCTGACCTTTTTTTAGACACCTCTTTTAGGGTAAGGTGAATAGTGCTGTATAAATGTCTCTTTCCCTACACTGACAAAAGGAAAGCAGGATTACTGGTTCAAATGCCAGTATTTGCATTGTCCCACTTAGTGTGTCAAATTTGCTTTTAAAGTACTGCTACTATGAAATCAGCAATATTCTGAAAAGTCCTTGACAGATTTCCCCGTGTCTGGTTTTTAAGATATTGTTTCCATTAAAATTGTTTTTCTAGTGATACCCAGGTGCCTAAGAAATTCTCCATCATGAAAACCATTGTGACTCTAACTAGCAGTCATGCAACAAGGGGCTTGGAAGGGAGGAATAACAGGAGAGCCGAAATGGAAAAGAAGCAGGTGAGTAATGCAACATTGAAATGCACAGATAGGATATTTGCTTTCCTGGTGCGGGTTTTTTTAACCTTATCTTTTGCCTGGAATCCGTTATGTGGATACTACCTTACTGACATGGAGAACAGTAACAAGAGGAGGCCCATTTAGGAAATGCCTGCTAAAGAAATGTCAAGAGCAATTGTTTTGTCATTCATTTGATTCAGCTTCTCTCCCCTTCCTCCAGGCTATCATCCTGCAAACTAAAATTGAAACCAAGCTAATGAAGCCCTCAAGATACGTTTGTTACCTTTGAGGGAAACCATATATTGTAAAAAATACGCATGAGAAGCATGAATGACTCAGTTCTCCACTTGCTTTAATAACCACTATGTGTGAAGATCACTTCTTCAGTTGTGCAGGATGTAGCTGTTCATTTTGTCACGTAGACAGAATGATGTGCTATGAAAAAGTTGCCAAAAAGTAGCTTTCTGAGAAAAAAAATATTTGTCATGGCAATAGAAGGTCAGATTTTTGGCCAAGGATGAAGAAACACGTGGAATCTGCCTAACATGTGAAATAAAGACTTTAGAGCACTTCCCATTTAGGTGTGGTTTTCTATTGCTGTACACTTTATCCCTCAATTTTTCCTAGTGGACACTGGCACACCAATATGTTTTCTTTTTAGGCATTATCCATTGCTTTTTGGTCATCTTAAGTAAACTTATGCTCCAGCCACCCACCTGCTTCTGTTCACTAACTTCTTGAAAATTGACTTCTTATGTGAAGCATGGTTATACTTGTCTGTATTATTAGAAGTTATTACCATAACATAACACTGAAAGCCACCTATTTTAGTGCTATCTAATTGTGACTGTTCATATCTTAAGTTGTAAACTTTTAGTCAGTGACCACACTTTTTCTTGTGCTCTATTTTCCTTGATTGCACCAGTTGTTTGCCAGTGCTGAAGAGGCTGATAGCTGTTTTCACATTACTTTTTTGACCATAACCGTTGAGTAAGGAGGCTTGAGAGATGCATACTCAATATCCTTGCTTATGGTGGTTTATAATCCTTAATTAATAATACTGAGAAGTTTCTGTGAGGCTATCAAGCTCAACTTCTAAGAAAAGGAGGTAGTGTCAGACAGGTGGGCTAACAGGCTTGTTGATTGATATCTTGTAATAATTGTACTCTTGAAGGTCGTTGGATCTTGGAAAAAGGCCATGCTTTTACATCATTCTGGGAAACCTGGTCCTCAGGGCAATCACTTCTCTTTCTAAATAAGCAAAATAGTCTGGAAAATCCTCCTTTTATCAACAGTTCTTTCTTCCTTCAAGAAAAAGGATCCTCCTTCCTTTCTGCTGCCCTCCTCCATGGTCTGACTGAAGAGTCTGTGAACTATGGAATTGTTAAAATACAAAACTCAATGAATATAGGAATCTTAGTTGAATCTACACCACAGAGAAATTTAATAAAACTTTTTTGTGAGGTGATAAGAATTTTCTATGACGTAATATACATAAAACATTATTTCTTCCTTAAAATATAATGTTTTTTAAAAGATAAGTACATGTCATTGTCTTCACTCTTAGTCACAGAGTCATAATATAGTCTGGGTTGGAAGGGACCTTTAAAGTTCATCTTGTCCAACCCCCCTGCCATAAGCAGGAACATCTTTAATCCGAGCAGGTTGCTCAGAGCCCTGGCCTGCCTGACCTTGAATGTTTCCAGGAATGGGGTACCTACCACCTCTCTGGGCAGCCTGGGCCAGTGTTTCTCCACCCTCATTGTAAAACATTGCTTCCTTATATCTAGTCTGAATCTACCCTCTTTTAGTTTAAAACCACTGCCTCCTGTTCTGTTGCTACAGATCCTGCTAAAAAGCCTGTCCCCATCTTTCTTGTAAGCCTGCTTCAAGTACTGAAAGGCTGCAATAAGGTCTCCCCGCAGCCTTCTCTTCTCTAGGCTCAACAACCACAACTCACTCAGCCTTTCTTCATAGCAGAGGTTTCCAGCCCTCTGATCGTTTTTGTGGCCTCCTCTGGACCTGCTCCAACAGGTCCATGTCTTTCCTGTGCTGAGGGTTCCAGAGCTGGATGCAGCACTCCAGGTGGGATATCACCAGAGTGGAGCAGAGGGGCAGAATCACAACCCTCAGCCTGCTGGCCACACTGCTTTTGATGTTGGCCTTCTGAGCTGCAAGCACACATTGCCTATTCATGTCTGGCTTTTCATCCACCAGTACCCCCAAGTCCTTCTCTGCAGGGCTGCTCTCAATCCCTTCATTCCCCAGCCTATATTGATAGTGGGGATTGCCCCGACCCATGTGCAGGACCTTGCACTTGACCTTCTGGAACTACATGAGGTTCATGTGGGCTCATTTCTTGAGCTTGTCCAGGTTCCTCTGGATGGCATTCCTTCCCTCCAGCGAGTCAACAGCACCGCTCAGCTTGGTGTCATTTGCAAACTTGCTGAGGGTGCACTGGATCCCACTGTCCATGTCACTGATGAAGATATTAAACAGTGCTGGTCCCGATATGGACTGTGTGTCAGTCTTCTGTGTGTCAGCCTTTCACCTCTACAGTGAAGTGACTTATGTAGAATTACACTGTAATTTACAAGCAGGAGTTGAGTTAGAACTAAGATATACAGAGTTCTACGTCAAGGACCACAACCATTTCCTAAAAGTGAATGTGGGTGTCATTGAGTTAACATTGTGGGATGACCAAAACCCAAGTTCTTCCTAAAACCATTTGGAAGTTAGTCTTGGTTAAAACCATGCAAAAGTCTATTAATCTTCTTGGATATAGTAATTAATGACTATTTAATTTATGCTGCCTGGTAGCATAAAGGGATGGAATGCATTGAAAATAAAATCTTCTCACATTCCAGGGAACATGTGTGGTCTCTTTGTGGGCCAAAAGATTACTTCCTTGTATACACAATTGGTTTTCCACAGAAATGTCTGCACTTATTTTGGAGGGACAAAGATCCAAGCAATCTGATCAGCTTTCTGCCAAGTTGTCTATATAAATCATACAGAAAGTGCCTCTCAAAGCTGAAGGCCTGCTGTAAAACAGCTGGGATATATAAAGGAGGAACACTTTTTTTTTCTAGCTATGTTTTTGTAGGATGTTTCTTATCATGATTGCAACAGGGTTTTGAAGAAGAGTAACACTGAATGTGCTTGGAAGGATAGGTTTCACAGACATCAGAGGAAGAGCATTCTGATCTTGTGTGGCTGGTAAAAACATCAGCTGCATTTCCACCTGACTGTAAATAAAGAATTACAGACTAGACAGAACAGCTGGCATCAGAGCATTCAACTCAGTGAACATTTTAAAGAGATGCATGTTACTAGGGATTGGTGAAGACATTCATATCCTGAGTGAGCTGATGTGAGCCTTTGCCTGAATCTTGGCTAAAGGCCTAAGCTAATTTTTTTTAAAAATGAAGAAGTTCCAATAACAACTCAGATCTCCCTTTTCTTATCTTTGTCTGCTGCATCATCTGTTTCTTTGACAGCCAAGAAAATAATAATGTAATTATAAAAATGTTATTCCTCTGAGATGCCATGCATATATTTTCAGTTTCATATTGTAATACTTGTTTAAGGAATCGGATCATGGAGTCCAGGCTCTGGGACCCTGGTTTGAGAGTGGACTCCAGCATCCAGTAGTCCTCATGCTGGAATCAGTGGCCTTGCAGTGTATGCATCACAAAACTGATCTTCCCTCACAGAGCAAGTCTGAGGCATCAGACTTACTGTCTGCTTGCAGAAAACATGGCATTGTATGCTGGTAAAATTAGCCCAAATGCCAATTCAGAAGAGGACAAAAGGGTGCTAAAGTTTGGCAGGTGACCTGTGGTAGTACCTAGAGATGTGCAGGGTCAGGGACCTCTTCCACTGGTAAGATGGCCTTGTTCAAACAGCTTTGTTGAAGTTTGTGTGATCATTAGCAGTGAATTGGTATTTTATGGAACGAAAGATGGTGGCTTAAGTTAGAGCACGTGATTTGGACACTGGTATTCTGTATTTGTTGCTGATCTCCCATCCCACGCTGTTTTGAAGATTTTATGTATCAAGTGTTGAGCCCTTTGATGGGAATTGTGTTATCCATGACACTTAAACACATTTTTTGACAGATTTCTTCATTCAGTCATGTTTTCACTTCAATGTATTGGCAGAAATGTCCTTCTCAGCTTCCGGTGATCCAGGAGGTTGGATATAGCATTGCAGAAAGTGGTGACATGAAGGTCTGTGAAAATATCAGTTCTGGAAAGCATCTGGAAAGGTATGTTCCAATATAGCAAATATTCTCATGCACACTGAACAGTAAGTTACAGCAGGCTGCCTCTGTACTGGAAAAGCAAGTGCATTTGCCTGTTCCTACAAGTTTACAGAATAATACAAAGTGGCTGAGGTCTATGCTGCTCTGGGCTACTTCTACAGCTCCCACCACCTGTGAAGAGATAATACTCCACCACTTCCAGTATGGTTAACTCAAGGTATTTTACAAGGCTGTCCTTTGGGCCCCAACTGACACATCGGTGGCCCTAAAACTTTATTTTCCTTTCGGCTTTTCAGTTTCAGAACCCTAAAAATAATGTGGGGTTGTGCTGCAGAAAGGGCACAGCATATGTATCGTATGGACTGTTGGGTACATGAGAGTGCAACACATGCAGAGATGGTAGGGTCCTGTTGCTCCCACCTGACAGGAAAGGTAGATGAAGCAAACTGTTGCTAGCGCTGCCTCTGGTTTCTTCTGTGGGGCAGTTGGTTGATTTGCTCCAAAAGATATCCTAGGAATGAATGATCATAAGGGAGTGTGAATGATCAGCTGACTGGAAAACAGGTGGTATGTGAGGAGCTAAGCTATGAAATAATACAGAAATTCCTGGAGTTATCTGAGTATGAGGTGGTTTGTTAAATATCAGAACAATATTTTGTTGTGTTCTGTCTTGGGTAGATGATTTGTTTTGGTATCTGGCTATTTCTGTGTATGATGGGATCTTGCCAGTCAGGCCCTTATTCATGCTCATGTGAAAACAGTAAGAAACAGCTTCCTTATGAATCTGGAGTTCAGCTCCAGGTTTATAGATACCTTTGTTGCTCTTCTCCATGCAAATAAGACTCATTTCAGAGCAGTCAATAGCAACAGTAGAGGGATTAGTCACAGTGGTTTTTTTTTTCTTGATGGCAAATGAATGCAGGTATCAGGAAAACTGGGTTTTATTCCACCATCTACTTGTTGATCAAGTGGTCTGGTGTGACATTACTGACCACTTACCACTTCCTGAGTCTCTTTTTGAGAAGTGACACAAACATGTGAGGGCTGAAATACCATCAAAAGTCAGTGATACCTGCTAGTCCCCAGGCAAGATAGCACAAAATGGTGTAATGAAGCTTAATTTCTACTCATTAAAAAGCCCCTTAGGCACATTCATGTGTCTGTCAAGTATGTGAATACAGCTGAAAGTGTGATCAGTATGAATTTGGGTTAGATCAATTACTCATGAGAGAAGGGAAATCTGAAATGAGTTACAGAGATGATTTAATCCTTTATATCTCACTGCTCAATACCAGCTACCAATGTTAAAGAAGAAAAACATTTTCAGAGTGTTTCAGTATGTGTTGCCATTCATCCAACTGTTAAAATTAAGTGCCTTAGTTTTCCTGAATGATCTTACTTGGCCAGGTTCAGAAGGGATTGGTAAAGTGTTCAAAGATTTTTCTTTATAGAGAAATCTCATTTCAGTGATATTAGACCTTTTTAGGGTAAAAATGCAGTGTTACATAACCCATTGAGCAGGTCGGAGGTAGTAATTTGTGCGAGCTTTCTTGATTTTTCAACTCCACAAAATTTTAGATACAGAATAAAATCACTGTGGCCTGCTTCTTGCTCACCTTCAGTCTTTGGAGAGAGAGGGGGTACCATAGCTGTGAGGGGAAACATTTGTTGTCTGGCAGAAATAAATTTTGGATTAGGGGAGAAGGTTAGGACAGAGTAGGGAAGGACTGTGTTGAAGAAGTTCTCCACAATTTGTCATTGGAATTCCATATGAGATGTTTATTTTTGTATTTAAGTTACAGAGTACAAAAACTTTGTCAGTGTTGAATTTTTTTGAACAGAGAAGGTCAGCTGCAGAGATAAGTAAAGTCTTCTGCCCCTGAAACTTTTGATATTCATTCTAAATACTCCTCTCTGGAGAGTAATTAAAAAGGCAAGTCAAAACAGAGTGAAAAGCACAGAAGTGTCAATCTCCAGCTTTCTGCTCTGCATGTTACAGCAAGGTAATTTATTATATGTAAAAATCTAGCATTAAACGACTCACAGCGCTAATGATCTGGCTTTTTTGCTATGATGTTTAGGAGTCCTTGCAGCATGTTGAAAACAGTGACCACAAAGGATGACTCTTCTTCTTGCTTATACTTGTATTTGCTTTTGTTTCTCACTTATGCGTTGTCACAAACTTAGTGTGCTGTGATCAAAGGGTGTGTGCTTTAAAAACCTTTTCCTGTGGTGGTATTGATGGGAGAGATGTTTTGGTGGGAAAATAACACCAGAAAGCAAAAAAGTTAATTGCTCTATGAGGAGGTTTTGAATTAGGAGAGCACGTATGAAACATTCTGCTACTAACAATTTTTGACAGAAAACTAAGGTGAAAAAGACAAAACCCCCCACATTCTGTATTGAGCTGTGGTACAATTTAAACAAAATATAGCAGACCCCATTCTCCATTCTAGTGGACTAAATCCATGGAGGTTTGAAACAGGTGGTAAAGGTGGCTTTCACCTAGTTTCGTGTGTCTAGTGTTTCGAGCCTATCCAGGATAAATTACACTCTTCTGGCCTCCTGTGGACCATGGAGAGACAAATACAGTAAGAATGTGAAAGGCTTAGGCCTGAGAAAAACTGGTGGTGCTTTGCATTACTGATCTGTGTGTGATACATCTTCTTATACAGGGTGTCAAGAGGGGACCCAGAATGAGTTTAGAGCTGTTATCATCATGAAGTCTTCCATACCATTGGAGCCTGAAGTGAGGCTTCATATTACTGGCTTGCACAATGATTACTGTGAGTTAATTTCTCCTTTGTGGTAGTTTTTGCAGAGATTCGGAATTCTTATATTATGTATGTTATGTTTCAAGAAAGATGGTGAAGATGTCTACCTTTCACATAAAATGGAAATGCTGCAGGACATATGCATGATGTCATTTTTCTTATAAGGATGGATCTTTGAAAACTGTCTGTCCCAGGATGGAGATCTGACTGATCAAACCCTATAATCAATACTTCCTAACTCTCATGCAGTTTCCTTCAGCTGTAGATCTCAATACAACTCTCAAATCAAACCAATACACTTGCTTCCACTTAATTTAGTTAAATGTTTAAGCTATCAGCCTTGGATAACTAGCAGCCGGTCAATACAGCAGCAACTTTATTGAGCAGACTTGGAAATCTCATATTTTGGGAGACATCAGTGACATAGTTTATTGTTTGGATGATAGATACATTCTGAACTGAATTCTCACATATGTTTTTGGTGGTGCTCCGGCAAAAATTAAACACGCACAAGTTACACATGAGCACCCATGAATCTCTGGTCTACAGCAGCAAATACATATTTTAATACTTCATAAGATCTAATGAACAATGTTGTATGTGCAAGTGTTCATAATTGTCCCTGTGGAGGTTTTTTCAACATATCCTTGCAAGTGTTCATGTATATCTGTGAACAGGACAAAGGTTTGTTAGCACGATTTACACTGATTGTGCACAAGGTGTGTCCCAAGACTAACAGCACTAACAGAAATCTTTGGAAGTGGTTTCTTAATACTTATTTCTGGCTGCATCAACCAGGGCTGTAGTCAAATAGCTGACTGACAGATTCAGCTGTTCTTCAGAGTGATTTTAGTTACCAAAATATGATGTCAGACCTTGGCCTATGGTAACAAACTTCTGTGCTTCAGGGGTCATTGCAGAATGACTTTTAAACTGCCCTAAATGGACAGCTGAGGATTTCCCTTGACATGGGAGAATATCCTGGGTTGGTATCAAATGTTGTATACCAACTTCTTCTGGCCCACCTGACATAGCAGGCTGTTCTGAGGCTAATCTCTGTAGTCACTTGCTTTACCAGGATCTGCAAGTGCAATGCACCCAGCATCAGGGGCAGAGGAAACAGTATTTCCATCATATGCTTGCTAAGCAAGCTCTGCAGGTGAGGAGGAGAATTTCCCTAATTCCTTTCTGCATTTTTTTTTCTGTCATGTGCAGGGTAAATGTTATCATTAACCTGAGGATGTAGGACAGACTGTAACGTAGTCTCTCTCCTATGTGTTTCTCAATAACAACAATTACCTTGGGACAAGGGTGTTTTTGGAACTGTAGCTTTTGGTGGAGAAGCCTCATTCCTGGTGGCAGAAATTAGAGTAAGTGATGTGGTGATCCAAAATGCAGGGTGATAGATTAAAAAATTCTGGTGGGGAAGCTGTAAGTCAGATCCTGTTGTGCAAACATACCAGTTTGTGGAGATTAGCCTTATGAAGACCTTGACTTGTTAGAGATCTTTCCTTCATGTAAGAGGAGTACTTGCTAGTAATGGTTTATAGAAGCATTCTCTTAAAGTTTTTCCATGGCTATTAAAAAAAATCTTTTTCTCCCAAACCATACTCCCCCTCACTCCATCGTATCACCTATAACTTTTTTTGCAGTAATTTTTAGTAGCTTTCTTCTAGATCTAAACATACTGGACTGGAGCCTTGAAAGACTCATTGCTATTGCTGTAGGACCTGCTGCACACATCTGGAATGGAGGAACTCTTCAAGCCACCAAATGCATTGATTTGAATTCCAGTTCTAAATACATTTCATCTCTGGCTTGGATAAAAGAAGGAACTTGCCTTGTGATTGGCACCAGTGATGGAGAAGGGCAAGTACTAGCTAATTTACTTTTTAGGCTTCCTCCATTTTTAGCTAAAGTGGCCACAAGACAATTTGATACTGATTTTTTTAAAGGAAACAAATGAAAAAGATTGCTTAAACTACAGAAGAACTCTGCTGGAGACAATATATAGCATTTCCTTGTATCATGCTGTACCTTACCAAATGGCTTAGTGACATCCAGTGTTATTTATATGGAATGGGTCCTCTGAAGCCACTAAAAAGCTGATGACTGAATTAATGATTCAGTTGTCCAGAGGCAATCAGATTTTTTCCACCAGTAAGAGGAACTCTTTCATTAAATTACTCACAGGCTACTTTTTCTTCTATCTCTCTTGCTAAGATCACTCTAGTGATCAGTGCTTTGAGAACTCAAGCCAAAACTCTCCTTATGGATTCACACATGAGGATTTAACTTCCATGTGATTAATATACATACCTCTTAGCCTGCTGTTATAGTGCTATTATCAAAAGATTCTTGTGGGACTTTGGCTGAGATGCTGGATAATATGGGCACCTACCTGCTGCAGTCCTGAGTCAGCAATCTGAAGGTACTGAAGGCCAGTGGTTCCAAATACTGCTATGTAAGTATATTTCTTTAAACTCAGAGATGTGCATTCCCTTCAATCCTGTCTGACTTCAGCATCACTGATAAAGGTGCCAAAATTTGGAAATACTCCTTCTTGTCTTACTTGTGAAATAAATGAGCTTGAGGTTGTCCATATGTCAAATCAGAATGGAGCAGTGGCTTACTTGCAAACAAATTAAGAGAAAAAAGTCTTTCTTCATTTTGTTGTTAAATATTTAATTCTTGTTTGTTTTGGATTGGCAAATGTGGGACATTGAAACCAAAAAGAGGTTGAGAAATATTTTTGGTCGCCTGTCTGTAGTTGGAGCTTTGAGCTGGAATCATTTATATTCTGAGCAGGTGAGTGGTATAGTATATTCCCAGAAAGTCCTGCTGCTTTTACTTAGATGAATGTCCCATTCATTTGAGCTGTTTTTATTGGTTTTGCTCAAAGGTGATTTATCCTGTCCCTCTACTTATTGGCCATCTCAGAAATCACATGTAGATTTACTGTATGGCAGGAAAGCAGCCAAAGGGGATTTTGCCTGCCTCCTTAGTCTCTGTTCCTTACTCTCCTTCCAGAAAGCTGTCACCACTTGCAGAATTTCACTAGGATGTGGAGGCTGTGGCCCTGGTTTTGTGCAAAGCCTGAGCTTGAAATGGTGGTGTCTCCAGTGGGTCCGGACTCCCAGAACCATAGCCTGCCTGGTGCCAGGGAGACGGCATGTAATTTAGACTGCCCCTCCATTGATATCAAGATTGCAGCTGTCTTTTCAGACACAGTGAAACACAGCTGTTACAGTTGCATACCCCTCTAGCTGTGTATCTACAAGGGAAGGCCAGCTCATTGTTATGCACAACCGATGGAGGACTGAAGTGGTTAACCTTTGCTTTGCTAAGGGTGAACTTTATACTAGCTGGTGAATTTTTTATATTCAGGAATCATTTCAATATGGTGACTCAGATGATGAGGATCAAGTGTTCTCTTTTGTGGTTTCTTCCTTCCACTTTCTCTTTCAGATCTTTGACTCAGACTTGAAGGAGCTGAGGGGAGACTTGTTTATGATGGATGCTTCTACAATTTTAAAATCATGTGATAGTCTTCTGTTTGACTTAAGTGCAGAAATGATAGCAAGGGTGGACTGATTTTATTGTTAAACTCAAAATGAAACTAGTATCTCTGGATAGGAACACTAGAGGTAGTGTTGTGGCTTTTGATTGTATTACGTCTGCTGGGTGGAGTGATACCAGCTGGACAACCAGTTAATAAAATGCTGTCGCTGCAGTAGGTACACTGTTAAGTTGCAAGGATGCAGTTAGAACATCCTGCCAATGCCAAGTGGCATACCTTATTACAGTAAGCATTAGTTTCAGTTGCATTTCAACTTGGCCAAAGGAGTGAAAACAACAGAAACTTAAATTACAAATCTTTCTGAGTGGAAATTGATGATAAAGTTAATGATGCTACAATTAATTGTGCTACTTTGGGATTGCATACTAATTTCTGTTGTTAAAAATAGTCCAACAACACATCATCCTGAACCTGTAAATAAATTTCAGTACCATAAATTAACCTGTCACAAAAAAGTTCACCTTGTTTTTAGCAAAACATATGCCATCTTAAGGGTCAACAGGATATAATTCTGATTTCTTTTTACACCAAGTGGAGAAATGTACTTTCAGCCTGGATTCTCAGGAGCCCAGTTCCTTCCCACTCATACCACTAGAATTACTGAAAACCTTAATGTGGCCAAAGTGGGCAATTCAGTTCTGTTTCTCTTGATGTGGTGGGTTGACCTTGGCAGGACACCAGGTGCCCACCAAGCTGTTCTATCACTCCTTTCCCTGTCAGGATGGGGACAGGGAGAAAATAAAATGGGAAAAACTCTTCTGGGTCAAGGTGACGGCGATTTAATAAGGCAAAAACAAAGGCTGTGTGCAGAAGGAAAGGAAAACAAAAGCTTTATTCTCTACTTGCCGTCAGCAGGCAATGACCAACCACTTCCCAGGAAGCAGGGCTTCAGCACCTGAAGCAGTTGTTCTGGAAGACAAATGTTGTAATAACAAGTGCCCCCCGCCTCTCCCTTTTCTTAGCTTTTATTGCTGAGCAGATGTCATATGGTATGGAATATCCCTTTGGTCACTCTGGATCAGCTGTCCTGGCTGTGTCCCCTCCCAAAATCTTGCCCACCCCCAGCCTACTGGTGAGGGGGAATGCTGGAGAGACAGCCTTGATGCTGTGTGAGCACAGCTCAGCGGTGGCCAAAGCACCTGTGTGTTGGTGACATCCTTCTAGCTACCAATACACAGCACAGCACGATGAGGGCTGCTGCTGGGAAAACTAACTCCATCTCAGCTGGAGTTAATACACCCAATATACTTGTTTAGTTTTTCTGCTTATTATTTAGTAGGAAACATCTGTATAAAACTTCAGGAGGCGAATGATTATGCCTTTGTATATAAAGCATATATTCCCATTTATTTCTGTAGGTATTTTCCACAAAGATGTGCTTAATATTCACTGGAGCACTGCTTGGGTGGAATATTTCATGCTTTCGTGAATTTCAAGAGCTTGGCAAGTCCATGATACAAGCACAACAGAATGACGTTTCTTGCAATCAGTCAGTTTTGTGTGTGCATTGTTAGAGCTTCCAAATCACTCAGCTTGGATGTGGAAGATCTTTAAGAGCCAGTATTGGAAAGTATTCAGTCATTATTGCCTTAAATCAATCTATTGCAGTAACGTCAGATATGTGCTTCTCAGATACCCAGAAAGATGGTATTGAACTTGCTGATTTTGTCAATGTCATCATAATAGTTGCAAGTGTGAATTCCCAGCAGGAAGCTCTTCTGTTTTGTCATAGGTTTAATAAAAGAAATATCCATAGAAAGGCAGGAAAAGAAAATGCACTGCAAGGTATTTTCAATATTTTCAGTGCAATTCTACTACTGATGTGTAAAACCCATGTCTGGGAGCTAGGTATTTCTTCCTTCCTTTGGTAGACTGGTGGTACTGGCTGTAGAACCATGCATCCATTTCCTAACAGGCAATTGGTACAACAGTGTCAAGCTGTGCAGATTTTCTTTAAGCCTGGAAGTGGGAAGGAGAAAGGACACGAGGGAAGGGGTAGAGCCAAACAACACACTGTTATTTGCTAGTAAGCCCTTTCTCAGAGCAATGCAGTTTTACACTGCCTCTTTTTTGGTCCTGGAGTCATATCTGGCCTTGGTAAAAATCATCTTGCAAAACAATTTTTCATTAAGAAGAGGAAATAGTTCACATTAAATCACTTCACCGTTGAACAGGGTACAGATTAGTGGCATACAATGCAATATATCTTGAGGGAACTGAAAAGCATGGGAGAAAATAGGTATTCTGCCTGGTTTGAACTGAGCAGCTGCTTGGCTCCTTTCTGTTGTAAGCCACCTCTGCAGCCAGGGTCTGCTTTTGAGAGTTGGTTTGTGTTTCCTTTTACTGAAATACCGTTGTTCTGCAGACACATTTCACTCTGATGTGGTTTGCTTCTGAAACCACAGAAGAAACATCAGTGTGATAATGTAGCTTTTCTTCTTCAACATTAAACACATGCTGTCTTTTGTCATCTATATTGGTTCACGACTAGGATCTATTCATCACCATGATGTTTGGGCCACGCAGCACCATGTTGGGACTCTTTGCCAGAACAAACAAAGCATTTGCAGCCTGAAATGGTCACTAACCAACCAGTTGCTGGCAAGTGGGTCTAGTGATGGTATATTGAATATCTGATCTGGTGATCCTGGTGTGAAATTGCGGTCACTACCACCGAAAACCATACCTCATTCCTCAGCAGTTGAGGTATATGGAGGAGGAATGTCTGCTTTTTTATATTTGCTTTCATGAAATCACATTATTGATGTGGACAGTTAGGGTATTTTTCAGACTATCTTATTGATATCTATTGGTTTCTTTTCCCTGTCTCTGATGCAGTTAATTTTAAGACCAGTTCTCCTCATTCCAAGTCATAGATAAGTTTGCTAGGCCTTTGATTAGGAAATTTTAGTAAATTAGTAGGCCTTTGTAAATATAATGCCAAATAGAAATAAATTTTACAGAGTTCTCCTCTATCTCTCTGCCTTGCACAGAAAAGTTTGGTAGCATAATACTTACAAGTTAACAAATGAATTGTTTCAGTTTTTGAAGCTTTGGAAAATTCTCGCTGCTGCAATTAAGTTAAATATATGGTTTCTTTTGCCTTGCTGTCCATATTTTCATATCACTGCTGGTAGCAAATAATCTGAAGTGGGAAACTGGAAATGAGACAATTTAAAATTCTTAATCTTTATGAAGTCCCAGTCTGTGTGGGAAAGAGGACAGGTATTAGCAATAAAAGGCAGGGGAGTCCAGCACTTAAAAGCTGTTTATCCTCCCAAAAGAGTCTAAGCCTGGCTTGAAGCACTGGGGTTAAAGGGTCAGAGGAATTTACTAAAACAGGTGGAACCGAGTTTTTAGTAGCTTTTCTTCAGGTAGAATCTGGGCCTTAGGCATATCCTGGAAATATCTCAGAATAAACCAGGTCTCTTTTCTGTAAGTCATGTTGCTTAGGCTTCTGTGATGGTTTGGCTTAGGTGATAAGACTCTGTCCTGCTGGGTTCTTCTGGTACTGAGATGTGGTCTGTGAAGGGTAAGCAGAGAAGCTGGAGTTTTAGGAGCGTATGTGGGACAGTGTAGGCTACTGTGAAGCAATAGCAAGGGAAGCAGCATTTGGAGTTTTGGGATCCTGCATTGCTCTGTGTGTACATTCTGGGTGTTTGCTGCCGTTCATTTTTACAACTACGCTTTTAAGCAAAAACCACTCTGTTTTTCCAGTGAACCTCCTAGTGTGTTCTGGCATTTCTTTTCTTTTTTTTTTTTGTCTTTTTATTTTTTAGGCTATGAACTGGTGTCCTTGGCAGTCCAAAGTCCTTGCTACAGGGGGTGGAATGAAAGATGGGATTTTGCATGTCTGGGACATAAACCGTGAGAAAATAATCCAAAGTGCAGCTACAGATTCTCAGGTGAAATGATGAAATGTCTGCATACTTAGGCTGTGCTCTTGTTGTATAACTGTGCTCATCTGGCAGACTCCCACTGACCTTGAGGGCAGCTCTGTGGTCAGAAGAACAGCAGGATTTTCTCTGGATGTGCAATTGCACTACATTTAGCACTGCAGCGTGTGACTGAACTTAGAAGCAGTTTGTTGTTTCTCATTCACCACTTCTGTCTCCACACAGAAGAGATTGAAGAGGAGGTGGTCTCACAGCCAGACACTTCTCATCATCTTTTCCTTATTAGCAATAATAGTTTTGGCCAAAACTCTTGGTGTGGAGAGAATGTTGAGGCAGAGGGAAAATTCCCAGAGTGCTGGGGTGAGGTGTAAGAGTCAGAGGGCAAACATCTGTCTCTGGAGTTTAAATATTAGGAGGCAGAGGAAGAGATTCTAAGCTGGAGCTATTACATCTACTGAATGGTATATGTTGACCCATTCTGAAAACTAAAGCAGAATTTTAAATTGCAATAGATTTGTTCCTTGCTCTGGTTACCCAAAACCAGCGAACTGATGATTGGACAAGGCCTTCCTGGAAATCAGATGAAAATATGGAAGTATCCAATACTTATCAATTAATCAGATCTCTATGAAAAGTATTTCAGTTAATAGTTTTAACTATTTAAGTTAAGTATCTAATTAGTGTGTTTTTGCAAGTGCATACCTTATGCATTTATGTTAAAAAAGAGTTAAAAGAGAAGTCACCTACACACCCTCCCTCTGCCTACACACATGTATCCATGTGCACAATCCTGATTACTGGGATTGTAAAGGTTGACTTACTAAGATAATAGTGTAAGTTGCTTCTGTAAAATTCCTTGGCTGTAATGAAGGGATTCTCTCCTATAATTTCAAAGGCCATCCCAGGTGCAGGGTATGGATTTTCACTTCTCCCTAAGGCTTACTAGGCCTGGATTGAGTGTGCCAATGTCAGGTTGCTTCCAATATATTCAGGCTGATGGCCTTCTAGATAGCACAAACTAGATATAGCTCTTCATTTTTGCCACTCATTGTGCAAGGGTCCTGAACCAGCTTCCAAGTGATGTTTGAAATAAACCTCCATGTCTTATTTATAGCTGTCTGCGTTTTAATGAATCATTTTGGCCGTGAAGCAGTGTGGTGCAGCATGTTTCCCTGGGATCATGCTGACAGCTGGAGGAAAGTGGAGTTTCCTTGCAGCACTGTATTGGTCCATGGTGCTGTAGGGCTACACTCCGAGTTGTACCTTGCTATTAAGCCTTCTTGTTTCTGGTGCTTACTATCACTCTATCCACTCTATCCACTAATTTTAATTGTTTCAGTGTTAACCTTGTTTCTGGTGCTTGACTTCAAGAGGGCCAACTGTGGCCTCTTCAAAGACCTGCTTGGAGGCATCCCATGGACTAGGGCTCTAGAAGGGAGGGGGGTCCAAGAGAGCTGGGCAGTATTCAAGGACCACTTCCTCTGAGCTCAAGATTGGTGCATCCCCAGGAGGAAGAAGTCAGGCAGAGGAGCCAGGAGACCTGCATGGATGATCAGAGAGCTTCTGGAGAAACTCAAATGGAAGAGGGAGGTTCACAGTATGTGGAAAAAGGGACTGGCCACTTGGGAGGAGTATAGGAATGTTGTCAGGGTGTGCAGAGATGTGACGAGGAAGGCTAAGGCCCACTTGGAACAAAATCTGGCAAGGGATGTCAAAGATAACAAGAAGGGCTTCTTTAAATACACCAGCAGTAAAAGGAAGTCTGGGGATACAGTGGGCCTGCTGCTGAACAAGGAAGGGGCCCTGGCAATGCAGGATGCAGAGAATGCGGAGTTACTGAATGCCTTCTTTGCTGCAGTCTTTACTGTAAAGCTGTCCCTCGGGCATCTCAGCCCCCAGGAGAGAAAGGAAAAATCTGGAGAAAGAAAGAATTCCCATTGGTTGAGAAAGACTGGGTCAGAGATCACCTAGGCAAACTGGATCCTTGCAAATCCATGAGCCCTAATGGGATACACCCATGAGTGCTGAAGGAACTGGTGGATGTTCTTGCTGAGCTACTCTCCATCATCTTTTAAAAGTTGTGGAGGACATGAGGGGTGCCTGAGGATTGGAGGAAAGCAAATGTCACTCTAGTCTTCAAAAAGGCAAGAAGGAGGATCAGGGAAACTATAGGCCAGTCAGCCTCACCTCCATCCCTGGAAAGATGATGGAGCAGTTCATCCTGGAGGTCATCTCCAGGCATGTAGAGGACAAGAAGGTTATCAGAAGTAGTCAACATGGATTCAACAAGGGAAGGTTATGCTTGACCAACCTGATAGCCTTCTGTGACGGCATGACTGGCTGGGTCGATGAAGGGAGAGCAGTGGATGTTGTCTATCTTGACTTCAGTAAGGCATTCAACACTGTCTGCCATAGCATCCTCACAGGCAAGCTAAGGAAGTGTGGGTTGGATGAGTGGACAGCGAGGTGGACAGAGAACCAGCTCAACAACAGAACTCAGAGGGTCGTTCTCAACAGAGCAGAATCTGGATGGAAGCCTGTCACTAGTGGTGTTCCCCAGGGATCTGTGCTGGGTCCAGTCCTGTTCAACATATTCATCAATGACCTGGACGATAGGATAGAGTGTAACCTCAGCAAGTTCACTGATGATGCCAAGCTGTGAGCAGTGGCTGATACACCAGAAGGCTGTGCTGCCATCCAGTGAGACCTGGAAAGGCTGGAGAGCTGGGCCGAGGGGAACCTCATGAAAGTCAACAGGAGCAAGTGCAAGGTCCTGCACCTGGGGATGAACAACCCTGTGCAGCAGTACAGGCAGGGGGCTGAACTACTGGAAAGCGGCTCTGTTGAGAAGGACCTGGGAGTGCTGGTGGACAGCAAGCTGACCATGAGCCAGCAGTGTGTCCTTGTGGCCAAGAAAGCCAACAGTATCCTGGGCTGCATAAAAAGGAAGTTGGCCAGCAGGTCGAGGGAGGTTATCCTCCCCCTCTACTCTGCCCTAGTGAGACTGCATTTGGAGTGCTGTGTCCAGTTTTGGGCCCCCCTGTTTAAGAAGGAAAGTGCTCTAGCAAGCCCAGTGGAGAGCTACAAAGATGACCAGGGGACTGGAGCATCTGCCTTATGAGGAAAGGCTGAGAGACTTCAGTTTGTTCAGACTGGAGAAGAGAAGATGGAGGCGGGATCTCATCGATACCTATAAATATCTAAAGGGTGGATGTCAGGATGATGGGGCCAGACTCTTTTCAGCAGCGCCCAATGACAGGACAAGGGACAATGGGCACAAGCTGGAACACAGGAAGTTCCAGCTAAACATGAGAAAAATCTTCTTTGCTGTGAGGGTGCCAGAGCAGTGGCACAGGCTGCCCAGGGAGGCTCTGGAGTCTCGTCCCTGGAGACATTCATAACCCGCCCGGATGTGTTCCTGTGCCCCCTGCTCTAGGTGTCCTTGCTCAAGCAGGGTGTTTGGACGAGGTGTTCTCCAGAGGTCCCTTCTAACCCCCACCATTCTGTGATTCTGTGACGTCACTCCTATCCATTAATTTTACTTGTTTTAATGTTAACTGAAGTGATCCAATAGAAGCATCTGAAGTTAAAGGAAAATAAATTATTTGTGCACTGCCTACATTTTCCCAAGTATGTTTTTTTCACACTCACTGACAAGATATGGCCAAAGAAGCTTTGGATTTTTAACCTGACAGCTTACATTTACAAGTACTTTTTGTACCTTATTGCTACATTTAAAGGCATCTATTAAATCCCAGCTATACTTGTGTGCTTTCCTTGGAACCAGGGACTCAGGTGGAATGACAGACTTGTCTTCAACACTAGGTTGTAAGAGGAAAGCACAGGAGAGTCAAAACAAAGATGAGTGGAAGAGAGATAAACAATTGAATTTTGGAAGAAATTGTGCATGTATCAAAATATGTTCAGAAAAAATACTCTGTGTGTGATGATTATGAGATGGTTCTAAGTCAGCCTCAGACACCCTTAACTACTTCAGTTTTACACCCAAAGAAATGAACAGATAAGTCATAACTGAATCTCATTGTTTAATCCTCCTGCAAAATGCTGAAGACCTCAGCTAACAATGAAGTACCATCAGCTACTGTTGAGTACTTTAGCAATTGAGGTTTCCTATTACCGAGCATATTCAGAATAGAATAACCTTTTTATAGCACTGAGTCAGTTTTTTAAGTACTTCTGATAGAACTATTACAGTAATTTACTAGAAAAAAAGATTCATTTTGGATGTAAATGTTCTCCCCTTAGAAAAGTTGTTGCAATCAAAGAAAGCATACAAGCAAACAAGATATGTAATTGCTTTGAAAAGTATCTGAATGTGACCCTGAAACAATTAAATAAAACCAGAAAACTCCACTCACAAGACACGGAAATGAATAATTTCAGCTTTTCTGATTTCTCCCTATCCCCTTCACTTCTTTTTGACTGAAAGTATTAATCAGATTTCAGTCAGTGTTGTGGATAGTTTTGGATGCCTCCAAAGACTACATCCTCAGCTCTTCCTTCAAAGTTGTTACAGCCACTGAATGGAGATAGCATAAAGAATTCGCTGAGTTCTAAACTCATGGTCTTAAATATTAAAAAAGATCATGTACACTTTGATAACTTGAGAAGGAGCAAAGCCTGAAAATGAATCTCTGCTGAAATAATTTAGTGGCATTGTCAAAATTCTAGTCACAATGTTTGGGAGGGACACATATTACTCAGCACCAGGACAGCAGATATTTGCTTTTAGTCACAGTGGCTCCAGAGAACCATTGTAGCAGCTTCATAAAGTTAGGGCAGACTGTCCATCTGCAACAGTGCTGTGGATCTTCATCAGGTACCACTGTGGTAGGTATCAGAGTTTCAGAGGGCTTTACAGTTCTTCACATGTTTATTCTCATAAAATTATTTTGAGCTAGAGAAGTGCTATCCCCTTGTGTTCATGGAGAACTCAGATACCGGTAATGGGAGGACACAGGTTACTTAGGGTCATTCAAGTTGGTCACCCAAGACTTGTTTCATACCTTCAAACTTTCTTTTAGGATGTGGTTCATCTGGGCTGTTTTAGATGATATACACTATGTCTCAGAAGTTTCTTTTTTCCCCTTGGGTGACTAGCTCAGCTATATGATTGTCAATAACTAACCCAACCAGAGAAGCTAATGGCCAGTAACTTAGAATAAAAAGGCTTCTAATTTCTCATTCCTCTATGTGCCTAAAAACCTCATGGGTTTGCCTAGCATTGACATTGTGCTAGATGATACAGGAGGTCAATGGCAGAACAGTGAGGTAAATACAGGTCTCAGCAGTCTCAGTTTAGTACCAGACCCTTTCTGCCTTCAGTTCAAATTCAGTTGCTTCTACGGAGGGAGATTCTTGTACAACCAGGTTAATGAGTTTTGTATGTTCTTTGTGCCGCTAGACTGGGGTAGCTTCTGGCCTTCAGTGTCTAGCTCCCAAAGTTTACTACAACTGCAGACAAACTCAATATACAACTCCAATAAATTATTTAGTGGGATCACTTTTAAAAGATCTCATTAGCAGTAATAACTGAGCAGCTGGAGACACTATCTCATTATTTTTGGATCAGCTGCAAACTGTCTGCAGGGCGTGTGCAGTCAGATGGGAAAGCTCAGCCTTGAGACAGATTACCAAACACAGATGAGACTGTTGGTGTAAATGTGTGGGGAATCAAGAGTTCAGGTTCAGTGTTCTCCTTTGACAGAAATGTCTTCTCAATGTGGTGCAGTGCTGGCAGTTAAAGCCTGGTCACTAATAAGAAAATATTGCCTTCAGCTCTTTCTGGATGCAGAAATATTCTATTGATAATGCTAGCTTCCCACATCCTATGCAGCATGTTTTGCTGCTACAGTAAAAATGCATCAAGCCATAGTGGGGGAGGGGGGGATGGGGATGGTGAAAGTGACCAGCAGTGACCAGCATAATCAGTGTAGAATTGTGGTGTATCTTTTATTTTTTTGTATGTATTTTATTTTACAGGTCACAAAGGGAGAGTCCTGCATATAGCCCTGAGCCCAGATAAGAGCAGGCTCTTTTCTGTTGCGGCTGATGTGATAGCTTGTCTGTGGAAGTGCCACGAGTCTGAGGACAGCAAGCACAGCAGCAAGGCTTTTTCTGACGGTTATTTGAGCTCATTCTTGTGACTTCTTTTCCTTGAAAGCAAGTGATTAAATGTATTTAGCCCATTCAATAATTCAAAATATGTGTGTTCCTTCCAATGGAAGCATGGCAAAAGTTAGTACAATTTTTTAAAGAGAAAGCAATTTTCCCCATCAGTCTATCATGTGAAATGTTAGTAGCTTGTCTTACTTACCTTAGAGGAAAAATATTCTAACTCTGAAGAATAACACCGCATTTATTTTCATTAAACTATCAAGCATGGATGGAATCCACTTTGTGTCAGGTACCAGCATAAAGTCTTAGGTCCCTCTTTTAGCTCTGATTCTTATAAGTAATTTTACATCTTCTTAGCATCCCCATTGGGAACCACATGCCAATTCATGTAAATTGCCTTGAATCATTCAGAGGCTAGGATCAGTAGAGACCAGTCCAGGGTCTATATACATACATACATATATATATATATATATATATATATATATATAAAAACATAGATCATGGTACAGAATCTGTCTAGATATTTCTGGAGTGTCAGTTAAACATACAACTGTAACTAAATATAAATTATTTCTTGGGAATTCTTTATAGGTTTTGTAGTGGTAATGATAATTAGCTTAATTAGAAAATGTCTTTATTGGATTTTTAATTGTTTCCTTTCCTTAAACCCACCTACTATGTTTGACAATGATTGAAAATATAAATAGATTGAAAATATAAATATAAATATAATAGAATTATTATGTATAATTATGTAATC
The DNA here is from genome assembly GCF_949628215.1 of Phalacrocorax aristotelis. Classification (NCBI taxonomy): domain Eukaryota; kingdom Metazoa; phylum Chordata; class Aves; order Suliformes; family Phalacrocoracidae; genus Phalacrocorax; species Phalacrocorax aristotelis. Next base: position 62,902,175 of record NC_134311.1, read on the forward strand.
AACTGGTTAATAAGCCGGATGGACATAGTCAAAGAAACGTGCTGTTTGAGCATTTGAGCATGGATCAAACACAGCAGTTAGTTCATACATTCCTTAAGGGTACCAGTTTAATTCTGGGTGTCAGCAAACCTGGCAGCTGTTACCCTCTTATGAATTTAATTTAGTACTCACAAGGACCGAACCTCTTGGACTTTGACAGAAATTTGCCTGTGTAAGACTTTTACACTGTCAACAGCTAAGTAAGGTTGTCAGGATTGGTCTTCAGATGCTATTCAGATGCAACTCAGTAGTGCTATTCAAAATGTGTTCTATTCACAGACATTTTCAGAGCTTTGCTTTCATTATTAGGAATGAAGAGACACAGGGATAAGGATTCACTCCTGCATTTGTATATTAAAAGCCCTGTGAGCTCAGAAACTCATTTTGTTTGTATTTTTTTTTTTTCTGCTGGAAATTTATTTAGAATATTTCCTGTAGCTGGGAAAGAATTGGAGATTAGGGGAGGAAAGCAGTGTCAGCCCAGGGAAAATTAAGCTGTGATCAAGTGCATGAAAAGAGATAGGCAAAGTTAACAGGGGCACAAGTATCTCTGGAAATGAATGTGAAACTGTGATGTCTTTAGTTCTGATAATTTTTAAAACCTCATCTTTTGCTGTTTGTAAATCACGTGGTTGCTAAATTTAGGTCTGGAAGGTTGAGACCACTGATCTTTTTTACCTAGTAAGTTGTTAATTTACAATAAATCTTCTACTAAACTACTGGTTTCTGACCTCATCTCATGTGGTCTTCAAAACAGGTTAGAGAATAGGAACATTGATTATCAGTTGAGAAATGCCTACCAAGAAACTGATGTCTAAGAATGGGAAATAACTTATACTGTGTCTGTCTTCACATATGAGCATGTTTGTTGGAGGAGATTTTACCAAACATTTAGAATCTGATTTAAGTATTCAAAATAGTATTTTAAATAATTTAAAAGTTTTTTAAAAATGTTAAAAACATTTTTCTCTTTTGAATGGGAAAAAAAGCAGTGGAATTAGTCTCTTTACTCGTATATTTTTTAGATTCTCCCAGAAGTTCTCCTCTTTCCTTTGCCAGTGCCTAAATGCTATTGGTTTGCCAAGCACAGGAAGAGATGTGTAACACAGGATGGGGGGCTGTGGTGGGGAAGGAGCTGGTCAATATTGAAGCTAAGCATATCTTGTTGGACCCTCAACTGTCAAAATAAGAAAATACCTTTCTTTCAGACTGAGAAGTGCTCATATCTGTTAATTATGCTTGTTCGTTATTAAAGTGGTCAGGCTGTATTCCCCCAGTATTTTAACATAGTATCTAAAAGCGAGAGAAGTCACTGGTTTCAGTAGAACCAACCAACAGCCCATAAATATGAAAGAATCTTATATGTGATCTGTAGCTCTGTTCTGTGACCATGTCTGAGAAAGCATTTAAGCATGCATTTAAATTCCAGACTGTGACTATTCTGGAATGAAATTAAACATAAACTGGAGTTCCTTTTCTGGATGTGTTTCTTTTCTAGATAGGCTCCCTCACTGCCAAATATATCTTTCTGTAATAGGAATTTGAGGACTTGAGTAAGCAGTGTGATTCTGCTTCACTAATCTTTTGCAGGTAATGTTGAATATTTGCAGGTATAGAGTATGCCGTTGCTGAAAGTAAATCGCTTTTGCATAGCTGCCTCATCCTGCCAGTGCAAAGGTCTTAACATGTGAAGTCTTGGGCAAAATGTGAAATTCTTACTTCCTCCCTGTAGAATATGGCATATTTTAGCTCATTGCCTGTTACATGCCTAGTATATCATTCAGGCCTATAGTGAGACAGAAATCAGAATCCATTTCTAAGAGGTCAGCTTGTTCTGCACCTGAGGTCTGTATGCACTAAAAGTTGAGTCTCCAGGGGTGGCACAGAGGATTAAGTATAATTTAAGTTGCCTAAACTCAGGCAGCCATCCCTACAGTCCTGTCCAAGGTTAAGCACTGTACAACATATGGAATCCAAAACTTCAGGACAAAAAAAATTTTTACAAGAGGAAAAACTTCATTGCCCATACAGGGCATGTGTCTTCCCAGGTATGCCAATATGACAGTATGATTGTCTGTCTGTAATGCAATGAAATGTATTAAAGAAACTCAGGTTGGGGAATCCTTTTCTTTCCACACATAAATGCACTAAGTAGTCTCTAGCAGACAGTCCCTTGTTCTTCAGGCACTATATTATCTGACTTGATGCTACCTTCATAAATGGGGCATTAGTTTGTGTAATGCAGTTCATTACCTGTTCGTTTCCCCCGGTTATCACATATACCCACGGTGAGAAGAAGTTTTTACATTCTAGATGTCAAAATGACATTGAAAGATCATAACATTTTTCTTACCTAGTACATGAACTTGCATGGGCTGCATCCCATAGTGTTGGAGCTGTACTGGGGATGGGTTCATGTCTCTTGATCAGAGAAAGTCCCAGCCTAGATGAAAACTCAGTTCCATCTCCTTGCTTCTGCTGTTTTTCCCAGGTTCCCCCTACTGGCAGTGGTGACAGAGGCTTGAATACTTTGTTTACCATGTAAGTCCCATTCCACTGGCTCATTTTGCACAATTCACTAAATAACACACATGTAAAAAAGCAAGTTTTTAAAGTATTTTTGGGTAGATCCTAAATGTCAAGCTAGAGGAGGAAGACTGCACATTTTTTCTTGCACATTTCTTCATGCATTTTAACTTCTCCTGGGTTAGAACCTCTCCTTTCTGATCCCACTTGGGTCAGAACTACTGTGTGAAAAATTGAGAAGTACTGAATGGTAGGCTTTGAGTGGGATTTTCCATTGACAAGGTTGCTGCCTGTGACTTCCAGGGAAGAGCAAGAAGCAGACCAAAGAGGAAGCAGTAACATGAAAAAATATTATAACAGGTTGAAAGAGAGTGAAAAAATGGACAAAGAGGAAAGAAATTAAGTAAGACTAATGTATGGGAAGAGTCAAATAACCCTAGGTGATCAGTTGTCTTGAAGATTAGCTACAGATTTTTCACTAGATTGATAAGGATATTTTTGTTTTCTGAAGGTTTTTTAGAATCAGTTCTTTCCTAAGCAAGTGTTTGGTGGTTTGCAAAAACAGAAAAAGTCTGGACTTGCCTTAATTATTTCCTATGTGTTTAAAGACAGAATCAAAATCACTGTTTTGGGTGTCAGTACCAGTCAGTGGGTCAAACTCTGCTCTCAGTTTCACTGATGCAGACTTACTTTCCTGGCAATTCTCCTCTCTGCTCCTGCTTTGCTCTTATGTTTGTGTTTGCCTCTGTGTCTGTGTGCTTGTTTGTGTGTTCAGCCCAAGTGTCAGAACATTTTAGAAATAAGAATAAGGAATGTGAAAAGTTATGTGTAATGTTTGTAGTGGACAGAAAACATAAAAGAAGATGTTCAGCATACAAACTTTCAGTAAAGATCCCTATAGTTTAGGCCTTCTCCTTCCTTCACTTTTCATTATTCCTCTATGCCAAAACTACTGTCTCTTCTCAACAAGATCAGGTGAAGGCAGCTGTGTAAAAAGTTTTAGTCTGTGTTTTCCCGTGTTGTGTTATAAGTGATGTTTAGCTGCTTATGATGAACTGAGCAATCATTTTAAAACGAAAATCAATAAAGATTTTTTCACTCTTTGAACATCCTCTGCTTTCTCTTAGCTAATGACTACTTCCAAGGAACACAAAATAAAACCAAGCCTTTTTTTGAGGTGTTCGTGGTATCGAAAGTGCCCAAGACTGTTAATACAGAGGTGGGCAGAAGCATTTTTCACAATACGTCTGTTTGCTGTTTGACAAGCGGCTGCTGAAGCACTTAATTTCATTGCATATCTCAAACAGCAGTAGTGGCATCATAAAATTAAGATTGTTTCATGTTATGGAGAGCACTTTATCATACTGATATTCCAGCTGAGACAAATCCTGTCATTTCTCTGGAGGATGGGTTTTCAGATGATTTTTGAACATAATGTTGCTGATCTTGGTGCATTCTGCAAACATATTGCACATCCAAAACGTTATGTACACAGACTGTCTGTACTGCAACAGATGGAGCTTTCCATATAAAGTGACAGCTGCAAGCAGTAAATTTTTATTGCCATTTCTTTATTAAATGCAAAGTACATAGAGGGATGAAAGCTATGGGTCTTAAATACTAGACAGTTAGGAAATACATTTATTATGTCCCACACTCAAATGAAGTTTCTGAAAATTTTCTGAAGCTTAGCAGTCCCCTACACCTGTGAAATCAGGAACTCTGCTGCAGAGAAACTACCAAGTTTTTCAGGTGTCTGGAGTTGTACCTAGCATCTCATTAACTTTCAGGGTTATTTGCAGAAGCCCAGATACAGAAGAATGGGGTTTATACTCAGCATGCAGTGAGGACACAAACAGCTGAGATTCTTGCTCAGAAATACTCATCCACATAAAGCTCAGTATGAATGAGCAATGCAAGAATGTTGGAAGTCTGAGTCACAAATACTTGTCGAATGACTCCATGGCTGACAGTATAAGCTACAAATGCTGTTATAGCAGAGCATTGTGTTATGGCCCAGTCAAGATCACATCTGCCCTGAAAACAGACGTGTGTATTTTCATCTATTAGGACATCAAGCTGCTAAAATTCAGCATGAGAATACCTCTTCTACAGAATAATGAAGCTATTTTTAAAAGTGTATTTCAAAACTAGATATTGTTAGCACAAGTACAAAGTAGGAAACCACTTGGTCAAAACCCAATATATTAGGCTCCCCCTATGGTTTTCCTTATCCACCGAAGATATTGCTTTGTGAGTCGAGTGTAGATACCAGGGCCATCGACAGTACCACACTTCTTTGGCTTCCCGAAAGAAGTGATGCCTCTCATCACATTATTGCATCTTAAAGGTCCACCAGAATCCCCCTGGAAAAAGGGGACAGAAAAATGGTCATTCAAATTTACAAAAGCTAAAAATTGCTTCTTTTAAATAAAATTTGCACCAGATGCATGGAGGAAATAAAAACGTAGAGAGTGCTATTGTGGATTTCTTTTTTTTCCTCATTGGAAAGTAAGATTTTAATTAGCAAAAAGGAAGAAAAAAGACTTCAATCTGATCTTTCAAGTGTGAGTAATGGAGAGTGAATCTAGCTCAGTGCTAAGGAATAGATAGTCTTTTTGAATATGAAAAGAAAAAGCTGGAAACTTTCCTCTTGGAAACCAGAAAGTCTCTAGAAATTGGCATATTTTCTGTAACTTCATTAATTCAATATTTAAATCTTTTAAAACATGGTAGTTCTTACACAGTTTTGCATTTGACTTGGGGCCCCAGCCAAAATGCTTTTTATCAGCAAAACCTGTTTCAAAGCCCTCTGACATCAGAGAAGTTTTTCCACTGAAGTAAGCTGCTTGAGAACAGGCTCATAAGTTATTCCGTAGAGACTTTTCTATTAAAATAATTTTATTGAAGAATAGAATAGCTACCTGCCATGTCTCGATAAAACCACAATACCCAAAGTCTGTGAAGGTGGAATTATCAATTCAGAAGTTTTGATTTTAAAGCTTAGAAGAACAACCCTTGTAAATTCACTCTTTTTTAAAATAAAATTAATCATTGAATGGAAAAGAGGCAGAAATTATAAATGTGTAAAAGTTAGTACTTTAATTTTTAATATGATTTATGTGGATATAGACAGTATATATACTTACAAAACATGAGTCCTTTCCTCCATTCTTAGACCCTGCACATATCATGTTGTCTGTTATAACAGGTTTTTTTCTATAATGATTTTTGTCATTGCAGGTTTGCCTACTGATGACAGTGATATTGACCTCCCTCAGGGTATCAGAAGGCACATTCCGATTATTGTGAGTTTGTCCCCATCCTGCTACTGTGCAAGTTGTTCCTGGTTGGGGATCATCACCTGTGTTAGGCAGTGGAATGAGCTGTACAGCTTTAGTAAGTCTTGCTCTTTTGTGAAGCTGTAGAAGATATGGAAAATAGTTAGTATGGGGCGGAGTCTAACAGAGGCCCTGCATGTAACCATTGGATCTTTTCCTTTATGGTGATGGGGGGTTACTGCAAACTCTTTTTGAGATTCCTCAGGTCTTTGTGACAGAATTTATGTAGTCAACATAAGAATGAGGAAAATGAGTATTTTTTGTCTTATAAAAACCCATTTATCTTCTGCTGAAATATTAGCTATACAAAAATGCCCTGTTTTACTTCTCTGGTTCTCAGACCATTGGGAGGACAAACTAACAGTAATCACTGAAGCTGGCAAAATTGAGAATCAGAGAAGTCAGAAATTTTTAATTAGAACTATTTTTCAGACTGAACATTAGGTGTTTTAGCCAAATTATTTCTATGTGTGAAATGTGCTTCTTTCTGTGGACAATCTTTATTCTTTCACTGTTCACTGAAAAGCCAGAAACTGAAATATCTTGGTCAAGCTCCAGAATTTTTCTACTTCTGGCAATGGCATGCATTACAGGAATTGTTGACTGCCTGAGTTCCCTGTGTATCCGCAGTTCTCCAGTCTGCTGGATTAGCAGACCAGAATATATCACCCCAGAAGAAAAGTCACTAGAAACTCCCTTGGCTCATCTCCCTCCAGAAGGAAGAAACTGGTACATCATAGGAGATTCATATTCTGTAAGTGACATGTAAGTCCATACCTGCAGCAGCATGAGGTCATTTTCCTTATGAGCAGGACGGTAGAGTGGGTGGCGAATTTGGTTCACAATCTGAAAAACCTGTTTTTCTTTTTCTTTTGCTTTCCGAGAATGAGCTCCAAGAATAACTTCGCCTCTTTCCCTGAGAAGAGAGACAACATGGTTAGTGGGATTCACTTGCTGTAACTCCATAATTCTTTGCTGTTCACTGTGGTGCTGTAATGTCCTGCTGCTAAACAGTCTCTTTTCTCATGTCTGAAGAGGCATGTAATTTAAATAAAAATAATAAACATCAATTTAAATTAAATAAAAAAACCACAGTAATTTAAAAAAAACAGAAAAGATTACCCTGTTTTAACAAGTAGTTAAAAAAATGGACTCAATGAATCAAAATTCATGCTATCCTATTTTCAGCTTCCCAGGAGCACAGTCAGGGTTCAGGTACTTGACTCTGAACCTAACCCTGTTGTTTCCCTTTGGGAACTGAATGAGGGGTGGATGCATCAGCTTTGCTGTTGGTAGTAGTCTCACCAGCTGTGTCCTCTGCAATTTGTATTGAAAATTTGGGAGAATAGCTCACAGCACTGTTAGTTCAGAAACCATCATGACTGGACTGAATTGTACCATTGCTTTGCCCTAACACCATTCCAACACCACTTTCTGAGTCCATGTGAGACAGCTCACTCTCTTTCTCTAACTTGTTCTGCAAATTCAAATACTTATTAGGTACTGAAGTGGTGACAGTGGTGCCTGCTGGCATTCTCTAGCAGAGAAACCAGGAGTCTAGCACTCCCTGGTCAAGCAGTCCAAGCAGACCTTTATATCAGACCACAGATATAGCTGTTTCTGGGTGAACAATGTACGTTACAGCTGAATGGGAGAATCTTTGATGAGCAGATGTGTAGGTGGCCATCATTTGCAACTCACTGCAGCAAACACAACCCTGAGGAAGTGGTTGCTCCTTCCCTTCAGCTGTTAAGAGCTGTCTCACTGTTGACTGAACATCATTAAGTTAATTATTTATTGTATTTTCTCTTAAATGAGATCTCCTTTGGAAACACTTTTTACCTTATGTTAATATGACAATTTTTGGGCCTTATGCTGTCTTTGTAGTAGGTCCCATATATCTCCCTGTTTGAATGGGACAGGAGAGATGGATACATTTCTCTGATGTCTGCAGAGTCCAGTGATTCACTGGTCCTGGGCTGGCCATTGGCAAAGCCTGTGTGAGGTCTGCCTCAGCACTGCTCCAGTCCTCCTCACAAAGGCAAGGGATAGGATGTATCATTTAAACGTCACATCTTGCCTCACTGAGTTACTCTGCAAGGCCAAACATCCATTTGCACCTTGAGTCATACAGGGAGAAAAATGTTGGCTGACAAACCAACATATCCAATAGAGCTGAGACTTTTCAGTGTCTCCTGTCATCTGATGGGAGGATTTTTGCTCCTGTATAACTGCATGCTGTCTCTTTCTATGGTGAACTGCGTATCTTTTACAGAATAAAATGACAAGAATTTATTTCTGTTTTCTGAGCAGCTATTTAGTCTGCCCATCCTCTGGCCCAGTGCACTGCTTGACTGAGAAAACAGAAATAAACCCTTGCCCCAAATTCACTACTTCAGTGTTTCTATTTTGTGCTTGCATGAAGCTAGGAGCTTGTAAATATCTCTTCAGAAACAGTAAAGATCTGTATACATTGTTATATGATTTTTTACTCACTGAAGCACATTGGCCAATATAAATTATAAAACACAGTAATCAGAACATGATCATGGTCATGCTAAAGGCACAAAACCGCCAGGGATATTAACTTTCCTTCTCTAAGAGAGACATCAGATTCTCACTAAGGACAATCTCTTAATCAGAGTAAGAACTTACACTTCACAATGGGCAGCTGTTAACACCCAGTTTTCCTTGATCAAAGCTCCTCCACAAAAAGTTTTTCCATTTGCTCCATTGATCAGGGCCATAAATGGTCTTGAGTGTGGTGCTACTTCATTTCCACCAATGATATCCACACACAAACCTAAATATAAAAATACATAACAATACACACAGCTGGACTAACAAATACTGAACACGCACACAAAGTCTTTTAGCAAAAAGAGTTAATGTAATTACTAAGTATACAGTACTACATAATACAATAATACAGTATACTTGTGCGCAAGTATGTACATATGTCACAATGCTGGTCTTCAGGGTAGACTTTTAAAATTGCTCAGCAGTACTACTTCTATATGTTTGGAGCTGTTGGAGCTGTTGGAGCAGGTCCAGAGGACGGCAGCGATGATGGCTGGGGGGCTGAAGCACCTCTCCTATGAAGACAGGTTGAGAGAGTTGGGTTTTTCAGGCTGGAGAATAGAAGGCTGTGGGGAGACCTTCCAGTACCTGAAAGGGGCCTACAGGAAAGCTGGGGAGGGACTTTTTTACAAGGGCATGTAGTGATAGGATGAGGGGTGATTGCTTTAAACTGAAAGAGGGTAGACTTAGATTAGATATAAGGAAGAAATTCTTCACTGTGAGGGTGGTGAGGCACTGGAACAGGTTTCCTAGAGAAGCTGTGGATACCCCATCCCTGGAAGTGTTCAAGGCCAGGCTGGATGGGGCTTTGAGCAACCTGGTCTAGTGGAAGATGTCTCTGCCCATGGCAGTGGGGGTGAACTAGAATGACCTTTAAAGGTCCCTTCCAACCTAAACCATTCTATGATTCTATGTTTCAATGGGAACAAAATCAGATTAGTGGGGTGAGCTTTGACAAGAAAAGCACCAAAGTATTGTTGTTCTTGCAGATTTCTTTTCCTGAAGTTTGCTGCTATAGTTAAGAAATTAACTTACAATGAGTAACAATCTCAGATCTGCTACATGATAAATGTACAATATATGACTTATGCAGGCACCTGGAAACTGGGCTATATAAGTGACTATATGTAGTCATATTACATGACCCTGATTTTCAGAAAAACAGAAAATCAAGGCATTAATGTATGTGTATGCCTCTGGAGAAAAAGGTCAGATAATCTTTATGTTAACTCCTCTGAACAACTCCAAATAGCCTGTCCTCTGTGTGGCTTTAAATACTACCCATTCAGAAATTATTTTGTTTGTACAGAAGATCAAACACATGCAGACAGTAGAAAAAGATCTAATAATAAGAACTCAAATAATAATTATGACTATTTCCTTTACATTAATGTAGGCTGGCTTAACTGGAACTCTGTATGTTCAGCATTTACCTTCAGAAGGATCCAGCTGGGCACTTACCTCCATGAATTACCAGGAGAATGGCAGCAGTATAGGTGGACAAATTAAGGAAAGCTCCCATGATTTCTGTCTTGTGTTCCCCCTTATTCACTGCTCAATATATATATCTAAGTGAAAAGGATGTGGGTTTTGTTTTTCCTTTTAATGGTATTTGACATTTGTAACTGTGACCAAGGCAAAAAACCTCCCCAACAAGGTAGCTTACGTCAGAGGTATTAGTGAGAAATTGCATTGTCTGTTGTGATGTGAAAACAGGATCTGCCCCGCCTCATGTATTCTCTGTAGCAATTGTAGAGAGCTAATATATGAGTACTGGGGTGAAACCCTGCAGCCTTTGTGTGTCCAGTTACACAGTGGGACCCAGCACACATAAATTTTGGCTTGATTCAGTTGCCCACATGAAGACGGGTAGTTTCACTCTAGACACCCCAGATGCCCTCCAGGTCAGAGATGAATCCCAGCCGATTCCCCATTAGAGAGTTACCGGCACTGTTCAGGAGCCCCTCAGGCCAAGGAATCTGATGTTTGCTCCTTTCAGCACCTGACACTACTCATTAGCTTTTCACTGGATGAGCATCCATGTAGCACTGACTGTGGTTTAGTGATGTAGATCTCAGGGTATAATGCCATTTAAAGTGTCCTAAGGTGTCTTAGATCTGCCTCCTTGTGCAGAAGGCCATGGGTCTTCTGCAGATGCTATGTCATATTTGCCAGCCCTGTGCCCATGTCTATGAAAGCCAGGGTATCTCAGATGTCACTAAATGCCGAGTTTTGGGCAACGGAATTGAGTCCTGAAAACTGAATAAATCTTATTAAAGCCTTGTAAAGGCACAGTTCCTCACTTCCAAATATACATCCAAATAATAGAAATAACTTCCATCAATATTAAATAATTTGGAATATCAAATATTCTATTAGCTAACTATGTACATTCAGTGCAGTGTCGCTACCACACAGCCTAGAAGGTTTCTTGAAGACTTGAGCCCCACTACAATCAGCCTGCAGAAAGCTTCTGTGTTCTGGCTGTGTTGCATCTTTGAGCTCTGTTGGCCCAGCCTGATGTGAGTTTTACCTGTAGAAATCCTTGGACAGACAGCTGGCTTGAATTTGCCGTTGTCCTCCCTTCTGGGACAGAGGGTAATTGTTGGTGACTTCTCTGAAGAAGGCAGATCTGGAGCTATTTTCAGATATAGCAGAGCAGTTTGTCAGTGCTGTGGCTTTTCAGAAACACTGTCACCTATGTGATGTGGTGACAGCTGCATGCACTGCAAAACCACACCAAGGTTTTAATTTTCTTTAATTTTTCTCCTGAATACCTGCATATCCCCTCTAAGTATCAGCAGTTTGTAGCACTAGCGTTCTTAGTGTTTTCTTTTTTCCCAATGTTTTCCTGAACACAGTATCGCCAGTTATCATAGGTACTGTTCTTTCATTTTTCACATATAAATAATTGCCAAAGTCTGTTTTTATGACATTTTAATTAGCAGTCTTACCATACCGAAGCTGTTTCCTCTCTGGAATCTGCACAGACATGATCAGGATGAGCACTTGTGAGCAAAAATCCTGTACACTGACACTTGCTTAAACTCATACTACTACAATGATTCATCCTTGGATATTCCTATATGAGGAGCCATGTCTAGTGAAAAGAAGTTTGGTGTGTATCATCCTATGTTTACCTGATCTATTTTCAAGAAAAACCCATTTGGGAGACATGGAATAAAACATTAGCAAATATTCCTAGATATTTTCCAGGCAACTAAGATAAACCCACGCTTACCTTCTAAAAACAAATCTTCTATAGCCTGTTTATATCTTTTCAATATCTAAATGTAGTCCTATTTACTTCTAAAACCTACTTACTTCTCAAGACTTTTTTTCTGAAACTCCATAGGTATGAGCATGCCCATGCCTTTTAGGAAATCCCCTCTAATCCTGAGAAATCTCATTTACATTGATAATTAGAATGAGAAATATATTGTGTATAATACTGTTTGATAAAAACTGACTGCTTTCTGCTCAATTGCACAGGTATTAAAGATTAGATTGATATGCACATAACCAGCCTCTAGTTTTAGCCCCAAGTGCTTTTGTTAGAGTGCCCTCTTCAGCCTAAAACTTGTGTAGATGTGGATGAAAAATTGTCATCAAATTTTACGGTGTGCAACAAGTTGGCTAGGTTCCTTTCATTATGGTCATTTATAGTCAAGTTTGGATTTTATTGGCCTTTTGCATGTAAAGGCAAACTCAGTGGAAAAATTCCTTTTCTATTTGAGTGCATTGTCCAACTCTTTTATTAGCTCCTCTGCTGCATAAACAATTTGTCTTCAAGAGGACTGACATACGTAAGCAAAATGCTCCATCCTTTTCCCCTCAGTGTGCAAGGGGCATAGTCACTCTCTCAGCAGAAACCACTGCCTGAGTAAAAGAACAAGTCTATCCAGCTTCTATTTCTAGCCTTTGCCTTTGAGGAAATTTCCCAGGTCATTAGGCTCGTGGGTCAGTGGATCATTCAACTCTGTCCTGTACTGTGTCAAGTGCTTCTGCCCCTTATCTTGTACTCAGTTGTTTTGATCATTTTGCTTCCCCGATGACTATGTTCCTTTTTCCTTCATGCTGCTTTCTATGATGCTAAAGGTGAACATCAGGTATGATTTTAGGGGACAAATTCAGGAGACCAGTTTGAACCACAACTTTAAGCCTTCCAGAACAGCTGGGTGCCCGACTTCAGGCAGCATCTTAGCTCAGCAACAGGGCTGGCACCTGGGGTTGGTGAAGGGAGGGCAGGAGAGTGGTGCAGAGCAGGTAGCTGCCAGGAGCACAGTGAGGCAGAGCTGGGGTTCCTTCCCTCTATCCTCCCTAGGCTGCCCCATCCCCACCCCCATTCCAGTGGGTTTGCCTGGACACATCCCTCAGTGTTTGGTGAACACAGTCCCAGGGGCTCACTGGGGAAGGACAGGACATATGCTGGGAATGCCTATTTTACTTTCTTCTCTGATGTGAGAAGTCTTATCAGTTCAGGGTCTTATGATATTTACCGTTGTCTTTTCTGCCTCAGCTATGTGCTCATCTTCTCTATTTTCACCTATTTACTCTGTGATATCAAAGGAAAATGTAGTAGCACAGAAATACAAGTAGATGTAGTTAACTCAGAGAGTCCTCAAAGCCTTGTAGCGAATCAGCATTACTTCTATGAGGTTGAATGTACTTGACAGAAAGAATCCAGCATTAGATATTATACTCTGGAAACACAAGTCTTTCCCTGTCTGGTCAGAACGTGGGTCTGTTGCCCATTTTGTCTCTTATGCTGCTTTCCAAGCTAGCCACTTAGTGGGACAACAAAGCCATAAAGGACTTGAACATAATTATGCAAGGAACCCTCCTTGCAGAGGTAACCTCCAGAGGATTAATAATGCCAGGATTAGCTGGAGGATGAAGAGTGATTTTGGGGTAATTAGAGCTGGCTCATTCATAAGCTGATGAATTCTAAGTCATGTGTTTTCTTTTAAAAGAGCTTTGGAAGAATATTCTGAAATATGAAATGTGTTACTTTATGTTGCATCATGTACATGTTTTCAAACTGGGCTATAACTAGTAAGATTCTGTGCCATAGAAACAAGCATTTCAATTATATAATCTCATTCAACAATCTGGTGAGCTGCTATTCTCTAACTCTTGAATAAAAACGAGAGCTAGCTATGTTGGGCAAGTTACATTTCTGATCCTTTCTAAAGGTACTTAAGATCACAGCAGGCTTTTTAAGTTCTTCACACAAGGGCATTCTGGTTTTTTGTAGTGGTTTACCAGCAAGGCATACAAAACATGGGTGCAGACACAGTGTTTACGATACAGAAACGTCTCTCACACCACTGTGTCTTTTTAGCTTTTTCTTGTGAACACTGATGAGACATTTTGTTTGCATTTGACACTTGCACGCTCTAGGTTTTTCTGCATCTGAATCCTGCACCCTCAAAAATTGCTGCTAAGAAAATACAAATTGCTCTGCGCTCCATGTGTGTAGCTTGTCTGTTGTGTGAGGTGTTCCTAAATTTATCAGACAACAGATGCATGCCAATTCCCAGTGGCTCTCATAAACAATGAATTAATCCTTTTCAGTCTTTCAACTGAAAATGTTACCTGGGCAGTATAATTCACATAGAATCATAGGTTGGAAGGGACCTCAGCGATTATCTAGTCCATCTTCTGCAGAGGATTTGCTGGCTGCTGCTGTATCTTCGTCCACAATTTGGGAATGGCTTTTTTACTCTTATGTGCACTCATTTTTCCCTCTCACTGGTGTTCTGTGAAGCCTTTTCAGGTGGCCCTGTGCTTGTTCTCACTTTCGTTCACCTGCTTGAAGACGGCCAGTTTAATTCTGCTCACATATTTCCCTTTTTTTTTTTCCCTTTAAATTTGAAAGAACATTGAATTCTCTGAGACACTTAGGTTTTATTATACATTCATCCCATGTAATGCTCAGGAATTTTCTTAAGTGCTTGCTTTCTAATATAATTTCTGTGGTAAAGGGCTGCTGAAGTTCTTGTAAAACTTGGACCAATTAATATTGACACATGTTGGGCATTCAAGAAACAGGCAGGTTTTAAATAAACCTGAAGAAAAAATCTAAAGAAACCAAGCTGCAGTTAAAATAACACAATAAATTGCAAATTAATAGATTTGTAATAGATACAATAAATTTGCAATAAATGCAGTAAATTACAAAATAATACAATAAATACAATGATGTAAAGGGAAATCTCAAGAGAGGGACTTATTAATAAACTGTTTTGACCACCATTTTCTGTAGGGGACATTTAAACAGAGAAGGCTGTATTGTGACTTACAATGTTCTTGTCAGTAAATAGCAGCTACTATGCCAAGCCTCCTGTTAGTTCTCCTGGTCTCTCTAATTGCTGTTATCGTACCCCTGAGATGTAGGAACTCATCTAAGGATAAAAAAGTCCAAATTCCCACTTCCTCTGGATAACAGGTAACATAATGGCACTTCTTTTGCATTTCAGATGGCTGCACGGACATTATCAGGGGATATGTTGTGTGTCCTCATTCCTGGCCTTTTATGGCTGCTATCCAGTCAGACAATTTAACTGTGTGTGGAGGAGCTCCTGTGAAAAAGCAATGGGTTTTGACAGCAGCACATTATAAGTAAGTATCTTATACTGGGGCAATTTTAACTATTCACTGAGGTGGGGCATGGCATACAAGCCTGTAATAAAAGAAAAGTGGGTTTTGATTTCTTAAGAATTTTTAAAAGCTGCAGCTCTCTCACCAAACTGATCTAAATCCTGTCATTCTGTTTTAAGTAGTTTTGTAAACTACTGATCTGCATTGTGTACAGTTAGTTACCTTCATTAGTCAGATCCTGCCAATGTTACAGGATAGAGACTGTGCTAATAAAAGACCCAGTTCTTCATTTATGCATCTGCAACAGCAGTGTCTTAGAGTTGGAGATATATTCCAAAGTGCCTCAATTTTGTGTCTGGACTAAGCCTCAAAACACCCTGAGAGACGAAGTTGAATGAGATGGAAACACTATTCCTCTCATTTTAAGTCACCTGGGCTCATAAAAACTGAATGTCAGTCATGACTATGACAATGACAAGAAGCATTGTCCTTTTGACAAGTCAAATGTGAGCACAACCACCAACCACCCTTCTCCAGGTGGGATACCCCAAGGCTGTTGAACAGCTGGCTCAGGGTAATGATATAATTTGCTGTTCACATGAGGAGGTTAAATACCTATGTTTTTGCTAAAATATTCTATCATATTTTAGTTCTCCATATTTTTTTCTGTATTTTGAGTAACTAAAAGCAAACCAATTACAATTTGCAATTGTAATTGCAATGTAATGTAATGTGCAAACCTGACCTCCTCAAACACAGCATGGGCAGCTCAGCCAGCCTTCTTCCATCAGCTGTCTGAAATAGCAGACACAGCTCCTTCTTTCTAAGTGAAATTGACTTCCACACTTCTTCAGCTGGATCAGGTTTGGTTGTATTTTTTGTAAGGGTAGAAATATTCACACCTAGCACGTGCTGGTTTGGACATTTACAAAACAAAAGCCAAGCCTTCCCCTTCGGAATGAAGGGATTTTCTGGTGGTAGTTGAAGTCTCTCACTCTTCAGTCAACGGCTTAGAGATATCCAGTTAGTTATGGTTATAAAAATTCAGATTTGGGAACTATTCAGTGGGAAGATGACTGTCTCTGATCCTGAGGAAAGGGCAGCTCTGGTCACTGGTTTGATTTTCTAACAAGCACATTGTTTTGGTCTGACTTTCTTTGTCACTGGGGGCAAAGTGAAACAACATCTGCCTGGTCTCCTTCTCCTGAGTTGTATGATGATGCCCATGAAAAACCCACCCACCCTATGCTATGTCCAGACTATTCCGAGCAGGTGCAATTGCAGTGCATGTAAGCCTTTCTAACCAATAAATATTATGTGCTAATCACTTCTGAAATAATTTTTGTCTCAGAAAAAATTGCATGAATCCAGCAACAGGTGGCCTGCAAACAACCTGTCAGAGACCTGGATGAGGTTGCAGTGGGTTGGTTTTTTTTTTTTTTCCTCCCCAGGCTTCTCTGTATGCACAATGACTGATTGACTGGGCTTTCTCCAAGTCAAGCAGTTGGACCTCTGCTGCGGATGATACATTGCACCTCTGTTGGGGATGATACATTGATACATGAGAGTCCCCGGGATGGAGTTGTGTGAGTCTTGTATCATTCTCACTGTGTAAGTATGCTTTGTAGATAAAAAAGGAAATTTTTAGGATCCAGCACTGCCTTTGCAGCTATTTTCACAAGCAAACATTTGCATACAATTAAATGAATCACATCTTTCAGTGACACATGCAGCTGGAATGAAAAAAATAACTATTTTTTTGTTTGGATTGATAAAGTCTTCATTCTGGCTTGAATAAGTTGTCCTGTGTGTAGTGAGATTACGTTCTGAAGATGAAACACAGGAAACTAGCAGTATGTCTTCTGGCAATGTCATCTTACTGGGCTGCACTAGGTCTGCAGGGCAAAATGAAGAAATACAAACTCTAATACGTACATTTCTGTTGATAGTCAGATAGCTTTGGGCAGAGGGAGACTTATGAGTTGCTTAACTATTACTCTTTATTAGCGGGAACTGGACATATAACTGTCTTTGGGTTTTGGCAGTCTCCCTTTTTAATATTCACTACAAGGGTGTCTTGAGTTAGGTTAACACCCATCCCTCTTCCTTAATAGTGTGAATCCTGTATTTAGTGAAGTTAAGGACAAAACTCTTACTAATATTAAAGATGTCCACTTTAGCAGAACACTCACCTGTATGCATATTGCTCAGAATGATTATTGAGTATTGATGTGTGTAGTGACAACCCACTGATGTCAGCAAGACAACCTACATGCATTAATCTGGCATGTTTGAATCCTTTGTAGGATTAGGTCGTAAGTCCAAAGGAGACCATTAAAAGGTTAATGAAAGGCATCAGCACCAGCAGTCCTTGTGCAAGGGACTATCCTTAGAAAGCCAGCAGGCTTTTTCATTAAATTAATTCCAAACTCTGGAAATCCCTGAAAGTCAGCTATCACACTATTATTTCACCAAACTAGATTTACAGTAAAGAAATATTACTTTGTAGAGGAAAACACAAGCTTATGCCAAACATCGAAAAGAACAATGTCCTTCCCTATGTTTTAATCAAGTTGTTGTAAAATGAATTTGTGAGTATTATGTTACATGTCTTTTGATTATCTTGAGAGATGTTGATTAGCTCCAGTAGTGACCTTCTCACCTTGTACTTTCTTTAAATTACAGATTAAACGAACCAGGAGGGAGAGTTCTTGGAGACCATCAAGCATCCATAGCTGTAAAAGAAGAGCAGATATTTAAGGTTATGTGCTACTTTCCTAATCCTCATTTTGACTGGTCTTCCAAGGAAAATGATATAATGCTCCTCAAGGTATTGGGTTAATTACTGTTGTATTATTATAAAAGGAATTTTGCTAATGATAATTTTGGCTATTCTTTGATATCAAATTGTACATTGTTTAGGTAGCTTCACAATATCACAGAACACCCTGCACTTGGTTGTACTAATTTAGGTAGGGCTACAGGATCAGTGGCACTGTGAGCAGGGATGACACTTCAAGCCCATTCAGTGCTCTAAAACTCCCTTTAATCCACTCACAGCACACACAGCAACCCTTCCAAAACCCCAAAACGCTTTTTCAAAGGCAGCGCTGAAGTGATGTATGCAATGGAGTCTGGGTCACAGCTGTATCCAAAAGGGATACCTTGTGCTGGACTAAGCAAAAATGGGGTTGAAACTTACTATTAATTATTTGGGGTAAACATATAAAATAAAAGTATGGATAATATAGAACACAGATGAATTCAGCTCTAGGAGCACAGAGTGGTCACACAGTGAAGAAGGCTCAGGACACTGCAGAATGAAGCATGGAAAGATGTCCTCACCAACATCATCATCCTGGACGGCAAAGTGGGGCAGGGCTGTAAGAATTTTCTGCATACCAGCTCCTGCTTAGTCTGGCTTATGCCTCATGTGTCCCTGCACTGAGAACTCTGTTAATCCAGCACTGAGATTTACACGGAGGCAGCCATGGGTGTTTTGAACAGGGAGAGGCCACTCTCTATGCAGAAAATGGTTAAATGGTTCTGGAGGACTACCTTCCTGGTACCAGCAGTTTCAGTGCTGATCCAAAGTCCCTGAGAAAGATAAGACTTATACATCATCTTGCCTATACCTTTAGAAAGTTCATGACTTCAGTATGATGCCTAAGAAATCTTGGATGGATCTTTATTCAGGCTATGCTTTAATGTTACACCTGTGATAATGAAGAAAAAATTGTATGTGAAAGATTGATATGTATATGTAAAATAATTGACTAGGTACAGTATATTATGAATATTACCACACTTATGAAATAATTGGTGGAATTGTACTGAAAAGGAAGTGATGACTTGAACCTGATTTCTAATATTTAGATGGTATCACCCATTTGGTATGACAATGACACAGGGAGAAAACTAGCAATGTCTGGTTTTGGAACTAGCTGGAGCATCTACAGACACTTGTGCCCCCAGCGACTTGCCATTGCCCAAGTGTGAGAAGTTCCTAGTCCAAGTGTGAGAAGTTCCTAGTCCCAGATGTTAGTGAGCGTTCTCCATCTGATTCATTGCAAAGGCAGACAGATTGATTTCACTGGCTTCTCCTGTGTCTACCAACAACTTATCAGGAGCACCAGGTTATCTGTGAACACAACAGCAAAATGGATGCTAGGAATTAGTATTTCTAGAGCTGAAAGTTACAACTCTGTTCCAGAGTGACATGGATACCATAAAATCCTTTGTCTGAATTTGACACAGACCAGCGATAGTGTTATCACCAGGGTTTATCTCCCACCTCTACAGTTCCACTGCAATGCGGTACTAAGTGACTTGGGATAAATTTTCAGTCTTTGGAAATTCCCACCAGTACTGGAGATAATAAACCGTAAGGATTTTTTGGATAAATTTGTGATTTGTTGGAATGCCTTTTTTAAAAGGTATAAAGCCAGAGTAGTCTAACTGACAACCATTCAGCAACACATCTAGCCACCTGTGAAATGCAGCATGGTGCAGTGATCATGTGTAAAACAGAAAATTTCTGTTCAGTAGCTGTGAGCCCTTACCAAGCACATTGAGCATATGCATTAGTGTTTTGTTATGCTTTGATTTGCAGGCTTAAACTGGTCTCTGCTGAAGGATGAATCTGTCAGGTAAAGGCCATGAAAACACAGACAGTTTGAATGATGAATCTCTCAGAGCAAAAACTTGGCAGTCTAAAGAGTTCAAGACTTAATTTTTCCCTATTTCCCTAATTATGTTGCTGCTGTCACGTCTAACTGGTTATAGCTTTTGTTTTCCTCTTTGTTACTGGGTGCATTGCACCTTGCTTTGAGACACTTCTGTGTGTTAGTCAAGCACCAGAGTCTGATTTCAACACAGATGCTCAGTGGCAAGTTAGGTTCTCAGATAGGATATAGATCCAAAAGCCTAACTCCTGTGCAGGTTTTTAATTTCCTGCTGTAATCAATGGGAAGCTGGGCTTGAACTCACTACTGCTGCTGTAAATAGGGAATTGCTATACAGACACTAGGAAAATTCTTTTGGATTTGCAAAGGGACAGTTAAGCTCAGGATCTGTTCCTGTGTATTGAAAAGTAATTTATAAAGTATTGGTAAAATGAGACTAAATGCCAAGTGAAACTAGATTATACTTTCCTTCCTTTCTGCAAAAGAAAGCATTTTTTTTCTTCTTTTTTCTAGCTGAATGGTATGGCAAAGCTGAATAAATATGTGCAACTTTTGCCTCTGCCTGTCTTTTGTGAAGATATCAAACCTGGCACAACATGCAGGGTGGCTGGCTGGGGAGTCAGAGCTTCAGGAAAGCCATCAAAACACCTGTGGCAAACAGCCCTTAAAATTGTTGATAGGAAAAGCTGTGACAGCAAATATGGAAATGACACAAAAATAACAAGCAACATGTTGTGTGCTAAAGGGACACTTGGATTTTTGAGAAGAGATGCTTGCAAGGAAAGAAACAAAGTTACAAAGAGAAGGGGGTGTGCTTTTAACAATGGTTCTCTTTTCACTGGGAACAAAGTGGTGCTAGACACTTAATGATTCGCTGTGTGATGATTATGATTACTGATCAGATTCACAGTGATTTTCACCACATTTGTAACAGACTTTATTGCTGTGAAAAGGAAGTGTTAAAACTTTGAGTAGTTTAGGTCAATGTACACAAAAAGATCCAGAGTATGCAAATTTGAGTCTGGGATGATCGCATTTCTTTAGCTAAGGTGCTCTCCTTAGGCACCACCTGTAGTTATCAGAGAAAAAGAACAACTTTTAGGGTCTGAATCATCTGATCCCTTTCAGATGTCAACATCTGAATAGTACAGAATTAACTGTACATTCAAAAATGCTGTTTGGATCTTGCTTTTAATGCCTTCTGTGCTGAGTCCAGAAGGGCCAAGCCAATTGTTATAGAAGTGAGAGTCAATTTATACCAAGAATAAAAAAATACCTTTTGAAATAGAATTATTTCACCACTGTGCTGGTCTGCAACATTTACATCAAAGGCTCCTCAGGCTTTAAAATCCACCTCTCTTTATACCTCACCCAACTCCTATGAAGTGACAAAAGCCAACTGATCCATTCTGTATGTTGAAACAGATTAGATGCAACTTTTCCAAGCATGCTTACACACTGCAGGTGGCACTACATGCTTCTTTTGGAAAAGGATGTGGAAGAAGAGGCATGCCTGGAGTTTATATAAGACTGACTGAAGAATATATTGCCTGGAAAGAAGAAATAATTTCCCTTCACAGAGATCCATGAGACAGGCAAGACATTTTTAATAAATACTGTGCTGTGCGTTAGAACTAGATGATGCTGCTTTAGTGCGCCACCCTTAAAAAGTACCTCCCAACTTTACAGCTTTAATAACACCACCACAGCTTGATGAGAATAGTTCAAATATTTGTACAGATAACATGCTTTCTCATCTTTAGTAGGAAACTGCCTCTTAGATAACACAGTTTGTATTGGACTTCACACTACTTCTTGGTGCGATGGGAAAGTACTGCTCACCTTCTGTGTTGTGCCTGGGATGAGGCAACATTTTTGAATGTGTATTTGCAGAAAAATTCAATTTCAGCCTGATAGTGAATGAGGTGCCTGCTGAATAAGAAAAAACAGAACAAAAGCTTTAAGTGTTCAAATATTTTGCTGTGACGTTATTCAAAACCAATTTCTTAAATTCCCCATTACTAAATATTTAACTAGATTAATTTTCAAAGAGTTGAAGTATTAAACAGATAAACATTTTTCCAATTAATCTATTATGAGAGAGAAAAAAATGTCTTTTTTTCCTAATTATTTTCCCTAATTTTTTTTTTCAGTGATCAAATCAACAAAATCATCTCTTCTCACAGCTTGGTTCATGATCTTACCCTTTCAGTGAGTGGTCTGTTGAAAAAAGTATAAATACTGATTGTAAAGGAAGTAATTATACTTGTCTAAGCCTGTGGTTAGCTTGATATATTCCCATTATCTTGCAAATATTCTCGAGGTCTTTTTTTGTGAACAGTTTAGAAGTGACCGTCTGCAGGGTTTCTCTGCTTCTTTAATTTTTGCATTAATATGTACTGAATACTGTAAACTTTGGGATGTCACAGAGGCATGAATAAGTAACTTCTACACAGCAACATACTGGCCTTGGTTATTGACCAGCAGCTGCATCACTGTGCTGGGCAGAGCAAGCCCTGTCTCATAAAGGCTATACAGATAAGGGAGCAAATGGACACCGCGTAGCTGGGTTGGTAGTTGGCCATGGTGCAATAAAATCTGCTGAGGTGGCATATGGGGGCTTCATCCAATTCTCACTGAAGGTCATAGGAAGATCTTAAGAGATGCCAGTGAGAATTGGCTCAGGCCTGGAACACAGGGAGAAAATGGGAAAAACTGGGGGAAAGAAGGGGAAGCAATATCAAAGTGGATAGAATAATAAACCGCTGTTAACACTTTTCAGCTGAGGGGTCTTAGAGGAAGTTGCAAACACAAATTAGTCCCTTTTACCTTTGTAAGGTAAATGACAGCAAGGATATCCTTCTGCCCTTCCCACAGGAGAATCATCACACCCTGCAGCACAGTAACAACTGATTGGTGTTTAACCTCTTGGAGGGAAAGATTTCACTTCCTCTGTTCATGCAAACAGTGGCTGTACCTCAGTCATCGATAGGAAATAATGAGCAATAAAGTCTGGAAACCATAACCCAGAAAGTTAACTCCAGTTCAGATATTGAAATTTGTGTGTGTGTGTGTGAGATCTCCTGTAATGATTTCATTTACAGCACCTCTTTTTCTTTTATGGGCGATGTAGCAGGTGGAAGGGCATTAATGCCAGGCCCCCAGGGCACCACTGCCCTGCCCAGCTGCCAGGGCTTCTACAGCCCAGGACCCATGTCAGCCTCCAGGGTCATCAGCCCTTGCCCCAGCAACACTGCAGCAGGTGTTGCCCTCAGCCTGGCCCTGCCCTGCCCTGGGGCCTGCTGAGCTGGGCCTACCTGCAGGCCAATGACCTGGCCTGCCCTTGGCCTGTCCTCAGGGAGGTGCAGGAGCAGTGAGCTGAGCAGTAACCTTGACTCATTTTCAGTCCACCCTGAGGCGAGCAGAGTCTTTATTTGCTCCATGTGCAACAGGAGGGAAGGCTTTGCTAGTGTTGAAATCCCTGGGTCTTGAGAGAGTGCCTGTTCATCTGCCCCTCTGGGTGAGGGGCAGTCTGGGCCAGGGAGCATGGCAGGATTTTTGCAGTGGGCCTGCAAAATGTTCTGCAATTCTCTATTTCATTAGCACCCATGAAAGCACGCAGTGGAAGGATGACTGGTTCTAGAGCTGGGGCTAGGCAAAGGTGCAGAAAGGGTGTGTGTTGGCTTAACAAGGTGACCACAGGTGTCACTCACTGCTGAAACCACTGCTGGGCTGGTTCTCAGAACTGAGCTGAAAACAGGAAAGCCACAGTGAGTAGCTCCAGGTACACTGTAGTTTTACAACAACAGACACCCACAAAGCCTGACAAAAATAAGGTAGAGGTGCATTCCTACTAGACTGAGAGGAGCTTGTATTCATCAGCTTGTGGCAGTTTACTACAGATTCCAGTTGTTTCCAGGACGGCATTTGCAATTCCACTTTCCTTCAGTAAGAGAAATCTGGTTGTGTCTTTTTTAATCTGGAACGCCTCAACACTAATCTCTAGGTGTCTGTGAGGTGTCCCCTTACACATTACCTCCCAGTTTCCAAATACTGGCTTCTTGTACCAGACTAGCTCTCTCATACTATATGTGTTTATCTTTACTGGAAATTTCTGAGTGGATTAAAGTGTTGTCCCAGGAATCCTTCTGCCCTTGGCCAGGGCTGGGCTTCTATCTACACTTGGTACTTTGCAGCTTGGTCTCTGCTGAGTTGATTTCTCTGTCAGACATTTGAATCTATTTCTGTTTTTACTGAGGTCTTCCAGGTAAATGATATTTCTAAAGGATTTTTTTGCTGAGAAGCATGACTTACTTGTTACCTGTCACATAGTCATATCTAGGTATAGAAAGCAGCCCCTAGGGTTGGCCAGGCCATGCAAAGACTTGACATATGGCATTGATGTGCACTGTATGGCATTCCATGGCAATCCATGTGGAAATCTTTTTTTTTTTTTAAACAAACTTCTAGTTCTCAGTACAGAAAGTGGCATTTCTATTATCAGCAACTGTTATTTCCTGAAAGTGCAGTGATATGTTTGGAGCATGGATTGCCTCCACAGCTCCTAGTCAAAGTCTTTGTTTTATCTTCCGACTGCAGAACTGCCCGCCATCTAGCAAGCTGTAAAAGTAACCTTCCTTTTGGGCAACTCAATCTGGCATCAGGAAGAAACATTTAGGAAATAGAATTGAAACAAAGAAAGCCATCAGAATTTCAGGATAATTTTCTTGGATACTTGCCAAAAAGAAATAAAGATAAACCAGAAGGCTCTTTCGAAGTCTGAATAGGTCAGTTCACCATAGTCAGAAAATCACAGTGACTCCTTTTAATATGTTTGTTACATCATTTATTTAGGATTTACTAGTTTCCAAAATTTATCTTCATCTCATTAATGATCTGGCAGATGGTCCAGACAGCTCCATCCCAGTATGTTTATAACTCCCCAATCATCTGACGAAGCTCTTCTTGGATTGACTAATCATACTTAATATCTAGCAGATTGCAAATAGGTTAAATTTAACTGTAATTCAATTCAAGGTGGCATAGCTTCCTTCAAAGCTGTTGAAATTAGCTGTGAAATGTGCATTAAAGTTAGCTTTGAGTCTCACAAAAAGTCATCAACTCTAAAAGCTGTACTAAGACCCACATCCTTGTCATGACAAAGAGGAAACCACAGAAAGATGAGCAAAAAAGCCCTTATTTTAACGAAAAAGTGAACAGAAACTTGCAGATCTTAGCTACTTCCAAAGGCACAGTTTAGATTTAACGTATAAACAATGGAGTTTCACAGGGTTCAATCTTATGTACATTTGTTTGTAAAAAGAGAGACTTTGCCCTATTAACATGCTCTCACAAAACCTTTATTTTGATAAAATACCAAACCTCTATGCAGCCACATAGAAAAGTAAGATAGGCAGTAATTAAAACAGTGACACCAGTAAAAGAAAAAAAAAGTTACTTAACTCACTTTTTATCACCGCTGTCATAAAAAATGCTAGTCATGAATATTTAATGAACCCTTTCAATTTAAATGAATACATGGCACATGGTTGTTGGTTTAGGTTATCTTGAAACCATGTAGAAGATGTTACCTACCAGGATGTGTTGTCCAGGCTTCCTGAAACATCCCTGTCTCAAGCTGTCATAAATAAAGATGCATCACACATCTTTTCAGCCCCCTTGTTACCCTGCTTTTAAAGCAGCTGCATGACAAGAAAAGGAAGCTCTGGACTAGTGTGTCTGCAAAACCTGTTACATTTTCAAATGGCAATGGACTACACTGATAGTGATGTGGCTTTCACTAATTAAACTCTCAGGCATACACATACTGTCTACAAAAACCTGTAGGTGACCTTCCTTTTGGTCCCTTTGCAGCTTCTTGACAGGCAGGATGAGATACTTACCCGGCACCTGGCCATAATTCATAGTCTACAACATTATAGGCCAACCCCTGGCACAGTGAAGAGGATCCTTAACACAACATGGGGGACAATTAGAACATAGGACTGGGGGCTGAGCAGTAATATCTGATTTTAATTAAATCATCTAAGAAAGTGTATGTGAATGTGAAGTATTTCAGAAATTCTGCTTGCTTAAATAGTTTATTCTATTAAGGACAGGAACCATCTAAAAACCCCCATGGTCAGTTTATGGCAATTCAGAAGGTAAAGCAAAAGAGAAGAAAAATATGCCAGTATGGAGAAATCACATAAACAGTCTGCCAGTTTCGTAATGTGGGAAAATAGCTGCACCTTTGAATAATTTACTGATTTTTTTTAGGCATTTGTCTTAAATGATTAAGCTTCTGGGTATTTCATTAAATGACTGAAAATTAACATCAAGTTTTTGATCAAACAATTAAGTTTTATCTATGAACAAAATAAAAAAGCAATATAAGTAATCAAATTTTGCTTCATTCTCTCAAATATGCTGAGAGAATTTATAGATGTGTATAAATTATAAAATTTCTGAGTAAGAACACAAGGTTGTGTTCTGCACTTGTAACACTGCTTAGTTATAAGACCTCTTTTATCAATATATTAAGAAAGTTGAAAATAATGAGATATGAGCTAAAACAGATTTGGAAGTGATTAGGCTGTTTTTCAGTTTATGTCTTATAATTCTAAGCTTTTTGGCAGCTTTGTTGCTTAATGACACACAGGCGATACGTAGCTGTTACTCCTCGTTGCTTTCTAATTAGAGCTTGTTTGCAAACTTTATTGTCCTTACTCTAACTAAAAACACACCCTCAAAAAGCTTTGAACTGGCTTTGGTTTCTTTACAGCAGAGAAGATCATAACACATTGAAAATATTGCTTGAAATCCTGGCCCCACTGAAATGAGCAGAAAAGTATTTATGTCATTGTGGTCAGTGTTCACCCATAATACGTGTACCCCAGCAAAAAAAAATATTCAAATATTTGAAAATGCAGCCATATGATTGATGAGGCAAGGGACAAAGGATGTAAGAAGTATGTGCATGCGTGAAGGTCCTATTGATGCCTTGGGGAAACAACTGGGCCTGTGCTAGGTCCCTCCTAGTGCATTGTTCTGGGAGGCCTAGACTGGTGTGTCTTTTCATGGAAGCCAAGATATTAATTCAATTTGTGTCCAAACCTGTTCACTGAAGTCGATACCAATTGCATATAGCATAGAAATGCCTGAAGACCAACTGTCAAAATTCTCCTTGAAGATGACTCTGCACAAGTTAGCCCAGTTTCAAAAAGGCTTCAGTCTGAATACACAAGATGGACAGAGTGTGAGTACTGTGAAAAAGAGAAAGCAATAAAGGTGGGCTGAAGGGGTACAGTCTTGTTCCACTCTTATTTTTAGGGTATGTTTTGTGTGTGGCATAACTAGACTTGCAAAGAATAAAGCTGCATATAAATCAGACAGAAAGTGGACATTTAAATAAAGAGATGAAATTGTCAGCAGTGAAGAAAAACAGCATAATGAGGACTAAGTGTGAGCTGGAGACATTGTGTGGCAGAGAGAAGCCAGGAAGAAGAAGGAAAGAAAGTGTGTGTAAAACTGCGGAATAGTTCCCATCGGTGTCCTTACTCCTTTCAGCCTTTGGCTGGCTCTTCCCTGAAGTTTTATCACCTAGAAGATGCTGAAGTTCTCTTATGGCCTTTCTGGAATCATCTAATTATTCTGAAAAGTATTTATGCTTCAAGATGGGTACTTATGAAAAGGAAGAGAGATTTCTTCTTAAAGAAAAGTGATGATTGATATAAATTTTATCATTCTGCTTATCTGAATGAATTAATTAAAATTGTTTTTCTCTGCCAATGGAAAGGTTATTATCCTGGCGATATTGCAAAGAATACATGGAAATACTAGCTCATGAGGACACCTATCCCAAGCTCAAACAACTCAACATTTCACACATATGATCAGAGATTTTCTTGTTAGCAACCCATCAAGTACAAGAGCTGAGCTTTTAATAGCTTTGTCATTCATTACAGGAAATAGCTACTTAGTCAAGTCTGAACTATATATAAAGCAAAGGTAAAACTTTTGCAGAAATGTTGTAGGCAATAGCACTACTGCTTAATCGCAACAAGGTTTTCAAAACCACATTTTAGTAGACAAAAGTAGAAATCATATTAATATGTAAGATATGGTTCTACTCCCAGAAGTGTCTAAAGAGATGTCACCTTTTTTTTTCTTAAAGAGCAGAGATCAAAATCAGCTTGAGTTGCAAGTAAAAGGATACTCTGCACCAATTCTAAAATATCTTATTCTACAATATAGACCTAGGATTTGAAAACCAAATGGTGTACTTTTGAGATTCTGCACAAGTACCAAGAACAAACATTTCTTGGATGGGAATTTGGCTTAGTTATCAGGTACTGACAGAGTCAGAGTACAATTACCACTCACATTGAGTAGGGAAAGGATAAAATTCACAATGTTTATAATTTTATTGACTGTTGTGTTATTGTTTATGTCACAACAAAATTAATGAAAATGCTTGTTCCAGACAAATATGTTTTATTCTAGTTCTGCAGAGGACTACTGAGAGCATAGGCTGCATGGCAATGGAGTGTGTATTCCTACATCAGTTAACTGTGTCAATAGTGAGAGATAAAATATCTTTCACATTATCTCAGCATTAAAGCTGCATACCATATGGGCAGAATATATGCAAAGAACATGCAAAGAACCATCACTCACATCTTGCTTTCTTTTACTGATAAAGAACCCTAATGTTTGAAGATTATTCCTGAAAGAGTCTTTTTTTTTGGGGGGGTGGGGGTGGGGGAGGGTGGGGGGGTGGAGGGGAATGGCTGAACATCAATAACTGTGAAAAATAGTGGAGATATTTTTCTGTGTGGAAAGCCTTTTTTTTTTTTTCTGAAGTGGACCTATGAGTTCATCAGGGTGATTTAGATTCCTCTGACCAAAAAGTCTCACAAAGAAACAGCTACTGACAAAACTATTGATAAGGTGGGGGGTGGTCTGAAGGCAGACCATTGGTTTGGGCTGTGTGTGAGTGATCAGTCAAGTTTAGCATCATATTCAGAGAAGTAAATTTTCTGAAGTACAGAGAAGGTATGTGTCTTTCTCGTACTCTTAAGAAACCCTGTAATATAGATCTTAGAGGTGCTGGGCACTGAAAGTCCTTCCTTCCTTTCAAAATGTAGATGATTTGAAAGGAGCAGAAAAAAGACTTCAGCATAATGGAATCACAACCTATTTTTTCATAATTTTCCCCACTTATATCAGCTACCTGTTTATTGTGTGTTAAAAACCCAAACTTGCCTGCCTTGGAGAAAATTGACCCCTATTGCCATGTAGAAGAGCTTTCCCACCACTCTGTGATGTTTTTTTGTCTCTTGAACATGTTCTCTAAGCACAGTAGAATGATTTGACCCGATTAAATGAATTCATTGAGGGAAAGACAGTGGTTTGTGCTACGCAGATCATAGGTCTGAGGGAGGAAACTCAGAGCGGAATTTATGTGCAGTCAGTTTGTCTTCCAGCTCCCAGGCTGGACATGCGAGATATTGGTATGTGGCGTTAAGGGCAAGTATATTTTGAATATGCTCTTAACAAGCTATGGCTCTAGTTCCTGAGGCTCTCTGCAGATTACCCCGGCTTACCCAGTCATTTCTGTAGTAGCTCCTGAGGTCTGTGCATAGGCAGCCAGCCTACCCAGTTCTCTGTGTAGCACCTGGTCTGCCCGGAGAAAGGATGTAAACACCTCTTGCCTTCAGCAAGTAGGAAGTGTCCCAAAGCATCTATTTTTATCAGAGTGAAGTTGAGTTGCCACATTACAGTGGAAACAAAGAGTAATTAGCAATTCATTGAAAAGATACAAGAAAAGAAATCATACAAAGGGGAGTCCTTGCTGCTATCTCACTTTCCTGATTCTTATCTTTTACTTCCTATTTCTGGACTTTGCAGCTCAGCTTCCTTTCGGTGCTTCCCTTTGAATCTTTGCTTCTCATATAGCATTGTGCCTATGGCTTTTTGTAAAGGAAGCCTGGGAAAAGTTTGGATCATTCAGGAATGTGTGGTAACATATTTTTAGTTTAGGGACTGCCTTTTGGAAATGAGCAACAAGGGTAATGTATTAAACCTTTCCCCATATTTAAGGAGATATTAATGCTTCCTGCTTATCCTAACTTTAAATTTTCAGAAGACTGGATAATGACAGTGGCCAGAATGCTTCCGTTTAGAAGAACTGAAATGAATGATACTCTCTCTATCTAAAGAGTAAAATGAGCACAGCCTTAAGAGTATTGGCCTAATGAATAGATGAATCCTATGTATTAGCACAGATTAATCATGTATCATGAGGTATGTAATTTCATGGGAATATTTAACAGTTGGGGTCAAAGTTTTTAGAGGGCATAAATACAACTTCAAGACCCCCCACACAGATGCTTTCGCTTGAGAAATAGATTATTTGCAAAAGAACTAGAAAATTTGTGCTCTGAAGTATTCAGATGGAAACACAGTTCACAGCTTAATGATACTAAACCAGTAATTGCTCAGTTTCCTGTAAAGCATTGAACCTAAGGTTTGAAACATTTTCTGCTTCTAGAAGGAATGCCAAACATTATATATGGTGATGTAATTATGATGTAAACTGGAATGAAGACAATTTATACTGTAAATTTGGAAAAAAAATACCTCCAATCTGATCTGATCCAGAAAATCTTCCACATTTAAAGTATATTTATACCACAAGTTAAATAATGGTGCCAAATTTTCTGCTGTTGATAGCTTGAGAAGCTTCATGAATTTCTGTTGCACCAGTTTTCAGGGAGAGCTCAGTTCAGGGCTTCACAGGATCAAACTGTGCATTGGAAAGAAAAGCTTGATAGATTCAAAAGGTAAAACAACAAAGAAACATTAAAACCACAGGGAGTGACATTGGCTTTATTTCACTACTTAATCAGTGGACATTGGAAGATCATAGTATCATTATTTCCTCCACAATATTCATGTATAAGCCAGACCTCTATCTGTTCATATTGTTTTCTTCCATTACATGTATTTTTTGATCCATTGTAATAATTTACTTTGGCTTCTAGCTCCAAGCACAGAATACAGTTTCCATCTTATTCCAAATAATATTGGCTAGTTGCTAGGGGAGTGTGCTGATTTCTTTTATGATTTCTTTTCCTCACCACATCTGTGTGTAATTTTTTTATTTATCATCTCCCTAGGACATTTTCCCTGTGAGAAAACCAGACGTGAAACGCAGCCCTTTCAGATTTTGTTTGGTGTTTTATACAAGGAGCATTTCCTAAATATATTTATAGAACAAGATTTACCAGCTGGTGTTTACTACCAGCAATAAATGCCTAAGTTCATGTGTGGATGGCTCTGCACACTCCTCTATTATCTCCCCTGAGTAAGCAAGCAAGTATGAATTTAGGGCAGGTGTGAATTAACCTAAGGAATACTTAAGGGAGGGACTTAAGGGAGAACTTTCCTGCTCCTTACTGCTGCAGACCTGCGAAGTCTCATGCACTAAGTATGCAACCTGCTTCTTTGGGCTATTTCACCTTTATGAGCAGATTTGGCTAGGGGACTGAAATGGTTACAGCCCTTAGCTGTTCTTTCTGGCCCTCTGATTGAACTTAGCCTCTATCTCCTACTGAGAGACTGATTGCCCAGTGGGTTTTACATAGGCTCCTGAGCCCCACAGGTTACAGCCTGATGTATTAATATAAACCAATGTCAATTTTAGTTGAAGCTTATGCCAGCAGAAAGGGGCAGTGATTTACACCACTCTGCTGATCTGTGAACTATAGGGGAGATGTTGGGTTGGGTTTTTTTTTTTAAAGCAGCTTTTTCCTGTTGTAGTTATGATGGGGTCAGGGATAGTATATCCATTTCTAATTCATCTGCTCATTATAACCTTGCACTTTCATTCCTCCTCAGTTTTTAGCTGCAATCTTCACTTCCAGGTTTGCAGTATTTCCTTCACTTCCCAGAGGCTAGTTGCATTGGATTTTGAAGAAGTTGCCTACTACTAATTGCT